>NC_067207.1:13837607-14484891 GCF_026262505.1 Trichomonas vaginalis G3
TGGACAAACCTCATGTACACAGCGTTAAGGTCGACATAGTATATCTTTTCATCTGAGTCGAACTTGTCGCAACCAATTGGTCCAGTTTGTGGAAATTCAAGTGAGTCTCTTATCTTCTGAGAAACTTCTCCTGTTATCTCATAAACATCGTCGAAGCAACCTGTTTCATATAAAACCTTCTGACCTAACTCAGATGCTCTCCAATACAATTTGACGTCAATTGGATGTCTCAATGGAAGTTTGTTTATAGCATCTTGAAGTTCTTGCAACCTCATTGGAAGTTCTTCTGGTTCAGGTTGGTATCCGAACATACCAACCCCTTGTGGAACTGTGTACTTCTTTTGTACTAGAACTTTGTCTGGAACAACTTTTGGTCTTGCTAACAATGAAAAGTTTGTTTCGTCTTTTGATATAAAACTTTCTGTAAGCTTGTCATCTGGAATTGGTTCCAACAAACCTTTCTCGAAAAGAATGTTTACAGCTCTGACAATGTTGCACTTACTTTTACCAAAGAATGGGTTTGTAAGACTTTCGTTCAACATGAAGTGGTTGTGGACAATTACAATCTTCAACCATGGTAAGTCTTTGTCAACAACATAGTCGTCATGTGAAGAACCTTTAGCTGTAGGTATGTTGACTCGGATATTGACATTTGCCAACGGTGCAATTTTTGCCAATTGACCTCTGAGAATGTACCTTGTCTTCACACATGACTCAAGATACTTCATCTTCTCATCTGTAACAAGACCAGAGTTCCTGAGACATGTAAGAATACAAGGTTCATTGACAATTGTTTCAATTGAATTGTAAATTCCATACCTTGTCAAGTCAATGTCAGACTTATTTATGAACGGGAAGTATCCAGCATGTTGTCTGACTGCTTGAGGGTTAGGTTGGTACCATTTGAACTTGACACTTGCAATTCCTTCAATTGCATTCAAAATGTCTGAGTCGGAGTCAACCATTTGTTCTCTCTTTGTAGTCTTGAAAGCGTCAAGAAGTTTTGCGGCTGTTTGTTCATTGCCATGTGCATAGTAAATGTGACCATCCAAATCTGTTATGGTCAATCTGAGATTGTGTCCTTTCTTATTTCCGTCTTGAATTGCAGCAAGTACTCCCATGAAGCCTTCTTTGTTCTTTCCTTCGTCAAAGTTTACTGTAAAGGTTCGACCAGATGTAATTTGACTTCTAACTTCACGATACTTTTCATATGCATATCTTGTTCTTTCCATGGGAGCATGTGCGTCTTCACCTTTTCCTTTTTCCTTCTCAAAGGATGCAATTGTTCGTCATGTTTCCAGTAGAATCTGGCAAAGCCGTCGTGTCCTTCAACTTGAGGTTCACTAACATCGAAAGGCATGTCCATAAGACGTTCTTCTTCTAACCTCTCTAGTCTGTTTGGATAATTGGCACGTGCTGTTTCCAAATCCATTTCGTAGCGAAGACCAGACAATTTGTCATAGACTTTTATGGGTCTTCCCTTCCTATATTTAAAATTCTTCGAAACTCTCCAACCATATCTTTGCAACTCTGCTTTTATTCTAGCAGACTTTCTGTCCATTCTATATGGGGGCATTTTTATAAAAATAAAAAAATATTTTTTTTCTTTACTTTACATAACCGCCTGCTGCCATAAGTCTTTGACGCCAACCCATACCAGCTAATGAAGGTTGACTTGGTTTAGTTTGGAAACTAAACTTTGGTTTTGGTTTATCTTCAGTTTTTGGTTTTTCTTCTTCTATCGGTTTTTCGTCACTTTTCGGTTCCTCTGACTTTACTTCACTTGCAGGAACAGTTGTGTCGTCAACATCTTCATAAATATCATATGCCATTTGTTTTTGTTTTCCTTTCAACTTTTTGTGTTTGTTGTAAAGTTTAGAATATTTCGACTCTAAGTCAATGAGATGTTCTATAATGAACTGTTGGTCAGTGAAGTAAACTTTTCCATCTGTTGTCTCGAAAGCTCCTTCAGACTTCAATATTTTATTTGTGAGAGCCTGTTTCTTTTTTGAGATACTAGCCGTTCCATTTCTATGAAAAGTGACTTTATAGTTAGGGTTTGTATTTCCAGACCTGGCACTTTCTATTATTGAATTTTTCTCTTCATCTGTAAGTTCTTTGACAGGTTTTGACAATGGTTCTGAACTTTTTGTTTGTGGTGTCAAATCTACCGTTTCAACTTCTTCGGTCATTTCATCTCAGTAAAAAATTTTAGTTTGGTTTGTTTTCAACTGGTTGTTGTTGTGGAGGTGGGATGGTTCCTTTAATAATATCATTCAGTTTCACATGCTGAGCCTGACTATATGGTATCGGTTTAAATGCTGGAAGCCGACAAATCCATCTTGAACTCATTTGTCTCAATGCTGCATTGTTCATTTCATCTCAATAAAAAACTTTACATTCCCCACGTTTGAGGCGGTTGAGGTTGGTTATTGTTTACCCACTGTTGTGCATGGTTATATCCTCTGTTAAAGAATCTTTCACCTTGGTCCATGTAGTGCCCTGCTTGGTTATAGTAGTCATTTGCTTTGTTATAATAGTTTCCTGCTTGTCTTCCTACATTGTCCATCCATCCTTGAACTTTTCCTCTTGTTTCAGGATTTGGAATAAGATTTGTTGCATCTCGTGCTACATCCCAACCTTTCTGTACAGTTTGTATAATAGGTTGTGCTTTCTCTTTAAGTATACCTAATGTACTCAAAATCTTCCTTCCTATTTTCAAAATAGGTTTTAATAAGAAAAATAGACAATTTATGAAGTAACAAAGCACATAGTATTATAAAAAAGAAAAACATTTTTCTCATATGAAAGAAAATATAACGTATTTTTTACAGAGCGTAGGTATATATCGAGCCAATTCACACCATAAATTCTTTTCTCGTTCTCGGGCCTATAAACAACCTGAGGTGCACAACAATATTAACTTATACTGCTGTTATCTGGATTTGAATCCTCAATTGAGAGAATTCCAGATAACTTCAGTATAAACAAACCATATACATGTTTCCTCCTTGCTTCTAGGCCAAGCATAACAAGTACATTACCTTAGAGCAAATCTCATTCGGAGTTTCTCATTTAATGAGAGACTCTGAATGAGATTTGCCTATTTGATTAATATTGTGCTTTATGAGAAGCAAATTCTGATGATAAATATTGATCTAGAGCTTATATAAGATGCGAAGAAACTTCAAAAAAAGCTAACCGGTAAAGACAGCAACTTGCAACACCAAGTTGCTCACGTAGTGATTACAAGCATATCTGCAAGGCAAAGTCCTCAGGATGCAGAACTTTGCCTGCAATCAGAAAAGAGATTGCTCCAAGGTTAACTATAGTTTGATATCGTAAAATTCACTTCAAAATGACGTTAACACATTTAAATTTATACGTTTAAATTCTATAGTTTATTTATAACTTCATTTTTCTTTATTGCTCTACGAGCTATTCTCATTGCATGATGTGTTAGTGTGCCGGCCCTAACATGGAAGCTGTGAGATATTGTGTTCAGAGAATGGAAGCAAATAATCTATTTAGAAGATGAAATAACAACAATGATATGAGTGAAAATGAAATTATTAATGTCGATTGCATCATCCTTAGATTGATAACAATACAAACTGCTGCATTTCTCCAGATTCCACGCATTGTCAGATTTTCAAGAGATTCTTTAGTCAAATCATAAGCCAGTCATACAAAACCTAGAAGTTAGCATCATCCTTAGATTGATAACAATACAAACTGCTGCATTTCTCCAGATTCCACGCATTGTCAGATTTTCAAGAGATTCTTTAGTCAAATCATAAGCCAGTCATACAAAACCTAGAAGTTAGCATCATCCTTAGATTGATAACAATACAAACTGCTGCATTTCTCCAGATTCCACGCATTGTCAGATTTTCAAGAGATTCTTTAGTCAAATCATAAGCCAGTCATACAAAACCTAGAAGTTAGCATCATCCTTAGATTGATAACAATACAAACCCCTTTACTTATATTTTTTTAAAAAAAAACTAAAAACGATATATTCCTCTCATATCCTTTTTGAAAATTGGTACCTAACAAACCTCGAACTCATGGCCCAACAAAAAAATGGATGAAGAACCAGATATACCCAATCTGGAATCCATTCCGCAACACATTGCAGAGAAACTCCTGCAACTAGGCAAACTTGTTCCAAGGCAAAAGTTAAATGCAGTAAATTTGTCAGACACTCAAGTATCTCTCCTAACGAGCCTCATTGAAGACAGCTTGGATCCAGCTAACAAAGGTCTCATAGAAATTCTCGCCAAGAGTACAAACGTTTGTCCTGCCACCTTATATAATTACCGTAAAAAATACGAACTTGACCCAGAATTTAACCCAAAGACGGCTGCATCTTTGATCAATCGTGCTATCAGTGATCACGGTGAAGAATTGTTAGCCAATTACATCATCAAAGAATTCATCGAAAAAAAATTCTTCTTTAACACCCAAATGTGCAGAGTGCTTGTCAAGATGTTCATAAAGGCTTACCCTAACGAGATTCTCAGAAACGATTTTGTTGTTTCTGACCATTACCTTTCGAATTTCCGAGAGAGATGCGACCTGACCACTCGTGAAGCACATTGGCATCGTCGGCCAAAAGACATCGAAGAGATGAAGACTCGTATCGAAAGCTTTAAACAGACCAAAGCTCAACTTATGGAACTCTTCAAGGATGAATTGTGGAGAATCTGCAACGCAGATGAATCCTTTTACGGATGTGGAATCGCTCATGGACTGACATATGCAATAAAAGGCTCGGAAGGTGTTGACGTCCACATGAATCATAACGAGAAGAAAGGAATCACTATTATTGCCACAATCCAGGCAGACGGCAGTAAACTTCCACTCACATTTGTCTGCAAGGGTCTCACAGATGCATGCCATAAGCAGATTTACGACAACAGAGTCTTTTCCAATGAGTTGATTTTGCATTCCGAAACAGGTTGGGCCACAAAGGAGATATTTCAAGAATATCTCAGATGGCTTAGAAAGTATTACAACGATCGTTATCGCGAGAATCCAAGTTACATTCAAAATGATAGAATCTACTTGTTTCTTGATACATATTCTAGCCACAGAAATGCAGAAACAAAGAAGCTTGCTAAAGACTTGAACATCACACTCGTCTTCATTCCAGTTGGATGCACCGATCTGTGCCAACCTCTTGACATGCATGTCTTTGGCGCCTTAAAGAATATGGCAACGAGAACATGGTGGACTTACTATTCTATCGACACTTCCCTCGAGTGCACGCTGAAGTTGGCAGTGTATATTTTAATACGTTGCTGGAATGCGCTGACTCCTGAGCTCATTGAGACTGCATTCAGTATGCACATCAAAGATCTTGAAGAAAATGAAAGCATCCAACCACGTATCTCTGACGAGAGGCCTCAGACTTCATTGAACGGATTGACGAAGTGAAGGCTCAATTCACAGTAGGCGAGCTTCTTGGCCAAAACGCAGAAGAGGAAGACGCCCCTGATTTTGACCTCCTTCAAGAGTTCAGTGAGATCAATGAACGACGCCATAGGAGACAGGAAAATACCCAGATTGAAGAAATAGTTTCAGATGATGAAGACTGGGATGGAAGTGATGATGAAGAAGATCTTGAAGGATTCACTCCAGAAGAAGAAAGAGAAATCCTTGAATATGATCTAGATCCATCAGAAATTGAAAGCGCAGTAGAACCTGAACCAAATTATAATCCTCCTTCTCCAGCTGAAATGTTTTCGCCTCTTCCAATAGTTGATGTCCATTTTGAACCCACAGATCAATTGATACACTGCCTTGCATCAAGAAGCGGAGCATCTTTTATGGACTCTGTGGAATATGCTCCGCGATTTGATGTTTTGTTAACCAATCAGCTTCATTACTCAGAAATATTTAACGAGATCAGACGTCACAATCATTATGCCACAGAGAGGGTAAATTCACAAATCATCAGGCTCGATGATTCTCGAAGCGCCTTAAATGCCGCCATGCAATTGTTCTTGACTATCATTATCCTTGAAAATATTCGAATCGAAGAAGATAATGGTGCAAGAGCTTTAGATTTGTTTCAGGTTGGAGAAGAAGATTCCAAACAAGAAGATCTTCTCCATATCCTACAAATATTAGAACGTATGGGAAGATCTACTTCGATTTCACCAGGAAAAACATATAATATGTTTCATTTTGAACAACAAGGCGATCCACGACTCATTATTTCATCTTTTATGAACCCACATTTATGCGGGATTCAATTCATTGATGAGAATAATCAAGCTCAATGTGTTAACATGTTAAAACTTCCTGAAGATGGAAATTTCAAAGAATATTTCGAGAATAAGAAGATTACTCATGTGAATAGATACCTCTTCATTGCAAATGACTGCGAATCTCAAGAAGCTCAGCCAGACCAAATTGAACTGCTTCATGAACATTCACATATCATATTTATCAGATTTGCCATTGTTTCACTTACACTCGGAAGAGATGGTCATGCCTCTTTTAAATTTTATAAGAGACTTGATTTACAAGGCGAATATGTTGTGATCGATGAAAATTGGTGTTATGTGATCCCAAGAGGAGGAGCAATCGGATATCAATTTTTATCATTGTATGTCAGAGGTAAGGATGTTGAAATTGAAAATTAATTCATAATTTCTATTTATTTATATATTATGTTTTTTATTTGTAAGCTGTAAATAATGATTTGTTATAAGAAGATGGTCTTTTTCACCAAGAAAAATTTTGTGTGTAAAAAATTTTTATCGTCTGACAAGTTTCTCTGTGAAATATGAAAATTTAATGTGTGATTACATTAGGAAAATATTTATAGAAATAAATATAAGAAATTAGAGAAAAAAATTTAAAAAGTAAAAAAATGAAGAAAATAACTGGAATACGAAGAATTTAGGGAGGATAGAGTGCATTATTGTTCTAAGCATGTCATTCCTGGAGATATTGCCTGTGCATGTCTCCCAGAATGGCATACCGTTCCGCATTCATAACTTGAATGCGGAACTTTGACCGACAAGAGTGCATTGTGCACTCTTGTTGGTCTGCATGTGTCATTCCGGGAGACATTGCCTGTGCATGTCTCCCAGAATGGCATACTGTTCCGCATTCATAACTTGAATGCGGAACTTTGACCGACAAGAGTGCATTGTGCACTCTTGTTGGTCTGCATGTGTCATTCCGGGAGACATTGCCTGTGCATGTCTCCCAGAATGGCATACTGTTCCGCATTCATAACTTGAATGCGGAACTTTGACCGACAAGAGTGCATTGTGCACTCTTGTTGGTCTGCATGTGTCATTCCGGGAGACATTGCCTGTGCATGTCTCCCAGAATGGCATACTGTTCCGCATTCATAACTTGAATGCGGAACTTTGACCGACAAGAGTGCATTGTGCACTCTTGTTGGTCTGCATGTGTCATTCCGGGAGACATTGCCTGTGCATGTCTCCCAGAATGGCATACTGTTCCGCATTCATAACTTGAATGCGGAACTTTGACCGACAAGAGTGCATTGTGCACTCTTGTTGGTCTGCATGTGTCATTCCGGGAGACATTGCCTGTGCATGTCTCCCAGAATGGCATACTGTTCCGCATTCATAACTTGAATGCGGAACTTTGACCGACAAGAGTGCATTGTGCACTCTTGTTGGTCTGCATGTGTCATTCCGGGAGACATTGCCTGTGCATGTCTCCCAGAATGGCATACTGTTCCGCATTCATAACTTGAATGCGGAACTTTGACCGACAAGAGTGCATTGTGCACTCTTGTTGGTCTGCATGTGTCATTCCGGGAGATATTGCCTGTGCATGTCTCCCAGAATGGCATACTGTTCCGCATTCATAACTTGAATGCGGAACTTTGACCGACAAGAGTGCATTGTGCACTCTTGTTGGTCTGCATGTGTCATTCCGGGAGACATTGCCTGTGCATGTCTCCCAGAATGGCATATGTGCATCATAACGAATGCAACTTTGACCGACAAGAGTGCATTGTGCACTCTTGTTTGTCATCCACTATGATACTTAGAGAAAATACTTTACTTACATTATTTAAAATATTAATTTCCCTATTTAATATTTATTTATTATTTTTTGTGCTTTATATTCCCTATGGCATGTACTGAACTATTTTATAGACTCTACCGAGCTATCTCCACATATAAACATTTGACAATAACACATATATACTCTCTTCATATTCTAGTCTCATGACATATTATTGCAAAAGCTATATTTATACAGCATACCTCATAAAGTCTCATTTTAGCCATATCTAAGCGTTCAAAACCTATTTTCCACACGTAATCTGATTCTTCTGGCTCCGCTGATTCGATTTCTGCTGTCAGATCGTGAAAATATGAATCACATAAAGAGATAAACACAAGTTACCCAACTTGATATTTTCCGTAAAAAAAACTCTTTAAGTTCATGTTCAATTTTTTCCAAAAGTGTGTGAATTCAAAAAGTCACAATATATCTAGTTATTACCCAGTATTAATTTTTTAATTTAGTTTTTGAGATATTCATTTTATAATACGTATTATTCAGAAAATTAAATACATTTGTAAGGGAAAACGGAATTAATAACAAATATATGAATATCGTGGAAGAGTCAATTTGAAGAAAACATTATTATTTTGGATTTGTGTTTATCTCTTTATGTGATTCATATTTTCACGATCTGACAGCAGAAATCGAATCAGCGGAGCCAGAAGAATCAGATTACGTGTGGAAAATAGGTTTTGAACGCTTAGATATGGCTAAAATGAGACTTTATGAGGTATGCTGTATAAATATAGCTTTTGCAATAATATGTCATGAGACTAGAATATGAAGAGAGTATATATGTGTTATTGTCAAATGTTTATATGTGGAGATAGCTCGGTAGAGTCTATAAAATAGTTCAGTACATGCCATAGGGAATATAAAGCACAAAAAATAATAAATAAATATTAAATAGGGAAATTAATATTTTAAATAATGTAAGTAAAGTATTTTCTCTAAGTATCATAGTGGATGACAAACAAGAGTGCACAATGCACTCTTGTCGGTCAAAGTTCCGCATTCAAGTTATGAATGCAAAAGTATTGCCATTCTGGGAGACATGCACAGGCAATGTCTCCCGGAATGACACATGCAGACCAACAAGAGTGCACAATGCACTCTTGTCGGTCAAAGTTCCGCATTCAAGTTATGAATGCGGAACAGTATGCCATTCTGGGAGACATGCACAGGCAATGTCTCCCGGAATGACACATGCAGACCAACAAGAGTGCACAATGCACTCTTGTCGGTCAAAGTTCCGCATTCAAGTTATGAATGCGGAACAGTATGCCATTCTGGGAGACATGCACAGGCAATGTCTCCCGGAATGACACATGCAGACCAACAAGAGTGCACAATGCACTCTTGTCGGTCAAAGTTCCGCATTCAAGTTATGAATGCGGAACAGTATGCCATTCTGGGAGACATGCACAGGCAATATCTCCCGGAATGACACATGCAGACCAACAAGAGTGCACAATGCACTCTTGTCGGTCAAAGTTCCGCATTCAAGTTATGAATGCGGAACAGTATGCCATTCTGGGAGACATGCACAGGCAATGTCTCCCGAATGACACATGCAGACCAACAAGAGTGAACAATCCGCTTTCTCCTTTGAAATCCAACATTCTAATCACATCTACATTAATAAATTGTTATAAAATACTAATCAAAGATCCAATACAATTCTACTATCTTATACACATTACCAATGTTAACACCTCTTATAACTTAAATTATTTCATAAAATTTGTTTTTATATCTTATTATTTTCTCATAATGCTTCTAATACATCTCTAATTTCTTACATTCAAACACCAATATCGTCATACTATCATAAGCACTTAATTTTTTCAAATTTTAGACTTAAATTTGAGCTACATTTTCATCATCATTTTTAGCCTTAAGCTTCTATAAGGTTATAATACATTATCGTAATATTCTAATATTTATGATTCTTACTACTCAATTCAATATAATCATATAAGTCACTCATAATCAGGAGCATAATTTAAAAATCTATAGCTCATATTTTGACAATTATATATATAGATGATGCATATTGCAATTCCGGTTTCAACACGATCAAATGTCAAACCATGATAAAATATATATCAATTTACAAAATATCGATTAACATTAGAATCCATATCTAATTCCATCAATGCACAAGTTGTAAATGCTTAATTCATCTTTGAGAAACGTGAATAGCACAATTTTATAAGATTATTTGTTGAATATTTAAAATATAAGCCAAATCGAATCTGCTGTATATTACTTTAGTTTATAATTGAATGTTAAATGTGCTCAGATAAATATTTGAGTCAGATATCGCATTTTCAATTTCAAATTTATCTCATGAAGTTAGAATTTATTTGATCATACAACATCATATTAGTCAAACTAGAGTTCAATCGCGATTCCAAAATGGAACAATTGCTTGTTTTATCAAAATGTTAAAATATTAATCTAAAAAACTTAATATCTAACCAAAACATTCTAGAAATATTATATACAGGTATATGCAATCTAAATGCACACGAAATTCTGAAAATTAAAAAGAATATTTATGAGATTATTAAATCTTATGCATTTCAATGAAGAGTCGATAATTATCATCTCTATAGGTTATATATCAACATATGAGTTTTTGGATTGACCACTACTATACTAATGTGATCAAATTAATCTGATTTCTTGAATTTTCATTTGAAGCATTCGCAGTAGTAGGAGTACCTTCATATATTAACATATTAAAAAATTGCGCCCAGATTCGCAGTTTAATCATGATTTTAAGATTGCATTAGATTTCGAAATGCAGAAAAAAATCACTTTAGATTCCCTTCAAACTCTAAGCATAAGCATGTCTCTATATGAGAAAACTATTTGAGCTATTCATTTGGCGGCCCAAAAACTCATGTTGCCTGAGCGCAGAAAATACCAATTTTTGGACCCTGGGTAGGGGGTCATGCATGTTTTCTAAATGTTGGAAAAGTAGGGTATATTTACTACAAATTGGAAACATTGCAAGCTCTTTTGAGCTTAACTTGACCCTTCAGAATGTCAATATTGCTATTTTATCATGAATTCATCTTCTGATTACTTTTTTTTATCAGAATTTTTCCATAAACATCATGATAAAATACACTCAAATAGACAACTTGCAAAAGAAATTGATGTCTGGGAAGAATTCTATGAAGATGTGTTCAAAGGTGAGAAGAAAAGATGCCAAAATTGTGAGAAAGAAACCGGATTATCACAATACTACTTAGAAGAATGTCTATTTTTGGATGACAAAGATAAAATAATTAAAATTGAAGCTTCTTCTTCCAAACTTCTCCATAATTCCTGTAGTTTCCACAAATGTTATTCAAAAGGAAATGGAGGTAGTATATCCATCAATAATCAAGAGTGCTCTGTAGTCCAAAGAAGATTTTGTGCTATTGATTCTTTTTCAGATTCAATCAATAATAAGTATTGCTTGGGTTTATTTTCGTTTGTAAAAGTTGGAGAAAAATGCCTGAATTATATCTCTGAGAGTACTTTGTTAGGATGCGGAAGGCCAGGAACTCTGACAGTCGGATTAACTCATCAAGAAGATGGCAACATTTCTCTATCAAATACAAATTTTACTTTGTGTAAAGCATGTCTTGTAGCAACAAGTTATGGAATTAGTCGAACATCTCCATTTAAATTTGAGTACTCGACATACTTCAACAACATTACAGATAATGAATCAATAATAATATGTACATGGTCTGATTCTGCACTGGACCATTTGAATATCATAACATAATAATAACATTTGAGTATTATTAATAATAAAGTCCCAAATGATAATGTTCCTTTATTCACTAATGCAGATATAATAATAGTCAATAACTGCTATATTGACAATAGTATTCCTTTAATATGTTATGATACACTAGAAATCTCTAATCCAAAGGAATGCTTTACGAATGATTTAACATATCTATCCCTGAGTAGTTGTGAAGCGGAAAATTATATTATTGATGTTAACACAAGTGTCTCCATGTCGTATGGCATCCCTATTATAATAATATCAATAACAAATGTATTATTTGCAAAAAAATAAAAAGAAATTTAAATATCAAATCATCATTCACAATTGTACCTGAGCGAGTCTATATCTACTGTATTGTATGTTCATAAATTTTCTTTTTCGATTCTGATTCAAAAAGAAATTTGTAAAATTATTTTGAATTAACCATAAAATATCAATTATTTATTGAGAATAACAATATATTTTTAAAGTTCCAAGTTTTCCTCCGCAAATTTCAATTTTCTTGGTACTTTGACATTTAATTTCGCTTCAGTAACAATTAATCTGAACAACTTCATTGCGTTGCTTTCATTTGGAAGGATCATACCTTTACCACGCTTCTTCAATATCAAAGTTGGCTTATCTTTTGGAACATCTAACGGGATATCATTCTTTTCAGCATTAATATAATAGAACATAAATCTAGAGTATTTCTGTTGGTTGAATTCATAGGCAATGGCCTGTAATTCTTGAAGTAAATCTATTGAAGTTTTATCTGTTGCTGAAGGAGCAATGAGAGTTACAGAATCCTTAGGAGATCCATAAACAGCTCGGAAGTTTGATCCAACGAGCTTCTTAAGGTTAGGAAGATCATCTTCATCTTCTTCTGGGATTTCTTCGGACTTTACAGGGATAATTGGGAAGGAATTAATTACTTGGTCAAGAAGCTGGTCCAAGATTGCCGGAGTAATCTCTGTTCCTTCTGGAAAAAATAATTTCTCACTTACATCTCCATTTTCTGTAAAGTTTGCTACAACCCAGATAGGTTCTTTGGTTCCTGCTGTGCCCATCTCGTTCAGGAGTTGCGTAAACTGGCGGTATGGTCCGTATGCGTATGTGAAATTATCTTTGAACTTGTCGTAGATCTGTCTCATGCCCCAGTGTACTTGTTTGAGGGAGTGCTTCTTGTTTACGTCGCAGAAACAGAAGACTGTCATTCGAGAATCGTGAATTACGTCACGGAAAAGGGTTCCTTCTGTAAGTCTGTATAATGGATAAGCGTTATCGCGGATGAACTTCTCAAGCTCATCTGTTTTGTCAATTTCGCTAATTGGATATTGAACAATTACATCATCGATTGATCTTCTGATTAAAATTGCATTTGTAAGCGAGGTATCTTGATCCTGCTGAAGGCCAAATTGATATGCTGCCTCTGTAGATGTTGAACGCACGAATGGAATAATATCAATGAATTTTTCAGCCAAATCTTGAAAAACTTCAATTACATCATCTGAAGTATCTTCATCACTTGTCAATATAGCAGCAATCGGGTTGTATTGAAGGAATTTGTATGCGCGATCTTGAGAATCGATTTCAACAACGAGTGGTTTGTTTGTAATTCTTGTTAAGTACTTTCTAAGGTCTGTTGAATTCCTTTCTCCTGTGTATTCCGTCATAAATTGGCCATTGCGGAATACGTAGAAAGAAGGGAAAAATTGAATATTGTAAAGATCAAGCGTATGTGGCGCGTTATTGCCATCAAGATAGAAAAAGTCGCATTTATTGCCAGAATGGAATGTTTCGGCAGCAGCACGAAAGTGTGGCATCAATCTTTCCACTTCTGTATTATTTTCATCAATTGCCATGACTAAAGCAAGTTTAGATTTGTTGATCTTGGTTTCAAAATTCTCGTCATTGAGTGTAGGCGGTAAATAAATCTCACTTCTAACTAAAGAGAATAAAATCGGAAGCATTTGTGTCACTTTTGTATTTGGTTGAATTCGTCACTTTTTGGAATTCTCTTCTTCAAAATAGCTTCGCACCATAAAAATATTACATTGTTATATTCAGTACATTATTTCAATCATTTCTGTCTAGATTTCGTTTTGAAAATGATCAATGACAAGTTTTTCATGCCTGTTAACTAAGGACTGCCCACACGAGTGAATTGTCCGCGACATCTCCATGGCTCTTGGTCTGATGTGATACTGCAAAAACGCCAGGCAAACATTGATTAACAGCCGAAATTCTGTTTTACATGAAGGTTCCGCTTGGGTTCCTGTCTTTGGATATGTCGGAAGAGGAGATAACAAGGCAGCAAGAAAATCCTTCACATTGCAGTTTGTGATACAAGTGATAATGTCCGCCTAGTTGCATACATTGCAGCTCCATATATAATTTTATTGCATAATGCAATATGTGTTGATGCAAAACTCAAATACAACTTTTTTATACTAAATTGCTCAAATAAGATGAATTATAATAAAAAATCCTTTCCGTAAAGGTATTAAATTAGCAATATTTTTAATCAAAAACGTATGTGCAATCGTATCCAGCATCTAATATGCACGCTTAATTGTTTATCTCTGTATTTCAGACTAATTTTTGTTAGATTTGAGTATGCTTCTATATATATAGATATGGTGATATACATGCGGAATTTCAAGAAAATTTGATTCACAGCTTTTGAGAATTGATTTTTTGGCATATAATATACTTTCTGAATATGACTAAATGATTGTCTGCGTCTTCCATCAGAAGCGAATTCAATTTTAATTTCGAAATATCTCCGTGCTTATTGAAAGAGATATGATAATACATATAGTTGTCTTTCAGCAGATAATCACTTAGAGCTGTTTTAAAGGCCTTAGCTTTTTTTATTTTTTAAATTTAACGTTAAAAAGTGTCTGTACCCATGATATTTGCACCATGTGATTTAAGAGTAAAGAATGTTTCTTTACTATTACGTAATGCTGCATAATGAAGAGCGGTTCTTCCTTCTTCATCTTTTTCATTGATACTTGCACCATTTGAAATAAGCAGTTCGTTGTATCTTTATTATTAATTTGCTGCAAGATGAAGAGCGGTTCTTCCTTCTTCATCTTTTTCATTGATACTTGCACCATTTGAAATAAGCAGTTTGTGTATCTTTATATTTACTTGCTGCATAGATGAAGAGCGGTTCTTCCTTTTCCTTCTTTTTCATTGATATTGAACCATTTGAAATAAGCAGTTCTGTGTATCTTTACTATTTACTGCTGCATAATGAAGAGCGGTTCTTCCTTTTCATTCTTTTTCATTGATACTTGCACCATTTGAAATAAGCAGTTCTGTTGTATCTTTACTATTAATACTTGCTGCAAGATGAAGAGCGGTTCTTCCTTCTTCATCTTTTTCATTGATACTTGCACCATTTGAAATAAGCAGTTCTGTTGTATCTTTATTATTAATACTTGCTGCAAGATGAAGAGCGGTTCTTCCTTTTCATCTTTTTCATTGATACTTGCACCATTTGAAATAAGCAGTTCTGTTGTATCTTTATTTATTAATACTTGCTGCAAGATGAAGAGCGGTTCTTCCTTCTTCATCTTTTTCATTGATACTTGCACCATTTGAAATAAGCAGTTCTGTTGTATCTTTATTATTAATACTTGCTGCAAGATGAAGAGCGGTTCTTCCTTCTTCATCTTTTTCATTGATACTTGCACCATTTGAAATAAGCAGTTCTGTTGTATCTTTATTATTAATACTTGCTGCAAGATGAAGAGCGTTCTTCTTCTTCATCTTTTTCATTGATACTTGCACCATTTGAAATAAGCAGTTCTGTTGTATCTTTACTATTAATACTTGCTGCAAGATGAAGAGCGGTTCTTCCTTCTTCATCTTTTTCATTGATACTTGCACCATTTGAAATAAGCAGTTCTGTTGTATCTTTTATTAATACTTGCTGCAAGATGAAGAGCGGTTCTTCCTTCTTCATCTTTTTCATTGATACTTGCACCATTTGAAATAAGCAGTTCTGTTGTATCTTTACTATTAATACTTGCTGCAAGATGAAGAGCGGTTCTTCCTTCTTCATCTTTTTCATTGATACTTGCACCATTTGAAATAAGCAGTTCTGTTGTATCTTTATTATTAATACTTGCTGCAAGATGAAGAGCGGTTCTTCCTTCTTCATCTTTTTCATTGATACTTGCACCATTTGAAATAAGGAGTTCGGTTATTTCTTTACTATTATTAATTGCTGCATAGGGTTGTTAAAAATATCAAAAATTAGCGTTTTGAAGACACCATTGTGTCTTATAATTTTCCCTTCCTTATTGGCGTGTAGAAATAAATGCGCCAATAGATTGAAGAAGAATTGTTTTTCTCTTAATGAACTTTAAACCTTTTGATATAAGAATATTAAAAACATTAATATAATTTCGATTTCGGAAATTAAATTTCCAAATTTTTTGTCGATTTCGGAAATAACAGGATCCAGTAGGGCTGTACAAGATTTAAAAAAACATTGCCGGGTTACCGTAGAGGCCTAAAAAAATCGCGCCTCGGCGGCAAGCCGCCTCGGCATTAAGAATGCGCATCTAAATTTTTATATGTCCTTCTTTCTTTTATTTTTCCCTTCCCTTTCTTTTCTTTTTCTTTTTTTTCCCTCCTCTTGCTCTCATTTACCTTTTTTTCCTTTTCTCATCATTTTTCAAAATTTTAAATTTTTATCAAAAATCTTGCCTATAAAAGCAGACTATGGAACCTTTTAATGCCTCTTAATCAATATTATACAGCATAAAGCATATTAAATGAAAGTAATTACGTATAAATTTATTTTATTATCTTATTTATTAATTCTTTAGCATGTATTGTTTAATATTAACTTTTCTGTACATTAAATATGATATCTCCAAAGTATGAATGCCTTGTAACGAAACAAAAACTTAATTTTATGTTGAATATTTGTCACAAACATTAGATTATTAAAATATATGTTGGATATCCCTTAGTATGAGACTTCATGACTCTTGTAGTCTAACGTGAGCTTTGGATTGCAAGCTCTGTGGTTAACGAACATAAATTAATTGTAAAGTTTTCAAAATTTTTCATCGTTTCTATCAGCATCTATTTTTCCTTTAAAATAATATATTTGTATGAATACAATATTTAGTAATTTTTTTATTTCCCATAATTTCATTCAAAATTTCAGAAAAAATTAATTTCTATTCAATATTATTTCAGCTTCAAAACACTTCATTCTTATAGATGTTGATTCACTAATGTGTGATACTCAATGTCTTATTTCAATGAAAATTGTTCTGCAAATTTATTTCACTTTTGACCTCACTTTTTCCGTAATTCAATTTTTTACTTTTAATATTTTAGATCTTCATAATATCATTTGAAAAATTAACCATATAAAAAAATCAAGTTAACAATTCACTTTTTCCGTAATTCAAAAATCAAAAATATAAATAATATATCTTTTTATCAAATATTATTATTATATTCTATGAAAAATGAGGTCCGGAAATTTTGCGGATTCCCGTAACTCAATTTTACGGAAAAAGTGCAGTAAACTATTCAAAATACGGAAAAATTGGTGTAAACTAATGATTTTACGGTAAAATCACGGAAAGTCCCGGAAGAATATATGTGCCTATATGAAATTATACAAAAATGAATCAAACGCATTTTAAAAGATTGTTCTTGTATTATAAATGCTATTCGCAGATTTATTAGTTGAAGAAAATTACCAAATTTTTGCCGATTTACAAAAAATGATTTACAAAGCATATTTTTATAAGGCTTTAAAAATCTTTAAAATGTGACCGGTGACGGAAATCCATGGTAACCAACCGCGGTTCCCGTTTGGAATGCCATAGGATCCAGCATCCAACACGCAACAACAAAACACAAAACACACTTTTTGGTTCTTTCATCGTTTTAATCGTAATTTATGTAATACATGATTTGGATAAATTTTACAAAAATAGAACCTATATTATATTCTTTTCAAAGATTCTTGCAAATCATCAAAAATAATTGTATTTTAAAAAACGATCAAATTATCCTTTCATTATTTTAAACTTAAATTAGTTTTTATGATTGACTAAAGCAATCATATTTATTCATCATTAAATAAACAAAAAATAATATTTGAGAGTTATTTCAAAAAAAACACATTGAATTTATTAATTTGTCTCAATTTCAGTATTATAAATTTTTATAATTTCAATATTTTGAAATACACTTTTTAATATTTCAATATTTATGATATTTCAATGTATTAAGTGGTCTCAAATTGAGCTTCTCAAATATAAGGTGGCCTATTCAAATAATAAAATTAAATAATATTTAAAATAATAAATAAAAGTGATTGAGGTCATAGCAAAACGGCTGTTTCAGTCATTAATTCTTAAAAATAAAAAGGGTAAAAACTAAATAAAATGGGTAAAATTCAATAGTGTCTGTGCTATTGTTCAATTTGAAGGTGTCTTTTGAAACCGCAAGACACATTGAATTTTTGAATAGTGTATTATGGTTTGACAGACACCAATGAAAAAAATAAAATGATATTTATTTTAAATATATAAGATCCTTATATAAAATATAAATATTTTATCGTTTTATTTTCTTGTTTTAGAAATGTTTTTTATTGAAAAATCAATAAAACTAACTCCAAAATAAAATTTTTGATTTAAAGACACTATGATGACACCAGGCAAATCTTCCAAGACACCTATCGTCGGGAATTTGACCTTATTGCTGCATAATGAAGGGCAGTTATTCCTTCATCATCTTTTTCATTGAAATTTGCACCTTGTGAGATTAGGAGTTTTGTTGTTTCTTTACTATTTTTAATTGCTGCATAATGAAGAGCAGTTTTTCCTTTCTCATCTTTTTCATTGATATTTGCACCATGAGATATAAGAATTTTGGCTGTTTCTTGACTATTTTTAATTGCTGCATAATGAAGAGCAGTTCTTCCTTCATCATCTTTTTCATTGATATTTGCACCATGAGATATAAGAATTTTGGCTGTATCTTTACTATTTTTAATTGCTGCATAATGAAGAGCAGTTTTTCCTTTCTCAGCTTTTTCATTGATATTTGCACCATGAGATATAAGAAATTTGGCTGTTTCTTGACTATTATTAATTGCTGCATAATGAAGGGCAGTTATTCCTTCCTCAGCTTTTTTCTCGATAGTTTCACTATGTAAGTTATTATTATTAGCTTCAAAAACAAAAAGAGCTGTTCTTACATTTATGTTTGCACCATTTGAGAGGAAAATTTCCCACAGGAATGGAATATTAAACATCGTTGAAAAAGCAAAACATTCGTTAATATCATTAGTTTGAACATAATAAACAAAAAATGATTCAAGATTATTATATTTTCCACAACAATATAAATTAATATGTAAATTGTGCTCGTGCATCAAGAATGAAACCAAATTAATGTTATGTGAAATAATAGCATATTCCATGCATTTATCATCTGGTTTTTTATTTTTTAAACATTCACTCATGATCTCTATGCTTCTTCCTAAAAATGAAAATTGAAGACAAGTTTGAGTTATTTCTTTGTCAAATTCTGTTCTTAAAAACTTGAAACAATCAACTGCCCCATGGTAACAGCATAATTCAAGTAACGAATATCCATTTACATCAAATGGATATAAATCACTAACAAGTGTTTGATATTCATCAAAATCATCTCTTACCGTAAATGAGATAAATGTTTCTAAGTCATTATTCATAATTGCTCTGTAAATTGTATTTTTTGTATGAATATCGAGATTTTCTGATTTAATTGTTTCGAAATCATCAGATTTGCCTAATTTAATCCCATATTCTTCATAAAACAGGTAGTCCGAAATTAGTCTAGCATTGTCGACCTTCTTGACATTATATTTATCAGATATAAGTTTGGCAAGAGATAAGTATGACTTTGTATAGCGATTATTATACGGAATGATATTCAAAATATCTACAAGTATTTTTTTGGGAGGATATTTCTTTAAATCAATCAATTCTGTGATCATTTTGTAAATCTTGTCCAATTCTTCTTCGTTTTCCGTTTTCAACTGATACAATGCAATGAATAAATCTATGTAGTGTTTGTAGTCATTTCGCAATTCACTGTAATCAATTAGGTAAATATCTTGCTCAGACATTAGAAAATTTAAAAAATAAAAACTCCATCAGACATGGAAAAAATTTTATGGACCCACTCAGAAAAATTGAGAGGCAAAATGAGATTCATCGTTTTATACTCATCTGATTGATATTATTCAATTATATCCGGTATATTCATATTTTTATATGGCACTTTGGCTCACTATTATTTCAAATTAAGTAAAATTACTGAAATCTCCGATGGAAAATTCTATAAAAAGCTAATAAATAGGCATGCATCCGCAATTTTATGTATTTTCCAATGCGTATAATTGTGGTGAACGAGACTGAGATTTAACTAACAATCGTGTATTGAAAAAGTTTGATATATTAATAATTAAACATATATTATGTTACCACATCCCGTTTATAGATAAAGCTTTATATCTATCTAAGATCAATGAACAGCTTCCAACTAAGTGTACGTGTTGAAGATATAAATTGGAGTTTAAGAAGGCCATGCTTGCTTTTCTGGAATGTTGATCACTAATTCTCTGGTCAAATATGTATTAAGATTAGTATATTTGTAAATGAATTCAATATCTCTAACAAAATTAAAATGGGACTAAAAAGAATACGTTTTAAGTACTAAAAAGTCTATTTATAAACAATATTATAAGAATAAGTATTAGCAAATTCCCGTACAAACAAAAATTTGTAAAAAAAAATTGAAAAATTTGGAAAATAGAATTACAATTCATATTTGACGTCACCAGTAATGTGAATACGGTCATCTGGAGTTGGATTCTTGATCTTTGTTGCCTCTTTATAAAGCTCGGCCACATTATCTACTAATTTTTGTAATTCGTACCATTTCAAAGCAGGATCATCCATTGGACCGAGTCTTTTCTGTATGTCCTGTTTTTCTTTCAGCCATATTTTTGTTTCTGCCATCATTCTTAGGACATTTCGGATATCAGCTCTCATTACGTGTTTCATTCATTTGTTTTGAGGGATATTACGTATACCTTGTTCAATTGATTCAAATACTTGATTCATATAATCAATTGTCGAATTAACTTTTGTAAAATACTGAATTCTTGACATAACAGCTCCAACAGCGTCCAAAAGTAAATTTTTACGCTGTCGTAAAGTATCCAACATGAAACTCTTTTGTTTCAAGAACCATCTGTCAGTTGTATTGACAGCAACAATGATTCTTTTTAATTCTTCCTGGGAACAGACCAAATTGATGTATTCCAACTGTCGTGTCATTGATTTTAGGTCTAATATGATGCCTTCAAGGCTATTCGCTTCTTCAGAAATCATTCTTTGGTCAAATTCGTATTTATCTAAAAGTTTCAACTGTTCAATGAACTTTATCTCCCAAATATCATATACTCTCTTCGAGTTCTGCTTGATTCTGTACAATCCATCCTTAGTTTGCTTGAAAATTGTTGTATTATGCACAGTTCCCCACGCAGCGACGCCGGAAGAGCCTGCAGGGTATCTGGGGCCAACTTCCATTAGATATGTTTGTGTCCCTGTCACGTTTGGAGTTGTTCGTCTTTGTAATGCGTCGTAATACTGGAAATTGTAGAGTTGGTATGGATTGTAATGGATTGTGTTGATGGTCTTGAACTCAGAGCTTTGTACGGCACCGTATAATGCTGCTCCATATGATATTGACTCTTCAGGATTCATTGAAACACTTAATTCTTTTTGTTTGAGGGCTTTCTTGATTACTTCTTGGATACAAAGCACGCGCGATGATCCTCCTATTAATTGGACTCTATCTACATGAGGAACATTCGAAAGAAGTGAATATAATTCTTCAAGAATATTTTTTACAGAATTTTCAAATTCTGATCGAGAAATGTTGTAGTAGAATGTCTCAGAACCATCAACTTGACCGACTGCATTGACATTTGTTGTCAATCTGTGCTTAATTCGGTTTGCTTCTGCTATTAACAGTTGTTTGTCTGTTTTGGTTGGTGGATATGATATCTTACTCTTCATTAGTTTGTATATTGCAATATCTAGTAGTCTTCCACCTATATTTTGCGAATAATTATAAAAAATTTCGCTAATTGTAATATTACGCTTTCCTGAAAACTGGGATACAGTCACTTGTGTATTTAGATCACCAATATCGACAAATGCAACTGTTAATGGCTTTTCTAGTTTGGAAAATTTTTTATCATGAGTAAAAGCGAAATCATAGCCTAAGGCTGTACTCGAATCAATAATTCTTGAAGTATAATTAGCAAGTTTGGCTGCTATTCTAACTGATTTTCTTTCTGTTGCATCATAAATTTTGGAACAGCGATATAAGCTGTTTTTGCGACCAATGGTGGTTCGAGGGCTCTGGCTGTTGAGTTGATGATGTTAAATGTTCTGTAAAGTAAGTATTCTGGATAAATTCCATTAGTTGTAAATCTAAAATTTGAAGTTGGAACAAATTCTGATTCAATCTTTCGTTGTTTTGCGATGTCTTTCATTTCGTCTGTCAATATTTTGCCTACGAAATCATTATAATATCGAGTTGTATGTTGAGGAAATTTTTTCTCCATTTGTTGATTATCGAAATAATATGCATTGTTTCCGAAGTTGTAAGCATCAATGAGCTTTATAGGACCTTTCTCATTAGGAACCACTGTAAATGTCGATCTGAAATATCGATTTGAGCTGTTATCAAGCAAAATTGACATCTGAGTAGGAGATCTTAATGCAGCTACTCGAATCTTTTCACTTCCAAGGTCCATCCCTAAAACGACAGAAAGTGAGAACGCTAAAAGGCAAAAAATCATTTTTTCAAAACTGGCAAACGATAATTTTTAATTCAATTTTTCAAAAGATGTGGGTGAAATAAAGTTTGTGATTGTTATGTTTATTACAAAAATTTACTAAAATAATTTTGATAAGTGTAAGGCATCTAAATTTTTTCCAATTCTAAACGGATACAAAAATAAATCGAGCAAAAATACAATAATTAAAGTATTTATTGGACATTTTTAGATATATGGCCTATAATTGAAACATCATCATCCTCAGAACTATCAATATTATCTATTTCATTCGAATATACTATATTTTCTCCTTTAACTGATCCGCTGAAGTCAACTTTATTCAAAGCTATACAAGGTGGATCTCCTGGGCATGGGGCGTTTTGATAAATTCTAAAATATTTAGCTTCTGCTGGTTTGGAAAATTAAAAAGTCTTTTCCTTACCATTTTTAAAACTTTCATCATTATCAACTCTGTGAACTTCTGTCCAAGTTTTATTATCATCTGATATTTGCAAGGACCATGAATAAAGACAGCACCTACAACAAAAATAAAGTTTATCTTCGCAGCAACACCTTAAGTTGCTTCCAGCACATCCTGTGCGAATAGTATAGCTATCAACAACCATTCTCGAATCTTTTACAGAAAACATAATCCATGGATGTTCAGAATATGATTTCATGCATGTTGAACACCAATCATAATTATTATTCCATGGCTCAACAGTAAAATACGGATCAGTTATTTTATAGGAACCATTAATTATTTGTTTCGATGATCCACATGCCTGGACTTGCAGCAGCTTTTTACTATAAAGGGTAGAAAGTATGTTGCTTGATTTATCTTTCCCCGCAAAATTCAATAAAAATAACGTTTTGTCACTTTTTTCAACAGAATGAATCATTTTGAATTTTAGAGTTTTAGATTTAATTTTTACTTCACAACATAATGGGAAAATACATTAAACAAAGCTATCTTCGCGAATTGTTTTGTTATTCATTTCGTGCGATTTGCGCGGTGATAAGTTAGTAATAAGAGCTCTCTTCGTTTCTGGATTTTGATGATCATCAATAACCCTTTCCATAATAACCCTTGAAGAACAAGCACCATTAACTCTGTATTGCTCAATAGCTGCATTATTCTTAAGCTTCAAAGCACGTTTAAGATCTTTAATTCGAAGGTCGTAGTCATTTCTCATGTCATCAAACTCTTGTTTATGGCGTATAATCATGAAATTGATTTGTTTTCTGAAGTGTTCGTCAATGGGTTTATATTCTTTGTAGTTCTTCATATTCTTTAGTTTAATAGCTTCATTTCTCTTAGCTATTGCTGTATCGTATTGATGTGCTCTAGCTAAATTCTGAGCAGTAACAAACATTTCATCGATATTTGCTTGTATTTTTTGTAATTCTTTATTTCTAGCTTCTTTCCACTCTTTAGTAACTTCTTCTAGTTCATGTTTTTGCTTTTCTTCTGCACGTTGGAACTTCTCTTGGAGTGCTAATCGTTCTAGTTCGCATTGATTTTCAAAATCCATTTCATTTTCTTGAATCTGTCTTTTCATTTCAGCGCGATTTTGTTGAATATACTTTGTCTGTTCTCGTCTGTAAAATGTTTCTCGCCTTTGTATATCTTGTTCTTGAATGATTTTTCTTGATTCATAAAGAATTTTTGCCTTTTCGAAATCAAAGGACTGGATAGCATTTTCCTCTTCAATATCAAAGCCGAAATTATCAATCATTTCAAAAAGTTCTCCCTTAGAACTCGAGTCATTGATTGATGAGTTCATTTTTGATAAACGTACGCTGTATCAAAAGATTGTACTGAAAAATTACAACTAGAAAAAGATTACTTGATAACATCTTAATAAGAGATTTAGAAAATTATAGAAAACGATTCAACATTTTTGAATCAATTCATAAATGGCAAACCCAAATTTTAGCTAAAAGTGACAGGAAAAAAAACGTTTAGTATTAAAAAAAAGACCGATGAGAGCTTCGTTCGAAATATAGAGGGAACTGAGAATGCGCAACCATTCTCAGGGAATATTGGATGCTATTCCCGTTCCCTCTGTATGGAAAATTGAGGTTTTCAAAGGGAGTTAAAATAATATCAAATTTATACTAATTTACTTCAAAATACAAAAGTATTTGACAGCTAAAATTAGTTACTTTAGCAAGCCTATCAATACCCTTTTACGATTATTGCTACTTTTTCGAAATAAAAGTAAAAACAAATTTATACTAATTTACTTCAAAATACAAAAGTATTTGACAGCTAAAATTAGTTACTTTAGCAAGCCTATCAATACCCTTTTACGATTATTGCTACTTTTTCGAAATAAAAGTAAAAACAAATTTATACTAATTTACTTCAAAATACAAAAGTATTTGACAGCTAAAATTAGTTACTTTAGCAAGCCTATCAATACCCTTTTACGATTATTGCTACTTTTTCGAAATAAAAGTAAAAACAAATTTATACTAATTTACTTCAAAATACAAAAGTATTTGACAGCTAAAATTAGTTACTTTAGCAAGCCTATCAATACCCTTTTACGATTATTGCTACTTTTCGAAATAAAATAAATTTATTATCAAAAACCTTTTTTTCTTAGTAAAAATAAAAATGTTATTATATCAAGTTTTTATTCATAAATTTTTATAATGTTGTATAAATTTGAAGGTGGAAATCTGTAATAATTTTATCTTGAAAAGACTTGGCATTCTCAACAATGAATTGAGGGGTATTGCATCCAAATTCTGTAATTTGCGTGAGAATACTAAGCTTGATTTCCATTGGGATACTTAATTTCGAAAAATACTGGGTCATTCGTTTTTGAACCTTTGCTGCCTTGACAACTTTATCAAGTAGGTCATCTAAACCCAATTGAAGCGTATTTAAGTTTGCTGATGAGTTAACTATTAACAATTTAATTTTATCAGTGAGCATTATACATTTTTCTGTATCCAGTCTGATTGTAGACTTTTTTGGCTTTTTTCAGATGGCAACGGATTTGGAATTTTGTCTCTGAGCCTTATATCTTGAGAAATTCTGTAATAAAATGAAGGAACGATAAAATCGATTAATTTCATCACAAATCGATCAAATCTCATGAAAATTGTTCCGCCAAAGTAGTAATATTTAATTTTTTTGTTAATCGATTCTGAAATGTTATTTGTGAGAGCTAAATTTTCATCTCTTTCAGCGGCTGTCCATCTTTCTTGGTTTGATATCCATTGATTTTGTATGTATTTTGAAAATTCTGGGAATTTTTCGGCTATTTCCAGAATTTTTTTGAACGTTGGTTCAATCCATTCTTTCTTGCCATTTCTGCCGTATGCAAGATAGTTCATTTTTGTATCTAATATTGTTGTAAACAGAAATTCATCAAAAGTGACACCTCAGAAAAGCTAAAATATTGAATTTTTGGAACTTTTGATAGAGCACGTTTTTAAATATTAATTAAAGTAAATGTATATTTTGTAAAGATTCTTTTTAATAAAAAATAAAATTTTGAAGAAGAACACAAAATCTTCTGAAAAATAATATCACATAAACTCATATTATTTTCTAATATATAACTATTTTATATAAAAATCAAATTCAATGATCTTAAAAGCGAATGATAAACCTCAAAATTTACGAATATAATGAGTGGAATATAATGCTTATCTATCATAAAACCATATGAAATATCAATTTTTGCTTTACGGCCTAATTTTTGACGACAATTAGCAAAAAATGTTAAATGTTAACACTCAGTCCATTGAATATGAAAAATAAAATTGACTTTTGATTAAATGTTTTTATTTATCATGCAAATTCTTCTTGCGACCAAAGATTTGAATAAAATTTCAAAAAATAAGATAGCTTAAAAATAATATACGTAGTGTTACTAATAGAATGAATAGTATATAAATTCTATTAAATGGATTTGATCCAAAAAAATATATAAAATTTGATCATAAATAAAATCGTTTTAAATTACTTCTTCATTTAAATTATAACAATTATTTTTGGTTTATATTTTTTTGGATCAAATCCATTTTAATAGAATTTATATACTATTCATCTATTAGTAAACACTACCGTATATTATTTTTTAAGCTATCTTATTTTTTGAAATTTTATTCAAATCTTTGTCGCAAGAAGAATTGCATGATAAATAAAAACATTTAATCAAAGTCAATTTTATTTTTCATATTCAAATGGACTGAGTGTTAACATTTAACATTTTTTGCTAATTGTCGTCAAAAAATTCGTAAAGCAAAAAATTGATATTTCATATGGTTTTATGATAGATAAGCATATATTCCCACTCATTATATTCGTAAATTTTGAGGTTTATCATTCGCTTTTAAGATCATTGAATTTGATTTTTATATAAAATAGTTATATATTAGAAAATAATATGAGTTTATGTGATATTATTTTTCAGAAGATTTCATTCTATATGCCTATGAAAAGTACTCTCAAAACTAACTTTTTCCTAATTATAATTAAATCTAGAATTTTATTATGCTTAGTATTATTTCATTTTTCTCATTCAATTTAGAATTTACAAATGTCAAAAAATTGAGAGCTGTCACTTTTGATGAATTTCTGTTTATTACAATCCAGATCAAGTTTTTTGTCGCATTCAATTTGAGCCATTTTCGTATCACCCCCCTGTTTTATAAAATTAATAAGTACCCGACGATAGCATTGTGATAATGTGTGGTATTTCTTTGTCTCATCTTTGATTTGATTGTGATTATGTGTTCCATTATATTCTGTTAGGATATATTCTTCATCATCCTTTAGAAATGAAATACATGCTTCACATTTATCTGCACTGCACCTGAATTTTAATTTTGTTCCCCCTAAATTTGGATTTTTTTTTAATTGATATGGACAACCTGCATGGCATTCGTTATCAATGACAGCTTTCATAGCATCTATATAAGATAGCTTTCTTTAAGTTCGCATGGTGCATCGATATGCATCAAAAAAATGAAATGAAATTTCAATATAGGGTGTCCAAAGGTGTGTTTAGCACAAACCTGAATACTGCGAATAGAAATAAACAAGTTACATATATATAAAGTTTATTTAAATATAATCACCATTGGATTCAATCACGCGTTCGCAGCGATCGATCCAGGCTTGAAAGACACGCTTTAAATCATCATGAGAAAATTGCTCAAATTGCTCTCTTACAAAATTTTCAAGATCATCTGGACTCGCGAATTCGCGTCCTTCAGCTCTCTTTTTTAGCGTGCCGAATAAATAAAAGTCAGAGGGTGCAATATCAGGTGAATAAATTGGGTTTGGAACAACTTTGACATTGTTTTCCACCAAGTAATTCATTACCTTATGACTTTTGTGAACTCTTGAATTATCAAAATGAATTGCAAACTTTTGTTTTTGTTGTTTGGATTTCTCAAACTCATCAGAATTGATAATTTGAGTAAGAACATTGTCAATTAGATAGTGAGCATTCATCGTATTAGGTTTTGAAGATATCAATTGCGATGATGCCATTCACGCCCCAAAAAACCGACAACATCATCATTGGTGTGTCAATTTTTTTCTTCGGAATGTTTGCGGATTTTCATCCTTCGGATCCACATGAATTTGGCTTCTGTTGCATATTGAAACCAAGACTCGTCCCCTGTTACTAAAAACGAAACTTCTTGGATTGATACGCCCCAAATAGAGAGGAGCTCTTTCGAAGATTGGACTCTAGATTTTTTTTGAACTGAATTAAGGTTGTGCGGAACCCACGTGTATACGCTAGTTTGTAGTTCAAATAATTTGCAGATAAATAACTGACTGTTGTACGTGGTATCTTTGTCATCTCCTCTATCCTTCTGAGTGATGCTCTTGGGTCTTCATCTAGCGCTTGAAGAATTGCTTTGATTTTTCTTTGATCCGGCGATTTTTTGTCAATTTTTATGATGGGCGCCTTTTTGTTCATGAAGTGATACATCCTAACATGATACGTTATAGTGGAATAGCTAAGAGCATCCATACCGAAGCATTTACCAATGTCTCGTAGATTTTTTTACAGTCTTTGCATTTTTTTGCAAGAGCGAGGATGTTTTCTTTATGATTCATTAAAAAAATGAAAAAAATCCCCGCCAAAATTTCCCGCGAAACCGCCTCTTGTCTCAAAATTCATTTTATATCCCGGCATGGCGCCAAAATACAACATACTCATCATATACATATATTCATATTTTTTATTATATATTTATAATCAGCATATATCTCCTTTAATAGTCTCATATAGAGCGCTGTGCTAAACGCACCTTTGGACACCCTATATCAAAAAAAGCACAAAATTTGAAAAAATTCACAAATCTCGGTTTCTGAAAGAAAATGGCCTCTTAAACTTTGTGCATATATTCATCTATAAGACACATTGTATCCATATATTATTTAGCCAACACAACTTATCTGGTATCGAGAAAATTCAAAAAAAGCACAAAATTTGAAAATTGCTCGGTTCTACATTCAAAATAAATTTCATTAATTTTTACGTACATATTAAGGTACTTAAAAAAAAAAAAAAAAAAGGCATTGGGGGTTCCAGGGCTGCGCCCCTCTACCCCCTTGAAGATGTTTAGTATGCAATGAAGTATAAAATGAGGTTTTTTTGGGTGTGTGGGGGCTTCCAGGCACTTCGTGCCTTCTAGCCCCTAAAATTTTTTGAAAGTCGTTGCTGTTGACTTGTTTGTAGAGAACTCAAAATAGTAGAACTATGTCCGGACAAGTAAGAGTCTATCGTCGCTACAGAAAAGTTACGGGCGTTCAAAGAAATATACTTTGAGAAGCCTTTTCTTCCTTATAGAATGAGATAGGATGGTTATTTTACAAAACCGACAAGACCTTAACCGAGTAGTTTTCATGTTTTGTCACTTTTCTGTCACTTTTCAGGGTAAAAACATTTTTATTGTATATAAAATGAATTTTACAAAACCACCGTTACCCTTCTTTGGAAATAAGAGTAGATGTAAAGATATTCTATTGAGAGAACTTAAGAAACTACCGAATGGTCTAACATTTGTAGATTTGTTCGGTGGAAGTTTCTATATATCTCATTTGTGCCATACTGTATTTCCTGACTCAAAGATTATATGCAATGACTTCGACAACTATATGAACCGTCTCAAACATATACCAGACACAAACAAAATATTGAAAGAGTTAAAAGAAAAGATACCTATAGGTAAGATGGAACGTATACCATTAGATAAGAAAAATACTGTCAGAGAGGTTTTGAAAAAAGCAGAGTATATTGACTGGGATAGTATATCTTCTAGACTATTGTATAGTGGTTCTATAAGAGTTCATGACATTGAAACACTTATGTCAAACGTTTTATATCTTAACTATACAAAGGTTTTCAAGAGAACATAGAAAAATATACTGAGGGTATAGAGTTTGTGAGATGTCGTTGGACAGAGTTGTATGAAAAATATAAAAACAAGGAAAATGTTTTCTTTATAGTAGACCCGCCGTTCTATAACACATATGATTTTCAATACCAAGTAGACTGGACTTTGAGAGACTCTTTAGAAACTTTAGACGTTTTACATAACCATCCATGCTTTTACTTTACATCCGATAAAAGTGGTTTGGAAAGTGTCATGAGATGGTTAGAGGACATACATGACTATGATTTTAGATACGATAAGATAGAATATGAGAGAGGTCCTATAAACCGGAAAAAGTGTCACAACAAAGAAATTTTATTGGTAAGTAAATGTGGTTTGAAATAGGACTACTTGTTTTAGGTTTTTTCCATTGTGTCATTTACTTATTTGACGTGGCAGAAAGATATAGAGAATATGAAGATGAACCAATACCAGCAAATGTTCAGCATATGTACTCGTAAGAGATATTTTTATCTAATATTAAAATGGACGCACAGAACTTAGCGAATGCACAGCAACCTGGACAACCAAACCCAGAGAATATTCCAAATGAAGTTAGAATACAAACTGCAATGGCAAACTATGGTCAAGTGCCAACAGATGTACAAATGCAAACTGCCATGTCAAATGACGCTGCGTTAGGCTTACCACCATGGTATGCAAATATGAGATGGAAAGAGTTTTATATAGGGTGTCCAAAGGTGTGTTTAGCACAAACCTGAATACTGCGAATAGAAATAAACAAGTTACATATATATAAAGTTTATTTAAATATAATCACCATTGGATTCAATCACGCGTTCGCAGCGATCGATCCAGGCTTGAAAGACACGCTTTAAATCATCATGAGAAAATTGCTCAAATTGCTCTCTTACAAAATTTTCAAGATCATCTGGACTCGCGAATTCGCGTCCTTCAGCTCTCTTTTTTAGCGTGCCGAATAAATAAAAGTCAGAGGTGCAATATCAGGTGAATAAATTGGGTTTGGAACAACTTTGACATTGTTTTCCACCAAGTAATTCATTACCTTATGACTTTTGTGAACTCTTGAATTATCAAAATGAATTGCAAACTTTTGTTTTTGTTGTTTGGATTTCTCAAACTCATCAGAATTGATAATTTGAGTAAGAACATTGTCAATTAGATAGTGAGCATTCATCGTATTAGGTTTTTGAAGAATATCAATTGCGATGATGCCATTCACGCCCCAAAAAACCGACAACATCATCATTGGTGTGTCAATTTTTTCTTCGGGAATGTTTGCGGATTTTCATCCTTCGGGATCCACATGAATTTGGCTTCTGTTGCATATTGAAACCAAGACTCGTCCCCTGTTACTAAAAAGCGAACTTCTTGGATTGATACGCACCCAATATAGAGAGGAGCTCTTTCGAAGATTGGACTCTAGATTTTTTTTGAACTGAATTAAGGTTGTGCGGAACCCAACGTGTATACGCTAGTTTGTAGTTCAAATAATTGTGCAGATAATAACTGACTGTTGTACGTGGTATCTTTGTCATCTCCTCTATCCTTCTGAGTGATGCTCTTGGGTCTTCATCTAGCGCTTGAAGAATTGCTTTGATTTTTCTTTGATCCGGCGATTTTTTGTCAATTTTTATGATGGGCGCCTTTTTGTTCATGAAGTGATACATCCTAACATGATACGTTATAGTGGAATAGCTAGGAGCATCCATACCGAAGCATTTTACCAATGTCTCGTAGATTTTTTACAGTCTTTGCATTTTTTTGCAAGAGCGAGGATGTTTTCTTTATGATTCATTAAAAAAATGAAAAAAATCCCGCCAAAATTTCCCGCGAAACCGCCTCTTGTCTCAAAATTCATTTTATATCCCGGCATGGCGCCAAAATACAACATACTCATCATATACATATATTCATATTTTTTATTATATATTTATAATCAGCATATATCTCCTTTAATAGTCTCATATAGAGCGCTGTGCTAAACGCACCTTTGGACACCCTATACAAACCCTGAAGTGGGATATAAACAACTCTATGCAGATGACGCGAACACAGGAGTTGACCCAGAGTATGTTTTCTACCAGAGGAGAAATAGAATGTATGAGCTCCAGTTAAAGAATGCAATGGAACTCAACAGGAAACGTAAGAGACTAGGCGGACATTAGATTTTTACATATAGTAAAATGGGTTTCTTTGGAAGAATAGGAAACTTCTTTCGAAATGTTGGAAGAGGTATATGGAATGGAATAAAAACCGTCGGAAGAGGAATTTGGAACGGAGTCAAAAATATTGGTAAAAGAGTAGGTCAGTTCGTTGGTATTATACCTAAAGACCCTGAACCAGAAGAACAAGCTCCTGTTATACAACAGCCTGAACCTGCACCACAGTCTAGTTGGCAACCAAATCCAACACCTCAACCGTATTAAAAATTATATTTTTACCGTTCGATAGTAGTTGTATATGAAACTAAGTTCTAAGTAAAACGCATGGTATAATGGAACTATTCTCTTTCTTCCATCTGTTGTAAACCATACTTGAAAGTCTGAAATACTTCCACTCGGTGGTTCATATAGCTTTGTAGGTTTTTCGTAAAAGTCATTTGCCAAGCATAAAAAAGAGTTTTGTGCACCAGAAAATGAAGCATGAACTATAATAGCATCTGAGTCGAAAACATTTTCATATGTTCCATTAGGGTTTTCGACTTCATAAAAGTTCGGGTGTACTGGATATGCTGCAGGCTGATTTAACATCCTCAAAAATCTATACCATGCCAAGTTGTTATATTTTGTAGAAATATAAACGTTTTCTCCAAGGTCTTCTATTCTATCGATTTTAACAGTTGCATTTTTCCTGTCATAAACAATATCGAGATGGTACTCTCCTTCGTCAATGTTAAACTGGTTTGCATATTCGAGATAGATATCGTTTATTTTTTCTTGAAAAGCTTGAAGAGTTGTTTCTAAGTTTACAAGCAAATTCACTTGTAAAAGTTTTCCCTGTTCAAATTTCTCATACGTACGTTTTTCTTTGTTATAGTATCGAACTTCAAAAGCGACCGTAAATGGGAAACCATGTATGGCTTCTGAAATGAACTTCATTCTACGAAAGCCAATAGCTTTTGTGACGGATGGGTCTCTTAACCATCTCAATGGGTAGTCAAAACGATAGCCTTCATGCTTTACGGTCTCTGTCTCAAACTTTTGACCTACATTCGTAAAAAGTTCATCTAATGGTTTAGTTGTAGCAACTCTTGAATTTTCTTTTTCTATTGAAAGCATATTTTATCTAGAATAAAAATGTCAAATGAAACAGCGTCTATGAGAGAGATACAACACAACCGACAACTCATTTTGCAAGCTCTAAATAAGAACACAACAAACTTTTCAAACTATTCTAAGATATCTGAGTCATTGAAAGAAGGAAACTTAAAACTGACATTAAACCCATTGACAGACGAGTTTCTGTTTCAAGACAGTAAGAACCATACTGTTTGTATAAATCCAACAAAAAGAACTTTAAACGAGAAACCTATAGATGAACTTCTTTTGAAGGCAGATATTGACAACAAAGCTGACAAAGAGTATGTCATTGAAAAAGTTCAAGAAGAACATGACAGAGCAGATGCAACATATGCAACGAAAGAACATACTCATCCTGAACTAGCAGACAAAACATATGTTGACAATAAAATGTCAAGTGAAGTGACAAGAGCTGAAAACGAATATTCTAAAAAGACTCATACACATACCATTGCAAATATTACAAACTTACAAGAAACCTTAAACAGGAAAAGTGACGTTGGACATACACATACATCTTCTGAAATAACAGACTTAAACGTTAGCCTTGAAAAGAAGGCAGATAAGAACCATACACACGATTTCTTCGCAACTGTTGGTATAGAAAATATTGAAGGAACGGTTGAAGGAGCTGATGGGGATGTATTAAATTGGAAACCTCCTAACTTTCCACAAGGTTTAACATCGGAGGATGACATAACGACGATGAAATACATTAAATGTAGAAATGTCTATGTCATGGAGGATGAAAACAAAGTTAAATTCACTGCTCAAGATTTATATGATAAAAAAGCTGACAAAACAGAGCTTCAAACGTTAAAGACAGAAATACTTCAAACACTATATCCTATAGGTTCTATTTATACGTCAATGAACTCTACCAGACCAGAAGTAGTACTTGGTCTCGGAACTTGGACTCAAATAGTCGACAGGTTTTTGTATTGTGCAAACTCTTCAAAGGAAACAGGTGGAAGTAAAACGATTTCAGGTGAAAACTTACCTGCACACAGTCACTACATAGATTTAAGTACATCTGAAGCAGGTTGGCATAAGCATAGATTTTGGGATTGGTCAGCAATGAAAAAAGGTAAAGGATATGATGTTAAAGACGACGTTCAGTTTGCTATAAATTGTTTCTGGGGTAGCACACAGGGAGAAGGAAACCATACACATCGCGTTTCAGGGTATACGCAAACAACGGGACAGAGTAAAGACTACATGCCACCTTACATGACAGTTTACGCATGGTATAGAAATGCTTAGTCGTCATTTTCAACTTCTTTAGCATATTCGTCAGGAGTTGTCTTATATTTGTTAGGAACTGTCTTTGAAAGTATACCACCTTGAACTTTGACAAGTTTGAAACGAGGTCTGACAATAGTAGTTTTATCTTCTGCTTGCAGTGTGTACATTTTGCCATGTTTGCCTAAAACTTCATAATATTCTCTTGTATACTTTCTTCTATTTTTACGAACACGAATGTGAGTACCTGTCGGGTACTTGTTGTTGTCATAGTCAATAGTATTTTCATATGGGTCGCGTTTAGGTATTTCTATTTTTACTTTGTCACCTTTCTTAAGTTTGAAGCCTGGCATTCTTTCTTGTTTGTCTCTTTTGACTAAACTATTAAATATATAGTCTTTCTCTAAGTCGGGGTTGTTTTTCATTTCTTCGGGGGAGTGGTTTCCCAAACCTTTTTGTTTACGGCTATTGTAAATATTTAAAACTTGTCTCATCTTTGCCATGGAGAAGTGTCTATATTTGTCGTCATATGACATTTCATCTACCTCACCACCTTGTGGTTGGTTTAAGTCTCTTAAGATTTTTATACAACTGTCAATGACACCAAGAGCAGAATGGTTTTGGTCGACAATGAAATATTGGTTTACATTTTTTGAACGCAGATAGTTTTTAATATCGTCTGATTTGAAAGAACTTTCATAGTCAGATGTCAGTTTTGTTGGATGGTATTTGTCAACGAATATTGTCAAAGCAGTTTTCACATCTAAAATATTTTTGGACCATAATGGTATGGCTTCACAGTATCTTGTGTTTTGACCAACAAATATTAGCCAGTATGGTGGTCCATCTTCTCTATACCTCGGAATGTTTTCCAAGATATCCATAAACCAAGCATTTGGTGTTGAACTAAAGATTTTTACCATGAGTGCTTTCTTTGTTGCTTTAGAAACATACGGGTCCTTGTTTGAATTCGTCATTTTTAACCCATAAGAAATGGGTTTATTTGGCGCATTAGCAGGAGTCGCATCTAGATTTTTACCCGCAGTGGGAACACTAGCCAGAGGTGCATTTGGAATTGGAAGGAAGATTTTGAGTACATTAGGTATACTGAAAGAGAAAGCACAACCTATTATACAAACTGTACAGAAAGGTTGGGAGGTAGCACGAGATGCAGCAAATCTTATTCCAAATCCTGAAACAAGAGGAAAAGTTCAAGGATGGATGGACAATGTAGGAAGACAAGCAGGAAACTACTATAACAAAGCAAATGACTACTATAACCAAGCAGGGCACTACATGGACCAAGGTGAAAGATTCTTTAACAGAGGATATAACCATGCACAACAGTGGGTAAACAACAACCAACCGCAACCGCCTCAAACGTGGGGAATGTAAAATTTTTTACTGAGATGAAATGAACAATACAGCATTGAGACAAATGGGTTCAAGATGGCTTTGTCGGCTTCCAGCAGTTACACCACCACGTGTTTGTCAAGTTCTTCCTATACCTCAGGAAGTTTTAGACCGACTTAAAAAACCTCAACAACCAGTTGAAAACAAACCAAACTAAAATTTTTTACTGAGATGAAATGACCGAAGAAGTTGAAACGGTAGATTTGACACCACAAACAAAAAGTTCAGAACCATTGTCAAAACCTGTCAAAGAACTTACAGATGAAGAGAAAAATTCAATAATAGAAAGTGCTAGGTCTGGAAATACAAACTCTAACTACAAAGTCACTTTTCATAAAAATGGAACGGCTAGTATCTCAAAAAAGAAACAGACTCTCACAAATAAAATATTGAAGTCTGAAGGAGCTTTCGAGACAACAGATGGAAAAGTTTACTTCACTGACCAACAGTTCATTATAGAACATCTCATTGACTTAGAGTCAAAATATTCTAAACTTTACAACAAACACAAAAAGTTGAAAGGAAAACAAAAACAAATGGCATATGACATTTATGAAGATACTAACGACACAACTGTTCCAGCAAGTGAGGTAAAGTCAAAGGAACCGAAAAGTGACGAAAAACAGATAGAAGAAGGTGAGCCAAAAACTGAAGATAAACCAAAACCAAAGGTTAGTTTCAATACTAAACCAAGTCAACCTTCATTAGCTGGTATGGGTTGGCGTCAAAGACTTATGGCAGCCGGTGGTTACGTAAAGTAAAAAAACATTTTTTTATTTTTATAGAAATGTACGCTGAGTTTGTTGGAGAAGACCGTTGGGAAACTTGTTTGTTAGATGAGAAATATGAAATGGCATACCATTTAAAACAAAACATTTTTTTCAAAAAAATATTTTTTTATTTTATTTGAAATGTACGCTGAGTTTGTTGGAGAAGACCGTTGGGAAACTTGTTTGTTAGATGAGAAATATGAAATTCACTGTTGTGAGTCATTTGAAGTCAGAAACAAAAAGACAAAAAGAGTTTTAAGCGAATGTGAGCGAAATAACGGATATGCTATTGTGAATATGAGTGGAAAACACTATCCTAAACATGTTGTCATTGCAACTCATTTTATACTGAATCCTAACAATGTACCTTTTGTAGACCATATAAACCATATAAGAAACGACAATAGACTTGAAAACTTACGTTGGGTCACTTGTTCTGAAAACAATAAGAACAAAAGCAAATTTGGAGATATTGTATTCGAATTTGTCGACGAACTAGAAGATGAAACAATTGAAATTACAGACTATGGCGAGCATACGTTTGAGTTTTACTACTATAGCGAAGAACAAGACTCTTTCTACTTTTATACCGGCGTAAACTATAGGAAATTACAAGTATATTTTACTAAGGATGGCTATGCTTATGTAAACGCTAGAGATACAGATGGAAAATACGTTAAAATACTTCTTAACAAATTCAAGAAGCTATATGGCATACCATTTTAAAACAGTATATTTTTTTTATTTTTATAAAAATGCCCCCATATAGAATGGATAGAAAATCTGCTAGAATAAAAGCAGAGTTAGAAAGATATGGCTGGAGAGTTTCAAAGAAGTTTAAATATAGGAAGGGAAGACCCATAAAAGTCTATGACAAACTATCTGGTCTTCGCTATGAAATGGACTTAGAAACAGCACGCGCAAATTATCCAAACAGACTAGAGAGGTTAGAAGAAGAACGGCTTATGGACATGCCTTTCAATGTTACTGAGCCTCAAGTTGATGGACACGACGGCTTTGCCAGATTCTACTGGAAACATAACGAACAATTGTATCCTTTGAGGAGGAAAAAAGGAAAAGGTGAAGACACACATGCTCCCATGGAAAGAACAAGATATGCATATGAGAAGTATCGTGAGGTTAGAAGTAAAATTACATCTGGTCGAACCTTTACAGTAAACTTTGACGAAGGAAAGAACAAAGAAGGCTTCATGGGTGTACTTGCTGCCATACAAGACGGAAATAAGAAAGGATACAATCTCAGACTAACCGTAACAGATTTAGATGGTCATATTTACTATGCACATGGCAATGTCACAACAGCCGCACAACTTCTTGACGCTTTCAAGACTACAAAGAGAGAACAAATGGTTGATTCCGACTCAGACATTTTGAATGCAATTGAAGGAATTGCAAGCGTAAAGTTCGAATGGTACCAACCTAACCCTCAAGCAGTCAGACAACATGCTGGATACTTCCCGTTCAGAAATAAGTCTGACATTAACCTGACAAGGTATGGAATTTACAATTCAATTGAAACAATTGTCAATGAACCTTGTATTCTTACATGTCTCAGGAACTCTGGTCTTGTTTCAGAAGAGAAGATGAAGTATCTTGAGTCATGTCTGAAGACGAGGTACATTCTCAGAAGTCAATTGACAAAGATTGCACCGTTGGCAAATGTGAATATTCGAGTCAACATACCGACTGAGAAAGGTTCTTCACATGATGACTATGTTGTTGACTTCAAATTACCATGGTTGAAGATTGTACTTGTCCACAACCACTTCATGTTGAACGAAAGTCTTACAAACCCATTGTTCGGAAAAGGTAAGTGCAACATTGTCAAAGCTGTTAACATTCTTTTCGAGAAAGGTTTGTTGGAACCAATTCCAGATGACAAGCTGACAGAAACTTTTGTACCAAAAGACGAAACAAATTTTTCATTGTTAGTGAGACCAAAAGTTGTTCCGGACAAAGTTCTAGCACAAAAGAAGTACACGGTTCCAAAAGGAGTTGGATTGTTCGGATACCAACCTGAACCAGAAGAACTTCCAATGAGGTTGCAAGAACTTCAAGATGCTATAAACAAACTCCCATTGAGGCATCCAGTTGATGTCAAATTGTATTGGAGAGCTTCTGAGTTAGGTCAGAAAATTTTATATGAAACAGGTTGCTTTGACGATGTTTATGAGATAACAGGCGAAGTTTCTCAAAAGATAAGAGACTCACTTGAATTTCCACGAACTGGGCCGATTGGATGCGATAAGTTCGACTCATACGAAAAAATATACTATGTCGACCTTAACGCTGCGTACATGAGGTTCGTCCAATATATTCCGACTGGAATTCCAAACGAAGACGGTGAATTCCCGGGAAAGAACTATACAGTTGGAAAAGTCATACAACAACTCTATGATATTAGGAAAGCTTCAAACCCCAAACTTGCAATGACAATCAAATTGCTTATGAATTCGACATGGGGGTATTCCATTAAGAAACCTCAAAAGATGAAGAGTAAACACTATGAGAAGGTCGACAACTTTGTTGAAAGGTTCTCCCCTTTTGTTTTGAAATACGAATTTACTCAAGGTCAAGGTGGCTTAGTAACCACAGTAAAACCTATTGTCGAACATTGGTCCTATCCTCAGTTCGCAAAGGCAGTCCTTGACAACTACAACAAATTCTTCTCCGATGTCAAATCCAAAATTGTGGTATACTATGAGAACATCGACGCACTCATGACGAACGAGGAAGGCTATAACAAACTCATTGAAATGGGAATGGTCGGTGAAAAGATGGGCCTTTTTAAGCTAGACAAGGTATTTTCCGAAGTTCATGTAATATCGAAAAGGAAGTACTGGGGTGTTAAAGAAGATGGTGAAATAGTTAAACATTGCATGAAATAAAACATTTTTTAAAAAAAATATTTTTTTATTTTATTTGAAATGTACGCTGAGTTTGTTGGAGAAGACCGTTGGGAAACTTGTTTGTTAGATGAGAAATATGAAATTCACTGTTGTGAGTCATTTGAAGTCAGAAACAAAAAGACAAAAAGAGTTTTAAGCGAATGGGAGCGAAATGACGGATATGCTACTATGAAGATGGGTGGAAAAAACTATTTTAAACATATTGTCATTGCAACTCATTTTATACCGAACCCTAACAATTTACCTTTTGTAGACCATATAAACCGTATAAGAAACGACAATAGACTTGAAAACTTGCGTTGGGTCACTTGTTCTGAAAACAGTAAGAACATAGGCAAATTTGGAGATATTGTATTCGAATTTGTCGACGAACTAGAAGATGAAACAATTGAAATTACAGACTATGGTAAGCATACGTTTGAGTTTTACTACTATAGCGAAGAACAAGACTCTTTCTACTTTTATACCGGCGTAAACTATAGGAAATTACAAGTATATTTTACTAAGGATGGCTATGCTTATGTAAACGCTAGAGATACAGATGGAAAATACGTTAAAATACTTCTTAACAAATTCAAGAAGCTATATGGCATACCATTTTAAAACATTTTTAAAACAGTATATTTTTACATATATAAAATGCTTCAGGTTGAAAAACAAAGAACAAAAGTAGCAGATACAAAACCGTTAGACTATATCTTTACAAATGCTGGTAGAAATATTTCAGATGAAGAAATTTCATCCGGAGCTTACAGGTTTGACTATCCAGTTCGTTGGCTTCAAAGTCCTTCAGATGCAAAGGCAATAGGATTTAGAAGAGTTTTGTTTTCAAATAGAACTAACGCGTTTATGTTTGCAGTATATTTTCATGGCCAGTATAAAGGCTCTGATGGTCTAATAGAAAAATTTGACGAAATGAAAATCTTTACAGTTCGTTCAGACGAAAGTCTTGAGAAGACTCTAAATGACTTTCAAACTCAAATAAACAAATACTACTGGGAATTTCAAGAAAAATACCACTCTTTACTAAATGGAACATACTATCTAAAACTAGAATACGACAAGATGAATTCCACCGTTTCATTTCAAAAGATTGAAATTAACCCTCCAAGAGATACAGAGTTTTTATATTGGGGGGTGGACAAACGTTCTTGGGCACAATTTCTTCGGTTACTAAACCAGAACGAACCATTACCACCAGATGGTCCATTTAAATTTATACTCCCACCAGCAGATTTGACAGTTTATAGAAACGTGTTCGACCCTCAAAATGTCATGTGTCATGCAAGTTTCAGTTCAAGCAACAACAGTTTTCTGTGTATCGGTAAGGACTTTTATGACTTTGCTTCTAAATTCTACGAACCACCTAGTAACAGTTTCTCTGACTTTCAAGTTTGGTTCACAACAAACGGTGTGCAGCATATAATACCATTGTACTATGACTTTTATCTCGAATTGTCTTTCATATACAACTACGGAAAAGTGCTGAAAAAGTATTGAAAAATATATTTTAGATCTCACCAGGTCCCTCGGTCCCTCGGTCATTTTAACTTCTCTGAAAAAGTGTGACAACATGACATTTTGACAACAACACAGGAGATAGATTTCACCCGTTGAATTTTGTATAAAAAAGCAACCGCCGGAATTCCGGCGGTTGGTATATTCTTCACAAAATGCTTGTTTTGAGGTCGAGCCACAAACGAATGTCCGACGGTTAAGCCACAAACGAATGTCCGACGGTTAAGCCAAAAATATTTTTTATTTTTATTGTAAGAACAGTATGACAGTCGAAGCAAAAACGTTCACGAACAAATCTAATGGCGAAACATTCACAAAAGGCACCTATAACGGTATTGAAGTCTTACGTAGAGACAAGGATGGTTATATAAATGCAACAAAGATATGTCAGCAGTTTAGGAAAGACTTTAGAAGGTTGTTGGAAAATAAGTCCTGGGAAGAGTATTTTAAGGCATTTTGTGAAGAATATACCAACCCGCGGAATTCCGCGGGTTGCTTTTTATACAATGTTCATGCAGGAATTCCCGATGAAATCAAACAGGTTAGAGGAACGTATGTAGACCCAAGACTTACAAACTATATAGCAATGTGGGCTTCTCCAAAATATTGCATAGCAGTTGGAAAAATTCTGGACTCCATAGACAAGAAAGTTCATGAGAAATTAGATGAAGAAGAACTTGAAGATACAGCAGAGAATGCTAAACCTTTGTTCGAAGAAGAAGTTAGAAAAATGCATGAAAAACAAATAGAACATGAACGTGAGATATGTTCTGGTTATAGAGACTCTCCATACGAACTAAACCAATGGGAACAAGAAGATTTAAAGAGAGAATTTAGAGAATATGAACTCGCTAAAGTTTCATTAGAAGCTACAGAAGAGAGGTTAAAAGCTTGGGGTCCTTTTGTACAAAAATATTGTGAGTAAATGAACCATTTTATTTTTATCATCGTAGAAAACACACAAAACTCTTGAATTTTGTATATAAAAAGCAACCCGCGGAATTCCGGCGGGTGGTATATTCTTCACGAAATGCTTGTTTTGAGGTCGAGCCACTTTGGCTCCACCGTATTTTTCAACCAAAACTCTTGAATTTTGTATAAAAAAAGCACCTGCCGGAATTCCGGCGGGTGGTATATTCTTCACGAAATGCTTGTTTTGAGGTCGAGCCATTTTTGGCTCCACCGTAGAAAACACACAAAACTCATTTTTTTCAGCAAAAATATATTTTAGGTGGAACCAGGTCCCTCGGTCCCTCGGTCAACTAACATCTTTTTGAAAATGGTGACAACATGACATTTTGACAACAACACAGGAGATAGATTTCATCGTCAATGTTTTGTCAAGACTTTCATCGTCAATGTTTTGTATAAAAAGCAACCCGCGGAATTCCGCGGGTTGGTATATTCTTCACGAAATGCTTGTTTTGAGGTCGAGCCACTTTTGGCTCCACCTGTTTTTTCAACCAAAACTCATTTTTGTCGGCAAAAATATATTTTAGGTGAAGTGGTGAGATCTCACCTGTTTTCTCACCTCTTTTCTCACCTCTTGAATTTTCATGAATTTTCCCGAAATAAAAAGAAAGTTAGTTTTTTTAAAAAAATATTTTTTATTTTTATTGTAAGAACATGTTAGCAACAACAGCACCAAACTCGTTAGTCATGAACCCAACTTCAATGTTAGTAGAGATGAAAAGCTTCATTCCTTCTTCATATACTTTCGAAACAGAAATCCAGAAGATAAAGCAAGAACTTCTCCAAGGAGATTTAGACTGTAGTGCGAAAGATGAAACAAATGAAGAATATCTTTATGAAATGCAGGATATTATTGACCATCTACCTAAACTTCCTGAAATACAACAACAAAAGCTTACTATTCCAGAATTCGATGAAATAGAAGTCAAAGCAACTGACTCAGTAGAAACCAAGAAGTTCATACGTAAGGTAAACTATGAGTTTCTTGGATTTCATTGCAACCACAAAGTCATGGACAAAGACTGCGATATGGTATATAAAAATGTTTCTGACATATACAAATCTGAAGAATTTAAGACCTACGACAACTTTGTTTCGTTAGTTGCAAAATGTGTATGGCAGATAAGAGATAAAGATAAAAGAGGTAAAGTATGGAACGAACAGATAAAACCAGCAACTTTTGAGTTAAAGAAAACCATTGACGCCTTAGTTGTTTTAGCAGGTAAGGTTTCAGAATATAACGCAAAAATGAACCCACAATGTTCAAAATGTAAAGCAGCAATGAGGAAATATAACTACTCCGTCAAAGAGATAGAAAGAATGCGAAACGACTATGCTGATTTAAAGGAAGAAGCAGAGAAACCAGCAGAAGATAAAATGGACATGTTGACATTTCTGAACAAAAACTATCCAACAGCTGACGATTTCCTTCTATCTGATGTCAAGAAGAAATATAAAGAAACATTCGGCATTGTTAAAACTTTTGACATACTGACAGAAGAAATAGAAGCTACAAAACTGTTTAGGATTTCAAATATACATCGTACAATTCATGTAAAACGCTTGTGAAAAAGAGGTGAGAAAACAGGTGAGAAAACAGGTGAGATCTCACCACTTCACCTAAAATATATTTTTGCTGAGTAAAATGACCAAATTTCATTATATAACTGTTATGAGTGACGAAGAGAACTTTGACACTTCGTAAAAAAAAACATGAAAATCGTGAAAAAATGCTACCCCGACTTTTACAGGGGTTGCCTAAAACTCATGAAAATCGTAAAAAAATGCGAGTACGTTAAAAATCTTACTCGCCTAAAACTCATGAAAATCGTAAAAAAATGCGACCCTCGGAAAACCGAGGGTCGAGATTCCGTACGAAAATCGTGAAAAAACTCTATGAAAATCGTAAAAAAATGCGACCCCGACTTTTACAGGGGTCGCCTAAAACTCATGAAAATCGTAAAAAAACTCTATGAAATCATATCTTTTATACAAGATAGAAAAAATAAAAACAACGTTAGTTTTTTTAAAATATTTTTTTTTATTTTGTATGTAAAGACAGTAAATGTTAAACGCTGAGTTTGAAACAGTTAAAAAGATAGACAATGAGACCAAAATAGTTAGAATAGGTGATTTAAACGTAAGATACTCAAAGAAATACAAAAAATATTCTTTGTCAGACATTTTAACACTATCTGAAGGAAAGAGAGCAAGCGACTGGGTTAGAAATGCTTCAACTCAGAAAATTTTGACAAGAAATCCTGAGCTGATGATATCGGTAAGATTCTATGGAACTACAGCATATCTCATCGACAAAAGTCTTATACCAGTAGTTTTGTTCTGGATTGACCCAGTTGTTGGATATAATTTCATAACATATGGTTCATTCGATACTGAACGTTGCAGTGAAGGCTTAGTTTACATCGTTCAGAAACCGAAGGACTTCAATACAAAGAGATATAAGATAGGAAGAACATTTAATATAAGTAGTAGATATGACTCTACAGTCAATAGAGTTAAGGTTGTGTTCGTTAACGATATGAGAGCTGCTGAAACAGAACTACTTGAAAAGTTTGAGAAAATGTATGGTGCTCCCACGAGAGGTAAAGAAACGTTTGAAGTAGATGAGATCGACAAAGCTATAAAATTATTTGACGAAGTTGCTGAAAAATACATGTAAAGCGTTTATTTTTGGTCTTTTATACAAGATAGAAAATAACGCTAATTTTATTTTTATTTTATTTTTTTATTTTGTATGTAAAGACAGATATGACAACAACAGAGAACACAACAACTGCTATCGTTCATGAAGATATAAATGAAGAATACGAGTACATACAGTATAACAAACAGTTACGTCTCATTCGTTCGGTCAAAGATGACATGTACCAAATGCAAAGTATTTTGAATGCTCTTCGTTCTACAAAGCAAGCACGTCATTGGTTTGAAAACCAACAGACAAAAGAACTTTTAGAAGAATTTCCTCATATGTTTGCGACCGGTAGAAAACCGCGGGTCGAGATTCCGTACGAAAATCGTAAAAATTTGCCAAATGGTTTGAAAGGATATTATGTACATAGACTTCTTGTAAATGCTGTTGCAATGTGGGCTTCACCTCGCTATGCTTGTTATATTTTCATGATGTTAGATGAACTTCATAGACAAGAACGTGAAGAGATGGAAAAGAAACTTCAAGCAAAAGATGAAGTCATTGAAGCAAAAGACAAAAACATACAGAAAAGAATACCACGTTCGGTACCAAAAGGAAAGGAAAAGAACTATAAGTATATGATTTACACTGAAGAGATGGAAAATGAAGAAGACAGAGATATGGTTATGTTGCATTTAGTCAGAAGAAACAACAAAAGCTTTTACGACCTTGCTAAGATTTACAAATCTGACAGAAATTGGTTCTATCGCGAAAACTTACCGATTTCAATGACACCAAATGAAGATGTTAAACAGATAGTTCAAGATACGTTACCTCAAACACACTATGATATGAAAGGTTGTACAATACTTACATTCAAAGAAGATTTGCCGCTACTGAAGGAAAAAATAACAGAGTATTTTGACAACTTCAAAGAGGAAGAGTAAATGAACCATTTATTTTTCAAGCTTGACACCAAAGATGGCTCAGGTAGCTCTATAAGGTAAATTGCCTCATCTGCTGGGTCTATGTCGGTCATTGTTTCAAGACAAGTCTTTTACTTTTTCAAGACAAGTCTTTTACTTTTTCAAGACAAGTCTTTTACTTTTTCAAGACAAGTCTTTTACTTTTTCAAGACAAGTCTTTTACTTTTTCAAGACAAGTCTTTTACTTTTTCAAGAAATTTTTTGGTGTAAAGTTCTCAAATTTGAGAACAGTGGTCTTGATTGAAGACGATACCCGTACTTTTTCAAGACAAGTCTTTTACTTTTTCAAGACAAGTCTTTTACTTTTTCAAGACAAGTCTTTTACTTTTTCAAGACAAGTCTTTTACTTTTTCAAGACAAGTCTTTTATTGTTTCAAGACAAGTCTTTTACTTTTTCAAGACAAGTCTTTTATTGTTTCAAGACAATGTCCGACGTACCACCAACCGAGTCCATTCCAAAGCCAGAAGAACCGACAGCCCCAGCACCACAACAGACTAAGACTCAAACACTTACATTTTTACGCTTGACTTTTTACAATTTGAACTTTGTTTGCGTAGATGTGAATTCTGAAAGAAGTATGAGGGTCTTGTATGACTTTGTACCTCCCCCATAGTTCATGTCTGTCAAACTTACCTGCCATGGACTCTTTCATAAGTTCCATGAAATCGTCTTCGGACAATCCGGGGAAAAGTATGATATCAGTAAGTATTCTCTTTACATCCTTACTTAAACTCTTTGCTGTCTGTACACAAATGACAACTGAAATGTTAAAGTGTCTGAGCTTCTTAAGAATTCGACACATGTCTTGTTCTCTATTCTTTAACAAAGGATGAGAAGCAAAGTCATCTAAGATAAGAAGACACCTATGAGGGTAAGTCTTCCAATCGTAAGATTGCAATTTCTTCGAAATGTATTCTATCTCTTTCTGTTTGTTTCTGAAGTGTTTCTTCTCTAATATTCTCTGCATTTCCTCATTTGGGTCTTTAAACCTCGAATTGACATACTCATTTATAGCATTGTACTTCAAAACTCTTCTTTGGTACTTCTTTATCCAATCTAACAACTCAGAGTCTTTTATACATACTAACTTAGACTTCTTTATAATATCTTTGAACGAATTGACGGTTTTGGTCAAATTGACCAGAAGTACTACAAATGACTACTAACTCATAGAATGGGTTCTTCTCATCTAGTTCTTGTTGTTTGTGCAGCCATTTTAAGATAAGTGAAAGTCTTACCCGACCCAGGCGGTGCGATTAGACCTGTTATACCATTCTGAGCAAATAAGAACTTGTCATGTATGGGTTTTATCTGAGCATTTTCCAACTTCCTCTTGTTCTTATTTAAAACATTCTCAAATTTCTTGTCAATGTCAGCAAACTTTTTTTCTAACATATTTTTAGAAAAATTAAAATTTTTATCTTTTAGGAAATGTCTAGCGATTTCGCTATCTATATTCGAGACAAGCTTTTCGACAGCAAAACATCTGTCGACCATAAAATCTTACATAGTGTAAACAAGAAAGGTGAATTTGTTCTAAAGTTCTGTTTCTGGGAATATGACAAGAACCATAAAACATTAAGCAGAGAAGTCTTAAAATTTGTCAATGACAGACTTGTTGACAGAGATGACGCCTCTTGGAGAGATGAAGTCCAACAAAACTTCTTAGAATGCAAAGAAGACACATGCGCTGTTCTTGAAAATGAAATAGAAAACAGAATAGAAGAGCTATTAAATGACAAAGCACTTTTACAAAAATATGGTTCTGTGAAGTTTGACATAACTCCACCAGAGAAGAAGAAGAGAGAAAAGAAAGAAAAGAAAGTAGAAGAAGAGAAGAAAGAACCAGAGCCAGAGAAGGGGAGATATGACATGTAAAAATAAAATTTTATTTTTAGAACATTTCTGGGTCAATGTCAATGTTCTCTTCCTCTTTAGGAGCAAACACTGGCTTAGACTCTAAAATCTTTTTACCCAATTTACCTTGAACTTCAACTATCTTAGACTCATAATATTCATAGTCGTCTGCTTTCTTTGGTTCATAAGGTATAACAAGTTTGTATGCTTTGCCTTCTTTAAGGTTTGAGAACCTTCTGTCAAAACTTTCTTTGACTGTTAACAAACCTTCTATGTCTAAGTCTTCAAATTTCGCACCATTTTTAGTCACAATAGCAAACTTAACTGGTTCGATGTTCCAAACTTTGTCAAATGTAGACTTTTCAAAATGGTAGAAGTAAACATTCAAATATGTGAATGGGTCTAGTTCTTCTTTAAGTCCTGACATGTACTTGTTGACTGAGATGAATTTCGTCATCTTTTCTATCGGATAAAAAAATATTTTTTTTTAAAATTTACTCAGAAAAATTTTTCTTTGTATATACACCATTCTGAACATCTAAAAGACTTTTGACATTTGCCAAGAATGTTCGTTTAGACGCTGTCATATAACCATACTCTTGACAATACTGTTTATACGAATCGTACAATGACCTTTCATCTAAACACTCAAAGTCAGTTTCATCTATGAACAGTTCATATACACTCTTGTTTGCTTCTAACAATGTTTGTCTCTCTTCGGTATGTGGAATTTGTCTTGGATTGAACTTTGAAATATCTAATGTCATGAAATATGAGAACAAGTGGTTGTAAAAGTCAGATGTCAAAGTTTCTGCTAAGTCGTCAAAATATTCTGTATCTTGCATATGAGCTTCTGACGTTCTGACAACTACATATCTTCTGTCAGAACTTTCTAACTTCATCGGAACAGCATTGTTTGAAACCATGACGAAGTTTGCAACATTTTCACAAACTCTTTGGTCTCTATACTTTCTTTCAACAACTCCAACTTTGTCTGTTATAAGACTCTTCAAAGCATCTGAGTTTAAAACTTTGTTGTATCTATACTTTGAAGTTCGTTACATACTATAAGTTTCATATTCTCTATTGAAGAGTTAAATTTACCGCAGATGTTTTCTAAGTTTGTCATATTAGGGTTCGAATAGCCCTCTAACAGTTTGCATAAGATATCTGTAAAGAAAGTGTTCTTACCAGTTCCTTGTTTTCCAATTATGATGAGAGCAGTTTCATTTTTAGCACTTGGATGTTGTAAGATGTTTGCAAACCAACATAAGATATACTCATAGACTCTTTCGTTTCCATTGCATATAATTTCTTTGACATGGTCTAACCAAGCTTCTATAACATTTTCTTTCCATTCTACTTGTTCGTATTTATATCCAGTGAAGATAGAATAGAAGTTTGGAGAGGTGTATAGAACTTTATACCACGAACTGAAAAATCTTCTAACTTTGACAATAAGATATCCCAAGCATCTAACATCTTCATGCCAACTTGTACGACTTTTATTTTCTTAAGTTTCTGTTTACATTCTTGTTCTGAAACTATTGTCGCTTTAGGTTTGTTAAAGACTACATCCCATTCTTTCATGACATAACATTCTGGGGCAGAGTCGACATAAATGACTAAACGTTTCAAATTCTCGACTGCTTTGTTATAGTCTCGAAATGGACACATATTTCTGAAGGCTTGGAAGTCATAAAAATCTGAAACGTCTATTCTGTACATTTTTTATAAAAATAAAAAAAATATTTTTTTTATTCTTGAGCTATTTGTTGTTCTTGACTTTGTTGTTGCATTTGTTCCATTTGTTGCATTTGTTGTTCTTGAGCTATTTGTTGTTGAAGTTGTTCTTGTATACAATACTTTCACCAGTTGCATCTTCCAATTCGAAACTTTCTGCCGTCATTGACAAATACATAGGACATAAAAGTTTTACAGGAACAAAGTTTGCGTCAACTAAGGTTAAGTTTATGTTTGCTAAAGTGTTTGAGTTTACTAAAGCTGAAAACTCTGCATTCGAATGAACAATAGGCAAACCAGCAGAGAAAGTGTTGTTTATACGCATGAGTATCTTTTGGTCATAGTAGTTTCTGTCGACATTCGAATAGCACTTTGAACCTAAGTTTGAAACAATATATAAAATAGGTGTACTTAAAGTCAATGGAACGGATAGACCTTGTATGACACCTTTTCCTGTTATAGGAAACTGTTGGTAGTAAAAACCAGATATAAGTTTTGTATTATAGCTCATATCGTTTATATAGTAAACTCAGTCGGACATCCAAACATAATGAAACCTGCTCTAGTTGCAGCACATGTTACATCCGTCCTTAAAGTATTAAATAAGTCAACAAAACCTGTTGGTGGTATATCTGAGTAAGTATCTTCAAAGGAGTATTTTTTACCATTCACAACAATAAAATCTTCTGGTGTCAAAAGAGCAAAACAAGCTTTAGTCGTCATTGTGTTTAAGGTTAGTTTACAATATCGTCCTTGAGGACTTTGTAAGTTTGTTGTTATAGAATTATATGACTCAGGGTTTTTAGTCGTAATAGTATAAACCACTATGTCTTCTGCCATTTACATATATTTAAAAGTTTTTCTGAAAGTGGAGAAGAACTTCATCTAAACTTTCACATGGCGTTTCTTGAAGTTCTCTGTCTAAGAAGTTCAAATATTTTGTAAAGACATAGAACTTTCCTTTGTCTACACGAACAAACAAAACAGGGTCTTTCATATCGTTCAAAAGTGTGTAAAGTCCTTTACATGAAATAAAGTCTATATTGTTTTTCTTCAAACATCTTTCAAGAAGTTTTGACATTTTTACTTAGCAAACAAACTTTAATGAAATGTTGTGGTCGTCAAATATTTTTATGACGTCTGGGAAACTATATTTTAAGTTCAACGTTTCACCTCCTTTCATAACGTATATCTTGTCAATGACATTATATGAAACACCACAGCAAGCAATGTCGGGTTCTATTTCTTTGATGTTTATATCGTCTGCCTCTGTCAAAAGTTTCAATAGTTCTTTCAAAACTTCATGAGGTGCGATGACATATGAGTTCACTTTTACAGGGTTGTGCTCAACCAAGTTTAACATTATACCCAAAGCTTGACAAATCTTCTCCTGAGTTTTAAGTTTGTCTTTAAGTTGTTGGTAGTCGTTTCGAATATCTGCAACAGAACTTAAGTCTCTGCTAACTTCAGGATATGTTGGTTGTTCTTTTACAGGAACTATTGTTATACCATCTTCGTCTTCGTATGGTTTCCCCACTTCAACATCTCTTTCTTTGACATTGACAACAACACTTTGACTGTTTGTTTGAGTTGGTGAATTTAACTTCACATCTGCCATCGCCATTAAACCTTTTGAAACACTTACGCTTCTATTTTTCGGAAATGACATTTTACTTAGAATAAAAAGATGGACGTATTTGAGTATCTCTTCGAATTGAAGCAAAACAAAGTTTACACACACAAACAATACAAGTTCATTGACAGAATAGTTCTTTACACAAACAATGGAAAATGTTATAGAATAGCAGTCTTTGCTGAACCAAAATATTTTCATAAAGCAAAGAAAGTTGGTATAACCGAGATGGTGAAAGTTCTTGAAGCAGACAAAAATATAACAACAAAACTGACCGATATTTCTAAAGGTAAGTTTATAATACAATATTATATCAAAACTGGCGTACTGTCAATATTTGACGGAGAGAAGTCAGTTCAAGAACAACTTACTGACCTGCTGCCAAAATCTGCTCGATGGAAGCTGTCGTTATACCAATCTGAGGAGCCCCAGCAGGTTTCATCGAACGAATCTTCAAAAGAGCATCTTCCGTGAAAAGTGCTATTGGTTTTGTAAACTTCTTTGCTTTCAATTCATCTGGACCGTCTCTGTCACCAGTATATTGTATTTGAACTGTACCAACAGTTGAAATACCACCCATAAAGTCTTCTGAGTCAGCAAATGGAATGCCAAGCCAAAAGTTTGAACGGTCTCCATTTGTATATTGAGTTTTTTGACCTCCTGTATGAGTCCATACTTTCACATATGGCATAATAGAACTTTGCATTTCAGGGTTAATGGTTGTTGTGAAGTTGTTGTTAAAGTTCATAGCATCTAATGTCAAGTTGTATGACCTCATATCCTCAACTGTAGAATATTCTTCTCTTGGATAATATTTGCCATCTATGTTTATATGATATTTAATACCGGGTTGTAGAAACAAGAATAGTCATTTATAGTTCGTCTGAACAGTACAAACATAGTATCTGCATGTTTCATTGCAGTTGTTAAGGCAATATCTGTTCTTGCACCTGGGTCAGCACTTTGGTTTCCAACTTCACCTGCAAAGTCTTTGACAGATATTTGGTGTATAGGGAACATAAGTGGAACTGCAATATATTTGGCAGCTAAAGCATTTGAAATATCTGGGTCCAACATATAGACTGCAAGTCTGCTTTCTATTCTCTTGCATTCAAATTTTCGCATGTGAACTTAACTGGGTCCCAAGCAGTTCCAGCAGCATTGAAATAATAGTTTACTTCAGTGTTGAGGTTTGAGAAACCAAAGTCTAAGTCAACTTTGTCTTTGCAAAAGTCAACAGAATTGGCTCCACCAGTTCCAGCTACAGTAAGAGTGAATGGGTCTTGTGTTGGTGCAATGACTAAGTTATTTTTGCTTGGAGTAAGTTCGATAGAAATTTTTCCTGCCCAGTTTGGCAAGTATCTTAAAAACCTGAAGATGAGGAAAGATGACAAAGGAACTCTAAGTTTCAATTTTACTTTGTGGTAGCAGTTCATTGTCCAGAAAGGTTAACATAAACTCCTGGAACGTTAGGGTCAAGTCTTCTTATTTTCTCAATAGTTGCATACTGGTCTGTTTGTTCTCTAGCTTGTGGTTGTACTGAGTTTCTCAAAGCGAACCATTCATAGTTTGCCCATGTTACTGTTTGAACTAAGTCAGAGTTAGAATATATCTTATATCCCATGAAAACTTCTGGAGCATATTGGTATCCGACATAGAAAATTCCATTGCAACCTTTCTTGTCAGACAACTTGGCAGAAGGTTTTATTTCAATGTCTTGTTCCACGTATAAGAAAGAGTTGTCAATAGAAATTATATGAAACCTGTCGCAAGCAATATCTACTGTTGTTGAAGAACCTTCTCCAAACTCACCTACGTTTCCATAAGAAACAGCAGTTGTATATTCGTAAGTTCCAGGAACTATTTCTGACCTTCTAATGGCATTGTCGCATTCGTTATACCATTCGGAAACATTTCCATTCATGCATCCAAAACTGTTGGCGTTATATTCTGAGCGGCGTACATTTCATATGGGTAAAATATAGAATAGTTGGATTTATATGTCATAATAGAACCCACGTGACCAAGCTTTACTTTCTTCCTGACTGAGTTTTTAACTCTTCTTTTTCCTTCATTGCCACTACTTTCACTAGATGAAGTTACTTCTTCACTACTTTCACTTTGTTCTACTCTTCTTCTTTGGTGTCGCTTTGGTAACTTGCCCTCTGCTTCAAGTTGTTGCATCTTTGCCTCATGTTCATCTAGTATGTTGCAAATATTCCATGTCCTTTTTGCCTTTGGGCTCTGGTCGCCCATCTCAGGTAACCTATATCCTAGAAAGAGTTTGTCATAGTTTGTATTTGAGTCTTCGCGTATTGTTTGCATGACTCTTTCCTGAGTTTCCGGTTCAAGCTCTTCAAACAGTGCCTGTCCATATGGAATATGCTCGTTTCCAAATATATGTTTTTGTAGCCATTCTGGTTTTCTTTCCATGTTACCAACTATATCTTTTGTGAATGGGAAAGCTTTTACCCAATCTTTCAGTCTTGCGTCGTTTATTTCTGTAGTTGGTTTTATTTTGTCAAGGAACATGTTTTTCAATACTAACATTTCATTTGGTACTGTCCATTTGAGTTTTCTTAAATATTCATCCCTTCTCGGTTCATTGTCTGCAAAGTAAGTTTTTATGACATTTTGTAAACTTTCATTTGCAAGGTCATGTACAATAGGTTCTCCTTCCTCTGTCCCTAACTTTCTTTCTAAACTCTTCACCAAATATACCATCTTTATGGTTCTGTGTAGTTCTTTGAGATAAATGTTCTAGAACGTCAGGTGTTATATTTCCATCAGCCATGTTCATTTCATACTGGTCAAAATATCTGCATGTTTCATATCTTTCAATGGCATTAAAGCCGCGCTTAAAATACCAGCTATATCTGGTTCACCATTCTTCCATTGCGTCTACAACTTCTTGGAATTGTGGTTGTAAGTTTATGAACCACCTATCCGGGTTAGCTTTATGACCCCATCTCATTGTAGTTCCATCGTCTGCAGAAACAAAAGTAGGTTTGTTTCCATCTTGGTTAGGTTCTGAATGAACTTTAAACAATGTTTCATTTCTATATGTTTTCTTGAAATTTAACCTTTTATTTTCACCGAGTTCATCCAAAGATTGAACGTTAAATGCTCGTAAGTAAAAAGGGTTGTTGTATTTGTGTACATTTTCTTTCAGTACTTCCATTCTATGCTGAATATTTTCATCTGGTGTTGGAGTCTTTTGTATGTCGGCAAACATTTTTCGATATTCTTCTACTATGTCAGCCGAATTTTTTTTAGACTCTTGGAAATATTCCATATTCTCCGCATACTCTTGTTGAGGGTCAAGATTTTTCGGCTGTTCCAAATCTTCATCTAGTTCTGTGAAGTTAGTTTCCAAAGGAGGACTTGTTCGTTTCCTTCAGGCTCTTCTAGCTGTTGTTGCTGAACTATTTCTTCCATGTCTGGTTGTATCTGAACTAGTTTTCCTGTGGAGTTTCTTGTACCTCATCTGCTGGCATTTCATATATTCCGAGACCGTTTTCAACAATTTCCCTTCTAAGTCATCCGGACTCATAAACCTTTCTTCTTTCGTTCCGTCTCTATTTTTTACGCGTTTCATGACGGAGTTGAATTGTCATTTAGCTCTGACATCAAATATCTCGGAGTAAATTCGTTCATGTCATTTGGATGATATGCTATTAAATCATATCCCTTAGCGAGCTTGTATTTTCCAGGTTTGAATTTATATCCGTTTGGTGCTGAGCCATAAAGCTAAATAGGTCCGGGTCAGTATTTCCATCCTTGAACTTTCTAATAGCTTCTTTATATCTGTCACTAAAGTCAATACTATCTGGGTAACCATAGTCTTCCTTAAGCCTTTTTAAGAATTCTTGGTTTCCTTGTTCTCTACTTCTTTTATGTCCTTGCTCTGTTTGTGGTTGTTGTGCTGGTTGTGGAGGTTGCTGTGCTGGTTGTGGAGGTGGTTGTTGTGCTGGTTGTTGTGCTGGTTGTTGTGCTGGTTGTGGAGGTGGTTGTTGTGCAGGGTTTTGAACTGTTGGTTGTCGTGTTGGTTGTTGTGTTGGTTTTGGTGCATGCCTGTGTCTGTGTCCATGTGACGATGTAAATGTTTTAGGTAGTCCTGGTGCAGGTGCTTCTCTTGGAGGGTTTGGTGGTATATAAGTTCCACTAGCTAGTATATAAGTTCCACCAGCTGGTATATAAGTTCCACCAGCTGGCACATATGTTCCATCTGCAGCGTAATGTCCTACCTGACTTTTCGTTTTAAGAAAGCATTTACTAGGTCTGTTTTGGTCTGTTGTAACTCTTTTTCTTGACTTTTCACAACAGTTGCTCTAACGGCGTCATAGGCACTTTGAACTGCCTGTCTCGTTGCTGCATCTGTTATTTTCGTCATATTTTGTGCTACTTCTTTTAACTCTTTGTCGAAACCTTCAGACTTCAGTTTCTTTCCAGATGAGAAGTCGTTCACTTGTTTCACCTTACTATGAAGAGCTTCGAAGGCGTTCTTAAAGTCAGCATTTGTTAAAGCTTCATTTGAACTGTCTTCATCCGCTTGTATTTTTGTCCTTATTGACCCTATAAGCTGGGCTGCTTTAGCGTTGGCTTGGGCATCTAACCAGTCATTGTTAGCTTTTATATATTCTGCGCTTTTCATTGCCTTTTGCATGGCTGCGTCGTTATTTTTACTTTCTTGTGCTAAGTTTTCATACTGTACGGTTTGGTTTTGCAACTGTAAAAGTTTTTCTGCCTTTACAGTTGCTTCAACTTCTTTTTTATACTCATCGCTATCCATATATGTCTTCAGGGCTTTTTGTTTTATTTCTTCATCTTTCAGTACTTTATATCGAGTAGTATGGTTTTTCAAATTTACAACATCTTGTTCCATTTTTGCTACTTCTGCTGCTTTTTCTGACACTTTTTTCGCATATTCCTCTGTACTTAGTTCTTTCAGTTGTTCTTCTTTCTTCTTTTTCTCTACGTTTAACTCATTGAGTTTCTTTGTGTGTCTGTCATATTCTAGTTTCTTTTCGTTTTCACTTATTTGCTTCTGTATGTCTATGTTTGACTTTTTGACATCTGATATTTGATTTTTGAGTGAACTCAAATTCATTTGACTTTGAGGGTTATAGGCTGTTCCGTCTGCAGCTCCACCATAGCCTGCCATTTTCGCTAAAAGTGCCGCTCTTAAACCTCCACTCTGTGCACCAACAACTCGGTTTAAAAGCATAGGATTGCTTGACATTTGTTGCAACATAGTGGGGTCATTCAGCATTTGTTGTTGCAACTGTTGTTGTGGTGTTAGTCTTACTATTGGATGTTTCAATGCTCTCTTCCTCTTACGTATATTCTTACGTAGCTTACGTGGCATTTTAAGTGAAGTTAAAAAGCGGTTTTATACTAAACATCTTCGGGGCTAGAGGGCACGAAGTGCCTGGAAGCCCCAATACCTTTTTTTTTTACTTATCTTCTACATATATAATCTTCATTAGATATATACATGATAAATAAAATTCATAAAACATTAAAAATCAAAAAATTAGATGAACCTTGGCAATTAAACTTTATTAAATAATAGTTGTTTATAAATTATATTATATTATCATTTAATATTATTTTGATAATGAAGATTTTATTTTGCAATAATATAAACGAAATTTTTTACCTTATGAACTTTTGATGGAAATATGCAAATTTAAAATAATAAAGAAAGCCGCGAGCGAAGCGATCGGCTTAGGTCTAAGATTTTGATTCAAATCTTTGCTTATATTCCTTAAATTCTTTATGAAACTCGCAACAGTTCCATAAAAAATTTTAAATTCTAAACTGTCGAAATTACCGATCGGTAATCACACCCTTCATGGGTGTGTCACTTTTTACAGGCGTGTCACTTTTAGCTAAAATTACCCCTACTCCACACAGACACCGTGGTTTTTTGAGCCGGGAAATAAATAGCGCAGACAGTTTCTACATATAGAGACATGCTTATACTTAGAGTTTGACGGGAATCTAAAGTGATTTTTTTCTGCATCGCGAAATCTAATGCAATCTCAAAATCATGAAGAAACTGCGAATCGGAGCGCAGTTTTTTAATATGTTAATATATAAAGATACCCCTACTACTGCAAATGCTTCAAATGAAAATCTAAGAAATCAGATTAATTTGATCACATTAGTATAGTATTGGTCAAACCAAAAACTCATATGTTGATATATAGCCTATAGATATTCATATTATCTACTTTTCATTGAATTACATAAGATTTAATAATCTCATAAATATTCTTTTTAATTTTCCGAATTCCGTGTGCATTTAGATTGCCTATACCTGTATATAATAATTCTAGAATGGTTTGGTTAGATATTAAGTTTTTTAGATTAATATTTTAACATTTTGATAAAACAAGCAATTGTTCCATTTTGGAATCGCCATTGAACTCTGGTTTGACTAACATGATGTTGTATGATCAAATAAATTCTAACTTCATGAGATAAATTTTGAAATTAGAAAATGCGATATCTGACTCAAATATTTATCTGAACACATTTAACATTCAATGATAAACTAAAGTACTATACAGCAGATTCGATTTGGCTTATATTTTATATAATCAACAAATAATCCTATAAAATTGTGCTATTCACGTTGCTCAAAGATGTATTGAACATTCCCTACTTGTGTATTGATAAAATTAGATATAGATTCTAATGTAAATCGATATTTTGAAAATTCATATATATTTTGTCTTGGTTTGGCATTTGATCGTGTTGAAACCGGAATTGCAATATATATCATCTAAATATATAACTATCAAAATATGAGCTATAGATTTTTAAATTATTCTCCTGAATATGAGTGACTAACATAATTATATTGAATTGAGTAGTAAGAATCATAAATATTAGAATCTGACGATAATTTATTATAACTTTATATAGGAACAAGATTATAAATGATGATGAAAATAAAGATTAAATTTAAATCTGAAAATTTGAAAACATTAAGTGTATATGATAGCATTACAAAATTAAATTTTATGTGGAAGAGGAAATAGAGGAATTAGAAGTATTATGAGAAAATAATAAGATATAAAAACAAGATTCTATTAAATGAGTTAATTTATAGAAAGGAATAACAGTGTGAATGTAGTAAATGAATGTTTTCATGATGTATTATTGAAATCTTAAGTTTTGTTAAGAAGATAATAAGGGAATCAAATTTTGTATTAGGAAGTTTGACCGACAAGAGTGTATTGTGCACTCTTGTCGGTCTGCATGTCTCATTCCGGGAGACATTGTCACTGCATGTCTCCCAGAATGAGACAATCTTCCGCATTCATAACTTGAATGCGGAAGTTTGACCGACAAGAGTGCACAATACACTCTTGTCGATCTAAATGTATCTTACAATCAAAGACACTTTCATACAATCTTTTCGAAGTTAAAAAAAAATTTAATTATTTCTTTCTTTTGTTTATTAAATCGCCTTACTCACGTACTAATCTCTTTTAGAGACTCTATCGAGCTATCCCCACATATAAACCTGTGACAATAATACATATTTACTCTCTTCATATTCTGATCTCATGACACATTATCGCAAAAACTATAATTATACAACACATCTCATAAAGTCTCATTTTAGCCCTATCTAAGCGTTCAAAACCTATTTTCCACACGTAATCTGATTCTTCTGGCTCCGCTGATTCGATTTCTGCTGTCAGATCGTGAAAATATGCATCACATAAAGAGATAAACACAACTCAAAATTATTGCTTTTTTTTTCAAATTGTCTATTCATCCATCTTTACATATTTATTATCTCCTCCGTTTCCCTCACAAATTCTTTTAATTTTCTGAATAATACGTATAATAAAATCAATATCTCAAAAACTAAAACACAAATTAATGTTGGAAAATGACAGATAAATAAACATTCATCAAAAGTGACAGCTCTCAATTTTTTGACATTTGTAAATTCTAAATTGAAATAAAAAATGAAATAATACTAAGCATAATACAATATTCTAGATTTAATTATAATTAGGAAAAGTTAGTTTTGAGAGTACTTTTCATAGGCATATAGAATGAAATCTTCTGAAAAGAATTCACATAAACTCATATTATTTTCTAATATATAACTATAAAAATTTATGATCTAAATCAAATTCAATGATCTTAAAAGCGAAGGATAACCTCAAAATTTACGAATATAATGAGTGGGAATATTTCATATGGTTTTATGATAGATAAGCATTATATTCCCACTCATTATATTCGTAAATTTTGAGGTTTATCCTTCGCTTTTAAGATCATTGAATTTGATTTTTATATAAAATAGTTATATATTAGAAAATAATATGAGTTTATGTGATATTATTTTTCAGAAGATTTTGTGTTCTTCTTCAAAATTTTATTTTTTTATTAAAAAGAATCTTTACAAAATATACATTTACTTAAATTAATATTTAAAAACGTGCTCTATCAAAAGTTCCAAAAATTCAATATTTTAGCTTTTCTGAGGTGTCACTTTTGATGAATTTCTGTTTACAACAGATATAATCTGAACTTTTGAATTCATACATTTTTGGAAAAAATTGAATTTTCAAAAAAAGAGCTTATTTAGGTATGAACCTGAAGAGAAATTTTAAGGAAAATATTAAGTTGTGCAATTTGCATTTATCTCTTTATGTGATGCATATTTTCACGATCTGACAGCAGAAATCGAATCAGCGGAGCCAGAAGAATCAGATTACGTGTGGAAAATAGGTTTTGAACGTTTAGATAGGGCTAAAATGAGACTTTATGAGATGTGTTGTATAATTATAGTTTTTGCGATAATGTGTCATGAGATCAGAATATGAAGAGAGTAAATATGTATTATTGTCACAGGTTTATATGTGGGGATAGCTCGATAGAGTCTCTAAAAGAGATTAGTACGTGAGTAAGGCGATTTAATAAACAAAAGAAAGAAATAATTAATTTTTTTTTTTAACTTCGAAAAGATTGTATGAAAGTGTCTTTGATTGTAAGATACATTTAGATCGACAAGAGTGTATTGTGTACTCTTGTCGGTCAAACTTCCGCATTCAAGTTATGAATGCGGAAGATTGTCTCATTCTGGGAGACATGCAGTGACAATGTCTCCCAGAATGAGACATTGTGACCGACAGGAGTGCACAATACACTCTTTGTCGGTCAAAGTTTTGCAATCACATTCTGATTGCAGAAGATTGTCTCATTCTGGGAGACATGCAGTGACAATGTCTCCCGGAATGAGACATGCAGACCGACAAGAGTGCACAATACACTCTTGTCGGTCGAAGTTTTGCAATCGCGTTGTGATTGCAAAAGATTGTGCTATTCCTGCATATTTTCTACGAGCCTGCTTCATAAAATTGAATCCTTCTATCCAAATTAAATGCGATTTCGCTAATCTTTCATCTAAAATCACTAATCAGAAGCATATTGCAAGTTAACTTGAACCGGCATGTTCCTCCTATCCTGTCTTTCAGTTCTTTCTGTCAGCCATGGTTCACAAGGAGGAGAGCTTTGCGCACAATCAAACAGAAGATTGCGGCAGAGGAACCGGGAAGAGAGCAGCTTGAAGCGGTAAGCTGTTTTCAAGTCTTTAGTTAACAAACTTTAACAAAAGACATCTAAAAAATTTGAAATAATTGCAAAATAATGCCGTCAGGTAATGCGCACCTAAGGGAAGTGTTTTGCTGGAGTTGGGGGTATCTTGGTGAGTACTCAGGAGGCCAAGAAGGGAACCACAACCGACATTTTGCTGACGCATTGTGTAAGCAACCATTCTGATAACCGCTCAAACCGTCGGGACAAAATAATTTATGAATTTATAAGTCATCTTTCTAATACATATTTTTGGAAGGGCGTAAGATACGCCAACTTAAATATATTATTAAATATGAGAAAATCGCTCAACAAAAAAACAATTCTTTCAAAAAGTTTAAAATTTATCTTTCTAATACATATTTTTGGAAGGGCGTAAGATATGCCAACTTAAATATATTATTAAATATGAGAAAATCGCTCAACAAAAAAACAATTCTTTCAAAAAGTTTAAAATTTATCTTTCTAATACATATTTTTGGAAGGGCGTAAGATACGCCAACTTAAATATATTATTAAATATGAGAAAATCGCTCAACAAAAAAACAATTCTTTCAAAAAGTTTGACATTGATCTTTCTAATACATATCCTATGGAAGGAGTTTACATTCACAAAATAAAAACCAGTTCAAAATCTTATTACTCCTTGAATTAAAATCATTTAATTTCAAATCCATTCCAAATCCTTAAATCTGTATTAAAATCATTTTGCCAACAACCAACACAATACAAATTACATTTCCATATATCTTCTTGTCCATTTTAATTTTTTATCTCATTTTATTTAATTTTATTTAAAGCATATAGACATCGAGATCCTTTACACATAGTTATATAAAAGTCAAATACATAATAAATTCTTAATTCTAGAGATATCTCAAAATCTCAATTTTTTAATTTAAAATACCTTTCATTTTTCACAGTACTATCACAACAAACAAGCCATTTACTAATTAAAACATATAAGAAAAATATCAAATTACAAAACAACTTTCAATATCATTCGCATCGAATTCTATTTTTTCATAACTATCAACTACATGTTATTATATAATATATGTTGGCGCATATTCCACTCTATACAAGTGTCAGACACACTCACACAAAGCTGTGAGATTCATACCTCTATCAGTAGGACTTCTCAAATCAAGAACACATATGTTTCACTATCGCACATCTGTGTAGGATCTAATTAATCCTTTGGACTGGTACTTCAAAATTTGATAATTTGATAATTTCATGTGATATCATCATTTGCCTTTAAAACAACTGTGCGTTAAACTAGACACGTTTCTCTATCATAATGCAAAATATCAAAGTTTGGGAGACTCCCAAAGTGTCTGAAACTGATCATAAGGGTGAAAAACCGTTTTCCAGAAGTTGGGAACGTAGGGTACTGTCAAAATTGCAAACATGGAGTTGTTGAATAAAAACATTCAAATAATTTTAACAAAGAAGCTCATATAATTATTATCAAGAGTTTAATTAAGATATTTCATTTAAAAATCTTATGCATTAAGGCAATACCTACAAAGTGGCTCTAAGAATGAATCAAAAGCGTAAAATCTTCTTTTGGCAATAGAACATGCTTCGTTATCGATGTAGATACTGTCTCCATGACCTGATAAAAAAAAATTATAGAATTCACATGAGTTATGGAGGAGTTTAGAATCAGATGTAGCACTAAAAATTATTACTTTATCTCACTCATCTGAAAATAGACAATTTTCTAAATAGTGTTTCAAAATATTTTCAATCTTGCAATTTTGGCATTAAATATTCTGACCTTTGAAAGGATCACCGTAGTACTCTTTCCAAGCATCATCTTCTGATGAAAACTTCTTGAGATTTGAGGAGAGTTGAGACTGAGAAAAAAAAATGTCAAATTTTCGTTATGAATTTTCGAAAATTAATTGTCCCATCTCTAGGTACTATTCAATTTATTATAGAAGTCTCTCTATACAAATATATAATGCATGATATATTCTTGACCTCAGAAAGTTTTGGGGCCTTCGTTCTCTGCATTTTCCAAATTTATTCAACATTAATTGGATATGTATATTATTTGATGGCTGCATATATGGATCCAGGATACTTAACTCCAGAGTTTGTTGCAGAAATGAGAGGAGATCCTACTTATACTGAAGAATTAGATGATTATGGAAATAAAACTTTTTGTAAAAAATGCAATTTGAATAGGCCACTCAGATGTCATCATTGTAGTGTCTGCAATAAATGCGTTCTCGTTTATGATCATCATTGTAATATTATTAATAATTGCATTGGTCACAGAAATTACAAATGTTTCTTTTCATTCTTAGTAATATGGCTTTTTAATGCAGTTTTATCTTTATCTTTAATTGGATATCAGCTTTTTACTGTTAAAAATTCCGGAAAATTGATATTGGCATTCATAGGATTCATTGCATTCTATCTTATTACTGGATTTTTCATTTTAATGCAATTAATTGGTCAAATACCTCTTTTATTGAATAATACAACGCATGTTGAAGTTATGCAAAATATTAAACTTTAAAAGATATATAACAAGCATCATATGATATTTTATAATCGTTTCTATGCAGGAAATCTCGCTGAAAACATTGCCTGCAGATTTGGATCAAATATTATTTTGTGGTTCCTTCCAACACCAAATTTTGATACAGGGTATTTGTTCAAGCAGAACCCTGATTACTATCCTGCCTATTTAATAGCGCAACAAGATGATCATGAATTTTATGATGATCCAAATGCTCCTTTCAACAGAAATTTCAATAGATTTAACGAATAGAGTATATTTACTTTCTATCCATCAGATGATTTGATTTGAATTTTATGAAAATTTCAAAAATTGAATCACAAAAATATAATTTGTATGTAATATTACCTAAACATAGATAAATATTTCTTGACATAAATATATTTTTAATAAAGAACATATATTTTACATAGAAGCAATCAAAACCAGAAAAATTTTTACAATTGATGATATTATAGTTTGATTTACATCTCTATATTACTGGAGCAAAACCACCGAAGAAAAGCACTGAAATTCCTCGTCTTCCGGTCTTTCCATTAAAAAAACTGCTAATTCCAAGATAATGATGAGAAATAACAAGAAAACTTCTGAAAATGAAGATACTGACATAACTTTCGATGAATAAGTAAATATTTCATTTATTTATTTATTTATTACAACGATAATTTACTGATATTCAATGACAATATCTTTTAAAAAAAAGTAAGTAATATTATAATTTCATAGGTTTTTTAAAAAATATAAGACAAATATCAAAAGAATTCTCTTCAATAAGTAAAAGCAACTTCGAATCTTTCTTGGTATTATAGGAGACAACTTTTGAATTGCTTTGCCAAGCATTGACTTTGATCATCGATATTTGGTATTTGTACAAAGTTTGATTTTAATCATATATTTTCTCGAAATACAAATTGAGCATTATTTTTCCAAAATTTTAGTCAAATTGTTCAGGAATTATCATTTGAAATATGGTCCATATTGTGAAGGATACATGTCAAACTTATATGGTGTAAAGCGAATAATATTATAAATGATTTCTTGATATGAACAGATCGGAGGAAAGTATTATTCACGCATTAAATTTAAAAAACGTTGGCCTTCAGTTTCTATCAAGAATTTAAATCCCGATCAAAATAAATGTATATACTGAAAAATATCCCAAAAACAGAATAACTAGCTTAGAAGTACTGAAATTTTTATCCTCGAAATCTTTCAACTAATCCTTTAGTCTTTCTTTTCAAAACCGGAAATAACAAAGATTTAAACTCGATTTACAAAATGATCAAAACAGAATTGATTGATTCAAAGAGATGTCTCCAAAAAATTGTTATCAAGGATATTTTAAATGTTATTATGTATAACAATCGTTATACAAAGTAATACTTGAAATAAATGATATTATCAAATGTTTTGTTTATTCAGCACTGTTTGGTATTCGATCTCATTGTAGATATTTCCTTGCAATTGATTAAAATGTAAATGAAAAATTCGTAATGAAGAAACAGCCCTTCGTTATGCAGCAGAAAGCAATACCAAAGATACTGTTCAACTTCTTATTTCACTTGGTATAAAAATCAATGAAAATGAAAAATATGGAGAAACCGCTTTTGATTATGCAGATCATAAAAATCATGAAGAAATTATTGAAATTCTTATTTCAGATTCTGCAATTTCCGGTTAATAGTTATCTGACTCGAAATCCATTTTTGATCCCGATCGGTCGTAATTTAAATTTTCTTCGACCGTTGTCCCCGATGGTTCCATTAAAATTCGACGATAAAATTTTGAATAGACGCGAAACCTAGGAAAAGGAGTTTGCTTTAGACGAAAAATGCGGAATAATTCTCTGGAATTTTAAGTTTTTTTTTAAATTGTATGCAGCATAATATCTCTATTTTAAAGGTTAATGGTACATTTTCAAATCCATTCAAAATTTGAATGCAGGGATGAGAATTAGAGCTTATTGGTTAATGGAATCCAAATATCTTAAAGGCAGTATATAAATATTATGTAAAATCAGAATCTACAATTAGATATTGGTCTTGCCATATAAATTCTGAAATTGAACGATAGTCATCGCTTGGCCAGACCGTGGACCCTTAAGGTTGGGAGGATGATTGGTAGCCGACGTACATATAACTTCGATATTAGACTCATCATTCATTAACATTTCTGCTCCAGGTAATGGAGGTGCTCTAGCACTTGAAAACACCCAAACTAAAATCTTTTGTTGCTTATTTTTTCAATGTCAGGCCCATGCAAATGGCGGAGCGATGATAATTAAAAATTCCTTGAGCAATATCTCAAATATAAAATTTGATTCATGTTTCGTTCGAGAAAACTATAATGCACAATATGGTAATTGCTTTTATATAATCGATAGCATAAGCGATGTAAAAATGAGCTCAGTGTACAAATGTGGGCCTGATATTGAAAAATGTGGTGATTCTCCTTGTGTTTTCATTAATAAATATGTCGATTTAAAATATTTGAATGCAACAAACAATTTTGATATTTGTGGCTCTGGGAGTATAGGTGTTTTCAGCGTAATATCTGGATCTTCGATATCATATATTCATTATGAAGGCATGCTTACTTCTAATAATTATGCTGAATTATGGAATACTGTTGGTACTTTTTCCAAAAGTAATTTTATAAATAAAACTCGGAGTGAGATGTTTTATGTAACTCCTTCTTCTGCAATTTTAACATTTGAAAATTGTATTTTCTTTTATTCGGCTCCCACATTACTTCAAGGTGGAGGTAAAATTATATTCACTAATTGCCAAAGTGATAGCTCATATAATGGCTATAGCCTTACACCTATTTTGGACATTAAAAAATTCCTTTTCATAGTTTCAGAGTGCAAATGGCATGATTGCCCATCAAATATTAATTATTTACAATGTCTGAATCAAAATTACATATATTTCTATTTACTAATATTCATTTAATCTTGTATTATCATTAAACTTATTGAATATTTTCCATTAGGTATATTATAGATGCACTTTCGCCCATTTAACTTTAATTGAAATTTCTGATAACATGCGTGATGCACCTAAGAAATTTGAGTAAAAACGCGAGAGGTATAAGCTTAATGCTATTTATTATTCAAAAAATTTTTGAGATTAATTTCAATCAAGAATTGTTATAAGTTTATAGCTCCACACTACAGATCACTAAACATTATTCAATACATTCTGACAAAGAGTATTATGTCATGTTTGTTTTCAACATGAATAACAACAAAATATTTTAATTTTCAATCAAAACTTATTTGGATTTTCCAATTGAGAGATTGGAAGTTCCAATCTCTCAATATTTCCAATTGCGACGGTTTTTCCAATCGGGCGGTTTTTCGAATTACGACGGTTTTTCCAATTAATTGGAAATTCCAAATAAGGGGGTATATTTATAAATTCACTGCTATTTATAAATAGGTCTAATTAATTGTATTTTCTATTGGTAATCAAAACAAATTCTATAGTTTATATTACTTCCTATAGTGACGCCAAAGCCCTTTCAAAAATTTAAAATACGGTGGAGTCACGACGTAAATCATTCAATATTGAGAAGTTTACATCGTGATGCCAACCCCAAAAAAGCCTAATGAATTACAAAGATATTTTATTTGTCAAAAATAAATATTGCTGATTTTTAATCGAAGCAAATACAGTGAACTAAGAGATATCTTTAAATTCCATATCAACCCTTATATCGCATTGTATCAGCTCAAAATCGGAAAAGACGAAGATTTAAACTCGATTTACAAAATGATCAAAACAGAATTGATTGATTCAAAGAGATGTCTCCAAAAAATTGTTATCAAGGATATTTTAAATGTTATTATGTATAACAATCGTTATACAAAGTAATACTTGAAATAAATGATATTATCAAATGTTTTGTTTATTCAGCACTGTTTGGTATTCGATCTCATTGTAGATATTTCCTTGCAATTGATTAAAATGTAAATGAAAAATTCGTAATGAAGAAACAGCCCTTCGTTATGCAGCAGAAAGCAATACCAAAGATACTGTTCAACTTCTTATTTCACTTGGTATAAAAATCAATGAAAATGAAAAATATGGAGAAACCGCTTTTGATTATGCAGATCATAAAAATCATGAAGAAATTATTGAAATTCTTATTTCAGATTCTGCAATTTTCGCTTGATCTGTAAGTGGAAATTGAATTTTATGAGAAGAAAACTCTTTAAAAGCTTCTTCAATAGATGGCCTTCTGTGGAGATTCTGGGACCAAGACATTGACTTAGATCATATACCTATTCATATATTGAATAATACATATAAATAGATAGCAAAGGAAAAGCATTTGAATGGCAATTTATCTTTTAAAAACGTAAACATTTTCCATGAACTGTCAAAATTATTTATCATTAATATCTCAAGGTCTTACTCTAAATCATGTAAAAGAAGATGTTTAACTATTTCTTGACAGCGTCAATTTTTTGATAACTGTGGTTGAAGCATCATTGATATTTTTCCATTAACAACTGGAATACATAACCGTTTAGTTCATACCAGAGAGCAATTAATAAGAAAACTATATTAATGCAAATGATTCCAGAAATTGCATATATTAATGTTTGGATACAATTTGAAATGCGTTGGTGAGTTATTTTTCTTTTTATAAATTTCAATAAAAAGAAGAAAGATGCCATCAATATTATAGATATTATATCGATGTCACTATGGGGTTTCCAGATATAATCAAACAAAATATCATCATCGCCAGTTAATTTGCTGTTTGGATTAGTTTTTCCCCATGTGATTTTAATAGAGCTTCCATTTCGGAATCTTCGATCAAAGAATCAAGAAAATCAATGTTATTTTCGCGAACAATATTCATTTCAATTTTATTATTTTTGAGAATATCTTCATGTGTTTTCTTGTTAAGCATAACAGCAATATCAAGAGGAGTCTGACCATTTTTATTTAAAGAATTTATTTCAGCACCATGAGAAATTAATATTTCGGCGCCTTCTTTATTAGATAATAATGCTGCTATATGAAGAGGTCTATTTCCATAAAAATTTTTCCTATTGACTTTTGCACCATTTGAAATCAGAAATTCAATCATATCATTATTGTTACTTCCTAAAATTAAAGAATTTTTATAATCATCAGGGAAATTACAAATTATATCCAATTGCTTAAGTAATGGTTCCTTAACTTTTCTAGAATTATGCATTAATGCATAAATAATAGCATTATTTCCATCAAAGTCTGTTGTGTTGATTTTTGCACCATGTGAAATAAGTAATTGAGCAATTTCTTTATGATTAAATAGTAATGCTAAATATAGAGGAGTAAATCCATGTTTAGTTGCTTTGGTATTTATTTTTGAACCACGTGAAATTAGAATTTCTACAACTTTTTTATTATTATTTATGGTTGCAATATGAAGTGATGTTAAGTGGGTAATATCTCCTATTTGATCGATAATGGCCTCATGTGAATTGAGCAACTCCACCAATTCAGTGTTGTTTGGATTCACCGCAATATTAAATGCAGATCCAGACGGAAATATCTTTTGATCAATATCACTTCCTTTCATAATCAGATATTTTGCAATATCATTATGTTTTTCTTTAGCTGCAACAGAAAGCGCTGTGTCACCATTTTGATGCACATAATTAATATCTGCATCTTTTGAAAGAAAATATTCACAAAGAGACTGAATATGAAAAGCAGGAGAATATACAAAACATCCGTTGATATCATTAGTTTGTTTTAAATATTCAAGAAATACTTGAAGATTTTTGTGATCAGCGCATTTATCTAGAGGAATTTTTAATTGGTATTTATTTATCAATTTCATAACATTATCCATATTATGAGATGCAATTGCATTTTCCATTGTAGATGAATCGGGTTTTTGTGCTCTCAAACATTCTTTGATAATTTCTTTATTGTTTCCTAGAAATGAAGAATCAAGGCATTCTTTTGTGATCTGCACTTTGTTTGTATTTATTAGTGCCCAGAAACAATTAACTGCGCCTTGTTCGCAACAAAATTGAAGTATTTCATTGAGATTGTGATTTCCCAGTCTTAAAAAATTATATAATTTTTTCTGATCATCATTTAATAGAATTTCATTAATTGGATTAGCAGTATCTGCTTCCGAAAGAGATCTGATGTCAAAATCGTTATCACAATGATATTCTTCATATATTCTTTTCATTAACTCTAGGTATGCATGACGATATTTTAATCTATGAAGCCCAACTTTTCTCATCGAATGAATCATCTCTTGTGGTGTAAAATATCCAGCATCTATCAAGTTATCTTTGATTTCGTTGTATAATCCTGTTGTTGAGTTTATTTCATCTGAATTTAAATTGTATATTAGATTCCATGTATCAATGTATTCCTTGTACTTATTCATAAGTGTATTATAACGTTTGAATGCTTTGTCTTCATCTATTAGTAGATTAATAAAGAGAAATATCATGAATTGTAAAGTTAGAATAAAATTTCCAATTTGTAAAGTTATAATAAAATTTATCGTTTTCGCCTCAAATACATATACTTATTTTGCTACTCTTCTGATTGATATATTTCAATTCTTGCCTATGGGCACATATTTTTATATAACACTTTAGCATCTTATTATTTCATTTACTGGAAAATCTTGAAATTGGTGATGAGAATTCTTTTTTTCCATTGTATATTTTAAAAGTGCACTTACACCCACCTGACTTTAATTCAAATTTCTGACAATCTGCATGAAACTATATTGAATGTCATACGGGGGTAAGTGTGCCCTTGAAAGCATTTTTGGTTTAGGTTAAATGGAAATGATGTGTAAAATTTTGAGTCTCAAAATTTGAGACTTTCAATGTGAAAATGCAGAGTTTTGAAGTCTCAAACAGCTCTAGAATTTAAAAAAAGGTGAGGGATAAATTTGAAAACAAAAAAAGCTGGATGTGAGTTTTAGCAAATAAAAAAATATCTTTTTTTCAAGACAAAAAATTATATAAATAAAAATATAAATAAAAAGTTAACGATTTCCACGGAATCTATTTCCAACGAACAAGTTTGGATTTGCCAGTTCCTTCTTAATTCTTTCTTCTTCAGCAGCCCATCCATCTACCATTGCCTTTACACGTGCCGCATCTTCAGCCTTTTCCTTAGCCTCTCTTTCTGCTTTCATTCTGCTCTGTGCCTGTAACATCTCGTATTGGTTCTTGATTCTGAGAAGTCTCTGTTCCTTCTCTTCCTGTTCGATCTGTTTCTCGAACTCGAGCTCCTCTTCAAGGCGCTTAGTCTCAGCAAGCTTCTCCTGGCGTTGCTTGATCTTCTCGTTCTCGTGGAGCTGTATTGTCTTAATGCGATCGTCAACGGCATCGAGCATAAGTTTTCTACGGGCTTCAGCATCTTTGCGGCGGAGTTCGTCATCGCGATCGTTAGCTTCCTGTTGAGCGCGCTGTAAGAACATTTCGGAACGGTTATCTTCTGCGGCCTTCTTGTTCAATTGAGTCTCGAATAATTTTCTGTTCATCTCTGCTTTGCGGTTTCTAACGATGCGCTCGACGAGCTCATCTTCTTCCTGTTGACGAAGCTCTTCAGCAGCTTGAGCAGCGTATTTGGCATCAAGTGCTTTATCGTCTTCGATAATTTTACGGCGAGTAGCGATCTGTTCGGAGTTAAGCTTATCAAGTTCCTGGCGACGTTCGGCCTGCTGTTGGGCTTTCTTCTCGGCAGCCTCTTTAGCAGCCTTAATTTGACTTTCGACTGTAGTTCTGAATTCCAAGCTTTCTTTGTATTCCTGTTCTTTCTGCGTTTTGACTAATTGTGATTTCTCGTTCATTTGGGCTAACCATGTCTCTCTGTTCTGCATTAACTTTTGGCGATGATCGTCCTTAGCGTTAGCCTGCTCTTCTTTCCATTTAGCTACGTTCTCCTTAACTGTAGCAGCGTATTGCTCTTCAGCCTGGTCGCCTTTCTGGCGCTCAAGCTCCTTTTCAATAACTTGTTGATCTCTCTCCTTAATTACCTGGCGCTGAAGTGCTTCAGAAACCTGGTGACGGAGAGGATCGCATGAATCACGCCATCCTTGTTCGTTCTTTTCAGCAACGTATTTATCATGTTCCTCTTGGCGACGAGTTCTTAATGCTGTAAGTTGTTGTTTAAGGCGGTCACGACGTTTAGCTGGAGTTTCTACTGTATTTTGAATTTCAACTGAATATTGGTTTTCTTCATTTTCGAGAAGTTGTGCAAGTTTATTACGACGCTCCTCGAGTTCATCCTGGTATTTCTTGACACGTTCTTGCGCTCTTCGTCTGAGCTCTCCGCCTTGATAACGATTTAATGTACGTTGTTCAAATTGTGCGCGCTGCCTTGTTAAATTATCTTCGGCAGCAGCCTCGTTATAGAATCTGTTTGCTTCTTCACGAGCCCTACGTTCCATAAGGAACTGGAGGCCGAGAGACCTGCCTGGACGCGACATTACTGCTTGTAACGTATCAAAACCGCAGAATTTTCTGAAGTTTGCATTTTTCTGTTTTCGTTGGTATTCGGCTTTCTGAGGAGATACAAGGATTGAGATATAAATGGAAGATACTTTGTCAAGAACTCTATAATTTCTCCCTTTGGACTTCTTTCATTTCTTGAATTATATCATTTCATTCTTTATTAACTTAATATCTGATAATTTGACTTCTTAAAATGAAATAAATGAACTTAATATTTGCATTCTAGATGGATCATGTCATTTGGTTAGCAATTTTGTAAAAGAATATTGTTTATTATTTTTCAAAAATAACATATTTCTAGTCAATTGTCAATATCTTAGTCATTTGTGATGTTTTTATGTTTGAACCATTCATAAGATAGTTATGAATTCATTGAATTTCATCATTAATGAATTTGATATAACTTATCTTTCATTTGTTTGAATGCTTTGAATAGAATTGTAGCTAAACACAACTAAAATTAGGATTTAACAATTTGAAAATAGATATTTTTGAAAAAATAATTCTATTTGAGAAAAAAAAAGTTATCAGTTGTGTGTTTTGGATACAATACAATTTCTTAATATAAATATCATGGAAATGATTTTAAAATGAAAGATATAATTAATTATTTTCTTTTCTAAAGTAAGACACATAAAAACTATATCAATTGTATGAAAGAATGCTAAAATCGATAAGGTTTTGGAGTAATTTTTTGTCGTAATCAGGAATTTCATATTCAACTCCAAAGAAGCGCCTTGCCAGTATATTATCTGTATTGTTGGGTGTCATTCTGTTCATCTCATCAATAGCTTCTTCTCTTGCGAGAAGTGCCTCTTCATATTGAGGATCTTTATTGATAGCGATATCGTAGTAGTCTAAAGCTTTAAATATCTTGCCAGAGTCCATGTATGCCTTTCCCATGCGAACATAAGCTTTCACGAAATCACTATTTAATTCCAAAGTCCACTGGCAATCGGAAATTGCCATACTTGGATGCTCTGTAGCCAGATATGCTGATGCTCTGTTTGAGTGATTAATATGGTTCAATGGATTATGGAAAATTGCAGAATTATATTTTGCAATAGCTCCGCCAAAGTCTCCTGACTTATAAATTACATTTCCTTGGGCTTTGATCTCTTCAGACTCTGTTTTGTTTATGGTTGTTGTTTTTTGTTTCAGCTTTTCCACTCTATTTTGATTGAATTTTTCATTTTCTATTAATTCATCGTGAGATTTTCTGAATTTGAGCGTTAATGGTGGAGGGAATTTCTCCATATTAAATAATTCTTCATCAGTCGGTGAATGTTTCAAAGAATTTTCTGTTTCTTCAGATGTTTCTTCCAAAACTTTGGTGGCTTGTTGGCACATTGTGTTCATCATTGTCATTATTGAGGATTTTTGCTGTTCAGAAAGTGTTCGAGGGGTGACCGAAGAAGGATTTTTTAAAATTTCTGTAATTTGTTGCACGGAAGACTCAGTTTTCTGGTCTTCAAGTGCAATTTCGTGGATTAAGTTTGAGTCAACCCACTCCATAACAGGGTGGGAGAATTGAGAATTCATTGAAAATTTATCCGCAAAAAAAATTTCAACCACTATCGGCGTGAAGCTGGGAAAATCAAAATAATGACTCCTTCGAATTAAAACGCTAACTGGCTTAGAAAACATTTGTCCGTGGCACTTCCTAAGGATATTTAATCTATTGATAAATGGATTTCGCGATCCTCGAAGTAAAAATTAAGTAAACTGATACACTTTTTTGTCTCAATTTTAGCTTGAATTAAAAAAAATTGGAATTGTCGATTTAAAATTGGTAAAAAAGGGGGTTGGCGTCCTAAGGCGTCCTAGTGTAAATTTCTCAAAATTGTGATATTTACATCACATTTTTGAGAGGTTTATGGGCGTCCTAAGGGAAAATTGAATAGCTAGGGCGTCCCGAATTTTCATTCTAAGATTTAAATATATTATATACTTAAGTATACTACAAGAAATATAAAAATTAAATTTTTATTATGTTAACTTATAAGAAAATTTTTTGAATTATCGTTGATTTATTGTAATCTTTCCAGGCTATACTTTTGAAATCAACTTTACCTGTCATACGCATTAATGTAGTAGATGTCCAGGTGTAGCTATTATATCCCAGCAACATTGGTATTTTATCATTGTAAGATATCAAAATGAAGCGTTTTTTCAGATATAATTTTTCGTAAATTTTTCAAAAATAAGATGGTAAAAAAGCCTCGACTTGCTCGAAAAATAACAATTTTTTTTACTTGTAAAAATAACCTTTTTACAGCATGGGCAGCTATTCAATCACTATTTCTTTTTCTAAAAGTATATTTTTCAAAAAAAATTAAGATCAAATTCGACAATTTCTTGATGAAAGCAAAAATATTACACATACTTCTAGATGCATGGGATAAAATATGCAATTATTCAATCAATTCGCATGATTTGAAAAAAAAAATCTAAATTTGATAAAAATGTAGAAATTTTTTATTTTGAACTTGAGATTCGATTTTTTTGATCCAATTTGTGAATTTTTTTTTGATCGGAATTTCAATTAATTTGTTGATCAAAAATGACCTCACAATGTTTGATCATAAGTGAAGTCATCTTCATGGGTATTTAGAAATTCCAAGAGAAATTGCTTATTTCTCGCAGATGTAATATCTGAGAAAATCGAATTTAAATATTCATAGAAACCCAAATCATTCTCCGGTTCGAATAATTCATCTGTTGCTTTTTCTGTTTTTTCTATGAATTTTAATAATTTGATTAATAAATCTTCATCAGGAAGAATTATTGCTGCATTTGTGATAAAATTCCATATTGAGGTAATATGGCAATAATTACATTTATAAAATGTAATTTTATCCAAAATTTTTTGGCAAATTCGCATAATAGCATTAATATTTGAAGCTGAGATTAAACCTGTGATTACTTCTGTAACTTTTGGAAAATCATCGCAATTTAATATCTCTTTATATTGAATTGAGAAATAAAAAAAATCAAATGGATTCATTTCTTCAATTTCAAGGAGATTGTAAAAATTGATAGAAGTGTTATTGCAACAAATTGTATTTGCAGCAAAAAATATCATTTGCTCGATTCCATTTTTGGAATAAATTTGCTGGAACAATGTTAAATTAAAACAGTTGCTTAATTTTTCTTCATTGTTTTCATAAAAAAGTAACAAGTTTGCAACTGAAATTTCAAAATTTTGATAATTGCCAGTTATTTCAGTAAATATATATATTTGCTTTTCTTCATCTAAAAATGGCAAATATTGATTTGCAATATTAACTAAAGTTTGGGATAAATTGTTCCAGTTTGATTTTACAATTTGTGAGCACATTATGTAATATGTAAATTTATCCGCTTTGTAGGAATTTAAAATTGTTTGTTGTTCTGTTTCAGTTAAATTACTGAATTTTTCAAGATTAATATTGTGATAAAAAATAGAATCCTTGAAAAACAATTATCGAAAATGCGCTCGTTATTGGGAATTCTTCCTACTACAAATGCTATTGTTGGGCCGTCAAAACAAGTTTCAGTTAATAGCAAGCAAAATTCTGAAAAAAATAAGAAAAAATCTTCCATAACAACAAAATCAAACAATAAAAAACAAAATTCATCCGACAATCCTCCTAAACGTAAAGCTCCTATTTCGGAAAGGATTCTCAGCGATAATAACTTATATTTTCAAGTTCATCGAAAGAGATCGAAAAGCAAACGTTCCACATCTACAGAGAAAAAGAATTGATATATGAAGTCTAATTCCTTTTATAACTACTATATTTTTATTCTTATGACTAAAAAATAATATATTATTTAACAATTTTCATTTTTTTCTTTTCACAATTTCGTTTTATTTCCATTTATTGTTAAATGATTTTTAGCATACACCTTTCTTTGTTCATCTTCTAAATACAATTTATTTTTTCTTAGATATAATTCTATTCATTCAATTCGATCGTCATTTTTCAGTACATGATCGTAATTTTCAATTATTGATCGCGATTTTACTTCAGAATTTGTTTGCAATATTGCTTATCAAAATTATATCTCTATTCTCTCATTTCTGTTTAGTCAATATCATTACACTCCAAAAAAAAAAAAAAAAAAAAAAAAAAAAAAAAAGGAAGTGGGGCTTCCAGGCACTTCGTGCCCTCTAGCCCTGAAGATGTTTAGTATAAATGAAGTTTTTATTCGGAAAATTGTTAGTCTTCTGGTGTGAATTCGGAGGACTCTTCTTGGATAGAGTCTTGTATTTCCTCCTCCATTGCTTCTGGGTCGAAAACATTATATAATGTGTCGCTTTTCACAAATTATATATGTTTTCATGTTTTGTCACTTTTCTGTCACTTTTCAGGGAAAAACATTTTTATTATTATATATAAATGAATTTTACAAAACCACCGTTACCCTTCTTTGGAAATAAGAGTAGATGTAAAGATATTCTATTGAGAGAACTTAAGAAACTACCGAATGGTCTAACATTTGTAGACTTGTTCGGTGGAAGTTTCTATATATCTCATTTGTGCCATACAATATTTCCTGACTCAAAGATTATATGCAATGACTTCGACAACTATATGAACCGTCTCAAACATATACCAGACACAAACAAAATATTGAAAGAGTTAAAAGAAAAGATACCTATAGGTAAGATGGAACGTATACCATTAGATAAGAAAAATACTGTCAGAGAGGTTTTGAAAAAGGCAGAGTATATTGACTGGGATAGTATATCTGCTAGACTATTATATAGTGGTGCTATAAGAGTTCATGACATTGAAACACTTATGTCAAAAGTTTTATATCTTAACTATACAAATGTTTTCAAAGAGAACATAGAAAAATATATTGAGGGTATAGAGTTTGTGAGATGTCATTGGACAGAGTTGTATGAAAAATATAAAGACAAGGAAAATATTTTCTTTATAGTGGACCCGCCGTTCTATAACACATGGGATTTTCAATACCAAGTAGACTGGACTTTGAGAGACTCTTTAGAAACTTTAGACGTTTTACATAACCATCCATGCTTTTACTTTACATCCGATAAAAGTGGTTTGGAAAGTGTCATGAGATGGTTAGAGGACATACATGACTATGAGTTTAGATACGATAAGATAGAATATGAGAGAGGTCCTATAAACTGGAGAAAGTGTCATAACAAAGAAATTTTACTAGTAAGTAAATGTGGTTTGAAATAGGACTACTTGTTTTAGGTTTTTTCCATTGTGTCATTTACTTATTTGACGTGGCAGAAAGATATAGAGAATATGAAGATGAACCAATGCCTGCAAATGTCCAGTATATGTACTCGTAAGAGATATTTTTATCTAATATTAAATGGACGCACAGAACTTAGCGAATGCACAGCAACCTGGACAACCAAACCCAGAGAATATTCCAAATGAAGTTAGAATACAAACTGCAATGGCAAACTATGGTCAAGTGCCAACAGATGTACAAATGCAAACTGCCATGTCAAATGACGCTGCGTTAGGCTTACCACCATGGTATGCAAATATGAGATGGAAAGAGTTTTATACAAACCCTGAAGTGGGATATAAACAACTCTATGCAGATGACGCGAACACAGGAGTTGACCCAGAGTATGTTTTCTACCAGAGGAGAAATAGAATGTATGAGCTCCAGTTAAAGAATGCTATGGAACTCAACAGGAAACGTAAGAGACTAGGCGGACATTAGATTTTTACATATAGTAAAATGGGTTTCTTTGGAAGAATAGGAAACTTCTTTCGAAATGTTGGAAGAGGTATATGGAATGGAATAAAAACCGTAGGAAGAGGAATTTGGAACGGAGTCAAAAATATTGGCAAAAGAGTAGGTCAGTTCGTTGGTATTATACCTAAAGACCCTGAACCAGAAGAACAAGCTCCTGTTATACAACAGCCTGAACCTGCACCACAGTCTAGTTGGCAACCAAATCCAACACCTCAACCGTATTAAAATTATATTTTTACCGTTCGATAGTAGTTGTATATGAAACTAAGTTCTAAGTAAAACGCGTGGTATAATGGAATTATTCTCTTTCTTCCATCTGTAGTAAACCATACTTGAAAGTCTGAAATACTTCCACTCGGCGGTTCATATAGCTTTGTAGGTTTTTCGTAAAAGTCATTTGCCAGCATAAAAAAGAGTTTTGTGCACCAGAAAATGAAGCATGAACGATAATAGCATCTGAGTCAAAAACATTTTCATATGTTCCATTAGGGTTTTCGACTTCATAAAAGTTCGGGTGTACTGGATATTCTGCAGGCTGATTTAACATCCTCAGAAACCTATACCATGCCAAGTTGTTATATTTTGTAGAAATAAAACGTCTTCTCCAAGGTCTTCTATTCTATTGATTTTAACAGTTGCATTTTTCCTGTCATATATAATATCGAGATGGTACTCTCCTTCGTCAATGTTGTACTGTTTTGCATATTCGAGATAGATATCGTTTATTTTTCTTGAAAAGCTTGAAGAGTTGTTTCTAAGTTTACAAGCAAATTCACTTGTAAAAGTTTTCCCTGTTCAAATTTCTCATACGTATGTTTTTCTTTGTTATAGTATCGAATTTCAAAAGCGACCGTAAATGGGAAACCATGTATGGCTTCTGAAATGAACTTCATTCTACGAAAGCCAACAGCTTTTGTGACGGATGGGTCTCTTAGCCATCTCAATGGGTAGTCAAAACGATAGCCTTCATGCTTTACGGTCTCTGTCTCAAACTTTTGACCTACGTTAGTAAAAAGTTCATCTAATGGTTTAGTTGTAGCAACTCTTGAATTTTCTTTTTCTATTGAAAGCATATTTTATCTAGAATAAAAATGTCGAAAGAAACAGCGTCTATGAGAGAAATACAACACAACCGACAACTCATTTTGCAAGCTCTAAATAAGAACACAACAAACTTTTCAAACTATTCTAAGATATCTGAGTCATTGAAAGAAGGAAACTTAAAACTGACGATAAACCCATTGACAGACGAGTTTCTGTTTCAAGACAGTAAGAACCATACTGTTTGTATAAATCCAACAAAAAGAACTTTAAACGAGAAACCTATAGATGAACTTTTTTGAAAGCAGATATTGACAACAAAGCTGACAAAGAGTATGTAGATGCAACAAGAGACTATATTCTCGCATGGACAGATAGAACATACCCACAAAAACATCATACACATAACATCTATGACGTAGATGAACTTCAAGAAATGTTAGATGACAAAGCGGATAAAACATATGTTGACAATAAAATGTCAAGTGAAGTGACAAGAGCTGACAAAGAATATTCTAAAAAGACTCATACACATACCATTGCAAATATTACAAACTTACAAGAAACCTTAAACAAGAAAAGTGACGTTGGACATACACACGATTTCTTCGCAACTGTTGGTATAGAAAATATTGAAGGAACGGTTGAAGGAGCTGATGGAACTGGTGGGGATGTATTAAATTGGAAACCTCCTAACTTTCCACAAGGTTTAACATCGGAAGAAGACATAACAACGATGAGATACATTAGATGTAGAAATGTCTATGTCATGGAGGATGAAAAAAAAGTTAAATTCACTGCTCAAGATTTATATGATAAAAAAGCTGACAAAACAGAGCTTCAAACGTTAAAGACAGAAATACTTCAAACAGTATATCCTATAGGTTCTATTTACACGTCAATGAACTCTACCAGACCAGAAGTAGTACTTGGTCTCGGAACTTGGACTCAAATAGTCGACAGGTTTTTGTATTGTGCAAACTCTTCAAAGGAAACAGGTGGAAGTAAAACGATTTCAGGTGCAAATTTACCTGCGCACAGTCACTACGTAAGTTTAACTACATCTCGAGAAGGTGGGCATAGGCATAAATATTGGGATTGGACAGGAATGACAAAAGGTAAAGGATATGATGTTAAAGACAACGTTCAGTTTGCTATAAATTGTTACTTGGATAACACTGAGGTAGGAGGAGATACACATTTCGTTTCAGGGTATACGCAAACAACGGGACAAAGTAAAGACTACATGCCACCTTACATGACAGTTTACGCATGGTATAGAATTGGTTAGTCGTCATTTCAACTTCTTTAGCATATTCGTCAGAGTTGTCTTATATTTGTTAGGAACTGTCTTTGAAAGTATACCACCTTGAACTTTAACAAGTTTGAAACGAGGTCTGACAATAGTAGTTTTATCTTCTGCTTGCAGTCTGTACATTTTGCCATGTTTGCCTAAAACTTCATAATATTCTCTTGTATACTTTCTTCTATTTTTACGAACACGAAGGTGAGTACCTGTCGGGTTCCCATTGTTGTCATAGTCAATAGTATTTTCATATGGGTCGCGTTTAGGTATTTTCTATTTTTACTTTGTCACCTTTCTTAAGTTTGAAGCCTGGCATTCTTTCTTGTTTGTCTCTTTTGACTAAACTATTAAATATATAGTCTTTCTCTAAGTCGGGGTTGTTTTCATTTCTTCGGGGGAGTGGTTTCCCAAACCTTTTGTTTACGGTTATTGTAAATATTTAAAACTTGTCTCACTTTGCCATGGAGAAATGTCTATATTTGTCGTCATATGACATTTCATTTGCTTACCACCTTGTGGTTGGTTTAAGTCTCTTAAGATTTTTATACAACTGTCAATGACACAAGAGCAGAATGGTTTTGGTCGACAATGAAATATTGGTTTACATTTTTTGAACGCAGATAGTTTTTAATATCGTGATTTGAAAGAACTTTCACAGTCAGATGTCAGTTTTGTTGGATGGTATTTGTCACGAATATTGTCAAAGCAGTTTTACATCTAAAATATTTTTGGACCTAATGGTATGGCTTCACAGTATCTTGTGTTTTGACCAACAAATATTAGCCAGTATGGAGGTCCATCTTCTCTATACCTCGGAATGTTTTCCAAGATATCCATAAACCAAGCATTTGGTGTTGAACTAAAGATTTTTACCATGAGTGCTTTCTTTGTTGCCTTAGAAACATAGGGTCCTTGTTTGGATTCGTCATTTTTATCCTATAAGAAATGGGTTTATTTGGCGCATTAGCAGGAGTTGCATCTAGATTTTTACCCGCAGTGGAAAATAGCCAGAGGTGTATTTGGAGTTGGAAGGAAGATTTGAGTACATTAGGTATACTGAAAGAGAAAGCACAACCTATTATACAAACTGTACAGAAAGGTTGGGATGTAGCACGAGATGCAGCAAATCTTATTCCAAATCCTGAAACAAGAGGAAAAGTTCAAGGATGGATGGACAATGTAGGAAGACAAGCAGGAAACTATATAACAAAGCAAATGACTACTATAACCAAGCAGGACACTATATGGACCAAGGTGAAAGATTCTTTAACAGAGGATATAACCATGCACAACAGTGGGTAAACAATAACAACCGCAACCACCTCAAACTTGGGGAATGTAAAGTTTTTTACTGAGATGAAATGAACAATACAGCATTGAGACAAATGGGTTCAAGATGGATTTGTCGATTCCAGCAGTTACACAACCACGTGTTTGTCAAGTCCTCCCTATACCCTCAGGAAGTTTTAGACCGACTTAAAAAACCTAAACAACCAGTTGAAAACAAACCAAACTAAATTTTTTTACTGAGATGAAATGACCGAAGAAGTTGAAACGGTAGATTTGACACCACAAACAAAAAGTTCAGAACCATTGTCAAAACCTGTCAAAGAACTTACAGATGAAGAGAAAAATTCAATAATAGAAAGTGCCAGGTCTGGAAATACAAACCCTAACTATAAAGTCACTTTTCATAGAAATGGAACGGCTAGTATCTCAAAAAAGAAACAGACTCTCACAAATAAAATATTGAAGTCTGAAGGAGCTTTCGAGACAACAGATGGAAAAGTTTACTTCACTGACCAACAGTTCATTATAGAACATCTCATTGACTTAGAGTCGAAATATTCTAAACTTTACAACAAACACAAAAAGTTGAAAGGAAAACAAAAACAAATGGCATATGATATTTATGAAGATGTTGACGACACAACTAAACCTGCAAGTGAGGTAAAGTCAGATGAACCGAAAAGTGACGAAAAAACCGATAGAAGAAGAGAAACCAAAAACTGAAGATAAACCAAAACCAAAGTTTAGTTTCCAAACTAAACCAAGTCAACCTTCATTAGCTGGTATGGGTTGGCGTCAAAGACTTATGGCAGCAGGTGGTTATGTAAAGTAAAGAAAAAAATATTTTTTTATTTTTATAAAAATGCCCCCATATAGAATGGATAGAAAATCTGCTAGAATAAAAGCAGAGTTAGAAAGATATGGTTGGAAAGTTTCGAAGAATTTTAAATATAGGAAGGGAAGACCCATAAAAGTCTATGACAAATTGTCTGGTCTTCGCTACGAAATGGAATTGGAAACAGCACGCACAAATTATCCAAACAGACTAGAGAGGTTAGAAGAAGAACGTCTTATGGACATGCCTTTCAATGTTAATGAGCCACAGGTTGATGGACACGACGGCTTTGCCAGATTCTACTGGAAACATGACGAACAATTGCATCCTTTGAGAAGGAAAAAAGGAAAAGGTGAAGACGCACATGCTCCCATGGAAAGAACAAGATATGCATATGAGAAGTACCGTGAAGTTAGAAGTCAAATTACATCTGGTCGAACCTTTACAGTAAACTTTGACGAAGGAAAGAACAAAGAAGGCTTCATGGGTGTACTTGCTGCCATACAAGACGGAAATAAGAAAGGACACAATCTCAGATTGACCATAACGGATTTGGATGGTCACATTTACTATGCAAATGGCAATGAACAAACAGCTGCAAAACTTCTTGACGCTTTCAAGACTACAAAGAGAGAACAAATGGTTGACTCCGACTCAGACATTTTGAATGCAATTGAAGGAATTGCAAGTGTCAAGTTCGAATGGTACCAACCTAACCCTCAAGCAGTCAGACAACATGCTGGATACTTCCCGTTCAGAAATAAGTCTGACATTGACTTGACAAGGTATGGAATTTACAATTCAATTGAAAAAATTGTCAACGAACCTTGCATTCTTACATGTCTCAGGAACTCTGGTCTTGTTACAGATGAGAAGATGAAGTATCTTGAGTCATGTGTGAAGACAAGGTACATTCTCAGAGGTCAATTGACAAAGATTGCACCGTTGGCAAATGTGAATATCCGAGTCAACATACCTACAGCTAAAGGTTCTTCACATGACGACTATGTTGTTGACAAAGACTTACCATGGTTGAAGATTGTACTTGTCCACAACCCACTTCATGTTGAACGAAAGTCTTACAAACCCATTGTTCGGAAAAGGCAAGTGCAACATTGTCAGAGCTGTTAACATTCTTTTCGAGAAAGGTTTGTTGGAACCGATTCCAGATGACAAGCTGACAGAAAGTTTTGTACCAAAAGACGAAACAAACTTTTCACTGTTAGCAAGACCAAAAGTTGTTCCAGACAAAGTTCTAGTACAAAAGAAGTACACAGTTCCAAAAGGAGTTGGATTGTTCGGATACCAACCTGAACCAGAAGAACTTCCAATGAGGTTGCAAGAACTTCAAGATGCTATAAACAAACTCCCATTGAGACATCCAATCGACGTCAAATTGTATTGGAGAGCATCAGAGTTAGGTCAGAAGGTTTTATATGAAACAGGTTGCTTCGACGATGTTTATGAGATAACAGGAGAAGTTTCTCAGAAGATAAGAGACTCGCTTGAATTTCCAAAAACTGGTCCGATTGGATGCGATAAGTTCGACTCAGATGAAAAAATATACTATGTCGACCTTAACGCCGCATACATGAGGTTCGTCCAATATATCCCGACTGGAATTCCAAACGAAGATGGTGAGTTCCCAGGAAGGAACTATACAGTTGGAAAAGTCATACAACAACTGTATGATATTAGGAAAGCTTCAAACCCCAAACTTGCAATGACATTAAAATTGCTTATGAATTCGACATGGGGGTATTCCATTAAAAAACCTCAAGAGATGAAGAGTAAACATTATGAGAAGGTCGACAACTTTGTTGAAAGGTTTTCTCCTTTTGTTTTGAAATACGAATTTACCGAAGGTGAAAGTGGCTTAGTAACCACATTAAAACCTATTGTCGAACATTGGTCTTACCCTCAGTTCGCAAAAGCAGTCCTTGACGAGTACAACAAATTCTTCTCCGAAGTCAAATCCAAAGTCAAGGTTTACTATGAGAACATCGACGCACTCATGACGAACGAAGAAGGGTACAACAAACTCATTGAAATGGGCATGGTCGGTGAAAAGATGGGTCAATTCAAATTGGACAAAATTTTCACCGAAGTTCATGTAATATCGAAAAGGAAGTACTGGGGTGTTAAAGAAGATGGTGAAATAGTTAAACATTGCATGAAATAAAAAATTTTTATTCGAATTTGAATCGGACAGGTCGAGTTACACCATTCTTGGTCTCAAACTCATATATAACCTGTTTGTCTGTATTTTCGTCGACTATGGCACGAGACACGAACATTGACCAAACGGACAAAAAGTGTCATTTCGGATGGTCAAGCAGCCAATCGCATTCGAGCACTTCGAAGAAGCCTTACGTTCCAAGGAAGAGGGTGTCTGGTGCAAGGGAGAGGTCATGAGACTCTACGAGCAGTACATCCTCAATGCCTGGGAGGACAAATCGTCCTTGGATTGGCAAATCTACCAACTCCTCTGGGACGACCTCCTACGCAACTGGGATGACGAAAGAGTCCAATTCAAAGGTCGGGAACTAATTTTGCAAATTGACCTTAATTTCACATACTTATCCAAATAAACACCTAAATTTACTTGGGGTTTCCCCCTAAAATAAAATTTTTTTACTCTTAGAACCACTCGAGGTTCTCCTTACGGTTGTTGAGCTTGTCACCGTCAATGTGTCTGACCTTCGTCTTCTTGTTTGGATTTGGAACCCATTGCATACCGACAAGCCTTCCCATGGAAATTGTACCGTAATTTCGAAGGGTAAGGGTCAAGTGTCCCAAGTTGTTGAGGACTGGGGTAAGAACCTTGCCGGTCTCCTTGTTGCGGATTTTGTATGGGTAGGGTTGGGAAATTTCATAACTGTCATCGGCAACAAGGGTTGCCCAAACTTCCTTTTCTTCGTGTTTCTCTTCTTCTTCCTCTTCTTCTTCGTGTTCCTCTTCTTCCTCGAAAATTCCTTCTTCAATTTGGTGCTCACGAATTACGGTGTTGCATGTTCTGTCCTTTCCGAGTACCTTCCAGATGGCATCTATCTCTTCGAAGAAACGGTAGATGAGTCTGGCAAGGTCTCGGTTCTCTCTCGCGTAAATGCGCAAGGTTTCCGTCAAATCATTCAGGACTTTCTCATTGGAAGCTTGGTTCATGAGGAACTCACCTTTAAGTCCCTTCATCTCTTCCATAAGACTACTTTGGAGAGTCTTAACGGTGTTTGTCAGATGAGCTTTCAAATTCAAAATTTGAATTTGAACTGGGCGCTTGTCTGGCAACATTGAAAGGACATCTGCCATTGTGTTCGGCTTCGGTGCTTGTTCGGACATCGAAAAAATGAAGTGGTTTGAGAATGACGGTTTTACTTCAAAAAGCTTGTTATGACGGTTAAGTCATACAACAAGTTTAAAATAATATCTTGTTCTTCTTCTGAACGTTTGTTGTCTCTTCCGATAAAAGTTTGGAACATGAGAACCAAAAAACGTTTTTTGAGATTGCGGAAGAGTTCAGGCAAACGTTCATATTCTGGATATGTTGGGAGCAGTTCAAAACATCTGAGCTGACTTTCGGACAAAATTGGGACAATGTCAGAAAATTCATCTTTGGTCGGACTGCTTGAAGGTAAGTCCCTTACATGTAAGTAGCTCTGGTAAAGTCTTCTCATTTCTGCTAACTTCTGGAGTATAGCTTCGTAATTTAAGAGTTTTAATTTTAATTGTCTTATTCCACTCTTTACTTCTAAACGGTAACTATCCATGAGGTCAAGAGTAGCTTTGGTAGCTTTAAGTGGAGCTATCTGTTCCTTGACTTGTGCAATTTTGGTTGCAATTGTGGTTTGAGCTCCTTCAAGTTCGCCGTCTATGTCGTTCTCAACGCCTTCAACCATGGCTTGAAACTCTTCATCGGTCCATTGAGATTGGTGTGGGACGAATTTAACTTGCTTCATTCAAAAAATGAAAAAAAATGTTTTTACTCAAAACGTTAAGGTTGACTGAACTGGTTGGATGTCGCCTTCACAGGTTATGTAGAACGGCTGACCCGAGAAGTGAAGGAGAGACTGAATTGCCAATTTCATATGGGGTAGGGGGTTCTCCTTGTTTGGTATTTTTATCCAAGGACGTTTGTTTAGGAACTTAACAAGAGCTTCTCTTTTGGCGTCCTTTATGCCATCGTAGGCTGTCCCGTCTGGTATTTGAATTGGAATTCCAGTCGAAGTCTCGAGCTGAAGTGTAGACCTTCCAGAAATAGTGGTGAACTTGACCTTGGGCTTCATTACCCTGCGCAAGTACTGCTTAACAACTTCATTTATCTCTATAAGGTAAATTGCCTCGTCAAATCCTTCTGGTATTCCGAGTCCTTCCATCCGACAGGAAAATATTTTCCCGACAACTGGAAAAAATTTTCCTTCCGACAGGAAGGACTCTTCCAGTTGTCCGTCCGTAAACCATTCAAATTTTCGAAAATTGAGAACTTTTGGTCGAACTTCAGAAAAAGTTTTTCCTTCCGACAGGAAAATTTTTCCTTCCAACAGGAAAAGTTTTTTCTTCCAACAGGAAAGGTTTTTCCTTCCGACAGGAAAGGTTTTTCCTTCCGACGGTTAAGCCACAAACAGATGTCCGACGTACCACCAACCGAGCCCATTCCCAAACCAGAGGAACCTAAAGCACCAGCCCCTGCACCTCAGCAACCTCAGTTCCAGCAAGTCCCTCCACCAAATTACTACCAATTTCCACCTCAAGGTTACTACCTACCACAAGGCTTCCCGAACTACCCTCCTCCTCAGCCTATGCCTTACTTCCCCAACCCTTGGATGTTTATGCAAAACCCTGCCCCACAATTCCAATCTCAATCCAAGAGAGACCAAGAGTTCGAGGAAGGTCTGAACCGCTTACGCAAAGAGTATGCTACTACCCCAATGGAAGAAGACAGGCTTTCAGTCTCTTCCCTAAAGTCGACCGATTCGACTCGTACCACAGATTCGGTTCGTGACCGTGAAGACTACCTCAAGCAGTCTGAGAGACTCTTCATCCTACAACCATTTACAGTTGGAGCTCTCAAGAACATGCGCAATTACGAAGGTCAGACACCAGCTGGAGACCGCAAAACAGACGTACTCGCAAGAGCAGTCCAACTGGTCAAGACAAAGACGGAGATAGTGACTTCATTCTTGCAGCTTGCCCATACAAGTAAAAAAATAAACAATTACGAGTTAAACTTTTTACTCTTTCTTTTCTGAGTTGTTTAGAGCTGGTTTCTCTTGTAGAAACCTTTCGTACTCTTCCATGGTCATGTAATTGCGAATTTGGTACGCAATTCCAGGTTCGTTGTTTTTGAACCTTACGTATGTAACGCTTCCATCTCCTCAGGGAAGTAAGCTGCTAACATCTGACCAAGTTTTCTCGGTGACTCGGAGCTCATTAAAAATGTCACTTTTTAAACGTTAAGTTTTTAGTCTTATTTTACCCTTTGTTTACCCTTTGTTTACCCTTTGTTTGTCAAGGTAGTATTGGAGTGCAATTTCTCCAAATTCTCTGTGTCGGAGTTCTTCAGCATTTTCCAAGGTGTACCTGGAGAACTCAAAGAAGTTGTCAAGAACATACTGCCATGCTGCTCTTCTGAGTTCGTCGGTATTTTGGAAGTGTTGCACCTTCGAGTCTTCGGACATGAAAAAAATGACACTTTTTCAGCAAAAATAATGTTTATGTTAGAATGTTAGATCTAACATGTTTTCTAACACGTTTTCTAACATGGTCTAAAACTCTTGAATTTTCATGAGTTTTCCCGAAATAAAAAATAAAGTTGGTTTTTTTAAAAAAATATTTTTTTATTTTTATTGTAAGAACATGTTAGCAACTACAGCACTAAACTCGTTAGTCATGAATCCAACATCTATGTTAGTAGAAATGAAAAGCTTCATTCCTTCTTCATATACTTTCGAAACAAAAATCCAGAAGATAAAGCAAGAACTTTTAACAAGTAATTTAGACTGTAGTGCGAAAGATGAAACAAATGAACAGTATCTTTATGAAATGCAGGACATTATTGACCATTTACCCAAATTGCCTGAAATCCAACAACAAAAACTAACCATTCCCGAATTTGACGAAATAGAAGTCAAAGCAACTGACTCAGTAGAAATAAAGAAGTTCATACGAAAGGTAAATTATGAATTCCTTGGTTTTCATTGCAACCACAAAGTCATGGACAAAGATTGCGACATGGTATATAAGAACATCTCTGACCTTTACAAATCCGAAGAATTTAAGACCTACGACAACTTTGTTTCGTTAGTTGCAAAATGTGTTTGGGAAATAAGAGATAAAGATAGTAGGGGTAAGGTATGGAACGAACAAATAAAACCCGCTATGTTCGAGATGAAGAAAACCATTGACGCCTTGGTTGTTTTAGCAGGTAAGGTTTCAGAATATAACGCAAAAATGAACCCGCAATGTTCAAAATGTAAAGCAGCAATGAGGAAATATAACTACTCCGTCAAAGAGATAGAACGTATGCGAAACGACTATGCAGATTTAAAGAAAGAAGCAGAAAAACCAGCAGAAGATAAAATGAACATGTTAGAATTTCTGAACAAAAACTATCCAACTGCTGACGATTTCCTTCTATCTGACGTCAAGAAGAAGTATAAAGAAACTTTCGGTATCGTTAAAACTTTTGACATCCTTCGTGAAGAAATAGAAGCTACGAAATTGTTTAGAGTCATGAACCATCGCAACATATACCATGTAAAACGCTTGTAAATAGTTATGTTAGAAAACATGTTAGAAAACATGTTAGATCTAACATTCTAACATAAACATTATTTTTATTGAATTCCGTATGAAATTTCATGAATTTCCTCATATGCTTGCTTCCCTCGGAAAACCGAGAGAAGAACAGCGAGTAGTGAAAAAACCCTGGTCGCCAAAACTCTTTATTTTTCAAGCTTGACTTTTTACAATTTGAACTTTGTTCGCGTAGATGTGAATTCTGAAAGAAGTATGAGGGTCTTGTATGACTTTGTACTTCTCCCATAGTTCATGTCTGTCAAACTTACCTGCCATGGACTCTTTCATAAGTTCCATGAAATCGTCTTCGGACAATCCAGGGAAAAGTATGATATCAGTAAGTATTCTTTTAACATCCTTACTTAAACTCTTTGCTGTCTGTACACAAATGACAACTGAGATGTTAAAGTGTCTGAGCTTCTTAAGAATTCGACACATATCTTGTTCTCTGTTCTTTAACAAAGGATGAGAAGCAAAGTCATCTAGATAAGAAGACATCTGTGAGGGTAAGTCTTCCAATCGTAAGATTGCAATTTCTTCGAAATGTATTCTATCTCTTTCTGTTTGTTTCTGAAGTGTTTCTTCTCTAATATTCTCTGCATTTCCTCATTTGGGTCTTTAAACCTCGAATTGACATACTCATTTATAGCATTGTACTTCAAAACTCTTTTTGGTACTTCTTTATCCAATCCAACAACTCAGAGTCTTTTATACATACTAACTTAGACTTTTTTATAATATCTTTGAACGAATTTACGGTTTGGTCAAATTGACCAGAAGTACTACAAATGACTACTAACTCATAGAATGGGTTCTTCTCATCTAGTTCTTGTTGTTGTGCAGCCATTTTAAGATAAGTGAAAGTCTTGCCCGACCCAGGTGGTGCGATTAGACCTGTTATACCATTCTGAGCAAATAAGAACTTGTCATGTATGGGTTTTATCTGAGCATTTTCTAACTTCCTCTTGTTCTTGTTTAAAACATTCTCAAATTTTTTGTCAATGTCAGCAAACTTTTTTTTCTAACATATTTTTAGAAAAATTAAAATTTTATCTTTTAGAAAATGTCTAGCGATTTCGCTATCTATATTCGAGACAAGCTTTTCGACAGCAAAACATCTGTCGACCATAAAATCTTACATAGTGTAAACAAGAAAGGGGAATTTGTTCTAAAGTTCTGTTTCTGGGAATATGACAAGAACCATAAAACATTAAGCAGAGCAGTCTTAAATTTGTCAATGACAGACTTGTTGACAGAGATGACGCCTCTTGGAGAGATGAAGTCCAACAAAACTTCTTAGAATGCAAAGAAGACACATGCACTGTTCTTGAAGATGAAATAGAAAACAGAATAGAAGAGCTATTAAAGGACAAAGAACTTTTACATAAATATGGTTGCGCCAAATTTGACATAACTCCACCAGAGAAGAAGAAGAAGAGAGAAAAGAAAGAAAAGAAAGTAGAAGAAAAGAAAGAAAAGAAAGTAGAAGAAAAGAAAGTAGAAGAAGAGAAGAAAGAACCTGAACCAGTTCCAGAGAAAAAGAAATTTGACATGTAAAATAAAATTTTATTTTTAGAACATTTCTGGGTCAATGTCAATGTTCTCTTCCTCTTTAGGAGCAAACACTGGCTTAGACTCTAAAATCTTTTTACCCAATTTACCTTGAACTTCAACTATCTTAGACTCATAATATTCATAGTCGTCTGCTTTCTTTGGTTCATAAGGTATAACAAGTTTGTATGCTTTGCCTTCTTTAAGGTTTGAAAACCTTCTGTCAAAACTTTCTTTGACTGCTAACAAACCTTCTATGTCTAAGTCTTCAAATTTCGCACCATTTTTAGTCACAATAGCAAACTTAACTGGTTCGATGTTCCAAACTTTGCTGAATGAAGACTTTTCAAAATGGTAGAAGTAAACATTCAAATATGTGAATGGGTCTAGTTCTTCTTTAAGTCCTGACATATATTTGTTGACTGAGATGAATTTCATCATCTTTTCTATCGGATAAAAAAATATTTTTTATAAAATTTACTCAGAAAAATTTTTCTTTGTATATACGCCGTTCTGAACATCTAAAAGACTTTTGACATTTGCCAAGAATGTTCGTTTAGACGCTGCCATATAACCATACTCTTGACAATACTGTTTATACGAGTCGTACAATGACCTTTCATCTAAACACTCAAAGTTAGTCTCATCTATAAACAGTTCATATACACTCTTGTTTGCTTCTAACAATGTTTGTCTTTCTTCGGTATGTGGAATTTGTCTTGGATTGAACTTTGAAATATCTAATGTCATGAAATATGAGAACAAGTGGTTGTAAAAGTTAGGTGTCAAAGTTTCTGCTAAGTCGTCAAAATATTCTGTATCTTGCATATGAGCTTCTGACGTTCTGACAACTACATATCTTCTGTCAGAACTTTCTAACTTCATCGGAACGGCGATTGTTTGAAACCATGATGAAATTTGCAAACATTTTCACAAACTCTTTGGTCTTATTTTCTTTCAACAACTCCAACTTTGTCTGTTATAAGACTCTTCAAAGCATCTGAGTTTAAAACCTTTGTTGTATCTATACTTTGAAGTTCGTTACATACTATAAGTTTCATATTCTCTATTGAAGAGTTAAATTTACCGCAGATGTTTTCTAAGTTTGTCATATTAGGGTTCGAATAGCCCTCTAACAGTTTGCACAAGATATCTGTAAAGAAAGTGTTCTTACCTGTTCCTTGTTTTCCAATTATGATGAGAGCAGTTTCATTTTTAGCACTTGGATGTTGTAAGATGTTTGCAAACCAACATAAGATATACTCATAGACTCTTTCGTTTCCATTGCATATAATTTCTTTGACATGGTCTAACCAAGCTTCTATAACATTTTTCTTTCCATTCTACTTGTTCGTATTTATATCCAGTGAAGATAGAATAGAAGTTTGGAGAAGGTGTATAGAACTTTATACCACGAACTGAAAAATCTTCTAACTTTGACAATAAGATATCCCAAGCATCTAACATCTTCATACCAACTTGTACGACTTTTATTTTCTTAAGTTTCTGTCTACATTCTTGTTCTGAACTATGGTTGCTCTTGGTTTGTTAAAGACAACATCCCATTCTTTCATGACATAACATTCTGGGCAGAGTCGACATAAATGACTAAACGTTTCAAATTCTCGACTGCTTTGTTATAGTCTCTAAATGGACACATATTTCTGAACGCTTGGAAGTCATAAAAATCTGAAACGTCTATTCTGTACATTTTTATAAAAATAAAAAAAAATATTTTTTTTATTCTTGACTTTGTTGTTCCATTTGTTGCATTTGTTGTTCTTGAGCTATTTGTTGTTGAAGTTGTTCTTGTAATACAATACTTTCACCAGTTGCATCTTCCAATTCGAAACTTTCTGCCGTCATTGACAAATACATAGGACATAAAAGTTTTACAGGAACAAAGTTTGCGTCAACTAAGGTTAAGTTTATGTTTGCTAAAGTGTTTGAGTTTACTAAAGCTGAAAACTCTGCATTCGAATGAACAATAGGCAAACCAGCAGAGAAAGTGTTGTTTATACGCATGAGTATCTTTTTGGTCATAGTAGTTTCTGTCGACATTCGAATAGCACTTTGAACCTAAGTTTGAAACAATAATAAAATAGGTGTACTTAAAGTCAATGGAACAGACAAACCTTGTATGACACCTTTTCCTGTTATAGGAAACTGTTGGTAGTAAAAACCAGATATAAGTTTTGTATTATAGCTCATATCGTTTATAGTAAACTCAGTCGGACATCCAAACATAATGAAACCTGCTCTAGTTGCAGCACATGTTACATCCGTCCTTAAAGTATTAAATAAGTCAACAAAAACCTGTTGGTGGTATATCTGAGTAAGTATCTTCAAAGAAGTATTTTTACCATTCACAACAATAAAATCTTCTGGTGTCAAAGAGCAAAACAGGCTTTAGTCGTCATCGTGTTAAGGTCAGTTTACAATATCGTCCTTGAGGACTTGTAAGTTTGTTGTTATAGAATTATATGACTCAGGGTTTTTAGTCGTAATAGTATAACCACTATGTCTTCTGCCATTTACTTAGCAAGTAAATTTTAATGAAATGTTGTGGTCGTCAAATATTTTTATGACGTCTGGGAAACTATATTTTAAGTTCAACGTTTCACCTCCTTTCATAACGTATATCTTGTCAATGACATTATTGAAACACCACAGCAAGCAATGTCGGGTTCTATTTCTTTGATGTTTATATCGTCTGCCTCTGTCAAAAGTTTCAATAGTTCTTCAAAATTTCATGAGGTGCGATGACATATGAGTTCACTTTTACAGGGTTGTGTTCGACCAAGTTTAACATTATACCCAAAGCTTGACAAATCTTCTCCTGAGTTTTAAGTTTGTCTTTAAGTTGTTGGTAGTCGTTTCGAATATCTGCAACAGAACTTAAGTCTCTGCTAACTTCAGGATATGTTGGTTGTTCTTTTACAGGAACTATTGTTATACCATCTTCGTCTTCGTATGGTTTCCCCACTTCAACATCTCTTTCTTTGACATTGACAACAACACTTTGACTGTTTGTTTGAGTTGGTGAATTTAACTTCACATCTGCCACCGCCATTAAACCTTTTGAAACACTTACGCTTCTATTTTTCGGAAATGACATTTTACTTAGAATAAAAAGATGGACGTATTCGAGTATCTCTTCGAATTGAAGCAAAACAAAGTTTACACACACAAACAATACAAGTTCATTGACAGAATAGTTCTTTACACAAACAATGGAAAATGTTATAGAATAGCAGTCTTTGCTGAACCAAAATATTTTCATAAAGCAAAGAAAGTTGGTATAACTGAAATGGTGAAAGTTCTTGAAGCAGACAAAAATATAACAACAAAACTGACCGATATTTCTAAAGGTAAGTTTATAATACAATATTATGTCAAAACTGGCGTACTGTCAATATTTGACGGAGAGAAGTCAGTTCAAGAACAACTTACTGACCTGCTGCCAAAATCTGCTCGATGGAAGCTGTCGTTATGCCAATCTGAGGAGCCCCAGCAGGTTTCATCGAACGAATCTTCAAAAGAGCATCTTCCGTGAAAAGTGCTATTGGTTTTGTAAACTTCTTTGCTTTCAATTCATCTGGACCGTCTCTGTCACCAGTATATTGTATTTGAACTGTACCAACAGTTGAAATACCACCCATAAAGTCTTCTGAGTCAGCAAATGGAATGCCAAGCCAAAAGTTTGAACGGTCTCCATTTGTATATTGAGTTTTTTGACCTCCTGTATGAGTCCATACTTTCACATATGGCATAATAGAACTTTGCATTTCAGGGTTAATGGTTGTTGTGAAGTTGTTGTTAAAGTTCATAGCATCTAATGTCAAGTTGTATGACCTCATATCCTCAACTGTAGAATATTCTTCTCTTGGATAATATTTGCCATCTATGTTTATATGATATTTAATACCGGGTTGTAGAAACAAGAATAGTCATTTATAGTTCGTCTGAACAGTACAAACATAGTATCTGCATGTTTCATTGCAGTTGTTAAGCAATATCTGTTCTTGCACCTGGGTCAGCACTTTGGTTTCCAACTTCACCTGCAAAGTCTTTGACAGATATTTGGTGTATAGGGAACATAAGTGGAACTGCAATATATTTGGCAGCTAAAGCATTTGAAATATCTGGGTCCAACATATAGACTGCAAGTCTGCTTTCTATTCTCTTGCATTCAAATTTTTCGCATGTGAACTTAACTGGGTCCCAAGCATTCCAGCAGCATTGAAATAATAGTTTACTTCAGTGTTGAGGTTTGAGAAACCAAAGTCTAAGTCAACTTTGTCTTTGCAAAAGTCGGCGAATGACGTTTTATTTGTTCCCACTACTTCTGTAAGAGTGAATGGGTCTTGTGTTGGTGCAATGACTAAGTTATTTTTGCTTGGAGTAAGTTCGATAGAAATTTTTCCTGCCCAGTTTGGCAAGTATCTTAAAAACCTGAAGATGAGGAAAGATGACAAAGGAACTCTAAGTTTCAGTTTTACTTTGGTTACTGCTGCTGCAGTTTGTCCAGAAAGGTTAACATAAACTCCTGGAACGTTAGGGTCAAGTCTTCTTATTTTCTCAATAGTTGCATACTGGTCTGTTTGTTCTCTAGCTTGTGGTTGTACTGAGTTTCTCAAAGCGAACCATTCATAGTTTGCCCATGTTACTGTTTGAACTAAGTCAGAGTTAGAATATATCTTATATCCCATGAAAACTTCTGGAGCATATTGGTATCCGACATAGAAAATTCCATTGCAACCTTTCTTGTCAGACAACTTGGCAGAAGGTTTTATTTCAATGTCTTGTTCCACGTATAAGAAAGTTGTCAATAGAAATTATATGAAACCTGTCGCAAGCAATATCTACTGTTGTTGAAGAACCTTCTCCAAACTCACCTACGTTTCCATAAGAAACAGCAGTTGTATATTCGTAAGTTCCAGGAACTATTTCTGACCTTCTAATGGCATTGTCGCATTCGTTATACCATTCGGAAACATTTCCATTCATGCATCCAAAACTGTTGGCGTTATATTCTGAGCGGCGTACATTTCATATGAGTAAAAATATAGAATAGTTGGATTTATATGTCATAATAGAACCCACGTGGACCAAGCTTTACTTTCTTCCTGACTGAGTTTTTAACTCTTCTTTTTCCTTCATTGCCCTCTGCTTGAAGTTGTTGCATCTTTGCATTATGTTCATCTAGTATGTTGCAAATTTCCCATGTCCTTTTTGCCTTTGGCTCTGGTCGCCCATCTCAGGTAACCTATATCCTAGAAAGAGTTTGTCATAGTTTGTATTTGAGTCTTCGCGTATTGTTTGCATGACTCTTTCCTGAGTTTCCGGTTCAAGCTCTTCAAACAGTGCCTGTCCATATGGAATATGCTCGTTTCCAAATATATGTTTTTGTAGCCATTCTGGTTTTCTTTCCATGTTACCAACTATATCTTTTGTGAATGGGAAAGCTTTTACCCAATCTTTCAGTCTTGCGTCGTTTATTTCTGTAGTTGGTTTTATTTTGTCAAGGAACATGTTTTTCAATACTAACATTTCATTTGGTACTGTCCATTTGAGTTTTCTTAAATATTCATCCCTTCTCGTTTCATTGTCTGCAAAGTAAGTTTTTATGACATTTTGTAAACTTTCGTTTGCAAGGTCATGTACAATAGGTTCTCTTCCTTCTCCTCCCTAACTTTCTTTCTAAACTCTTCACCAAATATACCATCTCTATGGTTCTGTGTAGTTCTTTGAGATAAATGTTCTAGAACGTCAGGTGTTATATTTCCATCAGCCATGTTCATTTCATACTGGTCCAAAATATCTGCATGTTTCATATCTTTCAATGGCATTAAAGCCGCGCTGAAAATACCAGCTATATCTGGTTCACCATTCACTTCCATTGCGTCTACAACTTCTTGGAATTGAGGTTGTAAGTTTATGAACCACCTATCCGGATTAGCTTTATGACCCCATCTCATTGTAGTTCCATCGTCTGCAGAAACAAAAGTAGGTTTGTTTCCATCTTGGTTAGGTTCTGAATGAACTTTAAACAATGTTTCATTTCTATATGTTTTTTGAAATTTAACCTTTTATTTTCACCGAGTTCATCCGAAGATTGAACGTTAAATGCTCGTAAGTAAAAAGGGTTGTTGTATTTGTGTACATTTTTTTCAGTACTTCCATTCTATGCTGAATATTTTCATCTGATGTTGGAGTCTTTTGTATGTCGGCAAACATTTTTCGATATTCTTCTACTATGTCAGCCGAATTTTTTTTAGACTCTTGGAAATATTCCATATTCTCCGCATACTCTTGTTGAGGGTCAAGATTTTTCGGCTGTTCCAAATCTTCATCTAGTTCTGTGAAGTTAGTTTCCAAAGGAGGACTTGTTCGTTTCCTTCAGGCTCTTCTAGCTGTTGTTGCTGAACTATTTCTTCCATGTCTGGTTGTATCTGAACTTCTTCCTGTGGAGTTTCTTGTACCTCATCTGCTGGCATTTCATATATTCCGAGACCGTTTTTAACAATTTCCCTATCTACGTCATCCGCATTCATAAGCTTTTGTTCTTTCGTTCCGTCTCTATTTTTTACGCGTTTCATGACGAAAGTTGAATTGTCATTTAGCTCTGACATCAAATATCTCGGAGTAAATTCATCCATGTCATTTGGATGATATGCTATTAAATCATATCCCTTAGCGAGCTTGTATTTTCCAGGTTTGAGATTATATCCGTTTTGGTGCTGAGCCATAAAGCTAAATAGGTTCGGGTCAGTATTTCCATCCTTGAACTTTCTAATAGCTTCTTTATATCTGTCACTAAAGTCAACAGTATCTGGGAAACCACACTCTTCTTTAAGCATTTTTAAGAATTCTTGGTTTCCTTGTTCTCTACTTCTTTTATGTCCTTGCTCTGTTTGTGGTTGTTGTTGTGCAGGGTTTTGAACTGTTGGTTGTGGTGCAGTGTTTTGAACTGTTGGTTGTTGTGTTGGTTGTTGTGTTGGTTTTGGTGCATGCCTGTGTCTGTGTCCATGTGACGATGTAAATGTTTTAGGTAGTCCTGGTGCAGGTGCTTCTCTTGGAGGGTTTGGTGGTATATAAGTTCCACTAGCTAGTATATAAGTTCCACCAGCTGGTATATAAGTTCCACCAGCTGGCACATATGTTCCATCTGCAGCATAATGTCCTACCTGACTTTTCGTTCTTAAGAAAGCATTTACTAGGTCTGTTTTGGTCTGTTGTAACTCTTTTTCTTGACTTTCCACAACAGTTGCTCTAACGGCGTCATAGGCACTTTGAACTGCCTGTCTCGTTGCTGCATCTGTTATTTTCGTCATATTTTGTGCTACTTCTCTTAACTCGTTGTCGAAACCTTCAGACTTCAGTTTCTTTCCAGATGAGAAGTCGTTCACTTGTTTCACCTTACTATGAAGAGCTTCGAAGGCGTTCTTAAAGTCAGCATTCATTAAAGCTTCATTTGAACTGTCTTCATCCGCTTGTATTTTTGTCCTTATTGACCCTATAGTTGGGCTGCTTTAGCGTTGGCTTGGGCATCTAACCAGTCATTGTTGCTTTTATATATTCTGCGCTTTTCATTGCCTTTTGCATGCTGCGTCGTTATTTTTACTTTCTTGTGCTAAGTTTTCATACTGTACGGTTTGGTTTTGCAACTGTAAAAGTTTTTCTGCCTTTACATTTGCTTCAACTTCTTTTTTATACTCATCGCTATCCATATATGTCTTCAGGGCTTTTTGTTTTATCTCTTCATCTTTCAGTATTTATATTGAGTAGTATGGTTTTTCAAATTTATACATCTTGTTCCATTTTTGCTACTTCTGCTGCTTTTTCTGACACTTTTTTCGCATATTCCTCTGTACTTAGTTCTTTCAGTTGTTCTTCTTTCTTCTTTTTCTCTACGTTTAACTCATTGAGTTTCTTTGTGTGTCTGTCATATTCTAGTTTCTTTTCGTTTTCACTTATTTGTTCTGTATGTCTATGTTTGACTTTTTGACATCTGTTATTTGATTTTTGAGTGAACTCAAATTCATTTGACTTTGAGGGTTATAGCTGTTCCGTCTGCAGCTCCACCATAGCCTGCCATTTTCGCTAAAAGTGCCGCTCTTAAACCTCCACTCTGTGCACCAAAACTCGGTTTAAAAGCATAGGATTGCTTGACATTTGTTGCAACATAGTGGGGTCATTCATCATTTGTTGTTGCAACTGTTGTTGTGGTGTTAGTTTTACTATTGGATGTTTCAATGCTCTCTTCCTCTTACGTATATTCTTACGTAGCTTACGTGGCATTTTAAGTGAAGTTAAAAAGCGGTTTTGACAGATGTTTATATGACACTTTTTGTTCAGCACAAAAAACTACTCGGTCAAAGTGTTGTCAGTTTTGTAAAATAACCGTCCTATCTCATTCTATAAGGGGAAAGGCTTCTCAAAGTATACTTCCTTGGAACGCCTAACTTTTCCTGTAGCGACGATAGACCTTACTTGTCCGGACAAAGTTACTATTTTGAGTGCTCTACAAAAAAGTCAACGGCGACGACTCTCAAAAACCGTTGTGTAAAAAGTTTTACCGTTGGACAAAAAAGTTTATATAGAAAACAAAAAACGTTTATAGTTCATTCAATATTTGAGATGGAACGGTTTGCCAACGGTAACTATTAAATAAAATAAAAAAATAGAGGGGGTCTCCGTTGGTAAAAACCGTTTATTTTAAACTTTTCTATGAGTAGTCCGAAAAAAACAGTTTATTTTTCATAATGGAAGGAAGAAAAAGTGTCGCAAACAATTCGTCGACTACCTCTGCAGTTAAAGTTCCTACAACTTATGTCTCACCATTCTCAAAACCCTTACAACCTCCTATAATACCAAAGCAACTTCCTCATACAATTGCAAACAATTCGTCGACTACCTCTGCAGTTAAAGTTCCTACAACTTATGTCTCACCATTCTCAAAACCCTTACAACCTCCTATAATACCAAAGCAACTTCCTCATACAATTGCAAACAAATTGTCGACTACCTCTGCAGTTAAAGTTCCTACAACTTATGTCTCACCATTCTCAAAACCCTTACGACCTCCTATAATACCAAAGCAACTTCCTCATACAATTGCAAACAAATTGTCCAACAATTTGAGTTCTTCTTCTCAAAACACAACAGATACAGTTGTCCAAACAGCACCAGAACAAGTTTCACATAGTTCTACAATTGCAAACAAATTGTCCAACAATTTGAGTTCTTCTTCTCAAAACACAACAGATACAGTTGTCCAAACAGCACCAGAACAAGTTTCACATAGTTCTACAATTCAAGACAAATTGTCCAACAATTTGAGTTCTTCTTCTTCTCAAAACACAACAGAAACATCTGAAACAGATTTACAACCAGCACCAGAACAAGTTTCACATAGTTCTACAAGTATGTTAACAAGAGCACAATTTCAAGATTTAATTTCTCTTGAACAATATTCGAGTAACGAAACACAAAGCGACGACTGTAACCTCTCGCTACCCGAATCCATTCAAAGAAAATACGCCATGAAAAGACTGAAATTGTTGTATAAACTTCTTAACAATTGGGGAGTCGAAGACAACTCAGATTATAGTGAAATGTTTAACAAAGTCATAGAATCTGTTAAACCAATTGAAAACGACATAAAAAATCCCGGTGTTCTTGTAGACCTTTTCGCCTCAAAATTACCAGTTACAACCAATCTAATAGCAACACAAGCTATAGAGCAATTTATTTTATGTTTTCCCAAGCAATATAGACAACACCTGAGGGAAACAAGAATAGGAAAATTTCAATTGGTGTATCCTACAACATACAACTATTACGAAGAAGCAAATGAATATGGAGAACTCTCATTCCATTTCACACTTTCAGTTCCTGAGGAGAAGAAAAAGCAATCTATCATGTACAATCTCTTGCAGGATGTGAAGGAAAACCTCACATCATAACTACTGTTGCAATTGACAAACCTGCAAGAGTCGAAGACGATGTTTTGTTCGCGTCCATTGCTGGTTTTGGCATGGGAGAACCAATTCCAATTTCCCATTTCACAGAATACTCAGCACAACATTTTCAAAATGTAGAATTCGTGTTCTACGACCATCAAAAGTTCCTGCTAACAAAACCAAAGAAACAATTTGTCTCAATATTTGTTGCTGGTCATGTGGCTGACAAAGAGCCATCAGATACTGACTATGAAGAAGAGGAGGAAGAAGAAAACGATAGCGATGTCGTTCTTATCGAATAAAAACTTTAATTTTTTACTATATAATTTTTTAGTTCTCCTCTAGGTTTTTTAGGGGCTAGAAGGGGCGCAGCCCCTGGAAGCCCCACTACCTTTTTTTTTTTTTTTTTTTTTTTTTTTTTTTTTTTTTTTTTTTTTTTTTTACTCCTATTGTCTAATAACATGCTATTAATTTTCTTAAAATTAAAAAAAAAATATCAACTTTTAAAAACAGAAACTTAACATCCTTAGGTCAATGGATTTTGATGTGAGATACATTTAATCTGTTTTTCTTTTTTTATTTTAAATAATTGAATATTTATAGTTGTTATGGGTCTTACATCATGTAAAACGAATTTTCTTAAAGTAAATTTACTTTTTCTTCAATCTTTCTTACATATTTATTTAAAAAAAATTATCCAAAAAAGATGTTTTAGAATGAAAAAAAATAGAAAAATCTTCATTTATAGTCTTTCTTGAATGTATACGTTTTGATTTTTTTCTTTTTTAAAAAATTCAATTTCTAGAAAAATCGAGAAAAAATCATTTTCTTCTATTTTTTTAGGACGCCATACCCATTGAAATCTCCTCTCAGGACGCCATAAACTATTCAATTATGGTGTAAACTTCTCAAAAATTGAATAGTTTACATCAGGACGCCTTAGGACGCCAACCCTTTACGCGCCCTTAAAATTCGATTTTCAGCAAGCTAAATAAAGTTTAGTAAGAAAATAGATGCTACGAAAAATAAACAATACAATAATGCTAGATAGTTGATGAAATTATTCTTCAAACTCTTTAAATAAAAATCTCAAATTTATATTGAAACAATTTTTCTCTAAGAAACACTTCATTAAAAAAAAAAAAAAAAAGGTATTGGGGCTTCCAGGGCTGCGCCCCTCTAGCCCCTTGAAGATGTTTAGTATAACATGCAGTTTATATAAAATGAGGTTTTTTTGGGGGTAGCGGGCTTCCCAGGCACTTCGTGCCTTCTAGCCCTAAAAATTTTTGAAAGTCGTTGCTGTTGACTTTTCGGTAGAGGACTCAAAATAGTATAACTATGTCCGGACAAGTAAGGGTCTATCGTCGCTTCTCAAAGTTACGGGCGTTCAAAGAAATATACTTTGAGAAGCCTTTCTCCATTTTAAAACAAGATAGGACGGTTATTTTACAAAACCGACAAGACCTTAACCGAGTAGTTTTCATGTTTTGTCACTTTTCTGTCACTTTTCAGGGAAAAAACATTTTTATTAAATATAAAATGAATTTTACAAAACCACCGTTACCCTTCTTTGGAAATAAGAGTAGATATAAAGATATTCTATTGAGAGAACTTAAGAAACTACCGAATGGTCTAACATTTGTAGATTTGTTCAGTGGAAGTTTCTATATATCTCATTTGTGCCATACTGTATTTCCTGACTCAAAGATTATATGCAATGACTTCGACAACTATATGAACCGTCTCAAACATATACCAGACACAAACAAAATATTGAGTGAGTTGAAAGAAAAGATACCTATAGGCAAGATGGAACGTATACCATTAGATAAGAAAAATACTGTCAGAGAGGTTTTGAAAAAAGCAGAGTATATTGACTGGGATAGTATATCTGCTAGACTTTTATATAGTGGTTCTATAAGAGTTCATGACATTGAAACACTTATGTCAAACGTTTTATATCTTAACTATACAAAGGTTTTCAAAGAGAACATAGAAAAATATACTGAGGGTATAGATTTGTGAGATGTCGTTGGACAGAGTTGTATGAAAAATACAAAGACAAGGAAAATGTTTTCTTTATAGTGGACCCGCCGTTCTATAACACATATGATTTTCAATACCAAGTAGACTGGACTTTGAGAGACTCTTTAGAAACTTTAGACGTTTTACATAACCATCCATGCTTTTACTTTACATCCGATAAAAGTGGTTTGGAAACTGTTATGAGATGGTTAGAGGACATACATGACTATGATTTTAGATACGATAAGATAGAATATGAGAGAGGTCCTATAAACCGGAAAAAGTGTCATAACAAAGAAATTTTATTGGTAACTAAATGTGGTTTGAAATAGGACTACTTGTTTTAGGTTTTTTCCATTGTGTCATTTACTTATTTGACGTGGCAGAAAGATATAGAGAATATGAAGATGAACCAATACCAGCAAATGTTCAGCATATGTACTCGTAAGAGATATTTTATCTAATATTAAATGGACGCACAGAACTTAGCGAATGCACAGCAAACCTGACAACCAAACCAGAGAATATTCCAAATGAAGTTAGAATACAAACTGCAATGGCAAACTATGGTCAAGTGCCAACAGATGTACAAATGCAAACTGCCATGTCAAATGACGCTGCGTTAGGTTTGCCACCATGGTATGCAAATATGAGATGGAAAGAGTTTTATACAAACCCTGAAGTGGATATAAACAACTCTATGCAGATGACGCGAACACAGGAGTTGACCCAGAGTATGTTTTCTACCAGAGGAGAAATAGAATGTATGAGCTCCAGTTAAAAAATGCTATGGAACTCAACAGGAAACGTAAGAGACTAGGCGGACATTAGATTTTTACATATAGTAAAATGGGTTTCTTCAGTAAGATAGGAAACTTCTTTCGAAATGTTGGAAGAGGTATATGGAATGGAATAAAATCTGTCGGAAGAGGAATTTGGAACGGAGTCAAAAATATTGGCAAAAGAGTAGGTCAGTTCGTTGGTATTATACCTAAAGACCCTGAACCAGAAGAACAAGCTCCTGTTATACAACAGCCTGAACCTGCACCACAGTCTAGTTGGCAACCAAATCCAACACCTCAACCGTATTAAAATTATATTTTTACCGTTCGATAGTAGTTGTATATGAGACTAAGTTCTAAGTAAAACGCATGGTATAATGGAACTATTCTCTTTCTTCCATCTGTAGTAAACCATACTTGAAAGTCTGAAATACTTCCACTCGGTGGTTCATATAGCTTTGTAGGTTTTTCGTAAAAGTCATTTGCCAAGCATAAAAAAGAGTTTTGTGCACCAGAAAATGAAGCATGAACTATAATAGCATCTGAGTCGAAAACATTTTCATATGTTCCATTAGGGTTTTCGACTTCATAAAAAGTTCGGGTGTACTGGATATTCTGCAGGCTGATTTAACATCCTCAAAAATCTATACCATGCCAAGTTGTTATATTTTGTAGAAATATAAACGTCTTCTCCAAGGTCTTCTATTCTATTGATTTTAACAGTTGCATTTTTCCTGTCATATAAAATATCGAGATGGTACTCTCCTTCGTCAATGTTGTACTGTTTTGCATATTCGAGATAGATATCGTTTATTTTTTTCTTGAAAAGCTTGAAGAGTTGTTTCTAAGTTTACAAGCAAACTAACTTGTAAAAGTTTTCCCTGTTCAAATTTCTCATACGTACGTTTTCTTTGTTATAGTATCGAATTTCAAAAAGCGACCGTAAATGGGAAACCATGTATGGCTTCTGAAATGAACTTCATTCTACGAAAGCCAATAGCTTTTGTGACGGATGGGTCTCTTAACCATCTTAACGGGTAGTCAAACCGATAGCCTTCATGCTTTACGGTCTCTGTCTCAAACTTTTGACCGACATTCGTAAAAAGTTCATCTAATGGTTTAGTTGTAGCAACTCTTGAATTTTCTTTTTCTATGAAAGCATATTTTATCTAGAATAAAAATGTCGAAAGAAACAGCGTCTATGAGAGAAATACAACACAACCGACAACTCATTGTACAAGCTCTAAATAAGAACACAACAAACTTTTCAAACTATTCTAAGATATCTGAGTCATTGAAAGAAGGAAACTTAAAACTGACGATAAACCCATTGACAGACGAGTTTCTATTTCAAGACAACAAGAACCATACTGTTTGTATAAATCCAACAAAAAGAACTTTAAACGAGAAACCTATAGATGAACTTCTTTTGAAGGCAGATATTGACAACAAAGCTGACAAAGAGTATGTTGACGATGAGTTAGCATATGTGGCTAGTGCGTTAGTGAAGAAGGCAGATAAGGAATATGTGGATGAAAAAGACAATGAAATTATAGAAAGGGTTGAATGGTACCATGAACGGACAACAAAGATTTTTAAAAACTAAAGCCGATACAGGGTGGGTTTCAGGATGTTTAGACCTTAAAGCGGATAAGAACCATACACATACCATTGCAAATATTACAAACTTACAAGAAACCTTAAACAGGAAAAGTGACGTTGGACATACACATACCATTGCAAATATTACAAACTTACAAGAAACCTTAAACAGGAAAAGTGACGTTGGACATACACATACCTTCTTCTCAACTGTTGGTATAGAAAGTATTTTAGGAACGATTGAAGAAACTGGTGGGGGTGGATTATATTTTAAACCTCCTAACTTTCCACAAGGTTTAACATCGGATGAAGACATAACGACGATGAGATACATTAGATGTAGAAATGTCTATGTCATGGAGGATGAAAACAATGTTAAATTCACTGCTCAAGATTTATATGATAAAAAAGCTGACAAAACAGAGCTTCAAACGTTAAAGACAGAAATACTTCAAACACTATATCCTATAGGTTCTATTTACACGTCAATGAACTCTACCAGACCAGAAGTAGTACTTGGTCTCGGAACTTGGACTCAAATAGTCGACAGGTTTTTGTATTGTGCAACTCTTCAAAGGAAACAGGTGGAAGTAAAACGATTTCAGGTGAAAACTTACCTGCGCACAGTCACTACGTAGATTTAAGTACATCTCAAGCAGGTTGGCATAAGCATAGATTTGGGATTGGTCAGCAATGAAAAAAGGTAAAGATATGATGTTAAAGACAACGTTCAGTTTGCTATAAATTGTTTCTGGTGGGTAACACACAGGGAGAAGGAAACCATACACATCGCGTTTCAGGGTATACGCAAACAACGGGACAAAGTAAAGACTACATGCCACCTTACATGACAGTTTACGCCATGGTATAGAAATGCTTAGTCGTCATGTTCCACTTCTTTAGCATATTCGTCAGGAGATTGTCTTATATTTGTTAGGAACTGTCTCCTTTGAAAGTATACCACCTTGAACCTTAACAAGTTTGAAACGAGGTCTGACAATAGTAGTTTTATCTTCTGCTTGCAGTCTGTACATTTTGCCATGTTTGCCTAAAACTTCATAATATTCTCTTGTATACTTTCTTCTATTTTTACGAACACACGAACGTGAGTACCTGTCGAGTTCCCATTGTTGTCATAGTCAATAGTATTTTCATATGGGTCGCGTTTAGGTATTCTATTTTTACTTTGTCACCTTTCTGAAGTTTGAAGCCTGGCATTCTTCTTGTTTGTCTCTTTGACTAAACTATTAAATATATAGTCTTTCTCTAAGTCGGGGTTGTTTTTTCATTTCTTCGGGGAGTGGTTTCCCAAACCTTTTTGTTTACGGTTATTGTAAATATTTAAAACTTGTCTCATCTTTGCCATGGAGAAGTGTCTATATTGTCGTCATATGACATTTCAATCTACCTCACCACCTTGTGGTTGGTTTAAGTCTCTTAAGATTTTATACAACTGTCAATGACACCAAGAGCAGAATGGTTTTGGTCGACAATGAAATATTGGTTTACATTTTTTGAACGCAGATAGTTTTTAATATCGTCTGATTTGAAAGAACTTTCATAGTCAGATGTCAGTTTTGTTGGATGGTATTTGTCAACGAATATTGTCAAAGCAGTTTTCACATCTAAAATATTTTTGGACTGTAATGGTATGGCTTCACAGTATCTTGTGTTTTGACCGACAAATATTAGCCAGTATGGTGGTCCATCTTCTCTATACCTCGGAATGTTTTCCAAGATATCCATAAACCAAGCATTTTGGTGTTGAACAAAAGATTTTTACCATGAGTGCTTTCTTTGTTGCTTTAAAACATACGGGTCCTTGTTTGAATTCGTCATTTTTAACCCATAAGAAATGGTTTATTTGGCGCATTAGCAGGGAGTCGCATCTAGATTTTTACCCGCAGTGGGAACACTAGCCAGAGGTGCATTTGGAATTGGAAGGAAGATTTTGAGTACATTAGGTATACTGAAGAGAAAGCACAACCTATTATACAAACTGTACAGAGAAAGGTTGGGAGGTAGCACGAGATGCAGCAAATCTTATTCCAAATCCTGAAACAAGAGGAAAAGTTCAAGGATGGATGGACAATGTAGGAAGACAAGCAGGAACTATATAACAAAGCAAATGACTACTATAACCAAGCAGGACACTACATGGACCAAGGTGAAAGATTCTTTAACAGAGGATATAACCATGCACAACAGTGGGTAAACAACAACCAACCTCAACCACCTCAAACGTGGGAATGTAAAATTTTTTACTGAGATGAAATGAAACAATACAGCATTGAGACAAATGGCTCAAGATGGCTTTGTGCTTCCAAGCAGTTACACCACCACGTGTTTGTCAAGTTCTTACCTATACCTCAGGAAGTTTTAGACCGACTTAAAAAACCTAAAAACCAGTTGAAAACAAAACCAAACTAAAATTTTTTACTGAGATGAAATGACCGAAGAAGTTGAAAACGGTAGATTTGACACCACAACAAAAAGTTCAGAACCATTGTCAAAACCTGTCAAAGAACTTACAGAATGAAGAGAAAAATTCAATAATAGAAAGTGTGAGGTCTGGAAATACAAACCCTAACTACAAAGTCACTTTTCATAAAAATGGAACGGCTAGTATTCTCAAAAAGAAAAACAGACTCTCACAAAATAAATATTGAAGTCTGAAGGAACTAAAGAGACAACAGATGGAAAAGTTTACTTCACTGACCAAAGTTCATTATAGAACATCTCATTGACTTAGAGTCGAAATATTCTAAACTTTACAACAAACACAAAAAGTTGAAAGGAAAACAGAAACAAATGGCATATGACATTTATGAAGATGTTGACGACACAACTGAACCAGCAAGTGAGGTAAAGTCAGATGAACGAAAAGTGACGAAAAACCAATAGAAGAAGGAAGCCAAAACTGAAGATAAACCAAAACCAAAGTTTAGTTTGGAGACTAAACCAAGTCAACCTTCATTAGCTGGTATGGGTTGGCGTCAAAGACTTATGGTAGCAAGTGCTTATGTAAAGTAAAGAAAAAAAACATTTTTTTATTTTATTTGAAATGTACGCTGAGTTTGTTGGAGAAGACCGTTGGGAAACTTGTTTGTTTAGATGAGAAATATGAAATGGCATACCATTTAAACAAAATATTTTTAAAAAAACATTTTTTTATTTATTTGAAATGACGCTGAGTTTGTTGAGAAGACCGTTGGGAAACTTGTTTGTTAGATGAGAAATATGAAATTCACTGTTGTGAGTCATTTGAAGTCAGAAAAAAAGAGACAAAAAGAGTTTTAAGCGAATGGGAGCAAAATGACGGATATGCTATTATGAGGATGAGTGGGAAACGCTATCTTAAACATGTTGTCATTGCAACTCATTTTATACCGAACCCTAACAATTTACCTTTTGTAGACCATATAAACCGTATAAGAAACGACAATAGACTTGAAAACTTGCGTTGGGTCACTTGTTCTGAAAACAGTAAGAACAAAGGCAAATTTGGAGATATTGTATTCGAATTTGTCGACGAACTAGAAGATGAAACAATTGAAATTACAGACTATGGTAAGCATACGTTTGAGTTTTACTACTATAGCGAAGAACAAGACTCTTTCTACTTTTATACCGGCGTAAACTATAGGAAATTACAAGTATATTTTACTAAGGCAGGCTATGCTTATGTAAACGCTAGAGATACAGATGGAAAATACGTTAAAATACTTCTTAACAAATTCAAGAAGCTATATGGCATACCATTTTAAAACAGTATATTTTTTTATTTTTATAAAAATGCCCCCATATAGAATGGACAGAAAATCTGCTCGAATAAAAGCAGAGTTAGAAAGATATGGTTGGAAAGTTTCGAAGAAGTTTAAATATAGGAAGGGAAGACCCATAAAAGTCTATGACAAACTGGCTGGTCTTCGCTATGAAATGGACCTAGAAACAGCACGCGCAAATTATCCAAACAGATTAGAGAGGTTAGAAGAAGAGCGTCTTATGGACATGCCTTTCAATGTTACTGAGCCTCAAGTTGAAGGACACGACGGCTTTGCCAGATTCTACTGGAAACATGACGAACAATTGCATCCTTTGAGAAGGAAAAAAGGAAAAGGTGAAGATGCACATGCCCCCATGGAAAGAACAAGATATGCATATGAGAAGTATCGTGAAGTTAGAAGTAAAATTACTTCTGGCCGAACCTTTACAGTAAACTTTGACGAAGGAAAGAACAAAGAAGGCTTCATGGGAGTACTTGCTGCCATACAAGACGGAAATAAGAAAGGACACAATCTCAGACTAACCGTAAAAGATTTGGATGGTCATATTTACTATGCACATGGCAATGTCACAACAGCCGCACAACTTCTTGACGCTTTCAAGACTACAAAGAGAGAACAAATGTTTGACTCCGACTCAGATATTTTGAATGCAATTGAAGGAATTGTAAGCGTGAAGTTCGAATGGTTACAACCTAACCCTCAAGCAGTCAGACAACATGCTGGATACTTCCCGTTCAGAAATAAGTCTGACATTAACCTGACAAGGTATGGAATTTACAATTCAATTGAAAAAATTGTCAATGAACCTTGTATTCTTACATGTCTCAGGAACTCTGGTCTTGTTACAGATGAGAAAATGAAGTATCTTGAGTCATGTGTGAAAACAAGGTACATTCTCAGAAGTCAATTGTCAAAAGTTGCACCGTTGGCAAATGTGAATATCCGAGTCAACATACCTACAGCTAAAGGTTCTTCACATGACGACTATGTTGTTGACAAAGACTTACCATGGTTGAAGATTGTACTTGTCCACAACCACTTCATGTTGAACGAAAGTCTTACAAACCCATTGTTCGGAAAAGGCAAGTGCAACATTGTCAGAGCTGTTAACATTCTTTTCGAGAAAGGCTTGTTGGAACAAATTCCAGATGACAAGCTGACAGAAACTTTTGTACCAAAAGACGAAACAAACTTTTCATTGTTGGTAAGACCAAAAGTTGTTCCGGACAAAGTTCTAGCACAAAAGAAGTACACAGTTCCAAAAGGAGTTGGATTGTTCGGATACCAACCTGAACCAGAAGAACTTCCAATGAGGTTGCAAGAACTTCAAGATGCTATAAACAAACTTCCATTGAGGCATCCAATCGACGTCAAATTGTATTGGAGAGCATCTGAGTTAGGTCAGAAGGTTTTATATGAAACAGGTTGCTTTGACGATGTTTATGAGATAACAGGCGAGGTTTCTCAGAAGATAAGAGACTCACTTGAATTTCCACGAACTGGGCCGATTGGATGCGATAAGTTCGACTCATATGAAAAAATATACTATGTCGACCTTAACGCTGCGTACATGAGGTTCGTCCAATATATCCCGACTGGAATTCCAAACGAAAATGGTGAGTTCCCGGGAAGGAACTATACAGTTGGAAAAGTCATACAACAAATGTATGATATTAGGAAAGCTTCAAACCCCAAACTTGCAATGACACTCAAATTGCTTATGAATTCGACATGGGGATATTCTATTAAAAAACCTCAAAAGATGAAGAGTAAACACTATGAGAAGGTCGACAACTTTGTTGAAAGGTTTTCTCCTTTTGTTTTGAAATACGAGTTCACCGAAGGTCAAAATGGCTTAGTAACCACAGTAAAACCTATTGTCGAACATTGGTCTTACCCTCAGTTCGCAAAGGCAGTCCTTGACAACTACAACAAATTCTTCTCCGAGGTCAAATCCAAAGTTGTGGTATACTACGAGAACATCGATGCGCTCATGACGAACGAAGAAGGATATAACAAACTCATTGAAATGGGAATGGTCGGTGAAAAGATGGGCTTTTTTAAGCTAGATAAGGTATTTTCCGAAGTTCATGTAATATCGAAAAGGAAGTACTGGGGAATACTTGAAGACGGCACAGAAATAAAACATTGCATGAAATAAAAAATTGCATACCATTTTAAAACATTTTTTCAAAAAAATATTTTTTTATTTTATTTGAAATGTACGCTGAGTTTGTTGGAGAAGACCGTTGGGAAACTTGTTTGTTAGATGAGAAATATGAAATTCACTGTTGTGAGTCATTTGAAGTCAGAAAAAAAGAGACAAAAAGAGTTTTAAGCGAATGGGAGCAAAATGACGGATATGCTATGATGAGGATTGGTGGAAAACGCTATCTTAAACATGTTGTCATTGCAACTCATTTTATACCGAATCCTAACAATTTACCTTTTGTAGACCATATAAACCGTATAAGAAACGACAATAGACTTGAAAACTTGCGTTGGGTCACTCGTTCTGAAAACAATAAGAACATAGGCAAATTTGGAGATATTGTATTCGAATTTGTCGACGAACTAGAAGATGAAACAATTGAAATTACAGACTATGGTAAGCATACGTTTGAGTTTTACTACTATAGCGAAGAACAAGACTCTTTCTACTTTTATACCGGCGTAAACTATAGGAAATTACAAGTATATTTTACTAAGGCAGGCTATGCTTATGTAAACGCTAGAGATACAGATGGAAAATACGTTAAAATACTTCTTAACAAATTCAAGAAGCTATATGGCATACCATTTTAAAACGTTTTTAAAACAGTATATTTTTACATATATTAAATGCTTCAGGTTGAAAAACAAAGAACAAAAGTAGCAGATACAAAACCGTTAGACTATATCTTTACAAACGCTGGTAGAAATATTTCAGATGAAGAAATTTCATCCCGAACATACAGGTTTGACTATCCAATTCGTTGGCTTCAAAGTCCTTCAGATGCAAAGGCAATAGGATTTAGAAGAGTTTTGTTTTCAAATAGAACTAACGCGTTTATGTTTGCAGTATATTTTCATGGTCAGTATAAAGGTTCTGACGGTCTAATAGAAAAATTTGATGAAATGAAAATCTTTACAATTCGTTCAGACGAAAGTCTTGAAAAAACTCTAAATGACTTTCAAACTCAAATAAACAAATACTACTGGGAATTTCAAGAAAAATACCACTCTTTACTAAATGGAACATACTATCTGAAGCTAGAATACGACAAGATGAACTCCACAGTTTCATTTCAAAAGATTGAAATTAACCCTCCAAGAGATACAGAGTTTTTATATTGGGGAGTAGACAAACGTTCTTGGGCACAATTTCTTCGGTTACTAAACCAGAACGAACCATTGCCACCAGATGGTCCATTTAAATTTATACTCCCACCAGCAGATTTGACAGTTTATAGAAACGTGTTTGACCCTCAAATGTCATGTGTCATGCAAGTTTCAGTTCAAGCAACAACAGTTTTCTGTGTATCGGTAAGGACTTTTATGACTTTGCTTCTAAATTCTACGAACCACCTAGTAACAGTTTCTCTGACTTTCAAGTCTGGTTCACAACAAACGGTGTGCAGCATATTATTCCATTGTACTATGACTTTTATCTCGAATTGTCTTTCATATACAACTACGGAAAAGTGCTGAAAAAGTATTGAAAAATATATTTTAGGTGAAGTGGTGAGATCTCACCTCTTTTTTCACCTCTTTTTTCACCCGTTGAATTTTCATGAATTTCCTTAAGATAGAAAAAAAGTGAGTTAAAATGAGATGTTTACTGAACTGGTTGGATGCCGCCTTCTGAGGTTATGTAGAACGGCTGACCCGAGAATTTGTATAATTCGTGGAATTGGACTCTCTCTGTTTGGAAGTTGTATCCATGGGTGCTTTGCAAAGAACTTGAGAAGAGCTTCTTTCTTCATCTCCTTTATGTCGTCTACAGGAGTGTTTTCTGGTATTTGAATTGGAATTCCGGTTTCAATTTCGATTTTCAGCGCACCTCTTCCAGACAACCAGAAGCCGAGGGACTTGTTGGCTTTGTCCTTGCCCAAGTACTGCTTAACAACTTCATTTATCTCTATAAGGTAAATTGCCTCATCTAATGGCTCGATGTTGTCCATTGCACTGCTTCAGAACTAGTCTTGTACTTTTTCAGAACAATACTTGTACTGTTTCAGAACTAGTCTTGTACTTTTTCAGAACAATACTTGTACTGTTTCAGAACAAGACTTGTACTTTTTCAGAACAAGACTTGAACTTTTTCAGAACAAATTTCCCGTAAAAGCTCTCAATTTGTGAGAAAAATTTTCTGTTTCAGAACAAGACTTGTTCTGTTTCAGAACAATATTTGTACTGTTTCAGAACAATATTTGTACTGTTTCAGAACAATATTTGTACTGTTTCAGAACAAGACTTGCACTGTTTCAAGACAATATTTGTACTGTTTCAAGACAATGTCCGACGGTTAAGCCACAAACGAATGTCCGACGTACCACCAAAAAATATATTTTAGGTGAAGTGGTGAGATCTCACCTGTTTTTTCACCTCTTTTCTCACCCGTTGAATTTTCATGAATTTTCCCGAAATAAAATAAAAAGTTAGTTTTTTTAAAAAAATATTTTTTTATTTTTATTGTAAGAACATGTTAGCAACAACAGCACCAAACTCGTTAGTCATGAACCCAACTTCAATGTTAGTAGAGATGAAAAGCTTCATTCCTTCTTCATATACTTTCGAAACAGAAATCCAGAAGATAAAGCAAGAACTTCTCCAAGGAGTTTTAGACTGTAGTGCAAAAGATGAAACAAATGAAGAATATCTTTATGAAATGCAGGATATTATTGACCATCTACCTAAACTTCCTGAAATACAACAACAAAAGCTTACTATTCCAGAATTCGATGAAATAGAAGTCAAAGCAACTGACTCAGTAGAAACCAAGAAGTTCATACGTAAGGTAAACTATGAGTTTCTTGGATTTCATTGCAACCACAAAGTCATGGACAAAGACTGCGATATGGTATATAAGAACATCTCTGACATATACAAATCTGAAGAATTTAAGACCTACGACAACTTTGTTTCGTTAGTTGCAAAATGTGTATGGCAGATAAGAGATAAAGATAAAAGAGGTAAAGTATGGAACGAACAGATAAAACCAGCAACCTTTGAGTTAAAGAAAACCATTGACGCCTTAGTTGTTTTAGCAGGTCAAATTTCAATGTACAATGCTAAAATGAACCCACAATGTTCTAAATGTAAAGCAGCAATGAGGAAATATAACTACTCCGTCAAAGAGATAGAACGTATGAGAAACGACTATGCAGATTTAAAGAAAGAAGCAGAGAAACCAGCAGAAGATAAAATGGACATGTTGACATTTCTGAACAAAAACTATCCAACTGCTGACGATTTCCTTCTTTCAGATGTCAAGAAGAAATATAAAGAAACATTCGGCATTGTTAAAACTTTTGACATACTGACAGAAGAAATAGAAGCTACAAAACTGTTTAGGATTTCAAATATACATCGTACAATTCATGTAAGACGCTTGTGAAAAAGAGGTGAGAAAAGAGGTGAGAAAACAGGTGAGATCTCACCTCTTCACCTAAAATATATTTTTGCTGAGTAAAATGACCAAATTTCATTATATAACTGTTATGAGTGACGAAGAGAACTTTGACACTTCGTAAAAAAAATCCCTGAAATCATATCTTTTATACAAAATTCAAGAGGTGAGAAAAGAGGTGAGAAAAGAGGTGAGATCTCACCTCTTCACCTAAAATATATTTTTGTCTGATTTACGCTCATTTACGATGAAGTCTCAACAAAACATATACGAAGAAGTCTATTTCCTGTGTTGTTGTCAAAATGTCATGTTGTCACACTTTTTCAGAGAAGTTCATTTAACCGAGGGACCTGGTTAGATCTAAAATATATTTTTGCTGAAAAAAATGACCAAATTTCATGATATAACTGTATTTTTTTGACGAAGAGAACTTTGACACTTCGTAAAAAAAATCCCTGAAATCGTAAAAAAATGACCAAATTTCATGAATTTCCTCATATGTTTGCTACCCAAGGAAAACCGAGGATAGAGATTCCGTACGAAAATCGTAAAAAAACTCTATGAAAATCGTGAAAAAATGCGAGTAGTAAAAAAAAACCACTCACCTAAAACTCATGAAAATCGTGAAAAAATGCTACCCCGACTTTTACAGGGGTTGCCTAAAACTCATGAAAATCGTAAAAAAACTCTATGAAATCATATCTTTTATACAAGATAGAAAAAATAAAATTAACGCTAGTTTTTTTAAAATATTTTTTTTTATTTTGTATGTAAAGACAGTAAATGACAAACACTGAGTTTGAAACAGTTAAAAAGATAGACAATGACACCAAAGTGGTTAGAATAGGTGATTTAAACGTAAGATACTCAAAGAAATACAAAAAATATTCTTTGTCAGACATTTTAACACCATCTGGAAAGAGAGCAAAGGACTGGGTTAGAAATGCTTCAACTCAGAAAATTTTGACAAGAAATCCTGAGCTTTTGATATCGGTAAGATTTCATGGAACTACAGCATATCTCATCGACAAAAGTCTTATACCACTAGTTTTGTTCTGGATTGACCCAGTTGTTGGATATAATTTCATAACATATGGTTCATTCGATACGGAACGTTGCAGTGAAGGCTTACTTTACATCGTTCAGAAACCGAAGGACTTCAATACAAAGAGATATAAGATAGGAAGAACATATAATATAACTAAAAGATATGACAGTATAGTCAATAGAGTTAAGGTTGTGTTTGGTGAGAGCTGCTGAAACAGAACTGCTTGAAGTTTTTGAGAAAAGGTATGGTGCTCCCACGAAAGGTAAAGAAACGTTTGAAGTAGATGAGATAGATAGTGCTATAAATTATTTTGACGAAGTTGCTGAAAAATACATGTAAAGCGTTTATTTTTCAAGCTTGACACCAAAGATGGCTCAGGTAGCTCTATAAGGTAAATTGTCTTGTCAAATCCTTCTGGCATTCCGAGTCCTTCCTTCCGACATTCCGAGTCCTTCCTTCCGACATTCCGAGTCCTTCCTTCCGACAGGAAAAGTCCTTCCTTCCGACAGGAAAAGTTTTTCTTTCCGACAGGAAAGGTCCTTCCTTCCGACAGGAAAAGTTTTTCTTTCCGACAGGAAAAGTTTTTCTTTCCGACAGGAAAAATTTTTTCTGTTGTTCGTCCGTAAACCATTCAAATTTTCGAAAATTGAGAACTTTTTGGTCGACCTTCAGAAAAAGTTTTTCCTTCCGACAGGAAAAGTTTTTCTTTCCGACAGGAAAAGTCCTTCCTTCCGACAGGAAAAGTCCTTCCTTCCGACAGGACACAAACGAATGTCCGACGTACCACCAACCGAGTCCATTCCAAAGTCAGAAGAACCGACAGCCCCAGCACCACAACAGACTAAGACTCAAACACTTACATTTTTACGCTTGACTTTTTACAATTTGAACTTTGTTTGCGTAGATGTGAATTCTGAAAGAAGTATGAGGGTCTTGTATGACTTTGTACTTCTCCCATAGTTCATGTCTGTCAAACTTACCTGCCATGGACTCTTTCATAAGTTCCATGAAATCGTCTTCGGACAATCCGGAAAAAAGTATGATATCAGTAAGTATTCTCTTTACATCCTTACTTAAACTCTTTGCTGTCTGTACACAAATGACAACTGAAATGTTAAAGTGTCTGAGCTTCTTAAGAATTCGACACATGTCTTGTTCTCTATTCTTTAACAAAGGATGAGAAGCAAAGTCATCTAAGATAAGAAGACATCTGTGAGGGTAAGTCTTCCAATCGTAAGATTGCAATTTCTTCGAAATGTATTCTATCTCTTTCTGTTTGTTTCTGAAGTGTTTCTTCTCTAATATTCTCTGCATTTCCTCATTTGGGTCTTTAAACTTAGAATTGACATACTCATTTATAGCATTGTACTTCAAAACTCTTCTTTGGTACTTCTTTATCCAATCTAACAACTCAGAGTCTTTTATACATACTAACTTAGACTTTTTTATAATATCTTTGAACGAATTGACGGTTTGGTCAAATTGACCAGAAGTACTACAAATGACTACTAACTCATAGAATGGGTTCTTCTCATCTAGTTCTTGTTGTTGTGCAGCCATTTTAAGATAAGTGAAAGTCTTACCCGACCCAGGTGGTGCAATTAGACCTGTTATACCATTCTGAGCAAATAAGAACTTGTCATGTATGGGTTTTATCTGAGCATTTTCCAACTTCCTCTTGTTTGTTTAAAACATTCTCAAATTTCTTGTCAATGTCAGCAAACTTTTTTTCTAACATATTTTTAGAAAAATTAAAATTTTTATCTTTTAAAATGTCTAGCGATTTCGCTATCTATATTCGAGACAAGCTTTTCGACAGCAAAACATCTGTCGACCATAAAATCTTACATAGTGTAAACAAGAAAGGTGAATTTGTTCTAAAGTTCTGTTTCTGGGAATATGACAAGAACCATAAAACATTAAGCAGAGAAGTCTTAAAATTTGTCAATGACAGACTTGTTGACAGAGATGACGCCTCTTGGAGAGATGAAGTCCAACAAAACTTCTTAGAATGCAAAGAAGACACATGCGCTGTTCTTGAAAATGAAATAGAAAACAGAATAGAAGAGCTATTAAATGACAAAGCACTTTTACAAAAATATGGTTCTGAGAAGTTTGACATAACTCCACCAGAAAAGAAGAAGAGAGAAAAGAAAGAAAAGAAAGTAGAAGAAGAGAAGAAAGAACCAGAGCCAGAGAAAAAGAAATTTGACAATGTAAAAATAAAATTTTATTTTTAGAACATTTCTGGGTCAATGTCAATGTTCTCTTCCTCTTTAGGAGCAAACACTGGCTTAGACTCTAAAATCTTTTTACCCAATTTACCTTGAACTTCAACTATCTTAGACTCATAATATTCATAGTCGTCTGCTTTCTTTGGTTCATAAGGTATAACAAGTTTGTATGCTTTGCCTTCTTTAAGGTTTGAAAACCTTCTGTCAAAACTTTCTTTGACTGTTAACAAACCTTCTATGTCTAAGTCTTCAAATTTCGCACCATTTTTAGTCACAATAGCAAACTTAACTGGTTCGATGTTCCAAACTTTGTCAAATGAAGACTTTTCAAAATGGTAGAAGTAAACATTCAAATATGTGAATGGGTCTAGTTCTTCTTTAAGTCCTGACATGTACTTGTTGACTGAGATGAATTTCGTCATCTTTTCTATCGGATAAAAAAATATTTTTTTTAAAATTTACTCAGAAAAATTTTTCTTTGTATATACACCATTCTGTACGTCTAAAAGACTTTTGACATTTGCCAAGAATGTTCGTTTAGACGCTGTCATATAACCATATTCTTGACAATACTGTTTATACGAATCGTACAATGACCTTTCATCTAAACACTCAAAGTCAGTTTCATCTATGAACAGTTCATATACACTCTTGTTTGCTTCTAACAATGTTTGTCTCTCTTCGGTATGTGGAATTTGTCTTGGATTGAACTTGAAATATCTAATGTCATGAAATATGAGAACAAGTGGTTGTAAAAGTCAGATGTCAAAGTTTCTGCTAAGTCGTCAAAATATTCTGTATCTTGCATATGAGCTTCTGACGTTCTGACAACTACATATCTTCTGTCAGAACTTTCTAACTTCATCGGAACGGCGTTGTTTGAAACCATGATGAAATTTGCAACATTTTCACAAACTCTTTGGTCTTTATATTTTCTTTCAACAACTCCAACTTTGTCTGTTATAAGACTCTTCAAAGCATCCGAGTTCAAAACTTTTGTTGTATCTATACTTTGAAGTTCGTTACATACTATAAGTTTCATATTCTCTATTGAAGAGTTAAACTTACCGCAGATGTTTTCTAAGTTTGTCATATTCGGGTTCGAATAGCCCTCTAACAGTTTGCATAAGATATCTGTAAAGAAAGTGTTCTTACCTGTTCCTTGTTTTCCAATTACAATGAGAGCAGTTTCATTTTTAGCACTTGGATGTTGTAAGATGTTTGCAAACCAACATAAGATATACTCATAGACTCTTTCGTTTCCATTGCATATAATTTCTTTGACATGGTCTAACCAAGCTTCTATAACATTTTCTTTCCATTCTACTTGTTCGTATTTATATCCAGTGAAGATAGAATAGAAGTTTGGAGAAGGTGTATAGAACTTTATACCACGAACTGAAAAATCTTCTAACTTTGACAATAAGATATCCCAAGCATCTAACATCTTCATACCAACTTGTACGACTTTTATTTTCTTAAGTTTTGTTTACATTCTTGTTCTGAAACTATTGTCGCTTAGGTTTGTTAAAGACTACATCCCATTCTTTCATAACATAACATTCTGGGGCAGAGTCGACATAAATGACTAAACGTTTCAAATTCTCGACTGCTTTGTTATAGTCTCTAAATGGACACATATTTCTGAACGCTTGGAAGTCATAAAAATCTGAAACGTCTATTCTGTACATTTTTATAAAAATAAAAAAAAATATTTTTTTTATTCTTGACTTTGTTGTTGCATTTGTTCCATTTGTTGCATTTGTTGTTCTTGAGCTATTTGTTGTTGAAGTTGTTCTTGTAGTACAATACTTTCACCAGTTGCATCTTCCAATTCGAAACTTTCTGCCGTCATTGACAAATACATAGGACATAAAAGTTTTACAGGAACAAAGTTTGCGTCGACTAAGGTTAAGTTTATGTTTGCTAAAGTGTTTGAGTTTACTAAAGCTGAAAACTCTGCATTCGAATGAACAATAGGCAAACCAGCAGAGAATGTGTTGTTTATACGCATGAGTATCTTTTGGTCATAGTAGTTTCTGTCGACATTCGAATAGCACTTTGAACCTAAGTTTGAAACAATATATAAAATAGGTGTACTTAAAGTCAATGGAATAGATAGACCTTGTATGACACCTTTTCCTGTTATAGGAAACTGTTGGTAGTAAAAACCAGATATAAGTTTTGTATTATAGCTCATATCGTTTATACTAAACTCAGTCGGACATCCAAACATAATGAAACCTGCTCTAGTTGCAGCACATGTTACATCCGTCCTTAAAGTATTAAATAAGTCAACAAAACCTGTTGGTGGTATATCTGAGTAAGTATCTTCAAAGGAGTATTTTTTACCATTCACAACAACAAAGTCTTCTGGTGTCAAAAGAGCAAAACAGGCTTTAGTCGTCATCGTGTTTAAGGTCAGTTTACAATATCGTCCTTGAGGACTTTGTAAGTTTGTTGTTATAGAATTATATGACTCAGGGTTTTTAGTCGTAATAGTATAAACCACTATGTCTTCTGCCATTTACATATATTTAAAAGTTTTTCTGAAAGTGGAGAAGAACTTCATCTAAACTTTCACATGGCGTTTCTTGAAGTTCTCTGTCTAAGAAGTTCAAATATTTTGTAAAGACATAGAACTTTCCTTTGTCTACACGAACAAACAAAACAGGGTCTTTCATATCGTTCAAAAGTGTGTAAAGTCTTTACATGAAATAAAGTCTATATTATTTTTCTTCAAACATCTTTCAAGAAGTTTTGACATTTTTACTTAGCAAGTAAATTTTAATGAAATGTTGTGGTCGTCAAATATTTTTATAACGTCTGGGAAACTATATTTTAAGTTCAACGTTTCACCTCCTTTCATAACGTATATCTTGTCAATGACATTATATGAAACACCACAGCAAGCAATGTCAGGTTCTATTTCTTTGATGTTTATATCGTCTGCCTCTGTCAAAAGTTTCAATAGTTCTTTCAAAATTTCATGAGGTGCAATGACATATGAGTTCACTTTTACAGGGTTGTGTTCGACCAAGTTTAACATTATACCTAAAGCTTGACAAATCTTCTCCTGAGTTTTAAGTTTGTCTTTAAGTTGTTGGTAGTCGTTTCGAATATCTGCAACAGAACTTAAGTCTCTGCTAACTTCAGGGTATGTTGGTTCTTTTACAGGAACTATTGTTATACCATCTTCGTCTTCGTATGGTTTCCCCACTTCAACATCTCTTTCTTTGACATTGACAACAACACTTTGACTGTTTGTTTGAGTTGGTGAATTTAACTTCACATCTGCCATCGCCATTAAACCTTTTGAAACACTTACGCTTCTATTTTTCGGAAATGACATTTTACTTAGAATAAAAAGATGGACGTATTTGAGTATCTCTTCGAATTGAAGCAAAACAAAGTTTACACACACAAACAATACAAGTTCATTGACAGAGTAGTTCTTTACACAAACAATGGAAAATGTTATAGAATAGCAGTCTTTGCTGAACCAAAATATTTTCATAAAGCAAAGAAAGTTGGTATAACCGAGATGGTGAAAGTTCTTGAAGCAGACAAAAATATAACAACAAAACTGACCGATATTTCTAAAGGTAAGTTTATAATACAATATTATATCAAAACTGGCGTACTGTCAATATTTGACGGAGAGAAGTCAGTTCAAGAACAACTTACTGACCTGCTGCCAAAATCTGCTCGATGGAAGCTGTCGTTATACCAATCTGAGGAGCCCCAGCAGGTTTCATCGAACGAATCTTCAAAAGAGCATCTTCCGTGAAAAGTGCTATTGGTTTTGTAAACTTCTTTGCTTTCAATTCATCTGGACCGTCTCTGTCACCAGTATATTGTATTTGAACTGTACCAACAGTTGAAATACCACCCATAAAGTCTTCTGAGTCAGCAAATGGAATGCCAAGCCAAAAGTTTGAACGGTCTCCATTTGTATATTGAGTTTTTTGACCTCCTGTATGAGTCCATACTTTCACATATGGCATAATAGAACTTTGCATTTCAGGGTTAATGGTTGTTGTGAAGTTGTTGTTAAAGTTCATAGCATCTAATGTCAAGTTGTATGACCTCATATCCTCAACTGTAGAATATTCTTCTCTTGGATAATATTTGCCATCTATGTTTATATGATATTTAATACCAGGGTTGTAGAAACAAGAATAGTCATTTATAGTTCGTCTGAACAGTACAAACATAGTATCTGCATGTTTCATTGCAGTTGTTAAAGCAATATCTGTTCTTGCACCTGGGTCAGCACTTTGGTTTCCAACTTCACCTGCAAAGTCTTTGACAGATATTTGGTGTATAGGGAACATAAGTGGAACTGCAATATATTTGGCAGCTAAAGCATTTGAAATATCTGGGTCCAACATATAGACTGCAAGTCTGCTTTCTATTCTCTTGCATTCAAACTTTTCGCATGTGAACTTAACTGGGTCCCAAGCAGTTCCAGCAGCATTGAAGTAGTAGTTTACTTCAGTGTTGAGGTTTGAGAAACCAAAGTCTAAGTCAACTTTGTCTTTGCAAAAGTCACAGAACTTGGCTCCACCAGTTCCAGCTACAGTAAGAGTGAATGGGTCTTGTGTTGGTGCAATGACTAAGTTATTTTTGCTTGGAGTAAGTTCGATAGAAATTTTTCCTGCCCAGTTTGGCAAGTATCTTAAAAACCTGAAGATGAGGAAAGATGACAAAGGAACTCTAAGTTTCAATTTTACTTTGGTTACTGCTGCTGCAGTTTGTCCAGAAAGGTCAACATAAACTCCTGGAACGTTAGGGTCAAGTCTTCTTATTTTCTCAATGGTGGCATACTGGTCTGTTTGTTCTCTAGCTTGTGGTTGTACTGAGTTTCTCAAAGCGAACCATTCATAGTTTGCCCATGTTACTGTTTGAACTAAGTCAGAGTTAGAATATATCTTATATCCATGAAAACTTCTGGAGCATATTGGTATCCGACATAGAAAATTCCATTGCAACCTTTCTTGTCAGACAACTTGGCAGAAGGTTTTATTTCAATGTCTTGTTCCACGTATAAGAAAGAGTTGTCAATAGAAATTATATGAAACCTGTCGCAAGCAATATCTACTGTTGTTGAAGAACCTTCTCCAAACTCACCTACGTTTCCATAAGAAACAGCAGTTGTATATTCGTAAGTTCCAGGAACTATTTCTGACCTTCTAATGGCATTGTCGCATTCGTTATACCATTCGGAAACATTTCCATTCATAGCATCCAAAACTGTTGGCGTTATATTCTGAGCGGCGTACATTTCATATGGGTAAAAATATAGAATAGTTGTCAAGTTCTTCTTCGTATATGTTTTGTCAAGACTTTCATCGTAAATGTTTTGTTGAGACTTCTTCGTCAATGTTTTGTTGAGACTTCATCGTCAATGTTTTGTAAAGACTTTCATCGTAAATGTTTTGTTGAGACTTTGTCATGAACTTTCTTGTCAATGTTTTGTAAAGACTTTGTCAAGTTCTTCTTCGTAAATGTTTTGTTGAGACTTTGTCATCTAATTTCTCATGAACTTTCTTGTCAATGTTTTGTCATGAACTTTCTTGTCAATGTTTTGTAAAGACTTTGTCATGAACTTTCTTGTCTATGTTTTGTAAAGACTTTGTTGAGACTTCTTTGTAAAGACTTTGTTGAGACTTCTTTGTAAAGACTTTGTCATGAACTTTCTTGTCTATGTTTTGTAAAGACTTTGTTGAGACTTCTTTGTAAAGACTTTGTCATGAACTTTCTTGTCTATGTTTTGTTGAGACTTTGTCATGAACTTTCTTGTCAATGTTTTGTAAAGACTTTCATCGTAAATGTTTTGTTGAGACTTTGTCATGAACTTTCTTGTCTATGTTTTGTCAAGTTCTTCATCGTAAAGACTTTGTCATGAACTTTCTTGTCAATGTTTTTGTCAAGTTCTTCATCGTCAATGAGTGTAAATGACCCAAAATATATTTTAGGTGAAGAGGTGAGATCTCACCTGTTTTCTCACCTGTTTTTTCACCTCTTGAATTTTCATGAATTTCTTCGTAAATGTTTTGTTGAGACTTTGTCATGAACTTTCTTGTCAATGTTTTGTTGAGACTTTGTCATGAACTTTCTTGTCTATGTTTTGTCAAGTTCTTCATCGTAAAGACTTTGTCATGAACTTTCTTGTCAATGTTTTTGTCAAGTTCTTCATCGTCAATGAGTGTAAATGACCCAAAATATATTTTAGGTGAAGAGGTGAGATCTCACCTGTTTTCTCACCTGTTTTTTCACCTCTTGAATTTTCATGAATTTCTTCGTAAATGTTTTGTTGAGACTTCTTCGTCAATGTTTTGTAAAGACTTTGTTGAGACTTCTTTGTAAAGACTTTGTTGAGACTTTGTAAAGACTTTGTCATGACTTCTTTGTTGAGACTTCTTCATCTAATTTCTCATGAACTTCTCATCTAATTTCTCATGAACTTCTTCGTAAATGTTTTGTCAAGAAAGTTCAGTAAGGACATATGGGGTGAAAAAACAGGTGAGAAAACAGGTGAGATCTCACCTCTTCACCTAAAATATATTTTTGGGTCATTTACACTCATTGACGATGAAATCATGTCAAGTTCTTCATCGTCAATGTTTTGTTGAGACTTCTTCGTCAATGTTTTGTAAAGACTTTGTTGAGACTTCTTTGTAAAGACTTTGTTGAGACTTTGTAAAGACTTTGTCATGACTTCTTTGTTGAGACTTCTTCATCTAATTTCTCATGAACTTCTTCATCTAATTTCTCATGAACTTCTTCGTAAATGTTTTGTCAAGAAAGTTCAGTAAGGACATATGGGGTGAAAAAACAGGTGAGAAAACAGGTGAGATCTCACCTCTTCACCTAAAATATATTTTTGGGTCATTTACACTCATTGACGATGAAATCATGTCAAGTTCTTCATCGTCAATGTTTTGTTGAGACTTCTTCGTCAATGTTTTGTAAAGACTTTGTTGAGACTTCTTTGTAAAGACTTTGTTGAGACTTTGTAAAGACTTTGTCATGACTTCTTTGTTGAGACTTCTTCATCTAATTTCTCATGAACTTCTTCATCTAATTTCTCATGAACTTCTTCGTAAATGTTTTGTCAAGAAAGTTCAGTAAGGACATATGGGGTGAAAAAACAGGTGAGAAAACAGGTGAGATCTCACCTCTTCACCTAAAATATATTTTTGGGTCATTTACACTCATTGACGATGAAATCATGTCAAGTTCTTCATCGTCAATGTTTTGTTGAGACTTCTTCACTACTTTCACTTTGTTCTACTCTTCTCTTCTTCTTTGGTGTCGCTTTTGGTAACTTGCCCTCTGCTTCAAGTTGTTGTTGCTGAACTATTTCTTCCATGTCTGGTTGTATCTGAACTTCTTCCTGTGGAGTTTCTTGTACCTCATCTGCTGGCACATATGTTCCGAGACCGTTTTTAACAAGTTCCCTATCTAAGTCATCCGGACTCATAAACCTTTCTTCTTTCGTTCCGTCTCTATATTCTGCACTTTTCATTACCTTTTGCATGGACGCGTCGTCATTTTTACTTTCTTGTGCTAAGTTTTCATACTGTATGGTTTGGTTCTGCAACTGTAAAAGTTTTTCTGCCTTTACATTTGCTTCAACTTCTTTTTTATACTCATCGCTATCCACATATGTCTTCAGGGCTTTTTGTTTTATCTCTTCATCTTTCAGTACTTTATATCGAGTAGTATGGTTTTTCAAATTTATGACATCTTGTTCCATTTTTGCTACTTCTGCTGCTTTTTCTGACATTTTTTTCGCATATTCCTCTGTACTTAGTTCTTTCAGTTGTTCTTCTTTCTTCTTTTTCTCTACGTTTAACTCATTGAGTTTCTTTGTGTGTCTGTCATATTCTAGTTTCTTTTCGTTTTCACATATTTGCTTCTGTATGTCTATGTTTGACTTTTTGACATCTGTTATTTGATTTTTGAGTGAACTCAAATTCATTTGACTTTGAGGGTTATATGCTGTTCCGTCTGCAGCTCCACCATAGCCTGCCATTTTCGCTAAAAGTGCCGCTCTTAAACCTCCACTCTGTGCACCAACAACTCGGTTTAAAAGCATAGGATTGCTTGACATTTGTTGCAACATAGTGGGGTCATTCAGCATTTGTTGTTGCAACTGTTGTTGTGGTGTTAGTCTTACTATTGGATGTTTCAATGCTCTCTTCCTCTTACGTATATTCTTACGTATCTTACGTGGCATTTAAGTGAAGTTAAAAAGCGGCTTTTGACAGATGTTTATATGACACTTTCTCCGGTTTATAGGACCTCTCTCATATTCTATCTTATCGTATCTAAACTCATCGTAAATGTTTTGTTAAGACTTCATCTAATTTCTCATGAACTTTCTTGTAAATGTTTTGTTAAGTTCTTCATCGTAAAGACTTTGTCAAGACTTCTTCATCGTAAAGACTTTGTCAAGTTCTTCATCGTAAAGACTTTGTCCTCTAACCATCTCATAACGGTTTCCAAACCACTTTTATCGGATGTAAAGTAAAAGCATGGATGGTTATGTAAAACGTCTAAAGTTTCTAAAGAGTCTCTCAAAGTATACTTCCTTGGAACGCCCGTAACTTTGAGAAGCGACGATAGACCCTTACTTGTCCGGACATAGTTCTACTATTTTGAGTCCTCTACAAACAAGTCAACAGCAACGACTTTCAAAAAATTTTAGGGGCTAGAAGGCACGAAGTGCCTGGGAAGCCCGCTTCACCCAAAAAAACCTCATTTTATATCAACTGCATGTTATACTAAACATCTTCAGGGGCTAGAGGGGCGCAGCCCTGGAAGCCCCAATACCCTTTTTTTTTCATTCTATCAAAATACTCTTTAAATCGGATTAATGCATTCAAAATATGCTGTATTTTATAAAATTGTCATAAATTGATTGAAATTTTCATATAGTTAGCATAATCTTTGAAAATGCTGCGAAACATCTTATCAATATGAGCAATAACTATTAAATATCTCCAAACAAAGCATTGTCATAGCTCAAGTAATTGATCAAGTTCCAATTAAACTTAAAATCTCTTGATAATCAGCTCATTCACCAAGTACTACTCAATATAATGCGTGATTACATATGTTGTCTTATTCTCAAAGCTTCGTTTGACAAAAAAATTTAAGATATAAATTTTGTATTGATGCAAAGAAACAATATTAATACTTTTCTTCCTGTTTTATTTTTGAATTCAGAATAATTGATGAGACTCATTGAATCTTAAAAATTCTGAGTGCATGAGTATGGAAACCTGTCTTATACATTCGAATGAGTGCATCCTAGCAAATATCAGACAATACATTAATGAAGCTAAGTTTTTTGATATTTTTGAGGCTGAAGACATCAAAGAAATATTGCAGGCAGGCGAAGTACAACTGGCAGACTATCTTGATCTTATTGAACAATGTGGGAAGAATAAAAACGGAGTTAAATCAATATTGTTTTTACTTAATGCAAGACTCTCTTTGAAAAATCTTCAAGAAGCCATTTCTATTCTTAAATCCCTATCAAATAACTTACATTTAAGTGTTTTCAACGAAATTAACAAAGTAATAGAGCTCAATGAGCATTCACTCGAAATAATACAGCAAAGTCAAGATAAAGAAAATGAAATTAAAAATCTTAACTCAGAGAACGCGCAATTAAAGGATGAAATATCCATACTTAAAGAAAGTCTTTTCACCTATGAATTTCAATCAAAAATTGCTCAATATTCAAATTCGACTGATTTTAATAGTATATATCAATTTCTTGAAAATCTTTCAGCGAAAGAAGACCAAAAGTACATGTATTTAGCATTTGAAGAAGGTCTCTGTGGTAAGAAGGATGAAAAAGAGAATACTATTCTTATAAAAGCATCATCAACAGGAAACTTCAAATTTGTTAAATCACTTATTGAATGGGGATGTGATCTAAATGCTGCAAATAGAAATGGAGATACTCCTATAATGAAAGCTTCAGCACAAGGACATCAAAATATTGTCAAATATCTTAGAGAAAATGAAGCAAATAAAGAAGCAAAAAATAATTCTGGTATTACTTCTCTTATTTATGCATCAGCTAATGGACATTTCGATGTGGTGAAATATCTTATCGAAAATGATGCAAATAAGGAATCAAAGGACAACAATGGAAATTCTCCTCTTAGTTGGGCATCTAGTATGGGCAATTATGAAATTGTCAAATACTTAATTGAAAATGACGCAAATAAAGAAACCAAAAATAATGAAGGTGTCACTCCTCTGATGAAATCATCTGCAAAAGGTCATCTTAATATTGTTAAGTATCTTGTAATAAATGGAGCAAATAAGGAAGCGAAGAATAAAGATGGTTTTACTGCTCTAATATATGCAACAACAAATGGTCAACTCGAAGTTGTTAAATACCTTGTATCAGTTGGGGCAAATATTGATGCAACGGATAATTATGGATATACATCTCTTAAATGGGCTTTGTCAAATAATAATGAGAAAATAATTGATTTCCTTAATTCAGCAGGAGCTTCTGTTGATGCACCAAGAAATACTGGAAATAGACGACGCAATTGGGCTTCAATTAGAGGTAAATTATAAATAAAGTACTCACAAAATCTAGATTGAGAGGCGGTCAATGACTTTTGAGGGGAAATTAACGCATGGAATTTAATATTATTTAGGTTGATATTCTTGCTTATTATTTCAGAAAAAAATCTTAAAAATTTCAATATGAAAATTGAAAGCAATTCAAAAAAATTGCTAACATGTAAATTTTAATATCCTATGCATAATTTCATATAAAAAAAAAAGAAAAAAAAAAGGGATTGGGGCTTCCAGGCGCGTTGCGCCCTCTAGCCCCGAAGATGTTTAGTATAAAACCGCTTTTTAACTTCACTTAAAATGCCACGTAAGCTACGTAAGAATATACGTAAGAGGAAGAGAGCATTGAAACATCCAATAGTAAGACTGACACCACAACAACAGTTGCAACAACAAATGCTGAATGACCCCACTATGTTGCAACAAATGTCAAGCAATCCTATGCTTTTAAACCGAGTTGTTGGTGCACAGAGTGGAGGTTTAAGAGCGGCACTTTTAGCGAAAATGGCAGGCTATGGTGGAGCTGCAGACGGAACAGCATATAACCCTCAAAGTCAAATGAATTTGAGTTCACTCAAAAATCAAATAACAGATGTCAAAAAGTCAAACATAGACATACAGAAGCAAATATGTGAAAACGAAAAGAAACTAGAATATGACAGACACACAAAGAAACTCAATGAGTTAAACGTAGAGAAAAAGAAGAAAGAAGAACAACTGAAAGAACTAAGTACAGAGGAATATGCGAAAAAAATGTCAGAAAAAGCAGCAGAAGTAGCAAAAATGGAACAAGATGTCATAAATTTGAAAAACCATACTACTCGATATAAAGTACTGAAAGATGAAGAGATAAAACAAAAAGCCCTGAAGACATATATGGATAGCGATGAGTATAAAAAAGAAGTTGAAGCAACTGTAAAGGCAGAAAAACTTTTACAGTTGCAAAACCAAACCGTACAGTATGAAAACTTAGCACAAGAAAGTAAAAATAACGACGCAGCCATGCAAAAGGCAATGAAAAGCGCAGAATATATAAAAGCTAATAATGACTGGTTAGATGCCCAAGCCAACGCTAAAGCAGCCCAGCTTATAGGGTCAATAAGGACAAAAATACAAGCGGATGAAGACAGTTCAAATGAAGCTTTAACAAATGCTGACTTTAAGAACGCCTTCGAAGCTCTTCATAGTAAGGTGAAACAAGTGAACGACTTCTCATCTGGAAAGAAACTGAAGTCTGAAGGTTTCGACAAAGAGTTAAAAGAAGTAGCACAAAATATGACGAAAATAACAGATGCAGCAACGAGACAGGCAGTTCAAAGTGCCTATGACGCCGTTAGAGCAACTGTTGTGAAAAGTCAAGAAAAAGAGTTACAACAGACCAAAACAGACCTAGTAAATGCTTTCTTAAAAACGAAAAGTCAGGTAGGACATTACGCTGCAGATGGAACATATGTGCCAGCTGGTGGAACATATGTGCCAGCTGGTGGAACTTATATACTAGCTAGTGGAACTTATATACCACCAAACCCTCCAAGAGAAGCACCTGCACCAGGACTACCTAAAACATTTACATCGTCACATGGACACAGACACAGGCATGCACCAAAACCAACACAACAACCAACAGTTCAAAACCCTGCACAACAACCACCTCCACAACCAACACAACAACCAACAGTTCAAAACCCTGCACAACAACCACCTCCACAACCAGAGCAAGGACATAAAAGAAGTAGAGAACAAGGAAACCAAGAATTCTTAAAAAGGCTTAAGGAAGACTATGGTTACCCAGATAGTATTGACTTTAGTGACAGATATAAAGAAGCTATTAGAAAGTTCAAGGATGGAAATACTGACCCGGACCTATTTAGCTTTATGGCTCAGCACCAAAACGGATATAAATTCAAAAACCTGGAAAATACAGCTCGCTAAGGGATATGATTAATAGCATATCATCAAATGACATGAACGAATTTACTCCGAGATATTTGATGTCAGAGCTAAATGACAATTCAACTCCCGTCATGAAACGCGTAAAAAATAGAGACGGAACGAAAGAAGAAAGGTTTATGAGTCCGGATGACTTAGATAGGGAAATTGTTGAAAACGGTCTCGGAATATATGAAATGCCAGCAGATGAGGTAAAGAAACTCCACAGGAAGAACTAGTTCAGATACAACCAGACATGGAAGAAATAGTTCAGCAACAACAGCTAGAAGAGCCTGAAGGAAACGAACAAGTCACTCTTTGGAAACTAACTTCACAGAACTAGATGAAGATTTGGAACAGCCGAAAAATCTTGACCCTCAACAAGAGTATGCGGAGAATATGGAATATTTCCAAGAGTCTAAAAAAAATTCGGCTGACATAGTAGAAGAATATCGAAAAATGTTTGCCGACATACAAAAGACTCCAACACCAGATGAAAATATTCAGCATAGAATGGAAGTACTGAAAGAAAATGTACACAAATACAACAACCCTTTTTACTTACGAGCATTTAACGTTCAATCTTTGGATGAACTCGGTGAAAATAAAAGGTTAATTTTCAAGAAAACATATAGAAATGAAACATTGTTTAAAGTTCATTCAGAACCTAACCAAGATGGAAACAAACCTACTTTTGTTTCTGCAGACGATGGAACTACAATGAGATGGGGTCATAAAGCTAATCCGGATAGGTGGTTCATAAACTTACAACCACAATTCCAAGAAGTTGTAGACGCAATGGAATTGAATGGTGAACGAGATATAGCTGGTATTTTAAGCGCGGCTTTAATGCCATTGAAAGATATGAAACATGCAGATATTTTGGACCAGTATGAAATGAACATGGCTGATGGAAATATAACACCTGACGTTCTAGAACATTTATCTCAAAGAACTACACAGAACCATAGAGATGGTATATTTGGTGAAGAGTTTAGAAAGAAAGTTAGGGAGGGAGAAGGAAGAGAACCTATTGTACATGACCTTGCAAACGAAAGTTTACAAAATGTCATAAAAACTTACTTTGCAGACAATGAACTGAGAAGGGATGAATATTTAAGAAAACTCAAATGGACAGTACCAAATGAAATGTTAGTATTGAAAAACATGTTCCTTGACAAAATAAAACCAACTACAGAAATAAACGACGCAAGACTGAAAGATTGGGTAAAAGCTTTCCCATTCACAAAAGATATTGTTGGTAACATGGAAAGAAAACCAGAATGGCTACAAAAACATATATTTGGAAACGAGCATATTCCATATGGACAGGCACTGTTTGAAGAGCTTGAACCGGAAACTCAGGACAGAGTCATGCAAACAATAAGCGACGACTCAAATACAAACTATGACAAACTCTTTCTAGGATATAGGTTACCTGAGATGGGCGACCAGAGCCCAAAGGCAAAAAGGACATGGAAAATTTGCAACATACTAGATGAACATGAGGCAAAGATGCAACAACTTCAAGCAGAGGGCAAGTTACCAAAGCGACACCAAAGAAGAAGAGTAGAACAAAGTGAAAGTAGTGAAGAAGTAACTTCATCTAGTGAAAGTAGTGGCATGAAGGAAAAAGAAGAGTTAAAAACTCAGTCAGGAAGAAAGTAAAGCTTGGTCACGTGGGTTCTATTATGACACATAAACCCAACTATTCTATATTTTTACCCATATGAAATGTACGCCGCTCAGAATATAACGCCAACAGTTTTGGATGCTATGAATGGAAATGTTTCCGAATGGTATAACGAATGCGACAATGCCATTAGAAGGTCAGAAATAGTTCCTGGAACTTACGAATATACAACTGCTGTTTCTTATGGAAACGTAGGTGAGTTTGGAGAAGGTTCTTCAACAACAGTAGATATTGCTTGCGACAGGTTTCATATAATTTCTATTGACAACTCTTTCTTATACGTGGAACAAGACATTGAAATAAAACCTTCTGCAAGTTGTCTGACAAGAAAGGTTGCAATGGAATTTTCTATGTCGGATACCAATATGCTCCAGAAGTTTTCATGGGATATAAGATATATTCTAACTCTGACTTAGTTCAAACAGTAACATGGGCAAACTATGAATGGTTCGCTTGAGAAACTCAGTACAACACACAGCTAGAGAACAAACAACAGCAGTATGCCACCATTGAGAAAATAAGAAGACTTGACCCTAACGTTCCAGGAGTTTATGTTAACCTTTCTGGACAAACTGCAGCAGCAGTAACCAAAGTAAAATTGAAACTTAGAGTTCCTTTGTCATCTTTCCTCATCTTCAGGTTTTTAAGATACTTGCCAAACTGGGCAGGAAAAATTTCTATCGAACTTACTCCAAGCAAAAATAACTTAGTCATTGCACCAACGCAAGACCCATTCACTCTTACAGACGTAAAGGGAGCAAATCAAACGTCATTCGCCGACTTTTGCAAAGACAAAGTTGACTTAGACTTTGGTTTCTCAAACCTCAACACTGAAGTAAACTACTACTTCAATGCTGCTGGAACTGCTTGGGACCCAGTTAAGTTCACATGCGAAAAATTTGAATGCAAGAGAATAGAAAGCAGACTTGCAGTCTATATGTTGGACCCAGATATTTCAAATGCTTTAGCTGCCAAATATATTGCAGTTCCACTTATGTTCCCTATACACCAAATATCTGTCAAAGACTTTGCAGGTGAAGTTGGAAACCAAAGTGCTGACCCAGGTGCAAGAACAGATATTGCTTTAACAACTGCAATGAAACATGCAGATACTATGTTTGTACTGTTCAGACGAACTATAAATGACTATTCTTGCTTCTACAACCCTGGTATTAAATACCATATAAACATAGATGGCAAATACTATCCAAGAGAAGAATATTCTACAGTTGAGGATATGAGGTCATACAACTTGACATTAGATGCTATGAACTTTAACAACAACTTCACAACAACCATTAACCCTGAAATGCAAAGTTCTATTATGCCATATGTGAAAGTATGGACCCATACAGGAGCTCAAAAACTCAATATACAAATGGAGACCGTTCAAACTTTTGGCTTGGCATTCCATTTGCTGACTCAGAAGACTTTATGGGTGGTATTTCAACTGTTGGTACAGTTCAAATACAATATACTGGTGACAGAGACGGTCCAGATGAATTGAAAGCAAAGAAGTTTACAAAACCAATAGCACTTTTCACGGAAGATGCTCTTTTGAAAATTCGTTCGATGAAACCTGCTGGAGCTCCTCAGATTGGCATAAACGACAGCTTCCATCGAGCAGATTTTGGCAGCAGGTCAGTAAGTTGTTCTTGAACTGACTTCTCTCCGTCAAATATTGACAGTACGCCAGTTTTGACATAGTATTGTATTATAAACTTACCTTTAGAAATATCGGTCAGTTTTGTTGTTATATTTTTGTCTGCTTCAAGAACTTTCACCATTTCAGTTATACCAACTTTCTTTGCTTTATGAAAATATTTTGGTTCAGCAAAGACTGCTATTCTATAACATTTTCCATTGTTTGTATAAAGAACTATTCTATCAATGAACTTGTATTGTTTGTGTGTGTAAACTTTGTTCTGCTTCAATTCGAAGAGATACTCAAATACGTCCATCTTTTTATTCTAAGTAAAATGTCATTTCCGAAAAATAGAAGCGTAAGTGTTTCAAAAGGTTTAATGGCGGCAGATGTGAAGTTAAATTCACCAACTCAAACAAACAGTCAAAGTGTTGTTGTCAATGTCAAAGACAGAGATGTTGAAGTGGGGAAACCATACGAAGACGAAGATGGTATAACAATAGTTCCTGTAAAAGAACCAACATACCCTGAAGTTAGCAGAGACTTAAGTTCTGTTGCAGATATTCGAAACGACTACCAACAACTTAAAGACAAACTTAAAACTCAGGAGAAGATTTGTCAAGCTTTAGGTATAATGTTAAACTTGGTCGAACACAACCCTGTAAAAGTGAACTCATATGTCATCGCACCTCATGAAATTTTGAAAGAACTATTGAAACTTTTGACAGAGGCAGACGATATAAACATCAAAGAAATAGAACCCGACATTGCTTGCTGTGGTGTTTCATATAATGTCATTGACAAGATATACGTTATGAAAGGAGGTGAAACGTTGAACTTAAAATATAGTTTCCCAGACGTCATAAAAATATTTGACGACCACAACATTTCATTAAAATTTACTTGCTAAGTAAAAATGTCAAAACTTCTTGAAAGATGTTTGAAGAAAAAACAATATAGACTTTATTTCATGTAAAGGACTTTACACACTTTTGAACGATATGAAAGACCCTGTTTTGTTTTGTTCGTGTAGACAAAGGAAAGTTCTATGTCTTTACAAAATATTTGAACTTCTTAGACAGAGAACTTCAAGAAACGCCATGTGAAAGTTTAGATGAAGTTCTTCTCCACTTTCAGAAAAACTTTTAAATATATGTAAATGGCAGAAGACATAGTGGTTTATACTATTACGACTAAAAACCCTGAGTCATATAATTCTATAACAACAAACTTACAAAGTCCTCAAGGACGATATTGTAAACTGACCTTAAACACGATGACGACTAAAGCCTGTTTGCTCTTTTGACACCAGAAGATTTTATTGTTGTGAATGGTAAAAAATACTCCTTTGAAGATACTTACTCAGATATACCACAACAGGTTTTGTTGACTTATTTAATACTTTAAGGACGGATTAGCATGTGCTGCAACTAGAGCAGGTTTCATTATGTTTGGATGTCCGACTGAGTTTAGTAGAAACGATATGAGCTATAATACAAAACTTATATCTGGTTTTTACTACCAACAGTTTCCTATAACAGGAAAAGGTGTCATACAAGGAATGTCTGTTCCATTGACTTTAAGTACACCTATTTTATATATTGTTTCAAACTTAGGTTCAAAGTGCTATTCGAATGTCGACAGAAACTACTATGACCAAAAGATACTCATGCGTATAAACAACTTTCTCTGCTGGTTGGCCTATTGTTCATTCGAATGCAGAGTTTTCAGCTTTAGTAAACTCAAACACTTTAGCAAACATAAACTTAACCTTAGTTGACGCAAACTTTGTTCCTGTAAAACTTTTATGTCCTATGTATTTGTCAATGACGGCAGAAAGTTTCGAATTGGAAGATGCAACTGGTGAAAGTATTGTACTACAAGAACAACTTCAACAACAAATAGCTCAAGAACAACAAATGCAACAAATGGAACAAAATGCAACAACAAGCTCAAGAACAACAAATAGCTCAAGAATAAAAAAATATTTTTTTTATTTTTTATAAAAAATGTACAGAATAGACGTTTCAGATTTTTATGACTTCCAAGCGTTCAGAAATATGTGTCCATTTAGAGACTATAACAAAGCAGTCGAGAATTTGAAACGTTTAGTCATTTATGTTGACTCTGCCCCAGAATGTTATGTCATGAAAGAATGGGATGTTGTCTTTAACAACCTAAAGCGACAATAGTTTCAGAACAAGAATGTAAACAGAAACTTAAGAAAATAAAAGTCGTACAAGTTGGTATGAAGATGTTAGATGCTTGGGATATCTTATTGTCAAACTTGAAGATTTTTCAGTTCGTGGTATAAAGTTCTATACACCTTCTCCAAACTTCTATTCTATCTTCACTGGATATAAATACGAACAAGTAGAATGGAAAGAAATGTTATAAGAAGCTTGGTTAGCCCATGTCAAAGAAATTATATGCAATGGAAACGAAAGAGTCTATGAGTATATCTTATGTTGGTTTGCAAACATCTTACAACATCCAAGTGCTAAAAATGAAACTGCTCTCATTGTAATTGGAAAACAAGGAACAGGTAAGAACACTTTTCTTTACAGATATCTTATGCAAACTGTTAGAGGCTATTCGAACCCTAATATGACAAACTTAGAAAACATCTGCGGAAATTTAACTCTTCAATAGAGAATATGAAACTATAGTATGTAACGAACTTCAAAGTATAGATACAACAAAGGTTTTAAACTCAGATGCTTTGAAGAGTCTTATAACAGACAAAGTTGGAGTTGTTGAAAGAAAGTATAGAGACCAAAGAGTTTGTGAAAATGTTGCAAATTTCATCATGGTTTCAAACAATGCCGTTCCGATGAAGTTAGAAAGTTCTGACAGAAGATATGTAGTTGTCAGAACGTCAGATTCTCATATGCAAGATACAGAATTTTGACGACTTAGCAGAAACTTTAACACCTAACTTTTACAACCACTTGTTCTCATATTTCATGACATTAGATATTTCAAAGTTCAATCCAAGACAAATTCCACATACCGAAGAGAGACAAACATTGTTAGAAGCAAACAAGAGTGTATATGAACTGTTCATAGATGAAACTGACTTTGAGTGTTTAGATGAAAGGTCATTGTACGATTCGTATAAACAGTATTGTCAAGAGTATGGTTATATGACAGCGTCTAAACGAACATTTTGGCAAATGTCAAAAATCTTTTAGACGTACAGAATGGTGTATATACAAAGAAAAATTTTTCTGAGTAAATTTTAAAAAAATATTTTTTTTATCCGATAGAAAAGATGACGAAATTCATCTCAGTCAACAAGTACATGTCAGGACTTAAAGAAGAACTAGACCCATTCCAATATTTGAATGTTTACTCTACCATTTGAAAAGTCTACATTTGACAAAGTTTGGAACATCGAACCAGTTAAGTTTGCTATTGTGACTAAAAATGGTGCGAAATTTGAAGACTTAGACATAGAAGGTTTGTTAACAGTCAAAGAAAGTTTTGACAGAAGGTTCTCAAACCTTAAAGAAGGCAAAGCATACAAACTTGTTATACCTTATGAACCAAAGAAAGCAGACGACTATGAATATTATGAGTCTAAGATAGTTGAAGTTCAAGGTAAATTGGGTAAAAAGATTTTAGAGTCTAAGCCGGTGTTTGCTCCTAAAGAGGAAGAGAACATTGACATTGACCCAGAAATGTTCTAAAAATAAAATTTTTTATTTTACATGTCAAATTTCTTTTTCTCTGGCTCTGGTTCTTTCTTCTCTTCTTCTACTTTCTCTTCTTTTCTTTTCTCTTTCTCTTCTTCTTTTCTGGTGGAGTTATGTCAAACTTCTCAGAACCATATTTTTGTAAAAGGTCTTTGTCCTTTAATAGCTCTTCTATTCTGTTTTCTATTTCATTTTCAAGAACAGCGCATGTGTCTTCTTTGCATTCTAAGAAGTTTTGTTGGACTTCATCTCTCCAAGAGGCGTCATCTCTGTCAACAAGTCTGTCATTGACAAATTTTAAGACTTCTCTGCTTAAGGTTTTATGGTTCTTGTCATATTCCCAGAAACAGAACTTTAGAACAAATTCACCTTCTTGTTTACACTATGTAAGATTTTATGGTCGACAATGTTTTGCTGTCGAAAGCTTGTCTCGAATATAGATAGCGAAATCGCTAGACATTTTGTAAAAGATAAAAATTTTAATTTTTCTAAAAATATGTTAGAAAAAAGTTTGCTGACATTGACAAGAAATTTGAGAATGTTTTAAATAAGAACAAGAGGAAGTTGGAAAATGCTCAGATAAAACCCATACATGACAAGTTCTTATTTGCTCAGAATGGTATAACAGGTCTAATTGCACCCCTGGGTCGGGTAAGACTTTCACTTATCTTAAAATGGCTGCACAACAACAAGAACTAGATGAGAAGAACCCATTCTATGAGTTAGTAGTCATTTGTAGTACTTCTGGTCAATTTGACCAAACCGTCAATTCGTTCAAAGATATTATAAAAAAGTCTAAGTTAGTATGTATAAAAGACTCTGAGTTGTTAGATTGGATAAAGAAGTACCAAAGAAGAGTTTTGAAGTACAATGCTATAAATGAGTATGTCAATTCTAAGTTTAAAGACCCAAATGAGGAAATGCAGAGAATATTAGAGAAGAAACACTTCAGAAACAAACAGAAAGAGATAGAATACATTTCGAAGAAATTGCAATCTTACGATTGGAAGACTTACCCTCACAGATGTCTTCTTATCTTAGATGACTTTGCTTCTCATCCTTTGTTAAAGAACAGAGAACAAGACATGTGTCGAATTCTTAAGAAGCTCAGACACTTTAACATTTCAGTTGTCATTTGTGTACAGACAGCAAAGAGTTTAAGTAAGGATGTAAAGAGAATACTTACTGATATCATACTTTTCCCCGGATTGTCCGAAGACGATTTCATGGAACTTATGAAAGAGTCCATGGCAGGTAAGTTTGACAGACATGAACTATGGGAGAAGTACAAAGTCATACAAGACCCTCATACTTCTTTCAGAATTCATATCTACGCAAACAAAGTTCAAATTGTAAAAAGTCAAGCGTAAAAATGTAAGTGTTTGAGTCTTAGTCTGTTGTGGTGCTGGGGCTGTCGGTTCTTCTGGCTTTGGAATGGACTCGGTTGGTGGTACGTCGGACATTCGTTTGTGTCCTGTCGGATGGAAGGACTTTTCCTGTCGGAAAGAAAAACTTTTCCTGTCGGAAAGAAAAACTTTTCCTGTCGGAAAGAAAAACTTTTCCTGTCGGAAAGAAAAACTTTTCCTGTCGGAAAGAAAAATTTTTCCTGTCGGAAAGAAAAATTTTTCCTGAAGGTCGGCCAAAAAGTTCTCAATTTTCGAAAATTTGAATGGTTTACGGACGGACAACTGGAAAAATTTTTCCTGTCGGAAGGAAAATTTTTTCCTGTTGGAAGGAAAATTTTTTCCTGTTGGAAGGAAAAACTTTTCCTGTTGGAAGGAAATTTTTTTCCTGTTGGAAGGAAAAACTTTTCCTGTCGGAAGGAAGGACTCGGAATGCCAGAAGGACTCGGACAAGACAATTTACCTTATAGAGCTACCTGAGCCATCTTTGGTGTCAAGCTTGAAAAATAAATGGTTCATTTACTCTTCCTCTTTGAAGTTATCGAAATACTCTGTTATTTTTTCTTTCAGTAGCGGCAAATCTTCTTTGAATGTAAGTATTGTACAACCTTTCATATCATAGTGTGTTTGAGGTAACGTATCTTGAACTATCTGTTTAACATCTTCATTTGGTGTCATTGAAATCGGTAAGTTTTCGCGATAGAACCAATTTCTGTCAGATTTGTAAATCTTAGCTAAGTCGTAAAAGCTTTTGTTGTTTCTTCTGACTAAATGCAACATAACCATATCTCTGTCTTCTTCATTTTCCATCTCTTCAGTGTAAATCATATACTTATAGTTCTTTTCCTTTCCTTTTGGTACCGAACGTGGTATTCTTTTCTGTATGTTTTTGTCTTTTGCTTCAAGCTTGTTCTCTAGCTCTTCACGTTCTTGTCTATGAAGTTCATCTAACATCATGAAAATATAACAAGCGTAACGAGGTGAAGCCCACATTGCAACAGCATTTACTAAAAGTCTATGTACATACCAACCTCTCAAACCATTTGGCAAATTTTGACGATTTTCGTACGGAATCTCGACCCGCGGTTTTCTACCGGTCGCAAACATATGAGGAAATTCTTCTAAAAGTTCTTTTGTCTGTTGGTTTTCAAACCAATGACGTGCTTGCTTTGTAGAACGAAGAGCATTCAAAATACTTTGCATTTGGTACATGTCATCTTTGACCGAACGAATGAGACGGAGTTGTTTGTTATACTGTATGTACTCGTATTCTTCATCTATAGCTTCATGAACGATAGCAGTTGTTGTGTTCTCTGTTGTTGTCATATCTGTCTTTACATACAAAATAAAAAATAAAATAAAAATAAAATTAGCGTTATTTTCTATCTTGTATAAAAGACCAAAAATAAACGCTTTACATGTATTTTTCAGCAACTTCGTCAAATAATTTTATAGCTTTGTCGATCTCATCTACTTCAAACGTTTCTTTACCTCTCGTGGGAGCACCATACATTTTCTCAAACTTTTCAAGTAGTTCTGTTTCAGCAGCTCTCATATCGTTAACAAACACAACCTTAACTCTATTGACTATACTGTCATATCTTTGAGTTATATTAAATGTTCTTCCTATCTTATATCTCTTTGTATTGAAGTCCTTCGGTTTCTGAACGATGTAAAGTAAGCCTTCACTGCAACGTTCTGTATCGAATGAACCATATGTTATGAAATTATATCCAACAACTGGGTCAATCCAGAACAAAACTACTGGTATAAGACTTTTGTCTATAAGATATGCTCTTGTTCCATAGAATCTTACTGATATAATAAGCTCAGGATTTCTTGTCAAAATTTTCTGAGTTGAAGCATTTTTAACCCAGTCGTGTGCTTTCTTTCCTTCAGATAGTGTTAAAATGTCTGACAAAGAATATTTTTTGTATTTCTTTGAGTATCTTACGTTTAAATCACCTATTCTAACCACTTTGGTCTCATTGTCTATCTTTTTAACTGTTTCAAACTCAGTGCTTGTCATTTCCTGTTCTTACATACAAAATAAAAAAATAAAAAAAAATAAAACTAACGCTATTTTTTATTTTTTCTATCTTGTATAAAAGATATGATTTCAGGGAGTTTTTTTACGATTTTCATGAGTTTTATGCAAGACCGAGAAAAGTCGGTCTTGCAATTTTTCACGATTTTCATAGAGTTTTTTTACGATTTTCGAATGGAATCTCTACCCTCGGTTTTCCGAGGGTAGCAAACATATGAGGAAATTCATGAAATTTGGTCATTTTTTCAGCAAAAATATATTTTAGATCTAACCAGGTCCCTCGGTCCCTCGGTCCCTCGGTCAAATGAACTTCTCTGAAAAAGTGTGACAACATGACATTTTGACAACAACACAGGAGATAGATTTCTTCGTCAATGTTTTGTTGAGACTTCATCGTCAATGAGTGTAAATCAGACAAAAATATATTTTAGGTGAAGAGGTGAGATCTCACCTGTTTTCTCACCTCTTTTCTCACCCCATATGTCCTTACTGAAAAAAGTACGTGTTCCATATGTCATTTTACTCAGAATTCAGCAAAAATATATTTTAGGTGAAGAGGTGAGATCTCACCTGTTTTCTCACCTGTTTTCTCACCTCTTTTTCACAAGCGTTTTACATGAATTGTACGATGTATATTTGAAATTCTAAACAGTTTTGTAGCTTCTATTTCTTCTGTCAGTATGTCAAAAGTTTTAACAATGCCGAAGGTTTCTTTATATTTCTTCTTGACATCTGAAAGAAGGAAATCGTCAGCTGTTGGATAGTTTTTGTTTAGAAATGTCAACATGTCCATTTTATCTTCTGCTGGTTTCTCTGCTTCGTCCTTTAAATCAGCATAGTCGTTTCGCATTCTTTCTATCTCTTTGACGGAGTAGTTATATTTCCTCATTGCTGCTTTACATTTAGAACATTGTGGGTTCATTTTAGCATTGTACATTGAAATAAAACCTGCAAGTATGACTAAGGCGTCAATGGTTTTCTTTAACTCAAAAGTTGCTGGTTTTATCTGTTCGTTCCATACTTTACCTCTTTTATCTTTATCTCTTATCTGCCATACACATTTTGCAACTAACGAAACAAAGTTGTCGTAGGTCTTAAATTCTTCAGATTTGTATATGTCAGAGATGTTCTTATATAACATATCGCAATCTTTGTCCATAACTTTGTGGTTGCAATGAAATCCAAGAAACTCATAGTTTACCTTACGTATGAACTTCTTGGTTTCTACTGAGTCAGTTGCTTTGACTTCTATTTCATCGAATTCTGGAATAGTGAGCTTTTGTTGTTGTATTTCAGGAAGTTTAGGTAGATGGTCAATAATATCCTGCATTTCATAAAGATATTCTTCATTTGTTTCATCTTTCGCACTACAGTCTAAATCTCCTTGGAGAAGTTCTTGCTTTATCTTCTGGATTTCTGTTTCGAAAGTATATGAAGAAGGAATGAAGCTTTTCATCTCTACTAACATTGAAGTTGGGTTCATGACTAACGAGTTTGGTGAAGTTGTTGCTAACATGTTCTTACAATAAAAATAAAAAATATTTTTTAAAAAAAACTAAAATATATTTTTTATCTTAAGGAAATTCATGAAAATTCAACGGGTGAGAAAAGAGGTGAGATCTCACCTCTTCACCTAAAATATATTTTTGCTGAGTAAAATGAGTTTTGTGTGTTTTCTACGGTGGAGCCAAAAATGGCTCGACCTCAAAACAAGCATTTCGTGAAGAATATACCAACCCGCGGAATTCCGCGGGTTGCTTTTTATACAAAACATTGACGATGAAGTCTCAACAAAACAAGCATTTTGTGAAGAATATACCAACCGCCGGAATTCCGCGGGTTGCTTTTTATATACAAAATTCAAGAGTTTTGTGTGTTTTCTACGATGGTACAAAAAAATGGTTCATTTACTCACAATATTTTTGTACAAAAAAGGACCCCAAACTTTTAACCTCTCTTCTGCAGCTTCTAATGAAACTTTAGCGAGTTCATATTCTCTAAATTCTCTCTTTAAATCTTCTTGTTCCCATTGGTCTAGTTCGTATGGAGAGTCTCTATAACCAGAACATATCTCACGTTCATGTTCTATTTGTTTTTCATGCATTTTTCTAACTTCTTCTTCGAACAAAGGTTTAGCATTCTCTACTGTATCTTCAAGTTCTTCTTCATCTAATTTCTCTACGTAAGACTTCAATACCGTTATAGGTGCCTTTTGTGAATGTTTCGCCATTAGATTTGTTCGTGAACGTTTTTGCTTCGACTGTCATACTGTTCTTACAATAAAAATAAAAAATATTTTTGGCTTAACCGTCGGACATTCGTTTGTGGCTTAACCGTCGGACCACAACGATAAAAATCTCATTTTAACTCACTTTTTTTCTATCTTAAGGAAATTCATGAAAATTCAAGAGGGTGAAAAAACAGGTGAGAAAACAGGTGAGATCTCACCTCTTCACCTAAAATATATTTTTCAGTACTTTTTCAGCACTTTTCCGTAGTTGTATATGAAAGACAATTCGAGATAAAAGTCATAGTACAATGGTATAATATGCTGCACACCGTTTGTTGTGAACCAGACTTGAAAGTCAGAGAAACTGTTACTAGGTGGTTCGTAGAATTTAGAAGCAAAGTCATAAAAGTCCTTACCGATACACAGAAAACTGTTGTTGCTTGAACTGAAACTTGCATGACACATGACATTTTGAGGGTCGAAGACGTTTCTATAAACTGTCAAATCTGTTGGTGGGAGTATAAATTTAAACGGACCGTCAGGTGGCAATGGTTCGTTCTGGTTTAGTAACCGAAGAAATTGTGCCCAAGAACGTTTGTCCACCCCCCAATATAAAAACTCTGTATCTCTTGGAGGGTTATTTTCAATCCTTTGAAATGAAACTGTGGAATTCATCTTGTCGTATTCTAGTTTCAGATAGTATGTTCCATTTAGTAAAGAGTGGTATTTTTCTTGAAATTCCCAGTAGTATTTGTTCATTTGAGTTTGAAAGTCATTTAGAGTTTTTTCAAGACTTTCGTCTGAACGAATTGTAAAGATTTTCATTTCGTCAAATTTTTCTATTAGACCATCAGAACCTTTATACTGACCATGAAAATATACTGCGAACATAAACGCGTTAGTTCTATTTGAAAACAAAACTCTTCTAAATCCTATTGCCTTTGCATCTGAAGGACTTTGAAGCCAACGAATTGGATAGTCAAACCTGTATGTACGGGATGAAATTTCTTCATCTGAAATATTCCTGCCAGCATTTGTGAAGATATAGTCTAACGGTTTTGTATCTGCTACTTTTGTTCTTTGTTTTTCAACCTGAAGCATTTTATATATGTAAAAATATACTGTTTTAAAAATGTTTTAAAATGGTATGCCATATAGCTTCTTGAATTTGTTAAGAAATATTTTAACGTTTTTTCCATCTGTATCTCTAGTGTTTACATAAGCACAGCCTTCCTTAGTAAAACATACTTGTAATTTCCTATAGTTTACGCCGGTATAAAAGTAGAAAGAGTCCTGTTCTTCGCTATAGTAGTAAAACTCAAACGTATGCTTACCATAGTCTGTAATTTCAATTGTTTCATCTTCTAGTTCGTCGACAAATTCGAATACTATATCTCCAAATTTGCCTTTGTTCTTATTGTTTTCAGAACGAGTAACCCAACGTAAATTTTCAAGTCTATTGTCATTTCTTATATGGTTTATATGGTCTACAAAAGGTAGATTGTTAGAGTTCGGTATAAAATGAGTTGCAATGACAACATGTTTAAGATAGTTTTTTCCACCCATCCTCATAATAGCATATCCTTTATTTCCCTCACATTCGCTTAAAACTCTTTTTGTCTTTTTGTTTCTGACTTCAAATGACTCACAACAGTGAATTTCATATTTCTCATCTAACAAACAAGTTTCCCAACGGTCCTTTCCAACAAACTCAGCGTACATTTCAAATAAAATAAAAAAATATTTTTTTTGAAAAAATGTTTTATTTCATGCAATGTTTTATTTCATGCAATGTTTAACTATTTCACCATCTTCTTTAACACCCCAATATTTCCTTTTCGATATTACATGAACTTCGGAAAATACCTTGTCTAGCTTAAAACAGCCCATCTTCTCACCGACTAAACCCATTTCAATGAGTTTGTTGTATCCTTCTTCGTTCGTCATGAGTGCGTCAATGTTCTCATAGTATACCTTCACTTTGGATTTAACTTCCGAGAAAAATTTGTTGTAGTTGTCAAGGACTGCCTTTGCGAACTGAGGATAGGACCAATGTTCGACAATAGGTTTTACTGTGGTTACTAAGCCACATTGACCTTCGGTGAACTCGTATTTCAAAACAAAAGGGGAGAACCTTTCAACAAAGTTGTCGACCTTCTCATAGTGTTTACTCTTCATCTTTTGAGGTTTCTTAATGAAATATCCCCATGTCGAATTCATAAGCAATTTGATTGTCATTGCAAGTTTGGGGTTTGAAGCTTTCCTAATATCATAGAGTTGTTGTATGACCTTTCCAACTGTATAGTTCCTTCCCGGGAACTCTCCATCTTCGTTTGGAATTCCAGTCGGGATATATTGGACGAACCTCATGTACGCAGCGTTAAGGTCGACATAGTATATTTTTTCATATGAGTCGAACTTATCGCATCCAATCGGCCCAGTTCGTGGAAATTCAAGTGAGTCTCTTATCTTTTGAGAAACTTCTCCTGTTATCTCATAAACATCGTCGAAGCAACCTGTTTCATATAAAACCTTCTGACCTAACTCAGATGCTCTCCAATACAATTTGACGTCGACTGGATGCCTCAATGGAAGTTTGTTTATAGCATCTTGAAGTTCTTGCAACCTCATTGGAAGTTCTTCTGGTTCAGGTTGGTATCCGAACAATCCAACTCCTTTTGGAACTGTGTACTTCTTTTGTGCTATAACTTTGTCTGGAACAACTTTTGGTCTTACCAACAATGAAAAGTTTGTTTCGTCTTTTGGTACAAAAGTTTCTGTCAGCTTGTCATCTGGAATTGGTTCCAACAAACCTTTCTCGAAAAGAATGTTAACAGCTCTGACAATGTTGCACTTACCTTTTCCGAACAATGGGTTTGTAAGACTTTCGTTCAACATGAAGTGGTTGTGGACAAGTACAATCTTCAACCATGGCAATTTGAAGTCAACAACATAGTCGTCATGTGAAGAACCTTTCTCAGTCGGAATGTTGACTCGGATATTCACATTTGCCAACGGTGCAATTTTTGTCAATTGACCTCTGAGAATGTACCTTGTTTTCACACATGACTCAAGATACTTCATCTTCTCATCTGTAACAAGACCAGAGTTCCTGAGACATGTAAGAATACAAGGTTCATTGACAATTTTTTCAATTGAATTGTAAATTCCATACCTTGTTAAGTCAATGTCAGACTTATTTCTGAACGGGAAATACCCAGCATGTTGTCTGACTGCTTGAGGGTTGGGTTGGTACCATTCGAACTTCACGCTTGCAATTCCTTCAATTGCATTCAAAATATCTGAGTCGGAGTCAACCATTTGTTCTCTCTTTGTAGTCTTGAAAGCGTCAAGAAGTTGTGCGGCTGTTGTGACATTGCCATGTGCATAGTATATGTGACCATCTAAATCTGTTACGGTTAGTCTGAGATTGTATCCTTTCTTATTTCCGTCTTGAATTGCAGCAAGTACTCCCATGAAGCCTTCTTTGTTCTTTCCTTCGTCAAAGTTAACTGTAAAGGTTCGACCAGATGTAATTTTACTTCTAACTTCACGATACTTTTCATATGCATATCTTGTTCTTTCCATGGGGGCATGTGCATCTTCACCTTTTCCTTTTTTCCTTCTCAAAGGATGCAATTGTTCGTCATGTTTCCAGTAGAATCTGGCAAAGCCGTCGTGTCCTTCAACTTGAGGCTCATTAACATCGAAAGGCATGTCCATAAGACGCTCTTCTTCTAACCTCTCTAGTCTGTTTGGATAATTTGCGCGTGCTGTTTCCAAGTCCATTTCGTAGCGAAGACCAGCCAGTTTGTCATAGACTTTTATGGGTCTTCCCTTCCTATATTTAAAATTCTTTGAAACTCTCCAACCATATCTTTCTAACTCTGCTTTTATTCTAGCAGACCTTCTATCCATTCTATACGGGGGCATTTTATAAAAATAAAAAAATGTTTTTTCTTTACTTTACATAACCACCGGCTACCATAAGTCTTTGACGCCAACCCATACCAGCTAATGAAGGTTGACTTGGTTTAGTTTGAAAACTAACCTTTGGTTTTGGTTTATCTTCAGTTTTTGGCTTCCCTTCTTCTATTGGTTTTTCGTCACTTTTCGGTTCATCTGACTTTACCTCACTTGCTTGAACAGTTGTGTCGTCAACATCTTCATAAATGTCATATGCCATTTGTTTTTGTTTTCCTTTCAACTTTTTGTGTTTGTTGTAAAGTTTAGAATATTTCGACTCTAAGTCAATGAGATGTTCTATAATGAACTGTTGGTCAGTGAAGTAAACTTTTCCATCTGTTGTCTCGAAAGCTCCTTCAGACTTCAATATTTTATTTGTGAGAGTCTGTTTCTTTTTTGAGATACTAGCCGTTCCATTTTTATGAAAAGTGACTTTGTAGTTAGAGTTTGTATTTCCAGACCTGGCACTTTCTATTATTGAATTTTTCTCTTCATCTGTAAGTTCTTTGACAGGTTTTGACAATGGTTCTGAACTTTTTGTTTGTGGTGTCAAATCTACCGTTTCAACTTCTTCGGTCATTTCATCTCAGTAAAAAATTTTAGTTTGGTTTGTTTTCAACTGGTTGTTGTTGTTTTTTAAGTCGGTCTAAAACTTCCTGAGGTATAGGAAGAACTTGACAAACACGTGGTTGTGTAACTGCTGGAAGCCGACAAATCCATCTTGAGCCCATTTGTCTCAATGCTGTATTGTTCATTTCATCTCAGTAAAAAATTTTACATTCCCCACGTTTGAGGTGGTTGAGGTTTTGTTGTTTACCCACTGTTGTGCATGGTTATATCCTCTGTTAAAGAATCTTTCACCTTGGTCCATGTAGTGCCCTGCTTGGTTATAGTAGTCATTTGCTTTGTTATAGTAGTTTCCTGCTTGTCTTCCTACATTGTCCATCCATCCTTGAACTTTTCCTCTTGTTTCAGGATTTGGAATAAGATTTGCTGCATCTCGTGCTACCTCCCAACCTTTCTGTACAGTTTGTATAATAGGTTGTGCTTTCTCTTTCAGTATACCTAATGTACTCAAAATCTTCCTTCCAATTCCAAATGCACCTCTGGCTATTGTTCCCACTGCGGGAAAAATCTAGATGCGACTCCTGCTAATGCGCCAAATAAACCCATTTCTTATGGGTTAAAAATGACGAATTCAAACAAGGACCCGTATGTTTCTAAAGCGACAAAGAAAGCACTCATGGTAAAAATCTTTAGTTCAACACCAAATGCTTGGTTTATGGATATCTTGGAAAACATTCCGAGATATAGAGAAGATGGACCTCCATACTGGCTAATATTTGTCGGTCAAAATACAAGATACTGTGAAGCCATACCATTATGGTCCAAAAATATTTTAGATGTGAAAACTGCTTTGACAATATTCGTTGACAAATACCATCCAACAAAACTGACATCTGACTGTGAAAGTTCTTTCAAATCAGACGATATTAAAAACTATCTGCGTTCAAAAAATGTAAACCAATATTTCATTGTCGACCAAAACCATTCTGCTCTTGGTGTCATTGACAGTTGTATAAAAATCTTAAGAGACTTAAATCAACCACAAGGTGGTGAGGTAGATGAAATGTCATATGACGACAAGTATAGACACTTCTCCATGGCAAAGATGAGACAAGTTTTAAATATTTACAATAGCCGTAAACAAAAAGGTTTGGGAAACCACTCCCCCGAAGAAATGAAAAACAACCCGACTTAGAGAAAGACTATATATTTAATAGTTTAGTCAAAAGAGACAAACAAGAAAGAATGCCAGGCTTCAAACTTAAGAAAGGTGACAAAGTAAAAATAGAAATACCTAAACGCGACCCATATGAAAATACTATTGACTATGACAACAATGGGAACTCGACAGGTACTCACATTCGTGTTCGTAAAAATAGAAGAAAGTATACAAGAGAATATTATGAAGTTTTAGGCAAACATGGCAAAATGTACAGACTGCAAGCAGAAGATAAAACTACTATTGTCAGACCTCGTTTCAAACTTGTTAAGGTTCAAGGTGGTATACTTTCAAAGACAGTTCCTAACAAATATAAGACAACTCCTGACGAATATGCTAAAGAAGTTGAAAATGACGACTAAGCATTTCTATACCATGCGTAAACTGTCATGTAAGGTGGCATGTAGTCTTTACTTTGTCCCGTTGTTTGCGTATATCCTGTAATGCGATGTGTATGGCTTCCTCCTCCCTGAGTGTCATCCCAGTAACAATTTATAGCAAACTTAACGTCGTCTTTAACATCATATCCTTTACCTTTTGTCATTCCTGTCCAATCCCAATATCTATGCTTATGCCAACCTGCTTCAGCTGTACTTAAATCTATGTAGTGACTGTGTGCAGGTAAGTTTTCACCTGAAATCGTTTTACTTCCACCTGTTTCCTTTGAAGAGTTTGCACAATACAAAAACCTGTCGACTATTTGAGTCCAAGTTCCGAGACCAAGTACTACTTCTGGTCTGGTAGAGTTCATTGACGTGTAAATAGAACCTATAGGATATAGTGTTTGAAGTATTTCTGTCTTTAATGTTTGAAGCTCTGTTTTGTCTGCTTTCTTATATAACTTTTCTTCAAGTTCATTTACGTCAGAGATGCTATGTCTATGATATTTTTGTGGGTATGTTCCTTCTGTCCATGCGAAAATATACTCTTTTGTTGCATCTACATATCCAGCTATCCATGTCGAGTCTGCTTTTGTATTCCTTAACTCTGTAACACCTTTCTCAAGCTCTTTCAACTGTTGTCCATCTTCCATTAAACCTCTGGTATGACTTGAAACCGTTTGTGTCAACATATCTACAGTTTCTTTGTCGGCTTTAAGGTCTAAACATCCTGAAACCCACCCTGTATTGGCTTTACCTTCTAAAATCTTCGATGTCCGTTCATGGTACCATTCAACCATTTCTTTAATTTTTTCATCTTTTTCATCCACATATTCCTTATTGCCTTCTTCACTAACCCACTAGCCAGATATGCTAACTCATCGTCAACATACTCTTTGTCAGCTTTCTTTTCAACATCCTCTTTTGTTGCATATGTTGCATCTGCTCTGTCATGTTCTTCTTGAACTTTTTCAATGACATACTCTTTGTCAGCTTTGTTGTCAATATCTGCCTTCAAAAGAAGTTCATCTATAGGTTTCTCGTTTAAAGTTCTTTTGTTGGATTTATACAAACAGTATGGTTCTTACTGTCTTGAAACAGAAACTCATCTGTCATTGGGTTTATCGTCAGTTTTAAGTTTCCTTCTTTCAATGACTCAGATATCTTAGAATAGTTTGAAAAGTTTGTTGTGTTCTTATTTAGAGCTTGCACAATGAGTTGTCGGTTGTGTTGTATTTCTCTCATAGACGCTGTTTCTTTCGACATTTTTATTCTAGATAAAATATGCTTTCAATAGAAAAAGAAAATTCAAGAGTTGCTACAACTAAACCATTAGATGAACTTTTTACGAATGTCGGTCAAAAGTTTGAGACAGAGACCGTAAAGCATGAAGGCTATCGTTTTGACTACCCACTAAGATGGCTAAGAGACCCATCCGTCACAAAAGCTATTGGCTTTCGTAGAATGAAGTTCATTTCAGAAGCCATACATGGTTTCCCATTTACGGTCGCTTTTGAAGTTCGATACTATAACAAAGAAAAACGTACGTATGAGAAATTTGAACAGGGAAAACTTTTACAAGTGAATTTGCTTGTAAACTTAGAAACAACTCTTCAAGCTTTTCAAGAAAAAATAAACGATATCTATCTCGAATATGCAAAACAGTACAACATTGACGAAGGAGAGTACCATCTCGATATTGTTTATGACAGGAAAAATGCAACTGTTAAAATCGATAGAATAGAAGACCTTGGAGAAGACGTTTATATTTCTACAAAATATAACAACTTGGCATGGTATAGATTTTTGAGGATGTTAAATCAGCCTGCAGAATATCCAGTACACCCGAACTTTTATGAAGTCGAAAACCCTAATGGAACATATGAAAATGTTTTCGACTCAGATGCTATTATAGTTCATGCTTCATTTTCTGGTGCACAAAACTCTTTTTTATGCTTGGCAAATGACTTTTACGAAAAACCTACAAAGCTATACGAACCACCAAGTGGAAGTATTTCAGACTTTCAAGTATGGTTTACTACAGATGGAAGAAAGAGAATAATTCCATTATACCACGCGTTTTACTTAGAACTTAGTTTCATATACAACTACTATCGAACGGTAAAAATATGATTTTTTAATACGGTTGAGGTGTTGGATTTGGTTGCCAACTAGACTGTGGTGCAGGTTCAGGCTGTTGTATAACAGGAGCTTGTTCTTCTGGTTCAGGGTCTTTAGGTATAATACCAACGAACTGACCTACTCTTTTGCCAATATTTTTGACTCCGTTCCATACTCCTCTTCCGACAGATTTTATTCCATTCCATATACCTCTTCCAACATTTCGAAAGAAGTTTCCTATTCTTCCAAAGAAACCCATTTTACTATATGTAAAAATCTAATGTCCACCTAGTCTCTTACGTTTCCTGTTGAGTTCCATAGCATTTTTTAACTGGAGCTCATACATTCTATTTCTCCTCTGGTAGAAAACATACTCTGGGTCAACTCCTGTGTTCGCGTCATCTGCATAGAGTTGTTTATATCCCACTTCAGGGTTTGTATAAAACTCTTTCCATCTCATATTTGCATACCATGGTGGCAAACCTAACGCAGCGTCATTTGACATGGCAGTTTGCATTTGTACATCTGTTGGCACTTGACCATAGTTTGCCATTGCAGTTTGTATTCTAACTTCATTTGGAATATTCTCTGGGTTTGGTTGTCCAGGTTGCTGTGCATTCGCTAAGTTCTGTGCGTCCATTTAATATTAGATAAAAATATCTCTTACGAGTACATATACTGAACATTTGCAGACATTGGTTCATCTTCATATTCTCTGTACTTTTCTGCCACGTCAAATAAGTAAATGACACAATGGAAAAAACCTAAAACAAGTAGTCCTATTTCAAACCACATTTACTTACCAATAAAATTTCTTTGTTGTGACACTTTCTCCAGTTTATAGGACCTCTCTCATATTCTATCTTATCGTATCTAAACTCATAGTCATGTATGTCCTCTAACCATCTCATAACGGTTTCCAAACCACTTTTATCGGATGTAAAGTAAAAGCATGGATGGTTATGTAAAACGTCTAAAGTTTCTAAAGAGTCTCTCAAAGTCCAGTCTACTTGGTATTGAAAATCCCATGTGTTATAGAACGGCGGGTCTACTATAAAGAAAACATTTTCCTTGTCTTTGTATTTTTCATACAACTCTGTCCAACGACATCTCACAAACTCTATACCCTCAGTATATTTTTCTATGTTCTCTTTGAAAACCTTTGTATAGTTAAGATATAAAACTTTTGACATAAGTGTTTCAATGTCATGAACTCTTATAGCACCACTAATAATAGTCTAGAAGATATACTATCCCAGTCAATATACTCTGCTTTTTTCAAAACCTCTCTGACAGTATTTTTCTTATCTAATGGTATACGTTCCATCTTACCTATAGGTATCTTTTCTTTTAACTCTTTCAATATTTTGTTTGTGTCTGGTATATGTTTGAGACGGTTCATATAGTTGTCGAAGTCATTGCATATAATCTTTGAGTCAGGAAATACAGTATGGCACAAATGAGATATATAGAAACTTCCACCGAACAAATCTACAAATGTTAGACCATTCGGTAGTTTCTTAAGTTCTCTCAATAGAATATCTTTACATCTACTCTTATTTCCAAAGAAGGGTAACGGTGGTTTTGTAAAATTCATTTTATATATATATAATAAAAATGTTTTTACCTGAAAAGTGACAGAAAAGTGACAAAACATGAAAACATATATATTTTGTGAAAAGCTCCTGGAAGACCCGTATATAAGAACTTCATTTATACTAAACATCTTCGGGGCTAGAGGGCACGAAGTGCCTGGAAGCCCCAATCCCTTTTTTTTTTTTTTCATATTTTGAACATTTTTTATTTTTGTTTAAAACTTAAAATTTTGCGAATTTAATATAATTTATAAAATATAATACGTATATATATTTAAAATACACTAAATTTAATTGTTAATTGACGTTTTTGGGAATGAATTTTATCAAAACATGCCTGAATCCGAAAATTTGAAAGAACGAATTACACAATCATATATGTAGAATTCAAAATACAAACTTAAAGATTGTATACGTTTAAAATTATTCAGATTGTGTTTGATTTCCACTCATTCTGTTTCTTTTGAACTCTAACACTAACATTTCATGATGATTACATGATCCATTTATACATGGTTGAATTGTTCCAGATTCTACCAGAAAATCAATCCAAATTTCTCAATGCATTCATGTTGATTGGACAAAATTTAAAATTTATCAGCCTGTTTCCAGAGAAACTCATATATTCCCTAATGAAATGTAATTTTTGCTACATTTATTTCAATCAAAGAGTAGGGGTAATTTTAGCTAAAAGTGACACACCCGTGAAGGGTGTGATTACCGATCGGTAATTTCGACAGTTTAGAATTTAAAATTTTTTATGGAACTGTTGCGAGTTTCATAAAGAATTTAAGGAATATAAGCAAAGATTTGAATCAAAATCTTAGACCTAAGCCGCTCGATTCGCTCGCGGCTTCCGCGAATTACAGATCAGCAAAGATTTGAATCAAAATCTTCGAACTAAGCCGATCGCTTCGCTCGCGGCTTTCTTTATTATTTTAAATTTGCATATTTCCATCAAAAGTTCATAAGGTAAAAAATTTCGTTTATATTATTGCAAAATAAAATCTTCATTATCAAAATAATATTAAATGATAATATAATATAATTTATAAACAACTAAAAAAAAGGTATTGGGGCTTCCAGGCGCGTTGCGCCCTCTAGCCCCTGAAGATGTTTAGTATAAAACCGCTTTTTAACTTCACTTAAAATGCCACGTAAGCTACGTAAGAATATACGTAAGAGGAAGAGAGCATTGAAACATCCAATAGTAAGACTGACACCACAACAACAGTTGCAACAACAAATGCTGAATGACCCCACTATGTTGCAACAAATGTCAAACAATCCTATGCTTTTAAACCGAGTTGTTGGTGCACAGAGTGGAGGTTTAAGAGCGGCACTTTTAGCGAAAATGGCAGGCTATGGTGGAGCTGCAGACGGAACAGCCTATAACCCTCAAAGTCAAATAAATTTGAGTTCACTCAAAAATCAAATAGCAGATGTCAAAAAGTCAAACATAGACATACAGAAGCAAATAGGTGAAAACGAAAAGAAACTAGAATATGACAGACACACAAAGAAACTCAATGAGTTAAACGTAGAGAAAAAGAAGAAAGAAGAACAACTGAAAGAACTAAGTACAGAGGAATATGCGAAAAAAGTGTCAGAAAAAGCAGCAGAAGTAGCAAAAATGGAACAAGATGTCATAAATTTGAAAAACCATACTACTCGATATAAAGTACTGAAAGATGAAGAGATAAAACAAAAAGCCCTGAAGACATATATGGATAGTGATGAGTATAAAAAAGAAGTTGAAGCAAATGTAAAGGCAGAAAAACTTTTACAGTTGCAAAACCAAACCGTACAGTATGAAAACTTAGCACAAGAAAGTAAAAATAACGACGCAGCCATGCAAAAGGCAATGAAAAGCGCGGAATATATAAAAGCTAACAATGACTGGTTAGATGCCCAAGCCAACGCCAAAGCAGCCCAGCTTATAGGGTCAATAAGGACAAAAATACAAGCGGATGAAGACAGTTCAAATGAAACTTTAACAAATGCTGACTTTAAGAACGCCTTCGAAGCTCTTCATAGTAAGGTGAAACAAGTGAACGACTTCTCATCTGGAAAGAAACTGAAGTCTGAAGGTTTCGACAAAGAGTTAAGAGAAGTAGCACAAAATATGACGAAAATAATAGATCCAGCAACGAGACAGGCAGTTCAAAGTGCCTATGACGCCGTTAGAGCAACTGTTGTGAAAAGTCAAGAAAAAGAGTTACAACAGACCAAAACAGACCTAGTAAATGCTTTCTTAAAAACGAAAAGTCAGGTAGGACATTACGCTGCAGATGGAACATATGTGCCAGCTGGTGGAACTTATATACCACCAAACCCTCCAAGAGAAGCACCTGCACCAGGACTACCTAAAACATTTACGAAGAAGTCTCAACAAAACATTGACGAAGAAGTCTCAACAAAACATTGACGAAGAAGTCTCAACAAAACATTGACAAGAAAGTTCATGAGAAATTAGATGAAGAAGTCTCAACAAAACATAGACAAGAAAGTTCATGAGAAATTAGATGAAGAAGTCTCAACAAAACATTGACGAAGAAGTCTCAACAAAACATTGACAAGAAAGTTCATGAGAAATTAGATGAAGAAGTCTCAACAAAACATTGACAAGAAAGTTCATGAGAAATTAGATGAAGAAGTCTCAACAAAACATTGACGAAGAAGTCTCAACAAAACATTGACGAAGAAGTCTCAACAAAACATTTACGAAGAAGTCTCAACAAAACATTGACGAAGAAGTCTCAACAAAACATTGACGAAGAAGTCTCAACAAAACATTGACGAAGAAGTCTCAACAAAACATAGACAAGAAAGTTCATGAGAAATTAGATGAAGAAGTCTCAACAAAACATAGACAAGAAAGTTCATGAGAAATTAGATGAAGAAGTCTCAACAAAACATTTACGAAGAAGTCTCAACAAAACATTGACGAAGAAGTCTCAACAAAACATTGACGAAGAAGTCTCAACAAAACATTGACAAGAAAGTTCATGAGAAATTAGATGAAGAAGTCTCAACAAAACATAGACAAGAAAGTTCATGAGAAATTAGATGAAGAAGTCTCAACAAAACATTGACAAGAAAGTTCATGAGAAATTAGATGAAGAAGTCTCAACAAAACATTGACGAAGAAGTCTCAACAAAACATTGACGAAGAAGTCTCAACAAAACATTGACAAGAAAGTTCATGAGAAATTAGATGAAGAAGTCTCAACAAAACATTGACGAAGAAGTCTCAACAAAACATTGACGAAGAAGTCTCAACAAAACATTTACGAAGAAGTCTCAACAAAACATTTACGATGAAGTAACTTCATCTAGTGAAAGTAGTGGCAATGAAGGAAAAAGAAGAGTTAAAAACTCAGTCAGGAAGAAAGTAAAGCTTGGTCCACGTGGGTTCTATTATGACATATAAATCCAACTATTCTATATTTTTACCCATATGAAATGTACGCCGCTCAGAATATAACGCCAACAGTTTTGGATGCCATGAATGGAAATGTTTCCGAATGGTATAACGAATGCGACAATGCCATTAGAAGGTCAGAAATAGTTCCTGGAACTTACGAATATACAACTGCTGTTTCTTATGGAAACGTAGGTGAGTTTGGAGAAGGTTCTTCAACAACAGTAGATATTGCTTGCGACAGGTTTCATATAATTTCTATTGACAACTCTTTCTTATACGTGGAACAAGACATTGAAATAAAACCTTCTGCCAAGTTGTCTGACAAGAAAGGTTGCAATGGAATTTTCTATGTCGGATACCAATATGCTCCAGAAGTTTTCATGGGATATAAGATATATTCTAACTCTGACTTAGTTCAAACAGTAACATGGGCAAACTATGAATGGTTCGCTTTGAGAAACTCAGTACAACCACAAGCTAGAGAACAAACAGACCAGTATGCCACCATTGAGAAAATAAGAAGACTTGACCCTAACGTTCCAGGAGTTTATGTTAACCTTTCTGGTTCAGATGGAACTGCTGCCACTAAAGTAAAACTGAAACTTAGAGTTCCTTTGTCATCTTTCCTCATCTTCAGGTTTTTAAGATACTTGCCAAACTGGGCAGGAAAAATTTCTATCGAACTTACTCCAAGCAAAAATAACTTAGTCATTGCACCAACACAAGACCCATTCACTCTTACTGTAGCTGGAACTGGTGGAGCCAAGTTCTGTGACTTTTGCAAAGACAAAGTTGACTTAGACTTTGGTTTCTCAAACCTCAACACTGAAGTAAACTACTACTTCAATGCTGCTGGAACTGCTTGGGACCCAGTTAAGTTCACATGCGAAAAGTTTGAATGCAAGAGAATAGAAAGCAGACTTGCAGTCTATATGTTGGACCCAGATATTTCAAATGCTTTAGCTGCCAAATATATTGCAGTTCCACTTATGTTCCCTATACACCAAATATCTGTCAAAGACTTTGCAGGTGAAGTTGGAAACCAAAGTGCTGACCCAGGTGCAAGAACAGATATTGCTTTAACAACTGCAATGAAACATGCAGATACTATGTTTGTTCTTTTCAGACGAACTATAAATGACTATTCTTGTTTCTACAACCCCGGTATTAAATATCATATAAACATAGATGGCAAATATTATCCAAGAGAAGAATATTCTACAGTTGAAGATATGAGGTCATACAACTTGACATTAGATGCTATGAACTTTAACAACAACTTCACAACAACCATTAACCCTGAAATGCAAAGTTCTATTATGCCATATGTGAAAGTATGGACTCATACAGGAGGTCAAAAAACTCAATATACAAATAGAGACCGTTCAAACTTTTGGCTTGGCATTCCATTTGCTGACTCAGAAGACTTTATGGGTGGTATTTCAACTGTTGGTACAGTTCAAATACAATATACTGGTGACAGAGACGGTCCAGATGAATTGAAAGCAAAGAAGTTTACAAAACCAATAGCACTTTTCACGGAAGATGCTCTTTTGAAGATTCGTTCGATGAAACCTGCTGGGGCTCCTCAGATTGGTATAACGACAGCTTCCATCGAGCAGATTTTGGCAGCAGGTCAGTAAGTTGTTCTTGAACTGACTTCTCTCCGTCAAATATTGACAGTACGCCAGTTTTGATATAATATTGTATTATAAACTTACCTTTAGAAATATCGGTCAGTTTTGTTGTTATATTTTTGTCTGCTTCAAGAACTTTCACCATCTCGGTTATACCAACTTTCTTTGCTTTATGAAAATATTTTGGTTCAGCAAAGACTGCTATTCTATAACATTTTCCATTGTTTGTGTAAAGAACTACTCTGTCAATGAACTTGTATTGTTTGTGTGTGTAAACTTTGTTTTGCTTCAATTCGAAGAGATACTCAAATACGTCCATCTTTTTATTCTAAGTAAAATGTCATTTCCGAAAAATAGAAGCGTAAGTGTTTCAAAAGGTTTAATGGCGATGGCAGATGTGAAGTTAAATTCACCAACTCAAACAAACAGTCAAAGTGTTGTTGTCAATGTCAAAGAAAGAGATGTTGAAGTGGGGAAACCATACGAAGACGAAGATGGTATAACAATAGTTCCTGTAAAAGAACAACCAACATACCCTGAAGTTAGCAGAGACTTAAGTTCTGTTGCAGATATTCGAAACGACTACCAACAACTGAAAGACAAACTTAAAACTCAGGAGAAGATTTGTCAGGCTTTGGGTATAATGTTAAACTTGGTCGAACACAACCCTGTAAAAGTGAACTCATATGTCATTGCACCTCATGAAGTTTTGAAAGAACTATTGAAACTTTTGACAGAGGCAGACGATATAAACATCAAAGAAATAGAACCCGACATTGCTTGCTGTGGTGTTTCATATAATGTCATTGACAAGATATACGTTATGAAAGGAGGTGAAACGTTGAACTTAAAATATAGTTTCCCAGACGTTATAAAAATATTTGACGACCACAACATTTCATTAAAATTTACTTGCTAAGTAAAAATGTCAAAACTTCTTGAAAGATGTTTGAAGAAAAACAATATAGACTTTATTTCATGTAAAGGACTTTACACACTTTTGAACGATATGAAAGACCCTGTTTTGTTTGTTCGTGTAGACAAAGGAAAGTTCTATGTCTTTACAAAATATTTGAACTTCTTAGACAGAGAACTTCAAGAAACGCCATGTGAAAGTTTAGATGAAGTTCTTCTCCACTTTCAGAAAAACTTTTAAATATAGGGTGTCCAAAGGTGCGTTTAGCACAGCGCTCTATATGAGACTATTAAAGGAGATATATGCTGATTATAAATATATAATAAAAAATATGAATATATGTATATGATGAGTATGTTGTATTTTGGCGCCATGCCGGGATATAAAATGAATTTTGAGACAAGAGGCGGTTTCGCGGGAAATTTTGGCGGGATTTTTTTCATTTTTTAATGAATCATAAAGAAAACATCCTCGCTCTTGCAAAAAAATGCAAAGACTGTAAAAAAATCTACGAGACATTGGTAAAATGCTTCGGTATGGATGCTCCTAGCTATTCCACTGTAACGTATCATGTTAGGATGTATCACTTCATGAACAAAAAGGCGCCCATCATAAAAATTGACAAAAAATCGCCGGATCAAAGAAAAATCAAAGCAATTCTTCAAGCGCTAGATGAAGACCCAAGAGCATCACTCAGAAGGATAGAGGAGATGACAAAGATACCACATACAACAGTCAGTTATTATCTGCACAATTATTTGAACTACAAACTAGCGTATACACGTTGGGTTCCGCACAACCTTAATTCAGTTCAAAAAAAATCTAGAGTCCAATCTTCGAAAGAGCTCCTCTCTATATTGGGTGCGTATCAATCCAAGAAGTTTCGCTTTTTAGTAACAGGGGACGAGTCTTGGTTTCAATATGCAACAGAAGCCAAAATCATGTGGATCCCGAAGGATGAAAATCCGCAAACATTCCCGAAAAAAAAATTGACACACCAATGATGATGTTGTCGGTTTTTTGGGGCGTGAATGGCATCATCGCAATTGATATTCTTCAAAAACCTAATACGATGAATGCTCAGTATCTAATTGACAATGTTCTTACTCAAATTATCAATTCTGATGAGTTTGAGAAATCCAAACAACAAAAACAAAAGTTTGCAATTCATTTTGATAATTCAAGAGTTCACAAAAGTCATAAGGTAATGAATTACTTGGTGGAAAACAATGCCAAAGTTGTTCCAAACCCAATTTATTCACCTGATATTGCACCCTCTGACTTTTATTTATTCGGCACGCTAAAAAAGAGAGCTGAAGGACGCGAATTCGCGAGTCCAGATGATCTTGAAAATTTTGTAAGAGAGCAATTTGAGCAATTTTCTCATGATGATTTAAAGCGTGTCTTTCAAGCCTGGATCGATCGCTGCGAACGCGTGATTGAATCCAATGGTGATTATATTTAAATAAACTTTATATATATGTAACTTGTTTATTTCTATTCGCAGTATTCAGGTTTGTGCTAAACACACCTTTGGACACCCTATATATGTAAATGGCAGAAGACATAGTGGTTTATACTATTACGACTAAAAACCCTGAGTCATATAATTCTATAACAACAAACTTACAAAGTCCTCAAGGACGATATTGTAAACTAACCTTAAACACGATGACGACTAAAGCCTGTTTTGCTCTTTTGACACCAGAAGATTTTATTGTTGTGAATGGTAAAAAATACTCCTTTGAAGATACTTACTCAGATATACCACCAACAGATTTTGTTGACTTATTTAATACTTTAAGGACGGATGTAACATGTGCTGCAACTAGAGCAGGTTTCATTATGTTTGGATGTCCGACTGAGTTTACTATAAACGATATGAGCTATAATACAAAACTTATATCTGGTTTTTACTACCAACAGTTTCCTATAACAGGAAAAGGTGTCATACAAGGTCTATCTGTTCCATTGACTTTAAGTACACCTATTTTATATATTGTTTCAAACTTAGGTTCAAAGTGCTATTCGAATGTCGACAGAAACTACTATGACCAAAAGATACTCATGCGTATAAACAACACTTTCTCTGCTGGTTTGCCTATTGTTCATTCGAATGCAGAGTTTTCAGCTTTAGTAAACTCAAACACTTTAGCAAACATAAACTTAACCTTAGTTGACGCAAACTTTGTTCCTGTAAAACTTTTATGTCCTATGTATTTGTCAATGACGGCAGAAAGTTTCGAATTGGAAGATGCAACTGGTGAAAGTATTGTACTACAAGAACAACTTCAACAACAAATAGCTCAAGAACAACAAATGCAACAAATGGAACAAATGCAACAACAAAGTCAAGAATAAAAAAAATATTTTTTTTTTATTTTTATAAAAAAATGTACAGAATAGATGTTTCAGATTTTTATGACTTCCAAGCCTTCAGAAATATGTGTCCATTTCGAGACTATAACAAAGCAGTCGAGAATTTGAAACGTTTAGTCATTTATGTCGACTCTGCCCCAGAATGTTATGTTATGAAAGAATGGGATGTAGTCTTTAACAAACCTAAAGCGACAATAGTTTCAGAACAAGAATGTAAACAGAAACTTAAGAAAATAAAAGTCGTACAAGTTGGTATGAAGATGTTAGATGCTTGGGATATCTTATTGTCAAAGTTAGAAGATTTTTCAGTTCGTGGTATAAAGTTCTATACACCTTCTCCAAACTTCTATTCTATCTTCACTGGATATAAATACGAACAAGTAGAATGGAAAGAAAATGTTATAGAAGCTTGGTTAGACCATGTCAAAGAAATTATATGCAATGGAAACGAAAGAGTCTATGAGTATATCTTATGTTGGTTTGCAAACATCTTACAACATCCAAGTGCTAAAAATGAAACTGCTCTCATTGTAATTGGAAAACAAGGAACAGGTAAGAACACTTTCTTTACAGATATTTTGTGCAAACTGTTAGAGGGCTATTCGAACCCTAATATGACAAACTTAGAAAACATCTGCGGTAAATTTAACTCTTCAATAGAGAATATGAAACTTATAGTATGTAACGAACTTCAAAGTATAGATACAACAAAGGTTTTAAACTCAGATGCTTTGAAGAGTCTTATAACAGACAAAGTTGGAGTTGTTGAAAGAAAATATAAAGACCAAAGAGTTTGTGAAAATGTTGCAAACTTCGTCATGGTTTCAAACAACGCCGTTCCGATGAAGTTAGAAAGTTCTGACAGAAGATATGTAGTTGTCAGAACGTCAGATTCTCATATGCAAGATACAGAATATTTTGACGACTTAGCAGAAACTTTGACATCTGACTTTTACAACCACTTGTTCTCATATTTCATGACATTAGATATTTCTAAGTTCAATCCAAGACAAATTCCACATACCGAAGAGAGACAAACATTGTTAGAAGCAAACAAGAGTGTATATGAACTGTTCATAGATGAAACTGACTTTGAGTGTTTAGATGAAAGGTCATTGTACGATTCGTATAAACAGTATTGTCAAGAGTATGGTTATATGACAGCGTCTAAACGAACATTCTTGGCAAATGTCAAAAATCTTTTAGACGTACAGAATGGTGTATATACAAAGAAAAATTTTTCTGAGTAAATTTTAAAAAAAATATTTTTTTTATCCGATAGAAAAGATGACGAAATTCATCTCAGTCAACAAGTACATGTCAGGACTTAAAGAAGAACTAGACCCATTCACATATTTGAATGTTTACTTCTACCATTTTGAAAAGTCTTCATTTGACAAAGTTTGGAACATCGAACCAGTTAAGTTTGCTATTGTGACTAAAAATGGTGCGAAATTTGAAGACTTAGACATAGAAGGTTTGTTAACAGTCAAAGAAAGTTTTGACAGAAGGTTTTCAAACCTTAAAGAAGGCAAAGCATACAAACTTGTTATACCTTATGAACCAAAGAAAGCAGACGACTATGAATATTATGAGTCTAAGATAGTTGAAGTTCAAGGTAAATTGGGTAAAAAGATTTTAGAGTCTAAGCCAGTGTTTGCTCCTAAAGAGGAAGAGAACATTGACATTGACCCAGAAATGTTCTAAAAATAAAATTTTATTTTTACATGTCAAATTTCTTTTTCTCTGGCTCTGGTTCTTTCTTCTCTTCTTCTACTTTCTTTTCTTTCTTTTCTCTCTTCTTCTTTTCTGGTGGAGTTATGTCAAACTTCTCAGAACCATATTTTTGTAAAAGTGCTTTGTCATTTAATAGCTCTTCTATTCTGTTTTCTATTTCATTTTCAAGAACAGCGCATGTGTCTTCTTTGCATTCTAAGAAGTTTTGTTGGACTTCATCTCTCCAAGAGGCGTCATCTCTGTCAACAAGTCTGTCATTGACAAATTTTAAGACTGCTCTGCTTAATGTTTTATGGTTCTTGTCATATTCCCAGAAACAGAACTTTAGAACAAATTCCCCTTTCTTGTTTACACTATGTAAGATTTTATGGTCGACAGATGTTTTGCTGTCGAAAAGCTTGTCTCGAATATAGATAGCGAAATCGCTAGACATTTTGTAAAAGATAAAAATTTTAATTTTTCTAAAAATATGTTAGAAAAAAAGTTTGCTGACATTGACAAGAAATTTGAGAATGTTTTAAACAAGAACAAGAGGAAGTTGGAAAATGCTCAGATAAAACCCATACATGACAAGTTCTTATTTGCTCAGAATGGTATAACAGGTCTAATTGCACCACCTGGGTCGGGTAAGACTTTCACTTATCTTAAAATGGCTGCACAACAACAAGAACTAGATGAGAAGAACCCATTCTATGAGTTAGTAGTCATTTGTAGTACTTCGGGTCAATTTGACCAAACCGTCAATTCGTTCAAAGATATTATAAAGAAGTCTAAGTTAGTATGTATAAAAGACTCTGAGTTGTTAGATTGGATAAAGAAGTACCAAAGAAGAGTTTTGAAGTATAATGCTATAAATGAGTATGTCAATTCGAAGTTTAAAGACCCAAATGAGGAAATGCAGAGAATATTAGAGAAGAAACACTTCCGAAACAAACAGAAAGAGATAGAATACATTTCGAAGAAATTGCAATCTTACGATTGGAAGACTTACCCTCACAGATGTCTTCTTATCTTAGATGACTTTGCTTCTCATCCTTTGTTAAAGAACAGAGAACAAGACATGTGTCGAATTCTTAAGAAGCTCAGACACTTTAACATCTCAGTTGTCATTTGTGTACAGACAGCCAAGAGTTTAAGTAAGGATGTAAAGAGAATACTTACTGACATTGTACTTTTCCCCGGATTGTCCGAAGACGATTTCATGGAACTTATGAAAGAGTCCATGGCAGGTAAGTTTGACAGACATGAACTATGGGAGAAGTACAAAGTCATACAAGACCCTCATACTTCTTTCAGAATTCATATCTACGCAAACAAAGTTCAAATTGTAAAAAGTCAAGCTTGAAAATGTAAGTGTTTGAGTCTTAGTCTGTTGTGGTGCTGGGGCTGTCGGTTCTTCTGGCTTTGGAATGGACTCGGTTGGTGGTACGTCAGTCATTCGTTTGTGTCCTGTCGGAAGGAAGAGTTCTTCCAGTCATCCGTTTGTGTCCTGTCGGAAGGAAAAATTTTTCCAGTTGTCGGGAAAATATTTTCCTGTCGGAAGGAAAAATTTTTTCTGTCGGAAGGAAAAACTTTTTCTGAAGGTCGGCCAAAAAGTTCTCAATTTTCGAAAATTTGAATGGTTTACGGACGAACAACAGGAAAAATTTTTCCTGTCGGAAGGAAAATTTTTTCCAGTTGGAAGGAAATTTTTTTCCTGTTGGAAGGAAATTTTTTTCCAGTTGTCGGGAAATTTTTTTCCTGTTGGAAGGAAGGACTCGGAATGCCAGAAGGATTTGACAAGACAATTTACCTTATAGAGCTACCTGAGCCATCTTTGGTGTCAAGCTTGAAAAATAAATGGTTCATTTACTCTGCTTGTTTGAAGTTGTCAAAATACTCTGTTATCTTTTCCTTCAGTAGCGGCAAATCTTCTTTGAATGTAAGAATTGTACAACCTTTCATATCATAGTGTGTTTGAGGTAACGTATCTTGAACTATCTGTTTAACATCTTCATTCGGTGTCATTGAAATCGGTAAGTTTTCGCGATAGAACCAATTTCTGTCAGATTTGTAAATCTTAGCTAAGTCGTAAAAGCTTTTGTTGTTTCTTCTGACTAAATGCAACATAACCATATCTCTGTCTTCTTCATTTTCCATCTCTTCAGTGTAAATCATATACTTATAGTTCTTTTCCTTTCCTTTTGGTACCGAACGTGGTATTCTTTTCTGTATGTTTTTGTCTTTTGCTTCAAGCTTGTTCTCTAGCTCTTCACGTTCTTGTCTATGAAGTTCGTCAAGAAGTCTGTAAATATACCAAGCATAACGAGGCGAAGCCCACATTGCAACAGCATTTACAAGAAGTCTATGTACATACCAACCTCTCAAACCATTTGGCAATTTTTCACGATTTTCATAGAGTTTTGGCGACTGGGGTTTTTCTCCCACTCGCTGTTCTTCACTGTTTTCAGAAAAAAGTATGTCTCGCTGTGCTTCATTTAATAGTTCAATAGTGCTTTGGTTCCTAAACCAGTCTTTAGGAAGCTTAGTATCTGGAGCAAAACATGCTGTCAAAATACTTTGCATTTGGTACATGTCATCTTTGACCGAACGAATGAGACGTAACTGTTTGTTATACTGAACCCACTCGTATTCTTCATTTATATCTTCATGAACGATAGCAGTTGTTGTGTTCTCTGTTGTTGTCATATCTGTCTTTACATACAAAATAAAAAATAAAATAAAAATAAAATTAGCGTTATTTTCTATCTTGTATAAAAGACCAAAAATAAACGCTTTACATGTATTTTTCAGCAACTTCGTCAAATAATTTTATAGCTTTGTCGATCTCATCTACTTCAAACGTTTCTTTACCTTTCGTGGGAGCACCATACATTTTCTCAAACTTTTCAAGTAGTTCTGTTTCAGCAGCTCTCATATCGTTAACAAACGCAACCTTAACTCTATTGACTATACTGTCATATCTTTGAGTTATATTATATGTTCTTCCTATCTTATATCTCTTTGTATTGAAGTCCTTCGGTTTCTGAACGATGTAAAGTAAGCCTTCACAGCAACGTTCCGTATCGAATGAACCATATGTTATGAAATTATATCCAACAACTGGGTCAATCCAGAACAAAACTAGTGGTATAAGACTTTTGTCTATAAGATATGCTCTTGTTCCATAGAATCTTACCGATATCAAAAGCTCAGGATTTCTTGTCAAAATTTTCTGAGTTGAAGCATTTCTAACCCAGTCGTATGCTTTCTTTTCAGATAGTGTTAAAATGTCTGACAAAGAATATTTTTTGTATTTCTTTGAGTATCTTACGTTTAAATCACCTATTCTAACCACTTTGGTGTCATTGTCTATCTTTTTAACTGTTTCAAACTCAGTGTTTGTCATTTTCTGTTCTTACATACAAAATAAAAAAATATTTTTTTAAAAAAACTAACGTTGTTTTTTTATCTTAAGGAAATTCATGATTTCAGGGATTTTTTTGACGAAGTGTCAAAGTTCTCTTCGTCAAAAAAATACAGTTATATCATGAAATTTGGTCATTTTTTCACGATTTCATAGAGTTTTTTTACGAAGTGTCAAAGTTCACTTGGTAATAAAATACAGTTATATCATGAAATTTGGTCATTTTTTCACGATTTCAGGGATTTTTTTTACGAAGTGTCAAAGTTCTCTTCGTCAAAAAAATACAGTTATATCATGAAATTTGGTCATTTTTTTACGATTTTCATGAGTTTTATGCAAGACCGAAAAAAGTCGGGGTCGCTGTTCTTCACGATTTTCATAGAGTTTTGGCGACCCCGAAAAAAGTCGGGGTCGCTGTTCTTCACGATTTTCATAGAGTTTTGGCGACCAGGGTTTTTTCCCTACTCGCAATTTTTTACGATTTTCGAATGGAATCTCGACCCTCGGTTTTCCGAGGGTCGCTGTTCTTCACGATTTTCGTACGGAATCTCTACCCTCGGTTTTCCGAGGGTAGCAAGCATATGAGGAAATTCATGAAATTTGGTCATTTTTTCCAGCAAAAATATATTTTAGGTGGAACCAGGTCACTCGGTCACTCGGTCAACTAACATCTTTTTGAAAATGGTGACAACATGACATTTTGACAACAACACAGGAAATAAACTTCTTCGTATATGTTTTGTCATGATTTCATCGTCAATGAGCGTAAATCAGACAAAAATATATTTCTACCATAAAGTTTCACAAGCGTTTTACATGGTATATGTTGTGATGGTTCATGACTTTAAACAGTTTTGTAGCTTCTATTTCTTCACGAAGGATATCAAAAGTTTTAACGATACCGAAAGTTTCTTTGTACTTCTTCTTGACATCAGATAGAAGGAAATCGTTAGCAGTTGGATAGTTTTTGTTCAGAAATGTCAACATGTCCATTTTATCTTCTGCTGGTTTCTCTGCTTCTTTCTTTAAGTCAGCATAGTCGTTTCGCATACGTTCTATCTCTTTGACGGAGTAGTTATATTTCCTCATTGCTGCTTTACATTTTGAACATTGTGGGTTCATTTTAGCATTGTACATTGAAACCTTGCCTGCAAGTATGACTAAGGCGTAAATGGTTTTCTTTAACTCAAAGGCTGCTGGTTTTATTTGTCCGTTCCATACTTTACCTCTTCTATCTTTATCTCTTATCTGCCATACACATTTTGCAACTAACGAAACAAAGTTGTCGTAGGTCTTAAACTCCCCAGATTTATATATGTCAATGAAATATACCATATCGCAGTCTTTGTGGTTGCAATGAAATCCAAGAAACTCATAGTTTACCTTACGTATGAACTTCTTGGTTTCTACTGAGTCAGTTGCTTTGACTTCTATTTCATCGAATTCTGGAATAGTAAGCTTTTGTTGTTGTATTTCAGGAAGTTTAGGTAGATGTTCCACCAGGTCCTGCATTTCATAAAGATACTGTTCATTTGTTTCATCTTTCGCACTACAGTCTAAATCTCCTTGGAGAAGTTCTTGCTTTATCTTCTGGATTTCTGTTTCGAAAGTATATGAAGAAGGAATGAAGCTTTTCATTTCTACTAACATTGAAGTTGGGTTCATGACTAACGAGTTTGGTGCTGTTGTTGCTGACATGTTCTTACAATAAAAATAAAAAAATATTTTTTAAAAAAAACTAAAATATATTTTTGCCGAAAAAAATGAGTTTTGTGTGTTTTCTACGGTGGAGCCAAAAGTGGCTCGACCTCAAAACAAGCATTTTGTGAAGAATATACCAACCCGCGGAATTCCGCGGGTTGCTTTTTATACAAAACATTGACGATGAAGTCTTGACAAAACAAGCATTTTGTGAAGAATATACCAACCGCCGGAATTCCGCGGGTTGCTTTTTATACAAAACATTGACGATGAAGTCTTGACAAAACAAGCATTTTGTGAAGAATATACCAACCGCCGGAATTCCGCGGGTTGCTTTTTATACAAAACATTGACGATGAAGTCTTGACAAAACAAGCATTTTGTGAAGAATATACCAACCGCCGGAATTTCGGCGGTTGCTTTTTATACAAAACATTGACGATGAAGTCTTGGCAAAACAAGCATTTTGTGAAGAATATACCAACCGCCGGAATTCCGGCGGTTGCTTTTTATACAAAACATTGACGATGAAGTCTTGGCAAAACAAGCATTTTGTGAAGAATATACCAACCCGCGGAATTCCGCGGGTTGCTTTTTATACAAAACATTGACGATGAAGTCTTGACAAAACAAGCATTTTGTGAAGAATATACCAACCGCCGGAATTCCGCGGGTTGCTTTTTATACAAAACATTGACGATGAAGTCTTGACAAAACAAGCATTTTGTGAAGAATATACCAACCGCCGGAATTCCGCGGGTTGCTTTTTATACAAAACATTGACGATGAAGTCTATTTCCTGTGTTGTTGTCTAAATGTCATGTTGTCACACTTTTTCAGAGAAGTTCGTTTAACCGAGTGACCGAGTGACCGAGTGACCTGGTGAGATCTAAAATATATTTTTCAATACTTTTTCAGCACTTTTCCGTAGTTGTATATGAAAGACAATTCGAGATAAAAGTCATAGTACAATGGTATTATATGCTGCACACCGTTTGTTGTGAACCAAACTTGAAAGTCAGAGAAACTGTTACTAGGTGGTTCGTAGAATTTAGAAGCAAAGTCATAAAAGTCCTTACCGATACACAGAAAACTGTTGTTGCTTGAACTGAAACTTGCATGACACATGACATTTTGAGGGTCAAACACGTTTCTATAAACTGTCAAATCTGCTGGTGGAAGTATAAATTTAAATGGACCATCTGGTGGTAATGGTTCGTTCTGGTTTAGTAACCGAAGAAATTGTGCCCAAGAACGTTTGTCTACTCCCCAATATAAAAACTCTGTATCTCTTGGAGGGTTAATTTCAATCTTTTGAAATGAAACTGTGGAGTTCATCTTGTCATATTCTAGTTTCAGATAGTATGTTCCATTTAGTAAAGAGTGGTATTTTTCTTGAAATTCCCAGTAGTATTTGTTTATTTGAGTTTGAAAGTCATTTAGAGTTTTTTCAAGACTTTCGTCTGAACGAATTGTAAAGATTTTCATTTCGTCAAATTTTTCTATTAGACCATCAGAACCTTTATACTGACCGTGAAAATATACTGCGAACATAAACGCGTTAGTTCTATTTGAAAACAAAACTCTTCTAAATCCTATTGCCTTTGCATCTGAAGGACTTTGAAGCCAACGAATTGGATAGTCAAACCTGTATGTTCGGGATGAAATTTCTTCATCTGAAATATTCCTACCAGCATTTGTAAAGATATAGTCTAACGGTTTTGTATCTGCTACTTTTGTTCTTTGTTTTTCAACCTGAAGCATTTAATATATGTAAAAATATACTGTTTTAAAAACGTTTTAAAATGGTATGCCATATAGCTTCTTGAATTTGTTAAGAAGTATTCGAACGTGTTTTCCATCTGTATCTCTAGCGTTTACATAAGCATAGCCCGCCTTAGTAAAATATACTTGTAATTTCCTATAGTTTACGCCGGTATAAAAGTAGAAAGAGTCTTGTTCTTCGCTATAGTAGTAAAACTCAAACGTATGCTTGCCATAGTCTGTAATTTCAATTGTTTCATCTTCTAGTTCGTCGACAAATTCGAATACAATATCTCCAAATTTGCTTTTGTTCTTATTGTTTTCAGAACAAGTGACCCAACGTAAGTTTTCAAGTCTATTGTCGTTTCTTATATGGTTTATATGGTCTACAAAAGGTAAATTGTTAGGATTCAGTATAAAATGAGTTGCAATGACAATATGTTTAAGATAGCGTTTCCCACCCATCTTCATAGTAGCATATCCGTCATTTCGCTCCCATTCGCTTAAAACTCTTTTTGTCTCTTTTTTTCTGACTTCAAATGACTCACAACAGTGAATTTCATATTTCTCATCTAACAAACAAGTTTCCCAACGGTCTTCTCCAACAAACTCAGCGTACATTTCAAATAAAATAAAAAAATGTTTTTTTAAAAATATTTTATTTCATGCAATGTTTTATTTCATGCAATGTTTTATTTCTGTGCCGTCTTCAAGTATACCCCAGTACTTACGCTTGGAGAGGACATGAACTTCGGAAAATACCTTGTCTAGCTTAAAACAGCCCATCTTTTCACCGACCATTCCCATTTCAATGAGTTTGTTGTATCCTTCTTCGTTCGTCATGAGTGCGTCAATGTTCTCATAGTAAACCTTCACTTTGGATTTGACTACGGAGAAGAATTTGTTGTAGTTGTCAAGGACTGCCTTTGCGAACTGAGGGTAACACCAATGTTCGACAATAGGTTTTAATGTGGTTACTAAGCCATTTTGACCTTCGGTGAACTCGTACTTCAAAACAAAAGGAGAAAACCTTTCAACAAAGTTGTCGACCTTCTCATAGTGTTTACTCTTCATCTTTTGAGGTTTTTTAATGGAATATCCCCATGTCGAATTCATAAGCAATTTGAGTGTCATTGCAAGTTTGGGGTTTGAAGCTTTCCTAATATCATACAGTTGTTGTATGACTTTTCCAACTGTATAGTTCCTTCCCGGGAACTCACCATCTTCGTTTGGAATTCCAGTCGGAATATATTGGACAAACCTCATGTATGCAGCGTTAAGGTCGACATAGTATGTCTTTTCATCTGAGTCGAACTTGTCGCAACCAATGGGTCCAGTTCGTGGAAATTCAAGTGAGTCTCTTATCTTCTGAGAAACTTCTCCTGTTATCTCATAAACATCGTCAAAGCAGCCTGTTTCATATAAAACCTTCTGACCTAACTCTGATGCTCTCCAATACAATTTGACGTCAATTGGATGTCTCAAATGAAGTTTGTTTATAGCATCTTGAAGTTCTTGCAACCTCATTGGAAGTTCTTCTGGTTCAGGTTGGTATCCGAACAATCCAACTCCTTTTGGAACTGTGTACTTCTTTTGTGCTATAACTTTGTCTGGAACAACTTTTGGTCTTACTAACAATGAAAAGTTTGTTTCGTCTTTTGGTACAAAAGTTTCTGTCAGCTTGTCATCTGGAATTGGTTCCAACAAGCCTTTCTCGAAAAGAATGTTAACAGCTCTGACAATGTTGCACTTGCCTTTTCCGAACAATGGGTTTGTAAGACTTTCGTTCAACATGAAGTGGTTGTGGACAAGTACAATCTTCAACCATGGTAAGTCTTTGTCAACAACATAGTCGTCGTGTGAAGAACCTTTCTCAGTCGGAATGTTGACTCGGATATTGACATTTGCCAACGGTGCAATTTTTGTCAATTGCCCTCTGAGAATGTACCTTGTCTTCACACATGACTCAAGATACTTCATTTTCTCATCTGTAACAAGACCAGAGTTCCTGAGACATGTAAGAATACAAGGTTCATTGACAATTGTTTCAATTGAATTGTAAATTCCATACCTTGTCAAGTCAATGTCAGACTTATTTCTGAAGGGGAAGTATCCAGCATGTTGTCTGACTGCTTGAGGGTTAGGTTGGTACCATTCGAACTTCACGCTTACAATTCCTTCAATTGCATTCAAAATGTCTGAGTCGGAGTCAAACATTTGTTCTCTCTTTGTAGTCTTGAAAGCGTCAAGAAGTTGTGCGGCTGTTTGTTCATTGCCATGTGCATAGTAAATATGACCATCCAAATCTTTTACGGTTAATCTGAGATTGTGTCCTTTCTTATTTCCGTCTTGTATGGCAGCAAGTACTCCCATGAAGCCTTCTTTGTTCTTTCCTTCGTCAAAGTTTACTGTAAAGGTTCGACCAGAAGTAATTTGACTTCTAACTTCACTACTTTTCATATGCATATCTTGTTCTTTCCATGGGAGCATGTGTGTCTTCACCTTTTCCTTTTTTCCTTCTCAAAGGATGCAATTGTTCGTCATGTTTCCAGTAGAATCTGGCAAAGCCGTCGTGTCCTTCAACTTGAGGTTCATTAACATCGAAAGGCATGTTCATAAGACGCTCTTCTTCTAACCTCTCTAGTCTGTTTGGATAATTTGCGCGTGCTGTTTCCAAGTCCATTTCGTAGCGAAGACCAGACAGTTTGTCATAGACTTTTATGGGTCTTCCCTTCCTATATTTAAACTTCTTCGAAACTCTCCAACCATATCTTTGCAACTCTGCTTTTATTCTAGCAGATTTTCTATCCATTCTATATGGGGGCATTTTTATAAAAATAAAAAAAATGTTTTTTTTTCTTTACTTTACATAACCGCCTGCTGCCATAAGTCTTTGACGCCAACCCATACCAGCTAATGAAGGTTGACTTGGTTTAGTATTGAAACTAAACTTTGGTTTTGGTTTTTCTTCAGTTTTTGGCTTCCGTTCTTCTATTGGTTTTTCGTCACTTTTCGGTTCATCTGACTTTACCTCACTTGCTGGAACAGTTGTGTCGTCAACATCTTCATAAATATCATATGCCATTTGTTTTTGTTTTCCTTTCAACTTTTTGTGTTTGTTGTAAAGTTTAGAATATTTCGACTCTAAGTCAATGAGATGTTCTATAATGAACTGTTGGTCAGTGAAGTAAACTTTTCCATCTGTTGTCTCGAAAGCTCCTTCAGACTTCAATATTTTATTTGTGAGAGTCTGTTTCTTTTTTGAGATACTAGCCGTTCCATTTTTATGAAAAGTGACTTTGTAGTTAGAGTTTGTATTTCCAGACCTGGCACTTTCTATTATTGAATTTTTCTCTTCATCTGTAAGTTCTTTGACAGGTTTTGACAATGGTTCTGAACTTTTGTTTGTGGTGTCAAATCTACCGTTTCAACTTCTTCGGTCATTTCATCTCAGTAAAAAATTTTAGTTTGGTTTGTTTTCAACTGGTTGTTTAGGTTTTTTAAGTCGGTCTAAAACTTCCTGAGGTATAGGAAGAACTTGACAAACACGTTGTGTAACTGCTGGAAGCCGACAAAGCCATCTTGAACCCATCTGTCTCAATGCTGTATTGTTCATTTCATCTCAGTAAAAAATTTTACATTCCCCACGTTTGAGGTGGTTGAGGTTGGTTGTTGTTTTTTGTGCATGGTTATATCCTCTGTTAAAGAATCTTTCACCTTGGTCCATATAGTGCCTGCTTGGTTATAGTAGTCATTTGCTTTGTTATAGTAGTTTCCTGCTTGTCTTCCTACATTGTCCATCCATCCTTGAACTTTTCCTCTTGTTTCAGGATTTGGAATAATATTTGCTGCATCTCGTGCTACCTCCCAACCTTTCTGTACAGTTTGTATAATAGGTTGTGCTTTCTCTTTCAGTATACCTAATGTACTCAAAATCTTCCTTCCAATTCCAAATGCACCTCTGGCTAGTGTTCCCACTGCGGGTAAAAATCTAGATGCGACTCCTGCTAATGCGCCAAATAAACCCATTTCTTATGGGTTAAAAATGACGAATTCAAACAAGGACCCGTATGTTTCTAAAGCAACAAAGAAAGCACTCATGGTAAAAATCTTTAGTTCAACACCAAATGCTTGGTTTATGGATATCTTGGAAAACATTCCGAGGTATAGAGAAGATGGACCACCATACTGGCTAATATTTGTCGGTCAAAACACAAGATACTGTGAAGCCATACCATTATGGTCCAAAAATATTTTAGATGTGAAAACTGCTTTGACAATATTCGTTGACAAATACCATCCAACAAAACTGACATCTGACTATGAAGTTCTTTCAAATCAGACGATATTAAAAACTATCTGCGTTCAAAAAATGTAAACCAATATTTCATTGTCGACCAAAACCATTCTGCTCTTGGTGTCATTGACAGTTGTATAAAAATCTTAAGAGACTTAAACCAACCACAAGTGGTGAAGCAAATGAAATGTCATATGACGACAAATATAGACACTTTCTCCATGGCAAAAGATGAGACAAGTTTTAAATATTTACAATAGCCGTAAACAAAAAGGTTTGGGAAACCACTCCCCTGAAGAAATGAAAACAACCCGACTTTAGAGAAAGACTATATATTTAATAGTTTAGTCAAAGAGACAAACAAGAAAGAATGCCAGGCTTCAAACTTCAGAAAGGTGACAAAGTAAAAATAGAAATACCTAAAACGCGACCCATATGAAAATACTATTGACTATGACAACAACAAGTACCCGACAGGTACTCACATTCGTGTTCGTAAAAATAGAAGAAAAGTATACAAGAGAATATTATGAAGTTTTAGGCAAACATGGCAAAATGTACAGACTGCAAGCAGAAGATAAAACTACTATTGTCAGACCTCGTTTCAAACTTGTCAAAGTTCAAGGTGGTATACTTTCAAAGACAGTTCCTAACAAATATAAGACAACTCCTGACGAAATATGCTAAAGAAGTTGAAAATGACGACTAAGCATTTCTATACCATGCGTAAACTGTCATGTAAGTGGCATGTAGTCTTTACTTTGTCCCGTTGTTTGCGTATACCCTGAAACGCGATGTGTATGGTTTCCTTCTCCCTGGTGTACCCAGAAACAATTTATAGCAACTGAACGTTGTCTTTAACATCATATCCTTTACCTTTTTTCATTGCTGATCAATCCCAAAATCTATGCTATGCCAACCTGCTTGAGATGTACTTAAATCTATGTAGTGACTGTGTGCAGGTAGTTTCACCTGAAATCGTTTTACTTCCACCTGTTTCCTTTGAAGAGTTTGCACAATACAAAAACCTGTCGACTATTTGAGTCCAAGTTCCAAAACCAAGTACTACTTCTGGTCTGGTAGAGTTCATTGACGTATAAATAGAACCTATAGGATATACTGTTTGAAGTATTTCTGTCTTTAATGTTTGAAGCTCTGTTTTGTCAGCTTTTTTATCATATAAATCTTGAGCAGTGAATTTAACATTGTTTTCATCCTCCATGACATAGACATTTCTACATCTAGTGTATTTCATCGTCGTTATGTCATCCTCCGATGTTAAACCTTGTGGAAAGTTAGGAGGTTTCCAATTTAATACATCCCCACCAGTTCCATCAGGTTCTTCAACCGTTCCTGCAATATTTTCTATACCAACAGTTGCGAAGAAATCGTGTGTATGGTTCTTATCTGCCTTCTTTTCAAGGCTAACGTTTAAGTCTGTTATTTCAGAAGATGTATGTGTATGTCCAACGTCACTTTTCCTGTTTAAGGTTTCTTGTAAGTTTGTAATGTCAGATATGGTATGTGTATGGTTCTTGTCAGCTTTGTCATCTAACTTTTCTTGAAGTTCATCTACGTCATAGATGTTATGTGTATGATGTTTTTGTGGGTATGTTCTTTCTGTCCATGCGAGAATATAGTCTTTTGTTGCATCTACATACTCTTTGTCAGCTTTGTTGTCAATATCTGCCTTCAAAAGAAGTTCATCTATAGGTTTCTCGTTTAAAGTTCTTTTTGTTGGATTTATACAAACAGTATGGTTCCTATTGTCTTGAAACAGAAACTCGTCTGTTAAAGGGTTTAATGTCAGTTTTAAGTTTCCTTCTTTCAATGACTCAGATATCTTAGAATAGTTTGAAAAGTTTGTTGTGTTCTTATTTAGAGCTTGCAAAATGAGTTGTCGGTTGAGTTGTATCTCTCTCATAGACGCTGTTTCTTTCGACATTTTTATTCTAGATAAAATATGCTTTCAATAGAAAAAGAAAATTCAAGAGTTGCTACAACTAAACCATTAGATGAACTTTTTACGAATGTCGGTCAAAAGTTTGAGACAGAGACCGTAAAGCATGAAGGCTATCGTTTTGACTACCCATTGAGATGGCTAAGAGACCCATCCGTCACAAAAGCTATTGGCTTTCGTAGAATGAAGTTCATTTCAGAAGCCATACATGGTTTCCCATTTACGGTCGGTTTTGAAGTTCGATACTATAACAAAGAAAAACGTGCGTATGAGAAATTTGTACAGGGAAAACTTTACAAGTTAGTTTGCTTGTAAACTTAGAAACAACTCTTCAAGCTTTTCAAGAAAAAATAAACGATATCTATCTCGAATATGCAAAACAGTACAACATTGACGAAGGAGAGTACCATCTCGATATTATATATGACAGGAAAAATGCAACTGTTAAAATCAATAGAATAGAAGACCTTGGAGAAGACGTTTATATTTCTACAAAATATAACAACTTGGCATGGTATAGATTTTTGAGGATGTTAAATCAGCCTGCAGAATATCCAGTACACCCGGACTTTTATGAAGTCGAAAACCCTAATGGAACATATGAAAATGTTTTCGACTCAGATGCTATTATAGTTCATGCTTCATTTTCTGGCGCACAAAACTCTTTTTTATGCTTGGCAAATGACTTTTACGAAAAACCTACAAAGCTATATGAACCACCGAGTGGAAGTATTTCAGACTTTCAAGTATGGTTTACTACAGATGGAAGAAAGAGAATAGTTCCATTATACCATGCGTTTTACTTAGAACTTAGTCTCATATACAACTACTATCGAACGGTAAAAATATAATTTTAATACGGTTGAGGTGTTGGATTTGGTTGCCAACTAGACTGTGGTGCAGGTTCAGGCTGTTGTATAACAGGAGCTTGTTCTTCTGGTTCAGGGTCTTTAGGTATAATACCAACGAACTGACCTACTCTTTTACCAATATTTTTGACTCCGTTCCAAATTCCTCTTCCTACGGTTTTTATTCCATTCCATATACCTCTTCCAACATTTCGAAAGAAGTTTCCTATTCTTCCAAAGAAACCCATTTTACTATATGTAAAAATCTAATGTCCGCCTAGTCTTTTACGTTTCCTTCTGAGTTCCATTGCATTCTTTAACTGGAGCTCATACATTCTATTTCTCCTCTGGTAGAAAACATATTCCGGGTCAACTCCTGTGTTCGCGTCATCTGCGTAAAGTTGTTTATATCCCACTTCAGGGTTTGTATAAAACTCTTTCCATCTCATATTTGCATACCATGGTGGCAAACCTAACGCAGCGTCATTTGACATGGCAGTTTGCATTTGTACATCTGTTGGCACTTGACCATAGTTTGCCATTGCAGTTTGTATTCTAACTTCATTTGGAATATTCTCTGGGTTTGGTTGTCCGGGTTTCTGTGCATTCGCTAAGTTCTGTGCGTCCATTTAATATTAGATAAAAATATCTCTTACGAGTACATATGCTGAACATTTGCAGACATTGGTTCATCTTCATATTCTCTATATCTTTCTGCCACGTCAAATAAGTAAATGACACAATGGAAAAAACCTAAAACAAGTAGTCCTATTTCAAACCACATTTACTTACCAATAAAATTTCTTTGTTATGACACTTTTTCCGGTTTATAGGACCTCTCTCATATTCTATCTTGTCATATCTAAAATCATAGTCATGCATGTCCTCTAACCATCTCATGACACTTTCCAAACCACTTTTATCGGATGTAAAGTAAAAGCATGGATGGTTATGTAAAACGTCTAAAGTTTCTAAAGAGTCTCTCAAAGTCCAGTCTACTTGGTATTGAAAATCATATGTGTTATAGAACGGCGGGTCTACTATAAAGAAAACATTTTCCTTGTCTTTAAATTTTTCATACAACTCTGTCCAATGACATCTCACAAACTCTATACCCTCAGTATATTTTTCTATGTTCTCTTTGAAAACCTTTGTATAGTTAAGATATAAAACGTTTGACATAAGTGTTTCAATGTCATGAACTCTTATAGAACCACTATATAAAAGTCTAGCAGATATACTATCCCAGTCAATATATTCTGCTTTTTTCAAAACCTCTCTGACAGTATTTTTCTTATCTAATGGTATACGTTCCATCTTACCTATAGGTATCTTTTCTTTTAACTCTTTCAATATTTTGTTTGTGTCTGGTATATGTTTGAGACGGTTCATATAGTTGTCGAAGTCATTGCATATAATCTTTGAGTCTGGGAATACGGTATGGCACATATGGGATATATAGAAACTTCCACCGAACAAATCTACAAATGTTAGACCATTCGGTAGTTTCTTAAGTTCTCTCAATAGAATATCTTTACATCTACTCTTATTTCCAAAGAAGGGTAACGGTGGTTTTGTAAAATTCATTTTATATACAATAAAAATGTTTTTACCCTGAAAAGTGACAGAAAAGTGACAAAACATGAAAACTACTCGGTTAAGGTCTTGTCGGTTTTGTAAAATAACCATCCTATCTCATTCTATAAGGAAGAAAAGGCTTCTCAAAGTATATTTCTTTGAACGCCCGTAACTTTTCTGTAGCGACGATAGACCCTTACTTGTCCGGACATAGTTCTACTATTTTGAGTCCTCTACTAAAAAGTCAACAGCAACGACTTTCAAAAATTTTACGGGCTAGAAGGCACGAAGTGCCTGGGAAGCCCCCAGACCCCCAAAAAACCTCATTTTATATAAACTGCATGTTATACTAAACATCTTCAAGGGGCTAGAGGGGCGCAGCCCTGGAAGCCCCAATACCTTTTTTTTTTTAACTATTATTTAATAAAGTTTAATTGCCAAGGTTCATCTAATTTTTTGATTTTTAATGTTTTATGAATTTTATTTATCATGTATATATCTAATGAAGATTATATATGTAGAAGATAAGTACCTTAATATGTACGTAAAAATTAATGAAATTTATTTTGAATGTAGAACCGAGCAATTTTCCCTGTCACTTTTAGCTAAAATTTGGGTTTGCCGATTTACTATTTCCAAAAAAATGCTCAAATTTGAATAGTTTTTAGAAAATTTGGAATTACACTCCTTAAATTATATATAATTAAATGTTTAAATTTTATTTATTTTTCCCTTTTAATTTTATAACGTGCTCTATCAAAACTAACCTCTCAATTGAAGGCCACAAAATCTAAGTAGTGAGGGTACACAAATTTTGTATGGAGTACGGTTCAATTTTTGAGAGCCTCACTACTTAGATTTTGTGACTACCTTATAAATTTTTGTACACTCAGAGTAAACTACCATTATAACGATAATCTTCATATTTGTTCACATATTAAAGAAAATGGCAACCAAATTTAAATGAAATAAACTCCATTTCCTTCTTAAAGTCTCTTATTCAAATTTTTGATAGAGATTTACTCAACATTGAGGTAGAAAAACTATAGAGAGACTTTACATAGGAAAGTTGGTTTATTCAATCATTTATTAATATCTTGAAAAATTGCAAACTATTCATTATTTTAGTTCATTGTTCTGATTTCAATGATAATTGAAGAGTAATTATAGTGGTATATGCGGACGGGTTTAGTGACTTTTTTTGTTACATCTATATATAGACGATGCATTAAAATATATTTATTTATAAATCATTTAAAAAATTAACATTAATTTTAAAATAATTTATTTTTTTATCTTTTATAAAAGAAGCTATATATAGATGATGTCAGATATTCCGCGATTAATTAAACATTGTTTAAATCCTGAATGGGTTAAACTTCAATTTAAAAATGAAGATTGTGAATTATTAAATGAATATGAAAGCCAAAATAAGCTAATGAGGTATAAATATAATGATAAAGAATATTTAATTTCATGGAATCAATGGAGTCATAATCAAAGACCTCATAAACGAGAAGAAGAAATTGAAAATAATGAAATGGAAATCATTGATGACATTAAAGAGGATGGAATTCATATAAAAATAAGAAGTCTGTTTGACCTTACGAATGATTTATATATAAAAATAAAATAAACTTCTTACGAAAAATTAAAACTTAGTTATGTTTATTATTTTATTTTTTTATTTTGTATGAAATGAGCGTCAAAACTAACAACGTTAAAAAATTAGGATTCACAAACGAGGAAATAAAGGATATATTAGAGGAGGTAGGTTATGAAGTTAATAAATATTATTTAAGAAATTGTCAAAAATTTGCCGAGTTATTAAATGATTTAGATTATGATGGAAAAATGAATAAATATGATGTTATAAATTTCTTATATCCCACATCTAAAGAAGAAAAACCAAAAGAACCTGATGTTTTCCCTGAATATTATGAAGAACGGATTAAAGATGATGAATACAATGAAATTGAAAGACTGAAAAAAATAAGAGATGAAATAGATGAAAAAATTAAGGAATTAAGAGAAGTTGAAAAATATAATGAAAATGAAGTAGAGGGTTTAATGAATATCCCAGCTTCAGAATCAGAAGTACAGAAATCTCATGAAGAAAGATATAAAAATTATGTCTCAGAATCAACACAAAATTTATTAGATGGTGAAATAGACGAAACACTTTCAGAAGAAGGTACTAAATTTATTCGTAAACATAAGTTACAATTTATTGATAATGAAGAATACCCCTGTATCCTACTTTCACCACCTTTAGATTCCGAAAAATTCAAAAAAGCTCTTAAAAACGTGACATATGCAACTAATACGATTAAGAAAGAAGATCATGATATTTACACAAATTATTATTTAAATAAATGCACAGGTGTTGATAAAGTTTTTGATTTATTAGATAAAATATCAAAAGAAACCATTGGAACCTATAAAATTTTGTGTGATTGTGGTTTCATTATTGAAGATACCAATAATGTTTCATATGAAAGAACAGCACCGAAGGAAGACGAAGTTGAAAGGTCTATACCATTCGTTATTAAGAACATAAAAGATATGAAAACTTATAAACATTATATTTATTCATTTATTTCAGAAAAAATGGAAACAACCCATAAAACATCTTCTCATCATTTTATAGCTATTCATACATTCCTTTTCAAAGTTGTGAAATTAAATAAGACAGGAATTAGATTTAATGTATCAGGGTACGCATTCTTGAGTAAATTAAAATGTATTCGTCACGTCGCAGATGATAAAATTTATGTGTTCTTAATTCATTTTATGGGCTTTAAAAAATAAACTTTATTTTTATTTATTTTTTAATTTTTTCTTACATAAATGAACAAAAACGGAACAGCTAAAATGAATGATAATCAAATTAGAGCAGAAGGTAGAAGGTTATTTAAACGCTTCTATAACATTCCTGATGGTGTTAATCCTAAAACTCGTAGAAGCTATTTAAATGAAGCAATAGATGCATATGAAGGGTTTGACATTTCATCAGAAAGTGAGAGATTAGCGAGAATGTTAAATGTTAATATTGATTTCTATTATTGTGATCCTCAACCAGAAGACGTGGACATAAATAAGGTAGACTTTCCATTAGTGGAATCAATAATGATAGATCCAGAATTTGAAACAGTAAATATTTTATTAACACAGAGTCCATGTGGAAAACTTCACGCTGACAGAATAACAGACGTTGAAGCACTCACCGGCTATAAAGTTTGTCCATATTGTAAAGAAGAAGTTTATTCTATCCGTGATGATCCAGAAAGGAAAAAACAAAGAAGATTTTTAAAGCATTGTGAGAAATGTAAAGAAAATAATGGAAGATTAATTCAAGACGTTCAATTGCAAAAGACCCAGCAACCATATGCACCACATATTACGAAACAGAAGATATATCAGTGGTTATTAGCTCATAATTTGCAGGAATATTATCAACCGACAAGATATTATATTACTTTTGACTTTGAAACATTAGAGACTAAAGAAGAATTACAACTTTCTGAGTGTGCAACTTTGAACGCTTACTTAAAACCATTCATGGTATCATCAACGGTTAAATTAAATGATAAAACGTATACGAGGAATTTTTGCTTAACTTCGAGTGATTCTTTTATTTCTGATTGGATTGAGTTTTTATTTTCAACCTGTTCATTAGTTGTTGAATCAAATATGAGTCAATACAATGAATTATTGAAGTCGCAAACGGCGGGGACTTTGTCCCATACATTAAATGAAAAACAGAAGGAAGCATTTAAAGAACTTCTAGATGAGGAATTCAATAAAGTGAATATCATAGGTTTTAATTCGGGAAAGTTTGATTTAAATTTAATTCTTCGTGATTTAAATACTGCAAAATGGAAAATAAAATCAATGCTGGGTTCATCTTCACAATTTAAGCAAATCATTGTAAAGAAAACAAACGTTCCATATGAATTGAGATTTATTGACATCAGAAATTATATAGCGGGTGGGACATTAGACCAATTCAATCAAGATTTCGGAAACAATAAATCACGTGTTAAATCCTTTTTCCCTTATCAATTCATCACGTGGGAAAATTACGAAGAAGAATTATATAAAGAGGAACCATTCACTCAAGATTCATTTTATTCAGCATTAACCCAAGAAACTATATCAGATAGTGATTATCAAATATATCTCAATGATGCTAAAAATTTTAAGAATAGATTAGAATATTTTATTCATTATTGCAATAAAGATGTTGAAATTATGATTGACCCAATCGATAAAATTATTGAAGAAACATTTGTTTATAAAATTGATATGCTTCATAATCTTTCTTTATCATCGAATGCTTCAATGATTCGTTACGCTTTAGCATATAAAGACTTTAATCCTAATGAAAAATATCCTGAGGAAGAGATAGAATCAAGTTTTGAATTAACGAAAAAGTATTGGAAATATAAAATTGAATTATATAAGAAACAAGATGAAAAAGCAGAAAGAGATACTAAAAATAATGTTTCAATGGATGATTTTCAATACTATCACGATTTAATCCTTTCATCTAAATGCAAAATGTGAGGTAAAGCGTTTACATATGCAAATAAACCAACATTGGATAGAATCGATAATGAAAAACCACATACCAAAGAAAATTGTCAGTTAATGTGTTGTTATTGCAATGTCGTAAAATCAAATAAAGATGAAGATGTTCAACGTTTAAGAATCAATTTAAGAAATTATGCATTAAAAAATAATTTACCAATGACTTTAGATTCAGTTGAAGCTTATCACATTCTCCGTAATGGAATTACTGGTGGTTTATCAAATGTTCAACATCGTGTTAATCTTAAAGGAATCACGCACATTAATAAACTTTCATATAGTCCAGAAACTAAAACTGTATCAAATGAGGACACCACCAACATTATGACTCATTTCGTTGGTGTTGATTTTAATTCATTATATCCTTCATCATTTTCATCTAATCCTCATGATTTCATTCAATATACTGACCATAAAATGTATATGCCGGGAAGATTGAATAGTGTTATCATTTGTGATACAGCAACAAAGAAAGCAAAAGCACTGGGAATAATTAAGAAGAAAAATACTTTATTCGTGGCTGAAGTAAAGGGTCACATTAATGAAAAATACATTAATGATTACATAAACTTTTTACCGATAATAAGAAACTTAGATATTATCACAGATGAAAAAAACAATTGGCAGTTTTATGTATAATTACATGAAATCAAACAATCTACCAGTTGACCAGAAACAGAGGAAATTAACTCAGTTAGCATCAACACACAACCAATATCAACCATTTTCTTCTTATTATCTATGGTATCTAATCGACAGGTTTAATTTTATCATTGATGATATTCAATCAATTTTAACATTTACGAAAAACACTTGTTTTAATGAATTTGCGAACGAATTTATGAACGAAAGACAAAAGGCTGAATTAGAAGGAAATAAAGGAAAAAGTTTATTTTGCAAGATTTCACTTAATGGATCATATGGTTACGATGCAATGAATACGCAAAATTACGCAAAGACTAAAATAATGAATGCACAGAAGGCACGCGTTGCATGTATGTCAAATAAGTTTAAAACATAAGAGAAATAGGTGAGGATACATATCAAGTGATGCTTAAAGATAGATTTTATAGATGTGATACATGTTTACAAGAGGCATTCTTCACTTTAGATAACGCAAAATACTGGTATTTAGTTTTCATTTATGATTTTATGTATAAATGCATGGATGTTAATCGTTTTCATTTCATTGAAGGTGATACTGATTCATCTTATTGGGCAATCGCTGGCGACCCAAATCTTCCTAACACTCAAGCATTTCAAGCAATTGTTACCGATAAACAATTTTATGATAAAAACATTTTCAAATTCGCACCATTTGATTTCTTCTGTTTTGATGAGAAATTTAAACCTAAATTAAAGAATAAAGCTAAAGAAAAAGCACATGAGAAGAAGTTATTGGGTTTAGCAATTGAGAAACAAGGTGATAACATGGTTGCTTTATGCCCTAAGTGTTATACATCATTCAACGGTTCAATTGATGGAAGTGATTTTAAAAAGATTGCACAAAAAATGAAAGGTGTTAGTTTAAGACAAAATAAGCAATTAACACCTAAAAATTATTTGGATATAATAAATGATAAAGTTATTTTCGATGGTCAGAATATTAATTTACAACTTAAAAACGGGTCAATGACTCGCTTAACAATCGGTAAGACTGCATTAACAGGAGCACACACTAAGGCTGTATGTTGTGAAAATGGATGTTGTATGCCATTTATTTAATATAATTTAAAATTTTATTTTTAATAAAATGCCACAGAAGAGACAAAAGGAACCGTTAATGATGCGATTCAATATGTAAATAATGGTTTTGATACTATGATTCAAAGAGGTGGGCACCCTTAAAACATTTATTTTATTTTTATATAAATGGATAACGCAGATTTAGAAAATTTAATTGATGATTTAGTACTTAATCAAAATTTTCTTAATTATTATGAATTAAAATCATATCTCCAAAAACATAATAAAAATATAACAGGTGATGATATGGATTATTATTATCCATATTATAAAAATGAAATTTTGAAATATCATGATAAAATAATTTCTAAAATTAAAGACAAAATTAAAAATAATGAATATAGTTAGTATGACTATCTTGGGTACTGTGGCACTGCGTTCCACCTTACCCAACTTACCGGTTTTGACACTTTACAAAACCGGTAACGTATATTTTACAACACAAACACCAACTTAACCTTAAATATTTACAAAACCATCTGATACATAAACGACTTCACTAACGACTTCACTAACGACTTCACTACCGTCCTCACTAAATAAAAATAACCTTATTTTAAATTTTTTATTTCATTACAAAGACATGTCCGACTACATTTACTATGACTCTTTCCCAGAACGTTTCCGTGAACTATTCAAAACTCAAGTAAAACTGAGAAACATGCATTTTAACAAAGACAGACCCATTGACGATGAAAGAAACCCTGAATATATTACAATCCCATATGACGCAAAGTTCATTGCATACATTCCTTATGGTCGCAGAGGAACGAAAACTATTTCAACAATGACGAAAAATTATTTCTGGAGCGATGAAGAAAATTGCCTTATCTACATAAATGCATACTTAAATAAAGCTACATATTGTACAAAAGAAGGTTGGACTGGATTTGAGCTCTACATATACGACGACGATGGAAACAGACGTTGTGTATACCCATACGATAATATGTACCATTGTTTTCATCAAGCATTAAACGAATACATAGTCAGTAAGGGTCTCATTCCTGCTGAGTAGAAATGTTATATTTTTGTTCTGTCATTTATATAAAAATAAACGTTCTCGCTAAATAATAAAATAAACTTAAAAATAAACGTTGTCAGAGGTGAAAAAATAAATTTAGGTGAAGTGGTGAAATCTCACCTCTTTTTTCACCTCTTTTTTCACCCGTTGAATTCATTACTTTATAACTCTCTTCCTTTCTCCAACTCTTCTAACTTCTTCTTAAGTTCAGCAATGTTGTCCTCATGAAGTTTAATCTTTCTCAAAATTCCTTCTTTATCTAATGGTTGCTTTATCTTTCTAAACTGAACTCTACCATCCTTCATAGTATGAACGTAAAAACCTTCTGGAACCGCTCCTGATTTAATGTATTCTACCAAAAATTTTTGTTTCATTGCTTCAGTGACTTTAGTCGTCATTTTACTCTAAATAAAATGTTCAAGATAAATAAAACTAACATTATTTTTTCAGTAAGGAAACGCAGGAGTTTTACGATTTATTTGAGGAGTAGGTTCTGGTTTAAATGTTGGAGTCGGTTTTGGAGTTGACTTTTGAACAGGAGTTTGTACTTTCATAGGTTCAGGAGTCATTGAAGGTGTTGTTTGTGAAGGCGTTGGTTTGACGTTGGTTTTGGCGATGGTGTCGGAGTTTGTTCAAATTCAGCTACTTCAGTATTATTTATAACATTTGCTTTGTTTCTTTTCAACATCATTACTGCTCCTGCTGTAGCTAGCAAACCTAGTGGGAGACCATATCTTATATAAGGACTTGACCAAATGCTATTTTTGACAGGAGCTGGTGGAACACCTAACCTTGGTGAGACTGCTCTTTGCCATTGTGCAGCTCGTAAGAAATATTCAATAGGTGCTCCATAATCGTTTGGTAAAGTTTGTTTCACAGATGGTGAAGGTTCACGAGAGCTTGATGAAGAACTCATTTATAAGCTTTAAAAATAAACGTTCATCCTTTATTCCTCACTGTCGTCCGCTGCTAAGTTATAGTCGTCAAGTCTTATTATTGGTATGCCTGACTGTCTTACTTGTATTGCAAAGCAACAATCCCTCATAAATCCAATAAGTGGCTTTGGTACATTTTCTGTTGCTAGTTCAATAGGTCCTTTAACAGACAATTTGTATGTTATTGGAGCAGTAGATGTTTGACCTTGCTGGAAGCAAAAGTCCACTTCTGTTGGAAAACCACATAAGAAATGTGTGTTGTCATAGCTATCCCATTTATGTTCCACACTACCATCATCCACCAATGACCTCATAACATCTTCATTAAATCCAATCATATCATTGTTTGTATTGCAAGCGTTCGCAACCATTTCATAAAATACAGGTCCATATGATTTTTCAGGTTCTGCAGGCATATTTCCATAAGCTCCCATGGAAAGCTGAAGATATTTAAACTTAGGGTTCTCAAAAATTAACATAATAGTTGTCTTTCTTTCTAAATAGTGCCCAAATACTTTTAACATTAATAGGCGTATAAGCTGCTGTAAATGTTGCACTTGAACTATCTGTATTCTTTGAGAATGAACCATCCATAGGAATCCAATCCATAACTTTAACAGGAAAACATAAAGCCTCGTTTGTATAATGTTCTACAAGTTCTGTATAAATGTTTAGGGTCTAAAGAGAATGACTTTGGATGAATAAAACATTCATTAAAATCCATCTTTGTTCGAAATAGTTGCTGGGTTACAGTTGTAATAGTAACTGTTCCACTAGCTTCAGTTGCACTCGTTATCATAGTGAATGGTTCATTCCATGGAACAAATTTATTTGTCGGTGGATTTGAACCTGAAGCAAATGCAACTTTAAGAGTTGGATTGAAAGCAATGATATCATTTACAGATATAGATGTGCATTGTAAGGGTCGCTACTGAACTTTACTTTAAGCTGAATGTTTCCTGCAAAAGCTGGAATAAATCGAATAGGTTCTAATGGAAGGAATCTTCTAACAGGAATTCTTAAACGAAGCTTAAAATCAAATGATTTTCCTGCTGTAATTGGACCACTAACAATTTGTCCTGTTCTGCATGTTCCCGAATGACTCCATACATCTTCATGTCGAGTCTTTGAGAAAACATCTACTTTCTTTATTTGTTCGGTAGTTTTGTGAGTTTGAAGTTATATATGCTTCTTCTCTTGCGTTGTCTTGAGAATATACGATACGACCATTTGCAAGGATTTGATATCCAGCAACTGCATAGAAAGCGTCATCGAAACCAATCCAAAATCCTGGTGGGTTTGTTTTATTGGAACCTGAACCAATTTCTTTATCTACAATAAATTGACCTTCCATTTTATACGTAATGAAATGTATTGTAAAGGTCCAACATATTTTCACCAGGAGGTGAGAGATTGAATGTTACCCATGTGTTATCTTTAGCAGTTCCAGGTTGTGATGGAATCTTTGCGTCAGAATATTTTCTATTAGTGTCACCAATTTGAACTGCATTGTCTATGATATCGAAATATGAGCGAATCTGATGAATATGCTCTGCTGGATGTAAATTCGTTTAACTGTTCGTTCTGCATGTATTTACTTCAGATAAAAATATCTATTTACTTCATTATTCTCACTCTTCTTCTTGGTATTCGTGGTGGAAGTTGTTTCTTGACATTTTCAATGAACTGTACATTCTCTTTTGTCTCGACTTCTTTCACTGGTGGGTCAGGGTTCTTTGACTCGGTTTGCTTTTCAATGAAATTCACGAACTTTGCAATAAGCTCTTGGTTCGTTATTGAAAGTACATCTGGCTTCTTTTCTTCTTGTTCTTTTGGTGGCTCAGTTTGAACAGAAGGTTTTATATGGGCTTCGTGGACTTCACCCTCGGTGCCATGCACCTTAATGTTGTCGCTTTCTGCATTCGCTAATGGAACCTTTCTTTTTCTTACGTATATTTTACCATCTTTACTCTGACTTACGTAATAGAAAGGATGTTGTATTCCTCTTGCGTCATTTAATATAATAGACTCTCGCTCTGATTTTGACAAGCTCATTTTACATCGGTTAAAGTTTTAATTTTGTTTTTTATCTGCAGTCAAATGACTCAGACAAACCCCACGGACAAGACCCAAGAGGTCATAAATGTTGAAGCATTGAAGAAAGAAATTCGCGAGCAAATTTTATCCGAACTGAAGGAACAAAAACAAGAACAAAAGCCAGAGAGACCAAAGAGAAAACTTAGTGAAAAACAACTAGCTGCATTAGCTGCTGGAAGACAGAAGAACCCACGTTTGCTGGCGAAAAAAGCTAGAGAAGAAGCAAAAGCAAAGGAAGAACAAAAAGCAAAGGAAGCTGAAGCAAAGAAAGAGTAAATGGTTTATTTTTATCCAAACTAAATGTATAGACAAATACCTTTATCTGTTGCGTTCAGTAGTGAAAACCCTGACGTCAAAATAAAGGGGAACAGAGTAACGTTTAAGTTTCCAACAGACTGGATTGTGAACATAAATGAAGAGAAGTACATTGGCATAACATCTATGTATATAATACACGTGCTTTCAGAAAGGTTGACTTTATACTTCAAGTCGAGATAGAAAATGACGAACAGTCTTTAAGCGCCCAAAACATTCACATATACAAATACTTTAAAGACGATACAACATTGTTGCAATGTATGATTTCATTTAATGAGATGTTCGAGAAAAAGTTCAATATTGAAGTACAAACTTTACAGCCTTTACGTGAGTTTCTTGCACAACTGAAAGAAGAAGGTAGTCAGCCACAACTTATAGACTTTCATTATGAATTTAATGAAAATGAAGATGGAACTCATGACTGTCAGTTTGTTATATATTCACCATTCAATGAAGTCGCTAAAAAGAAAGAAAATCCATTACGTATAAGGTTTCAAATCTCTGAACCAATGAAGACTTCAAGAATGTTTTCAATTATGATGCAATGCTTCCGAGGAAAAATGAATTTTCAAAGATTGTAACACCTGGCATTTGGGATAGAAAGCAAGCTATATTATATTCAAACTTAAGTAAGGGAGTTGAAAATGAGTTCATTGGTCATACAAGAACTTCACCACTTCCTAACCCTAAATACTATAAATTAACTGGCTTCAATCGTGAGTTTTGGATAGACATGTTCTCCACTCATGACCATAACTGCCCAGTGTTCTTACCTCCAGACCATAAGGACTGTCTCTACATTGAAGCACAACTCTTAAACTCTACCATCGCAGTATTGTAAATGACCACATGGGCTTATTTTTATCACGAATGACCTCATTTCTGACAAAAATAAATGACCTCATTCATGACCTCATTCATGACCTCATTGCTGACAAAAATAAATGACCTCAGAACTTCAACTTACGAATAAAGCTTGTTTTAGTCGTTATTGAGAAGTTAAACTTCTCTTCAAATGCAGGTGTAGCAGACTTACACAAGTCGAATGCAATCTCTTGACCATCATGAAGTGCTTTGTAAAGTTTCATTAAACTGAACTCAGAGTCTTTGTCATATGTTCCAACAGGTATGTGAATGTTCTTATCTTCATTGTAATAGCATTGTATAGCTTCAGGAAACATTTCATTTGCTGTTAAAGCAAGAACGTCTTGTTTGACACCTTTGCAACGTGCATGGAATGCAACTTCATTTAAATCGTTAGTGAGTAAGTCTATGTAGGTCTTCTTTCCACAGAAAATACTTTTATAAGCTAAACTTTGTTTTCCAGGTGTTATTTCTGCAAAGTCGCTATGAAACTGACCAAGGTTTTTACCAATGAGAACTCTTCCATAACGTTTCTCAAACTCTTCAGCTAAACGAGGGATATCTTCATTGTAGAGATGCATACTGTCGGTGTCGCTATAAAAGATGTCCATTCCTAAGTCCTCTGCAGTACAGAATACTTCATTCATAATACGTTTTGACATAGACAGAATATTAACACCAAGTGGACAGAAGTTAAAGTGTCTGCAAATGCTTTTCGTTAGCTTGAAAATAGTTTTATCTGAACCATCCAAACCTTCGAACTTCACTATATGGTTGTAATTTCTTATAGCATATCTTATAGCATCTTTGTCATCTACTATGGTTATTTTTGACTCAATAGGAGATAGAATAGTTTTGCCATAAATGCTGTTCAGAATGAGTTTTATAATTTCTTGTAAGGGGTTTTCTTCTTTCTTATACTTTAACCTTAACTCAAACAACTTCTTTACTTCATCTCTTATTCTCATATCTCTGTTTCCATCGTAATAGTATCCTTGCAACACATCACATTTGACACCTTGATATTTTATGAGGTCTTGTAATGTTATATGGTCAACATACATGAGACAGCAAGTGTTTGAACTTCTTGGAACGTTAAGTTCTGGATTTAGTTCAGGGTCGCAAACTATTAAATGAAAGTGTCTATGTATTCCAATCTCTGTTATCTTAATGAGAACAAAGAAGCCAGACATAAACTTTTCACCAATGGGTTCCTTTTGGTCATCATCGAATAAATGTCTCATGAGATACTCTGTGCTTAGCATCTCATCCTTCAATACTTTTGGAATACCTTCTAAAGTATAAAGTCTTGCTATAGCTGATGGATATAATGAAACAGCGTCGAAATCAGCAATGAGTTTCTTTTCGCTCTTTTGTTTCATGTTATCTGACAGCATACATCTTCCACCTTGAATGCATCTCGAAATAAATTCTCTTGGTTTATTTGAGAGGTCATAAAGATTTCCATTCGGGAAGTATACTCTGTTCTCAAACAATTTGTTAGCAATTGAACAAATACTAACGTAGTCATAAACGTTTAAATCAAACTCTTTCAATAAGTCATTGCGGAACTTTACAAAACCTTCTCTTAAAATTCTTACATCTTGTTTGCAGTAAAACGTGCTATATTTTTCTAAGTCGAAGTGGTTCTCATCTATTCTGCAACCTTTGATGGAATCTATGTTTTTCATAAATGTATCTGCATCCCGGATAAACTTACATGCTTCAGAAATGACACCAGTTCTGTTGTCATTTGCTAACAAAACACTGCTGTAGTAGTTATATGGAAATACTTCTTTCGGTCCTGTTTGTAAGTTAAACATAGCAGGAAATAGTTTAAGCTTCTTATTTATAACACTGTAAGAGTCTTTTATAATAATTGCCCGTCCTTTATATAAACCAGTTATTTGCATTGTTCGTGAACCTTTAATGATGGGAGTTCCTTTCACTTCTGTCATGTGTCTTAAGATGAAGTTTATGTCATAACTGAGGTTGTGAAAATATATTAAACTCTTGTCAGGGAGTCTTTCCAAAAATTCTGTTGCACAGTTTTGACCCCAAATGCTTTCACTCACTGAACCATCTTCACTGTCATAACAGATGTTAAAAGCTTTATGAAAGCCATCCGTACTACACTCAAAGTCAGCAAAGAAAACGTGCTCAGGAATGAATTTACATTTAGCTTTATTTACTTCTTTTGACTCTGCTTTCTTCTTCAGTTGTACACAATACTTTGGAGCATATGTCAAATCTTTAAATGGTGCAAGGTTCTGTTTATATAAGTCAGTAGTATATGTGAAAAGTTCTCCATAAGAAATAGGTTCGAAATATTTGCACTCCCACAATGTTTTCATAACATCCCATAACGGTGTTGTTCTATCATAACGAACTACATATTTATCTTCTCTCTTTGTATAAATCTTCATCTGTTTCTCAATGTTCATTCCACCACAAGCTTTGAGAATTTCTTTATAGTTTCGAATGAAGTATGTTGTCATTGGAAGTCTTTCATTTAGCATGTAGTGGTCTTCAACAAGAAGTAAGTCAATAGTTCTAACAGTTTCGCATTCTTTTGGTATATATCTCTTTATTTCATTATGTCTTGAGTCATTGAAATAACCAATGGTAACATTAAATGCTATACCTGTTGCGTCAGAAATTTCTTGTACTTTACTTTGAGGAAAGTCTCTAACACGAATGACTTCTCTCATGTGGTCAATAGTTTCTTCATTTACTCCAGCCTGAATGCAAGCATAAACGAAACAATTGTCCTCTGTCATAAGTATTGCAGTTCTTTTGTTCAGTTCATTGAAGATTTGGTAGCGTTCAAGATTTATAGGTAATGTGCAAAGATACTTCCATAACTGACCGCTTCTCTTCTTATAAAACTTCTTTTCACCATTATCTTTCCAAAAGCTTTCTATAAGTGCTGGGTTTCCTGTTTGCTTAAGAGCTTCCAAAATGGCTTTCTGGTCATTTGTCAGTGTGCTTTCATCTCTATATGGTCTCTTTTTTGGTTTGCCTTTCTTTACATCTGACATCGTTAAGCCTTCATATTCTGTTAAATCATACATCTTTATTTCAGTAAGATTCTTTATGTTTGTCAAGAAGAAGTCATAGTGCATTTCAACAATACCTGCAGCATTTGCTTCTATCTCTGATATAAAGTTCTCCTTCAAGAGCTGATGTAGTAATGTTCCAATATTATTGAGGTTTAACGTAGAACATTCATACTTTCCACCAAGTTTATAACATACCATCCATCTTTGTTGCGAGTTTATTTTAATTTTCTCTAAGAGTCTCATGAAAACCTTACCGAAATGTTTGTGTAAATATTCTCTGTTTGGTTCATCTAAAGCTTCGATGTTAAAGTCAATGAGTCTATTGCCTGACTTCACATTTCTCTTCCTATTCTCTTCATCTTTCTTTAACCATCTCTCACCTTCTTTTGGTTTGTCGTCAATGGAACGAATGACATCGTTAGCTTTGCGAACTTGTTCTATAGCACTTTTAAACATCTCTCTTCTCTGTTGTTTCAGTGTGTCGTCTCTTCTTCTTGTTTCACCAACGTTTGCATTTGTTATGTCAAACATTTCTTGACGAACATCATGCGAAAGAGCTTTACGAGTATGACCAACGTTCGCATTTGTTATGTCAAACATTTCTCTTCTTACTTCATGAGGTACTGAACGTCTATGATATAAGTCAATAGCAATGTCATTTAAAGGAAATGCTCTTGCATGGACTTCGTCCTCGCCGCGTTGCGGCTTTATGAACTCATGAATTCTATCATAACTTATTGCACCATTGTAGTCTTTAATGAAGTCAGCGAGTGCTTTTTTGTTTGTCGCGTAATGTTTTGCAACATCTATATTAGCTTCTGTAAGAAGTTGTTTTATTTCCGAGTGTTCTAACTTAGACAACTTCCGATACATCTTTAGTAGGAAATAAAAAAATATTTTTTCGAAAAAATAAACTTAGAAAAATTATTTCTTTATATATTTGCCATTCCGAACTTCGAAAAGATGTTTTATACCAGCATAGAATTTTTCTCTAGAGCTTGGTCTTATATCGTTTTCATGACAATATTTTCTATATTCTTCATATAAAGCCTTTTTTTCATACATTTTATAAGGACAATCTAACCAGAATAGCGCATATCCATTTTCGTTATCTAGGTCTCTATATGTTTGTGGAATTTCGCTTTCTTCTGTTTGTAGAATTTCGCCTTCACTATTTAGTTCTATGTATATATATTGTGGAATTTCGCTTTCTCTATTTAGTTCTATGTCTATATATTGTGGCTTAAAAGGATGTGGGCAAGAAGGGTCTGGCGCTATGTAAAAAGTTAATTTTTCTGTCATCTTTTCTATCGGATAAAAAATATTTTTTGAAAAATTAGATTACATTTTTTTAAGTTATTTTTCAAAATAATTTAATATTTTTATTTTAATGAAACACATGCAAGATTGCAAGTTCTTTTCATACAATGCTCTCGCTACTGCCATCAAGAATGAGTTCAATTGCTTCAAACGTTAATGTTATCTTTAACAAGAAGTTTGTGAAAGAATCTAAGTTCGGTCAGTATGTCAGACCATTAGCTATTGTCATTGACCGCAAACGTTATACTTCACAAGAGTTAGCAGTAGTTTTGAAACAAAAGGGTTTCTTCGTGAATGTCAAAGATACTCATTATACTGTTATAAAGAACTCCAACATTGACTTCTTCAGTATTGCTTGAATCTTTCCGAACAGAAAGAATATAAGAAGGGTGAAACATGTGAAATATTATCCTTCATCTCTGAAGACAATAACGAACAAAGATGTTATACAAAAGTTCTTACCAAAGGTTGAAGAAGCTTCTATTGACATTGACGAAGGAAGTGAAATGGTTGAAGAAATTGACCCTGAAGCTATTTAACCAAAAATATATTTTTGGTGAAGAGGTGAGATTTCACCTGTTTTTTCACCTCATTCTCTCTTCGTTAATGTTGTCGTGACTTCTTCGTTAATGTTGTCGTGACTTCATTCTTCCTCTTTGAAGTTATCGAAATATTCTGTTATTTTTTCCTTCAGTAATGGTAAGTCTTCTTTGAAGGTAAGTATTGTGCAACCTTTGATGTCATAGTGTGTTTGAGGAAGAGTATTTTTGACAATTTCTTTTATTTGCTCATTCGGTGTCATTGAAATCGGTAAGTTTTCACGATAGAACCAGTTTCTGTCAGATTTATATATTTTAGCAAGGTCGTAAAAGCTTTTGTTGTTTCTTCTGACTAAATGCAACATAACCATATCTCTGTCTTCTTCATTCTCCAACTCTTCAGTATAAATCATATACTTATAGTTCTTTTCCTTTCCTTTTGGTACTGAACGCGGTATTCTTTTCTGTATGCTTTTGTCTTTGGATTCAATGACTTCATCTTTTGCTTGAAGTTTCTTTTCCATCTCTCCACGTTCTTGTCTGTGAAGTTCGTCAAGAAGTTTGTAAATATTCCAAGCATAACGTGGTGAAGCCCACATTGCAACTGCATTTACTAAAAGTCTATGAACATAATATCCTCTCAAACCGTTTGGCAATTTTTCACGGTTTTCATAGAGTTTTGGCGACTGGGATTTTTTACCTACTCGCTGTTCTTCACTGTTTTCAGAAAAAAGTACGTCTCGCTGTGCTTCACTTAATAGTTCTATGGTGCTTTGGTTCCTAAACCAGTCTTTAGGAAGCTTAGTATCTGGAGCAAAACAAGCCGTCAAAATACTTTGCATTTGGTACATGTCGTCTTTGACAGAACGAATGAGTCTCAATTGTTTGTTATACTGTATGTATTCGTATTCTTCATTTATGACTTCATGAACGATAGCAGTTGTTGTGTTCTCTAATGTTGACATATCTGTCTTTACATACAGGATAAAAAAATAAATAAAATAAAAACTAACTTTATTTTTTTTGAGATAAACACTATTTCTTCACAACATTAAATTTTATCCTGTATGAAATGACTTTAAAAAGATTATTGACTGACTTCGAATACTATCTCATTGACGCACTGACAGACCCTCAAAACTGTGTTGAAAGTTCTTTAAGCTTTAAGATTGAAGGTACGACGCATTTTGTCTTCACTTACGTATTGAAAGAATATGACCGTTATCATAACGAAGTGAATCAAACACTAATAAAATTTGTAGATAAAAAATTGGTTAACAATGAATATTTTAAACGTGAAGACCCAAACACTGCTGGAGATGATGAAGAATACAGACAAGTTATTGAAAAAAATAACGCAAGATTAGATGCAATAGAAAAGAAGTTTAATGAATGTCTTACAAACACGTATGAATATCTTATGCAGTGGGAAGCCAGATGGAAATAAATTTACGTCAAATATGCAATTTATAAAATCTTATGTCGACAGGCTACGTAGCACAGTGGTCTAAGGTGGTGTTATGGAGGGGTCAGGGTCTGTGGTTCGAACCGCGACAGCGCCGTATTTTCTTATTTTCTTTATTTGTCTTGTTTGTCGTGAATAAAAAGTGTCATAAAAGTGCTCTATCTTCCACGGGAATAAATAAAAAATTTACTTTATTTCTTCTTTATTTCTTTGTTCCCGTGGAAGAAGGGTTTTTGCCGTTTTTTCTCAGCCGAAATCAACGATTTTTTCATTTTTGGAATCCTTAGCAAATGAGGAATCTTTTCTCTCGTGGAAGCTTTGACCAAAAATATAATTTAGGTGAAGAGGTGAGATTTCACCTCTTTTTTCACCTAATTTTTCACCTCTTTTTTTCACAAGCGTTTTACATGAATTGTACGATGTATATTTGAAATCCTAAACAGTTTTGTAGCTTCTATTTCTTCGCTGAGGATATCAAAAGTTTTAACAATGCCGAAAGTCTCTTTATATTTCTTCTTGACGTCAGATAGAAGGAAATCTTCTACTGTTGGATAGTTTTTGTTCAGAAATGCTAACATGTCCATTTTATCTTCTGCTGGCTTTTCTGCTTCTTTCTTTAAGTCTGCATAGTCGTTTCGCATTCTTTCTATCTCTTTGACGGAGTAGTTATATTTCCTTATTGCTGCTTTACATTTTGAACATTGTGGGTTCATTTTTGCATTATACATTGAAATTTGACCTGCTAGAACAACTAAAGCGTCAATTGCTCTCTTCATCTCAAACATAGCGGGTCTTAGTTGTTCGTTCCATACTTTGCCTCTTCTATCTTTATCTCTTATTTCCCAAACACATTCAGCAACTAACGAAACAAAGTTGTCGTAGGTCTTAAATTCTTCAGATTTATATATGTCAGAAACATTCTTATATACCATATCGCAATCTTTGTCCATAACTTTATGGTTGCAATGAAAACCAAGGAATTCATAATTTACTTTACGTATGAACTTCTTTATTTCTACTGAGTCAGTTGCTTTGACTTCAATTTCGTCGAATTCAGGAATAGTTAGTTTTTGATGCTGAATTTCAGGTAGTTTAGGTAAATGGTCGATGAGGTCCTCCATTTCATAAAGATACTGTTCATTTGTTTCATCTTTCGCACTACAGTCTAAATTACTTGTTAAAAGTTCCTGCTTAATTTTTTGTATTTCTGTTTCGAAAGTAAATGAAGAAGGAATGAAGCTTTCCATCTCTACTAACATAGATGTTGGATTCATGACTAACGAGTTTGGTGAAGTTGTTGTGGACAGAGTCCCGCCGTTCGCGGCTTGAATTGTTGTTGTGCCGATTGTTGAAATCATATCTTTTATACAAAATAAAAAATAAATAAAAATAAAACTAACTTTATTTTTTCTATCTTAAGGAAATTCACGAAAATTCAAGAGGTGAAAAAACAGGTGAGAAAACAGGTGAAATCTCACCTCTTCACCTATAATATATTTTTGTCTGATTTACATCCAACGAAAAAGTTTAGAAGAATTTTCTTATTCTTTCTGGCATGTTTTTATCTTTCCAGTACTCCCGCTCTAATGGTCCCAGATGAGTTGGTTTAGATTCTCTCAAGTTCTTAGATGGTATAACATCTTCAACGCCTCCTTCATATCTTACTTTATAAGTGTCATCGTTTATGTTGTAGTCAAGTATTTCAATAACCACTCCTCGCTTTGCTTCGTCAATGGTTTCAGCAAGTTTGCCATTACTACTTTCGACTAATTTATGACGAGGGTAAAATGCTATGGAGTCGTCAGCAGCTTTTATAAGATATCCATTACCTTGCGTAGAGTCTACGATATAATAATTTCGACTTAACCTTAAACGTTTCTTTGTCAACGGTTTGTCGTCAAGAACTACACGAACTTTTGTTCCAGGAATGAGAGTAAATTGTGTTGAATTTCTGATATTTTGTGTTTGACTTCGTTTCTTTTGTATATACTTTTCTTCTTGTTGTTGTGTCATTGAATTTGGTGTATGTCCTGTTGTAGAATGTGTTGAGGAATTGTAAACTTCGATGAAATGTTTCATTGTTTCTTCGGTAAAGTCTCGCTCTTGATTTAAATCTCTGAGAGTCCTTATGAAGCGGTTAATGATACCGAGTATGTTATGGTTATGGTCTTCAGTAGTGTAGTGAGTTATGTTATGCTTAATGAGAAATTCTGTGATTTCGTTGCTGAGGTATGCACCGTCTTGGTCTGATGTTAAAATACTTGGGCTATGTTCTGCTACAAACTTTTGTAAAACTCTTAACACTTCATGAGTTCCTTTATTTCTCATTATATACGCAAAAGCTTTGCGAGTGTTAACATTAATGAAGATGAGGAATGGTTTATGTCCTCCTTTTCTGCTTTGAATGAGAGTGTCAAATTGGTATGCGTCAGGAGTGTTGGAGTAAATTGGTAAAAAGTAGTCGTAAGGATTTATTTTTGTTTGATGTACAACATTTTTGTCAAAGAACCTTTTCACTTCAGCTCTGTTAGTAAATCCCGAACTCTTTGCAGCTTCATTGAATTTCTTAAAAGACCTCCATGGATGTTGTTCGAATACTTCTTTCAAGCTCATTTATGTAAAGTTAAAGATTTTAACCAACTCGTATCCAAGCGTGCATTGTTATATAAGGAGGCATATAATCTTTTCCATTACCTGCTGGGTCTGTAATACCAGCTACAACATGTGTATGATTTCCTGCAGTTCCACAGAAAATACCTGTGCTAACATCTTTGGGGTCATCTGAGATATCATATCTATTCATTCCCTGTCTATTCGAACCCGCTGCAAGATTTATATAACCTCTTTTTGTTATTGAATGTGAATGGTTTCCTTCCACAGATGTTCTTCCACTGAACCTATGCATATGTGAAGGAAGGTTTTCAATACCTATTTTCTTTGAACCTCCCATCTTCATTGACTGCGTATTAGTGTAGAATGGAAAACTGTCAACTATTTCATACCATCTACCACCAAATAAAGTGTTTGGATTTATTGGATTCATAGACGTATAAACAGCTCCTATAGGATATATTAAATCATATATGCTCATAACTCTATAAACATATTCTAAAGAACTTATGTCATTAAATACCATTTGGAATGTATCTCCCGGATGAAATGTTGCATTTGTTCCACTTTTATAATGTAATGTTAGTTCAATAGAATTATCCAAGAAAAATTCAAAAGTATCTGGTTGAAGACCTCTAACAAATTCAAATGGAGTTGCTGGTTCACCATTTATAATTTCTGTTGTAAATGTCATTGTATCTGGTTTCGAAAATTTCTTTGTTAGTTCTGTATCCACATAAGTTTTGTCGGCTTTACTGTCTAACATTGCTGGTAGTTCATATGCTTCAAAGTTTCTGGCATGACCTTCGATATTCCTGCAACTCTTATCTAAATTGTTAAGAGTATCTTTTACGCTTGTACTCGGATTCTCTAAAGGTGCACTTGAACCCAAATCATAGTTCAATATTATGTCGTCTGCTCTAACAGTAGTGAAGGATTTATGTGTATGATTTTTGTCGGCTTTACTGTCTAAAGAAGTTTGAAGTTCATTTATATCGGAGATATTGTGTTTATGAGATTTCAAAACTTTGTTCGTTGCGTCAAGTTCTGTTTTGTCAGCTTTACTTTTAATAGCATCTTCAAAAGTTATTTTTGACTTAACTCTCAAAGTAAATCTTGGTTCAACTAATACACCGTTAACAAAGAAGTATGAAGCATAAATTTCAGCGTTATAACCAAATGATTGTGGTGCTATACCTGTGTCATACTGTACAGTACAGTGTATGTCATAACCTTTAGCACGAATGAATTTATATCTTCTTTCATTAACATTTTTCGTATTCACTTTTTCACCCTGTGTTAAATATCCATGATAGTCCGTTATAATCTGTTCATCAGAACTTATATAATGAACATGGTTTTTGTCTGCTTTATTGTCTAAAGAAGTTTGAAGTTCATTTATATCGGAGATATTGTGTTTATGAGATTTCAAAACTTTGTTCGTTGCGTCAAGTTCATTTTTGTCCGCTTTACTATTTAATGTAGCTTGAAGTTCATTTATATCGGAGATATTGTGTTTATGTTCTTTATCTGCTTTTTCGGCTAATTTCTCTTCTATCTCATTTATTTCAAGTTCATGCCTACCACCACCTCCCGAAGAAGTATTTTTCTTCAGCTCTTGAAGAACGTCCACTTCGCCATCTTTGGTGTCAATAATGAGACTTTGAGTTAAAACCTTTCCTGTCTTAATGGATGTTTGTAAAACTTCTTCTTCACCGTGTTCGGGGTCATGGTCGTCGTCATATCTTGTGAAATCAGAGATGTTGTCATACATTAAGCATATCTGTCTCAAAAGTTCTGCTATTTGGAATTGGAACGAAAGATATACAGAACTTTCATCATCTCCTAAAGTCAAGTCTGCTTTCTTAAGTATTTCTTGAATGTATGCAATGAGAACAGAGTACCTTGGAAAATATTCGAACAATATTTCATTAGCTGTTGGTTTTGGTGGTTCTTCTGGAGTTTCTGTTGTTTCAGTTCCTTCTGGAGTTTCTGTTGGAGTTTCTGCATCTCTTGACTTCAATGCTCTTGCTCTCAAAGACCTAAATGTTAGAGCACCGGGTTTTACAAAGGACTTTATAAATGCTTTAATAGTTCCTGGTAAGTTATTGTTAGCATTAAGTAAGTTCCTTATGCTTCCATCATGTACGTCCATAGCACTATGTAAAAAATCTATACTTTTCTTGTAGTCAGCAATAGACTGACTGTGATTTTTTAAAGATTTGTCAATACCTTTAAGCCAATCTTCATGCATGTCTGATACTGAGCCAAGAATATCATTTGCTTCCTTTAGTGTATTTTGTGCTTTTCGTAAAGTATCCAATCCCGTACGTGCATTGTTTGCTATACGTCTTACAGTATCTATTTGACTCCTTGTTTCTTGCATCCAACCAGATAAAGTTTTAATAGTATCCGAACCATTTGAAATGAAGTTCAAAGCATTTTTAACATCATCTAAAGCTTCTTCACCAAGTACTGCCCATATCTTTCCGATTTGGTATTGAAGAACTCCATATGAAGCAGCTGTTAAACCAGTATTTATAAGGTCCCATATCCATGATTTAGCAGTTTTTCCATCCTTTCCATCCTTTCCATCCAAACCGTTTTCGCCTTGAGGTCCTTGTATTCCTTGAGGTCCTTGTATTCCTTGAGGTCCTTGTATTCCTTGTGGTCCGGTGTCACCCTTCTCTCCTTTCAGTTCATCTTTATGTTCGTTATAATATTCTAATGTCATAAGGTGTACATCATTACTGCTACCAGCAACTCCTAATATTTGTTTCTCATTCATGACTAAATTCTTTAGGCATTTAATGTTGTCGTCAAATCGAAAGCTCTTTAACAATTCAATGAGAACATTCAGTACTTTCACTAATGAGGCATCTACTGTAGAATTTATATATTGCACCGTTCCATCATTTATGATAGGAACTTTACTTATTGTAATGAATGGGTCATAAGTGTTAAAAGTATCGAAATCAATGACTTTTTTAGTTTTTCCATCGTCAATGACTAAATCATTGCCTTCAATGGTTAAAGTTGAGTTTTCGTTTACTAGTTCATGTGCTCTTCTTGCTTCATTTGTTTCATACGCATATGCAGCAATAGTCATATTTTAATGAGAATAAAATGTTGTTCTATTTGCAAAGTACTGACCCAAACGAATACGGAACAGTAAAGCTACAAACAAACTTAGGTCTTCAGAATGAAGCGCTTGCTTTCAGAGTTGTTGACTTCAATACTATCGCAACTTTTGTCATAACAGATGAAACAGATTTCATGGAGTTTGAAATAGATGGAAAGAAGCATGAAATAAGATTTCACAATAATGTAGAATATAAGATGGAAACATTAGCTGGAGTGTTAAATGCGCTCATAAATACTACAATAAACAAGGAGAACGAAGAAAACTTAATGAATGTTAAACTTATTGCAGGAGTTTTGAAGTTCAGTTATGCGAAGGAGTTTAAGATAACACGAATGAGTCATAGAGTTCAATTGCTTCTGGGAGCATACCATATGACATTTCCTTTGAAAAGTATTGACAAAACGATTGAGATGAAATCTGTTCCATACGTATGTTATGGCAATTGTTTATACATTGAGTCAAAAATAGCTAATGTCACAGGTATTTCAGGAGTTAATAGTAAAGGTTCAGTAGAATATAAGTCTTTCTGTTATGAAGTAAATTCAATGTTCATTCCAAACGTTCCTGTCATAGCAACTCATTTAGGTAAATGGGTTCGCATTAGTCCTCATAATTTGAAAGACATGCAATTCAGACTAGTTGACTTTCAAGGAGAGCCTGTAGAACTGAAGGCACCAGTGCGAATGACTGTTGAAGTAGACTTTTTAGAAAATATTAAATGCAACAGCTTACAAGAGAACTCAGAGCTAAAAATATAAAGTATGAATGTTATGTATTAGGTCATGAACTTTGGTTGTTGCTGTTTGATGAAACAAATGAGTTAGTTATGTCAGTCAAGAGAACAGAAAAAGGCGTCAAAGGCGCCGAGCGCAAAGCGCTATATTGTGTTAGTGAGAACTGCACCAAGTCAATAAGATTAGGTTTGCATTATGAAGATGAGTTCGATACTGTTGAAGAAGTTTTGGATAGATATTACAAATTGCTAACTTGAAATTTTTTTGACTAACGGCGCAAAGCGCCAAGATGGGCTCAAAGAGCCCTCCTGACTGCTTTAATTTACTAAAACATATTTCAAACATAATTTATATTCTGTTGAAAGTTTTGTATACTCGTTCGAATATTTATACTTAAACTCAACTCCTGGAGTACCTGGTATTTCAATGATGCGGATGTTACCTATTTTCATGAATGGTGGCGTTTGACCACAGCATTCGATTTCAGGGTCGAGATAGTCAATGACACATTGTTTCCCTGTTATTCGTGATATAACATTTTCAAGGTCCTCCTTTGTTAGAATTATTTGGTTCTTGCTTATAAGATTTGTCAAAAGCTTCTTATCGTCTTTGAGTAAGATAGTTTGATATAACTGAAGAAGGTAATGGTCTACGTTATCTGAAGGATTTGTTTGAACATTTGTGTAAGGGTTGTCGTTGGCTTCTCTTGAAAGAATTTGGTCCAGTGGTGGATACTCTAACTTAACATCTGATGTAGCGTTAGCGTTTGAAGCTGAGTTTAAATTCACGGCGCCATGCGCCAAGATGGGCTCTTTGAGCCCTCCCGACTTAAGTTCTGGTTCTTTTTCTTTCAAACACTCCGAACTATAGTTCTTTATGACAATATTGTTTGTCGTTCGTGAGTCAACATTTGATGTTGGTTCAATTGGAACATTAACGGCACCAGCTAAGATGGATTTGCTTCTCATTTCATATAGAATAAAAACCTTTTATATGTATGAAATGAACAATATACTCGACAAGGGTTTGAATGTAAAGCTAACGAATGAAAATATTGTTGAATTCACTGAGACAGGTGCTGTGTATAAAGATGTAGAACTACTGAACAAAAGAGCTAAGGGAAGAAGCAGGAACATGAACAAAGGGTGGAAGCCTATAAAAATTTATGTCAATGATGGCTCAGGAGGTTCAAACATAAAGTATGCAGAAAGTTATAGAGTTTATGCGCTAAAAGGTGAAAAGCCTTCATTTAAGAACAGCTATTCTAACGCATATCCTCAAAAGTTAACGGATGGGGAAGTGGATGATATGAATGACAGCAAAAATATTAACAGAAATGGCGACAGAGATGCATGGAATTTGTTTACCATCAGTCAATTGAAGGTTAAACTTTAAAACAATGTTGGTCGTTCCCATGGAATATTTTTGACTTTAATGGTATTAGTCATGATATGAATCTCAAGGTATGAACGAGGAGAGATGAGAGACTTATATGCTTCCCAAATTTCTTCAAAAGGTAATGTTATACCTGACTGTTTCCAAATGAGTTCAATATCATAGCGTGAGAAACCTTGAAAGATAACGAAGTCAGTTATGAGACGTTTTATGTTTAAAGCTAAAAACCTCCATGTTTGCATAAGTATTGCTACAGTTAAGTGGTAATGTCTGACTTTAGTAATGATGTTAGCTAATGGTGAGTCAGGCTTTGACACTAAACCTTTTCCGGCGAAGTCGTCGCAAACGAGCAGAGTGTTTGAAGGATACTTTTTGAAGGGGTATTTTGAAAGTTTTGACAGAATGTAGTTTGTAAGTCGTTTCATATCGTAAACTCCTGAGTATTGACGTAAGTGGTGTTTGTCAATAATTCTTTCCATCTCTTCTGAAGTCTTTTGCATTCCTGACTGTATAAATTCAACGATGGCATAATATTTCCTCTTACGTCGAATGTAACGTTGAAGAAATTCAATGAGTTCGCTATCTGGAACTTTAACGACAGAGGCTTGAACTTTTGACATAAATGTTTTCGCTGTTGAGTCCATAGAGTCTGAAGTTGCTGATATAATGATTTGGTCATAATATGAATCTTGACCTAAACGCTCTGTTATGAGTATATGACGAATGAGGTTAAATGTCTTACCTGACCCCATCTTTCCACAATAGAAATAAACACCATTTGAACAGAACTCATAGTCCTTACTGAAAGGAAGAATAAGAGAAGAGTTAAGTTTGTCTGTAGTTTCATTCATGTCTTCATCTACGTCATGTATTAAATGCTTCATTTTATCTCCATTAAAAATGCAAGTCAGAAATATTCAGAACATAGCACCGAGTCTAACTGACAAGAGTATAAAGATATACTATGAACACGTTATGATGAAACCAACCAAAATTCAAGAAAGTCAGTATACTTATGAATATCCAAGACACTGGGTAGAGTATGTAGGAGGTGAGAAAGCTATTGAAATAAGACAAGTTAGAAGTATTCCAGCAGGAAGGACAATATTATTGAAGAACTTTAATGTTTTGAGATATAATGATGAGACAAAGAAGCAAGATAGTTTTCCTATTGCTGTGTATGTGAACCTAGACACAGGAGATGACATGAAAGTTTTTAACACAAAGCTTCAAACGGTAGTGAGAGAACAACTGACTGCGGAAGGACACCCATTACCTTCAGAAGTTACCATAGCGTATAATTTTGAAACAAATGCAATAGATTTTAAAGTCGTCTCTGCAAAGAAGTCAGGTTTTACATTTAATGAAGCAGATGTATATTCGAATGAAAACTTCAAAGCTATTGCATGGTTAGATAATGACGATTGCTTTAAGAAAATATTTAAATTCAGTGACTCAACGATGTCAATAGATGACCTTCGTGGAATGTTACCATCGACGTTTACAGTAGAAGGTTCAGCAGGATTGCTTACAAGATTGTCAATTGGTGGTATTTGGTCTCGTGAGAACATTGTTATAAAATCCAGTATAAGTGAATTTGCTGAAGAATCTATATTATGTCTTTCAAACTATATGTATTCGCCGCCGAAGCATTATAGTATAACAAACTTTGTCAGTAAGTTTAATATAAGACTTGTTGAACCTTCTTCAATGAAAGATGTTGTGCTACCCAAAGACGGAAAGGATGGACTCATTATTGAGATGATTTTAATAGCATATTAAATGAGCTTGTTTTTAAAGGTCATTCATGATGAAATAACTGTTGTAGAAGATGTTAGCAATTGTTCAGACATTTTGAAGCGTATAGATGAGATAAGAAAGAAGTTTATGAATGAGAATGTTTATGTTTCATTGACTTTCTCCAGTAAAGAGAACTTTTATGAGATAATATTGAAGAGAGATGATTTTAATATGGTGTAAATGGTAGCTTGGGCAGCTTTAGGCGCAATGGGAACAAAAGCATTAGCATTTGGAGCAAAAGCACTTGGGGCTTATGACGCAGTAAATAAAATGAGTGGAGGAAGAGTTTCGAAGACATTAGATGCAAATAAAGGAAAGATTGGAGGCTGGGTTGCAAAGAAGTTAAGATTAAATAAAATAGGGCTCATAAATAAAGCATCCAATTTGGTTGCGACTGAGTCAGAAAATGCTTTAGGAAAGGACGATGAGTTTGCAAAACATGCAAAAGACTTTAATGACCAGATGAAAGGTGAAACAATGCATTTAAATAGAGTCGATGGAACTAAAGAAAATGTTTCTTCTCCACCAGTAGTTCTTCCGTATGGTCCCTATGGAATGTATGGAAACCCTTACGAAAGACCATTTGACCCATTGACTGGTGGAAGTAACTGGTATCATTACGGACGAAGAAGAAAGACAGTTAAGCTGGAGACAGACGTGAAGAAAGCAACTAAAAAGAAACCAAGGAAGAGAGTTATAAAGCAATGAATTCAACATGGTTAGAAAAGAGGTTAGAAAACGTGTTAGATCTAACATTCTAACATAAACATTATTTTTGTGCTATGTTTTCATACGTGTGAGGGTGGTGATATCATTAATTTTTATATAAATGACAGAACAAAAATATAACATTCTACTCAGCAGGAATGAGACCCTTACTGACTATGTATTCGTTTAATGCTTGATGAAAACAATGGTACATATTATCGTATGGGTATACACAACGTCTGTTTCCATCGTCGTCGTATATGTAGAGCTCAAATCCAGTCCAACCTTCTTTTGTACAATATGTAGCTTTATTTAAGTATGCATTTATGTAGATAAGGCAATTTTCTTCATCGCTCCAGAAATAATTTTTCGTCATTGTTGAAATAGTTTTCGTTCCTCTGCGACCATAAGGAATGTATGCAATGAACTTTGCGTCATATGGGATTGTAATATATTCAGGGTTTCTTTCATCGTCAATGGGTCTGTCTTTGTTAAAATGCATGTTTCTCAGTTTTACTTGAGTTTTGAATAGTTCACGGAAACGTTCTGGGAAAGAGTCATAGTAAATGTAGTCGGACATGTCTTTGTAATGAAATAAAAAATTTAAAAAAATAAAAATAAGGTTATTTTTATTTAGTGAGGACGGTAGTGAAGTCGTTAGTGAAGCGTCCTTTAAAGGCATTGCACATGGGGTAGTGCTTGGGTCAAATTTTCGGGATTATATTTCAACATATATTTCTAAGCTTCATATACAGACTTATATACTGTTGTGTCGTTCTTCATGACAACTTCCCATTTACAATGAATGGCATGTAACATGGGTTAAAATAGGGTCAACTTTTCATAGTCCTTCCATGTTATGTATTTCTCGTATTTCCATCAGAATAACAATATATTTGTCAGTAATGTGAGAGAGTATTGACCAAAATATAAACGTTTAGCTTCGTCAGCTTCATACGCATATGCAGCAATAGTCATATTTTAATGAGAATAAATGTTGTTCTATTTGCAAAGTACAGACCCAAACGAATACGGGACAGTAAAGCTACAAACAAACTTAGGTCTACAGAATGAGCCACTTGCATTCAGAATGGTTGACTTCAATACTATCGCTTCATTCGTTATAACAGATGAAACAGATTTCATGGAGTTGAAATAGATGGAAAGAAGCATGAAATAAGATTTCACAATAATGTAGAATATAAGATGGAAACATTAGCTGGAGTGTTAAATGCTCTCATAAATACTACAATAAACAAGGAGAACGAAGAAAACTTAATGAATGTTAAACTTATTGCAGGAGTTTTGAAGTTCAGTTATCGAAGGAGTTTAAGATAACGATGAGTCATAGAGTTCAATTGCTTCTGGGAGCATACCATATGACATTTCTTTGAAAAGTTGTGACAAAACGATTGAGATGAATCTGTTCCATACGTATGTTATGGAATTGTTTATACTTGAGTCAAAAATAGCTAATGTCAAGGTATTTCAGGAGTTAATAGTAAAGGTTCAGTAGAATATAATCTTTCTGTTATGAGTAAATTCAATGTTCATTCAAACGTTCCTGTCATATGAACTCATTTAGGTAAATGGGTTCGCATTAGTCCTCATAATTTGAAAGACATGCAATTCAGACTAGTTGACTTTCAAGGAGAGCCTGTAGAACTGAAGGCACCAGTGCGAATGACTGTTGAAGTAGACTTTTTAGAAAATATTAAATGCAACAGCTTACAAGAGAACTAGAGCTAAAAATATAAAGTATGAATGTTATGTATTAGGTCATGAACTTTGGTTTTGCTGTTTGATGAAACAAATGAGTTAGTTATGTCAGTCAAGAGAACAGAAAAAGGCGTCAAAGGCGCCGAGCGCAAAGCGCTATATGTGTTTTAGTGAAACTGCACCAAGTCAATAAGATTAGGTTTGCATTATGAAGATGAGTTCGATACTGTTGAAGAAGTTTTGGATAGATATTACAAATTGCTACTAAATTTACTAGCAAAGCAAGATCTCAACTTGATCTTAATACTAAAACATATTTCAAACAAATTTATATTGTGAAGTTTTGTATATCTCGTTCGAATATTTATACTTAAACTCAACTCCTGTAGTTCCTGGTTTTCAATGATGCGGATGTTACCTATTTTCATGAATATGGTGTTTGACCACAGCATTCGATTTCAGGGTCGAGATAGTCAATGACACATTGTTTCCCTGTATTTCGTGATATAACATTTTCAAGGTCCTCCTTTGTTAGAATTATTTGGTTCTTACTTATAAGATTTTCAAAAGCTTCTTATCGTCTTTTGAGTAAAATTGTTTGGTATAACTGAAGAAGGTAATGGTCTACGTTATCTGAAGGATTTGTTTGAACATTTATGTAAGGGTTGTCGTTGCTTCTCTTGAAAGAATTTGGTCCAGTGGTGGATACTCTAAACTTAACTCTGATGTAGCGTTAGCGTTTGAAGCTGAGTTTAAATTCACGGATTTCAGCTCTGGTTCTTTTTCTTTCAAACACTCGAACTATAATTCTTTATGACAATATTGTTTGTCGTTCGTGAGTCAACATTTGATGTTGGTTCAATTGGAACATTAACGGCACCAGCTAAGATGGATTTGCTTCTCATTTCATATAGAATAAAAACCTTTTATATGTATGAAATGACAAAATCTCGACAAGGGTTTGAATGTAAAGCTAACGAATGAAAATATTGTTGAATTCACTGAGACAGGGCTGTGTATAAAGATGTAGAACTACTGAACAAAAGAGCTAAGGGAAGAAGCAGGACATGAACAAAGGGGTGAAGCCTATAAAAATTTATGTCAATGATGGCTCAGGAGGTTCAACATAAAGTATGCAGAAAGTTATAGAGTTTTATGCCTAAAAGGTGAAAAGCCTTCATTTAAGAACAGCTATTCTAAACCATATCCTCAAAAGTAACGGATGGGGAAGTGGATGATATGAATGACAGCAAAAATATTAACAGAAATGGCGACAGAGATGCATGGAATTGTTTACCATCAGTCAATTGAAGGTTAAACTTTAAAACAATGTTGGTCGTTCCCATGGAATATTTTTGACTTTAATGGTATTAGTCATGATATGATCTCAAGGTATGAACGAGGGAGATGAGAGACTTATATGCTTCCCAATTTCTTCAAAGGTAATGTTATACCTGACTGTTTCCAAATGAGTTCAATATCATAACGTGAGAAACCTTGAAAGATAACGAAGTCAGTTATGAGACGTTTTATGTTTAAAGCTAAAACCTCCATGTTTGCATAAGTATTGCTACAGTTAATGGTAATGTCTGACTTTAGAATGATGTTAGCTAATGGTGAGTCAGGCTTTGACACTAAACCTTTTCCGGCGAAGTCGTCGCAAACGACAGAGTTTTGAAGGATACTTTTTGAAGGGGTATTTTTGAAAGTTTTGACAGAATGTAGTTTGTAAGTCGTTTCATATCGTAAACTCCTGAGTATTGACGTAAGTGGTGTTTGTCAATAATTCTTTCCATCTCTTCTGAAGTCTTTGCATTCCTGACTGTTAATAATTCAACGATGGCATAATATTTCCTCTACGTCGAATGTAACGTTGAAGAATTCAATGAGTTCGCTACTGGAACTTTAACGACAGAGGCTTGAACTTTTGACATAAATGTTTTCGCTGTTGAGTCCATAGAGTCTGAAGTTGCTGATATAATGATTTGGTCATAATATGAGTCATTTCCTAAACGTTCCTGTTTATTGACTTCACCATTTTATAAATTTCTGTTGTAAATTGTCATTGTATCTGGTTTCGAAAATTTCTTTGTTAGTTCTGTATCCACATAAGTTTTGTCGGCTTTACTGTCTAACATTGCTGGTAGTTCATATGCTTCAAAGTTTCTGGCATGACCTTCGATATTCCTGCAACTCTTATCTAAATTGTTTAGTGTATCTTTTACGCTTGTACTTGGATTCTCTAAAGGTGCACTTGAACCAAGGTCAAAGTTCAATATTATGTCGTCTGCTCTAACAGTAGTGAAGGATTTATGTGTATGGTTCTTGTCAGCTTTCTTATCATATAAATCTTGAGCAGTGAATTTAACATTATTTTCATCCTCCATGACATAAACATTTCTACATCTAATGTATTTCATCGTCCGTTATGTTTTCCTCCGATGTTAAACCTTGTGGAAAGTTAGGAGGTTTCCAATATAATGCATCCCACCAGTTCCTTCAACCGTTCCTTCAATACTTTCTATACCAACAGTTGTGAAGAAATCATGTTGTATGGTTCTTATCTGCTTTCTTATCTAACATTGCTGGTAGTTCATGTGTTTCAAAGTTTCTGGCATGACCTTCAATGTTCATACATTTACTATTTAAGGAGTTTAGTGTATCTTTTACGCTTGTACTTGGATTCTCTAAAGGTGCACTTGAACCAAGGTCAAAGTTCAATATTATGTCGTCTGCTCTAACAGTAGTGAAGGATTTATGTGTATGGTTCTTGTCGGCTTTACTGTCTAAAGAAGTTTGAAGTTCATTTATATCGGAGATGTTGTGTTTATGAGATTTCAAAACTTTGTTCGTTGCGTCAAGTTCATCTTTGTCAGCTTTACTTTTAATAGCATCTTCAAAAGTTATTTTTGACTTAACTCTCAAAGTAAATCTTGGTTCAACTAATACACCTTTAACAGAGAAAGTAGAGGCATAAATTTCACCGGTATAACCAAATGCTTCTGGTGCTTTAGCTACATCATACTGTACAGTACAGCTTATGTCATAACCTTTAGCACGAATGTATTTATATCTTCTTTCATTAACATTTTTTGTCTTCGCTTCATCACTTCGTGTTAAATATCCTGGTAGTCCGTTATAATCTGTTCGTCTGAAGTTATATAATGAACGTGGTTTTTATCTGCTTTTTCGGCTAATTTCTCATTAACATCATTCACTTCTAATTCAACTCTTCCGCCAGAACTCTTATTATCATTAATCTTTTTCATTAATTCGGTAATTACGTCATAAAGACTATATTCTGTTTTCGGTTTTGTAAATAATGAGTCAAAATTTCTTTTCATCATTACATCGCTGACATTAATGATATCACCAGTTCCTTTTTCATTTATTTCTTCATTAGTTCTGCAATAATGACGAATATATAATCTGTTAATTTATTCTCTTCATCGAGGGTTATAGAATGTTTTGAAATTGAATCATTAACTCCTCTAAATAAATCAATAACTTCAGGATACACGTTTTTAATGTCTTGAATAACCCGACCAGTATCCTGTTGTTCATGTTCTTCGTTCCCGTCGTTACGTGGTTTTATATCTCTAACCATCATCAACGCAGCCATAACCGGAGGGTTTGTTGCTACCTGTTCGAAAATCCGTCGTTATGTATGGTATATCTAAATAATTTCTTTGTGTTTGTTAAAACATTTGAAACAAGTCTTTTAAAACCATCTACAAAATTTCCTGTTTCACCTAATGTTCTTGCAGCATTTACAAGCTCACCCATTCCCGCTTTTGACCCCAAAAACGTCCATATTGCATTTATTTCACTCTGTATAGTTGTCCATTCAGCGAAACTAACACCCGCATTCGCTAAGCTGAAAATGAAATTCAGTGGATCGAACTTAATTCCACCTTCTTTTTCAATTTCAACGAACTCACTAACATGAGATTTTAAATATTCTTTCGTTAAAATTGTTTTCCCCGATGTTATGTCATTAACGAAACTATCACCATCAAAAGTTAACGAATTCAATTTCGTCGTTGATGCTTTTATTTCATACACCGCTTTATCGATAGTTTTTGGCTCACCTTCTTTAGAAGCATATGAAACATTAATGAATGAATTATATGTATTCGTGAATGAGTTAAAATCAATGATTTTCATTAATGACGCCTTTAATGATTCATTAACTGTTGAATCCCTTAAAGTAATTAATGAACTGTCATGGGCTTCGCCCTGGTCGCTTTGCGACTTTATGAAAGGTACACTGCAAACCGTCGAGTTTGGATCAAATGCTGTAGTTGGTGCAGGAATATTAATGATATAAGTCATTAATCATTAAGTGACGTAAATAATGTTGTCGTTTTTGATTTAATTTCTTTAGCATCTGTTTATATATGGTAATTTTATTTCTGTAGTTTCTGAATTAAAGATATTCGCTAAAATGTTTTGTAAACTGTTTTGAACAGCTGTGTAAACCGTTGAATCCGGAACTCTTACGATTTCACACGTCCTTAATAAAAGGCATTGCACATGGTGTAGTGCTTGGGTCAAATCTTTCGGGATTATAATTCAACATATATTCTAACGCTTCATATAAGACTTATATACTGTTGTGTCGTTCTTCATGACAACTTCACCATTTACAATGAATGGCATAGTAACATGGAGTTAAAATAGGGTCAAACTTTTCATAGTCCTTCCATGTTATGTATTTCTCGGTATTTCCATCACTGATAACAATATATTTGTCAGTAAGTGTGAGAGAGTATTGACCAAAATATAAACGTTTAGCTCTGTCAGCTTCATACGCATATGCAGCAATAGTCATATTTTTAATGAGAATAAAATGTTGTTCTATTTGCAAAGTACAGACCCAAACGAATACGGGACAGTAAAGCTACAAACAAACTTAGGTCTACAGAATGAGCCACTTGCATTCAGAATGGTTGACTTCAATACTATCGCTTCATTCGTATAACAGATGAAACAGATTTCATGGAGCTTGAAATAGATGGAAAGAAGCATGAAATAAGATTTCACAATAATGTAGAATATAAGATGGAAACATTAGCTGGAGTGTTAAATGCTCTCATAAATACTACAATAAACAAGGAGAACGAAGAAAACTTAATGAATGTTAAACTTATTGCAGGAGTTTTGAAGTTCAGTTATGCGAAGGAGTTTAAGATAACACGAATGAGTCATAGAGTTCAATTGCTTCTGGGAGCATACCATATGACATTTCCTTTGAAAAGTATTGACAAAACGATTGAGATGAAATCTGTTCCATACGTATGTTATGGCAATTGTTTATACATTGAGTCAAAAATAGCTAATGTCACAGGTATTTCAGGAGTTAATAGTAAAGGTTCAGTAGAATATAAGTCTTTCTGTTATGAAGTAAATTCAATGTTCATTCAAACGTTTCCTGTCATAGCAACTCATTTAGGTAAATGGGTTCGCATTAGTCCTCATAATTTGAAAGACATGCAATTCAGACTAGTTGACTTTCAAGGAGAGCCTGTAGAACTGAAGGCACCAGTGCGAATGACTGTTGAAGTAGACTTTTTAGAAATATTAAATGCAACAGCTTACAAGAGAACTCAGAGCTAAAAATATAAAGTATGAATGTTATGTATTAGGTCATGAACTTTGGTTGTTGCTGTTTGATGAAACAAATGAGTTAGTTATGTCAGTCAAGAGAACAGAAAAAGGCGTCAAAGGCGCCGAGCGCAAAGCGCTATATTGTGTTAGTGAGAACTGCACCAAGTCAATAAGATTAGGTTTGCATTATGAAGATGAGTTCGATACTGTTGAAGAAGTTTTGGATAGATATTACAAATTGCTAACTTGAAATTTTTTTGACTAACGGCGCAAAGCGCCAAGATGGGCTCAAAGAGCCCTCCTGACTGCTTTAATTTACTAAAACATATTTCAAACATAATTTATATTCTGTTGAAAGTTTTGTATACTCGTTCGAATATTTATACTTAAACTCAACTCCTGTAGTTCCTGGTGTTTCAATGATGCGGATGTTACCTATTTTCATGAATATTGGTGTTTGACCACAGCATTCGATTTCAGGGTCGAGATAGTCAATGACACATTGCTTTCCTGTTATTCGTGATATAACATTTTCAAGGTCCTCCTTTGTTAGAATTATTTGGTTCTTACTTATAAGATTTATCAAAAGCTTCTTATCGTCTTTGAGTAAAATTGTTTGGTATAACTGAAGAAGGTAATGGTCTACGTTATCTGAAGGATTTGTTTGAACATTTATGTAAGGGTTGTCGTTGACTTCTCTTGAAAGAATTTGGTCCAGTGGTGGATACTCTAACTTAACATCTGATGTAGCGTTAGCGTTTGAAGCTGAGTTTAAATAAATTCACGGATTTCAGCTCTGGTTCTTTTTCTTTCAAACACTCTGAACTATAGTTCTTTATGACAATATTGTTTGTCGTTCGTGAGTCAACATTTGATGTTGGTTCAATTGGAACATTAACGGCACCAGCTAAGATGGATTTGCTTCTCATTTCATATAGAATAAAAACCTTTTATATGTATGAAATGAACAATATACTCGACAAGGGTTTGAATGTAAAGCTAACGAATGAAAATATTGTTGAATTCACTGAGACAGGTGCTGTGTATAAAGATGTAGAACTACTGAACAAAAGAGCTAAGGGAAGAAGCAGGAACATGAACAAAGGGTGGAAGCCTATAAAAATTTATGTCAATGATGGCTCAGGAGGTTCAAACATAAAGTATGCAGAAAGTTATAGAGTTTATGCGCTAAAAGGTGAAAAGCCTTCATTTAAGAACAGCTATTCTAACGCATATCCTCAAAAGTTAACGGATGGGGAAGTGGATGATATGAATGACAGCAAAAATATTAACAGAAATGGCGACAGAGATGCATGGAATTTGTTTACCATCAGTCAATTGAAGGTTAAACTTTAAAACAATGTTGGTCGTTCCCATGGAATATTTTTGACTTTAATGGTATTAGTCATGATATGAATCTCAAGGTATGAACGAGGAGAGATGAGAGACTTATATGCTTCCCAAATTTCTTCAAAAGGTAATGTTATACCTGACTGTTTCCAAATGAGTTCAATATCATAACGTGAGAAACCTTGAAAGATAACGAAGTCAGTTATGAGACGTTTTATGTTTAAAGCTAAAAACCTCCATGTTTGCATAAGTATTGCTACAGTTAAATGGTAATGTCTGACTTTAGTAATGATGTTAGCTAATGGTGAGTCAGGCTTTGACACTAAACCTTTTCCGGCGAAGTCGTCGCAAACGAGCAGAGTGTTTGAAGGATACTTTTTGAAGGGGTATTTTGAAAGTTTTGACAGAATGTAGTTTGTAAGTCGTTTCATATCGTAAACTCCTGAGTATTGACGTAAGTGGTGTTTGTCAATAATTCTTTCCATCTCTTCTGAAGTCTTTTGCATTCCTGACTGTATAAATTCAACGATGGCATAATATTTCCTCTTACGTCGAATGTAACGTTGAAGAAATTCAATGAGTTCGCTATCTGGAACTTTAACGACAGAGGCTTGAACTTTTGACATAAATGTTTTCGCTGTTGAGTCCATAGAGTCTGAAGTTGCTGATATAATGATTTGGTCATAATATGAGTCATTTCCTAAACGTTCTGTTATGAGTATATGACGAATGAGGTTAAATGTCTTACCTGAACCCATCTTTCCACAATAGAAATAAACACCATTTGAACAGAACTCATAGTCCTTACTGAAAGGAAGAATGAGAGAAGAGTTAAGTTTGTCTGTAGTTTCATTCATGTCTTCATCTACGTCATGTATTAAATGCTTCATTTTATCTCCATTAAAAATGCAAGTCAGAAATATTCAGAACATAGCACCGAGTCTAACTGACAAGAGTATAAAGATATACTATGAACATGTTATGATGAAACCAACCAAAATTCAAGAAAGTCAGTATACTTATGAATATCCAAGACACTGGGTAGAGTATGTAGGAGGTGAGAAAGCTATTGAAATAAGACAAGTTAGAAGTATTCCAGCAGGAAGGACAATATTATTGAAGAACTTTAATGTTTTGAGATATAATGATGAAACAAAGAAGCAAGATAGTTTCCCTGTTGCTGTGTATGTGAACTTAGATACAGGAGATGACATGAAAGTTTTTAATACAAAGCTTCAAACGGTAGTGAGAGAACAACTGACTGCGGAAGGACACCCATTACCTTCAGAAGTTACCATAGCGTATAATTTTGAAACAAATGCAATAGATTTTAAAGTCGTCTCTGCAAAGAAGTCAGGTTTTACATTTAATGAAGCAGATGTATATTCGAATGAAAACTTCAAAGCTATTGCATGGTTAGATAATGACGATTGCTTTAAGAAAATATTTAAATTCAGTGACTCAACGATGTCAATAGATGACCTTCGTGGAATGTTACCATCGACGTTTACAGTAGAAGGTTCAGCAGGATTGCTTACAAGATTGTCAATTGGTGGTATTTGGTCTCGTGAGAACATTGTTATAAAATCCAGTATAAGTGAATTTGCTGAAGAATCTATATTATGTCTTTCAAACTATATGTATTCGCCGCCGAAGCATTATAGTATAACAAACTTTGTCAGTAAGTTTAATATAAGACTTGTTGAACCTTCTTCAATGAAAGATGTTGTGCTACCCAAAGACGGAAAGGATGGACTCATTATTGAGATGATTTTAATAGCATATTAAATGAGCTTGTTCTTGAAGGTCATTCATGATGAAATAACTGTTGTAGAAGATGTTAGCAATTGTTCAGACATTTTGAAGCGTATAGATGAGATAAGAAAGAAGTTTATGAATGAGAATGTTTATGTTTCATTGACTTTCTCCAGTAAAGAGAACTTTTATGAGATAATATTGAAGAGAGATGATTTTAATATGGTGTAAATGGTAGCTTGGGCAGCTTTAGGCGCAATGGGAACAAAAGCATTAGCATTTGGAGCAAAAGCACTTGGGGCTTATGACGCAGTAAATAAAATGAGTGGAGGAAGAGTTTCGAAGACATTAGATGCAAATAAAGGAAAGATTGGAGGCTGGGTTGCAAAGAAGTTAAGATTAAATAAAATAGGGCTCATAAATAAAGCATCCAATTTGGTTGCGACTGAGTCAGAAAATGCTTTAGGAAAGGACGATGAGTTTGCAAAACATGCAAAAGACTTTAATGACCAGATGAAAGGTGAAACAATGCATTTAAATAGAGTCGATGGAACTAAAGAAAATGTTTCTTCTCCACCAGTAGTTCTTCCGTATGGTCCCTATGGAATGTATGGAAACCCTTACGAAAGACCATTTGACCCATTGACTGGTGGAAGTAACTGGTATCATTACGGACGAAGAAGAAAGACAGTTAAGCTGGAGACAGACGTGAAGAAAGCAACTAAAAAGAAACCAAGGAAGAGAGTTATAAAGCAATGAATTCAACATGGTTAGAAAAGAGGTTAGAAAACGTGTTAGATCTAACATTCTAACATAAACATTATTTTTGTGCTATGTTTTCATACGTGTGAGGGTGGTGATATCATTAATTTTTATATAAATGACAGAACAAAAATATAACATTTCTACTCAGCAGGAATGAGACCCTTACTGACTATGTATTCGTTTAATGCTTGATGAAAACAATGGTACATATTATCGTATGGGTATACACAACGTCTGTTTCCATCGTCGTCGTATATGTAGAGCTCAAATCCAGTCCAACCTTCTTTTGTACAATATGTAGCTTTATTTAAGTATGCATTTATGTAGATAAGGCAATTTTCTTCATCGCTCCAGAAATAATTTTTCGTCATTGTTGAAATAGTTTTCGTTCCTCTGCGACCATAAGGAATGTATGCAATGAACTTTGCGTCATATGGGATTGTAATATATTCAGGGTTTCTTTCATCGTCAATGGGTCTGTCTTTGTTAAAATGCATGTTTCTCAGTTTTACTTGAGTTTTGAATAGTTCACGGAAACGTTCTGGGAAAGAGTCATAGTAAATGTAGTCGGACATGTCTTTGTAATGAAATAAAAAATTTAAAATAAGGTTATTTTTATTTAGTGAGGACGGTAGTGAAGTCGTTAGTGAAGTCGTTAGTGAAGTCGTTTATGTATCAGATGGTTTTGTAAATATTTAAGGTTAAGTTGGTGTTTGTGTTTGTGTTGTAAAATATACGTTACCGGTTTTGTAAAGTGTCAAAACCGCTAAGTTGGGTAAGGTGGAACGCAGTGCCACAGTACCCAAGATAGTCATACTAACTAATATACAAAGGGAAAAACTAAATCACAACTTAAACAGTTGAAAGATTTCAAAAATAAAGTATTAACAGAAGAAGATATTGATGAATTATATAAATTATATAATCCTGAGCCGCAAAAGCCAAAGGAACAAAAGCCAAAGAAGAAAAAGCCGAAAACAACACCAAAAGAGAAAGTAGCAAATGTTCAACAGCTAAAGGTGCAAAACGCCCAGGTCCTTCAGACCATAAATGATGCACAAGCTTTAATTTATGATTCATTAGTTAAACCATATTCAGCCCGACTTTTAAATGAAGATCAACTTTTGGAATTCATCCTTCAACATAAACTCGAAGCGGGAAAGTATATCAAACCTTTATATACAGCATATTTAAAACAAATGAATAGAATACATCCAGAATTAATGAAAGGAAAATCAACAACTAAAACTTCATCATCCAAAATCAAAGCAGATAAAATTAAACCACTTGCAACACCAAAACCTCCAACGGTAGTACCTCCTCTTCCTTCAGTTAATCCTTCATCATTCACTTTATTATATCCATTTCAAACATTAAAGAAGCAAAAAGATTTTAAAAAGGATTTCAAGATATTAAATAAACCAACTGACCCAAAAATTCAACCATTAAAGGAAAAATTCAGTCGCCCTTCATTTGCACCATATCCATATTCATACGAAATCGATCATCTGGAATATTCAAAAGGAAACGTTACTTATTTATTTGCCATTAACATTAACACTAGATATTTATATTGCATTCCAGTGAAAGGGAAAACAGAACAGGAAACAAGAAGAGCTATTCAATACTTACTAGATCATGAAAGAGTAGATAATATAAGGGGTGATGGTGATAAAGGATTTCAGGCAGCTATGGCTCATTATTTCCCACAAATTAATTTTTACTTCTCATCTTCTCCATATACGTTTCATAATAAAATAGTTGATGCGGTAATGAGAACTCTTAGAGATGCGTTAGGGGTTAACGGTCGGATATACTGGGATGGAAATCATGACTCCATCATACAGCAGTTAGTATATTATTACAATAATACATGGCATAGAACTATAAACATGAAACCAGTGGAAATGAAAAATGATATTTCAAAAGAATGGGAATATATTAGAAAGCAAATGGAAAGTTAAATGATGTTAAACGTGAACAAATTAATTCGGGGCTCATGAATTTTAAACAAGGGGATAAAGTTTTGATTCATCTCGATTATGGAAAAACTAATAAATCAATGACAAAAAGAAGACGAAGATTTGACACAATAGCTGAATTTGTTAGATATATTAACGGCAATGCATTAGTTGAAGTTGACAATAAATTAATAGAAATTCCGATTTATTTTATTACTCCATTATATTTAAATAATATTTAATTTTTTTATTTCGTAAGAAATGAGTGACAACAAAGCAGCCAAGAGTCCTGATTCAATTAAGATTCAGAGTCCAGACAATGAATATAAAAAGAAACTAAACAGAATTAAATCAAAAATATGCTATTACAAAAAGAAGCCGCAATGCGGCGGGGCTGATGCCCATAAAACTAAAGGAACTGAAAACGATAAAGAGAGGAAAGAAATAATCGAAAAATTAGAAACTTACCGTTCAATCCTTAAACTGAGTGAAGCAAAAATAAAAGAATTTAATAGAATAAATAAATTGATTGGAAGAGATGAATTTAATAAAGATGAATTTTTAAACTCAATCCAAATTTAATTTTTATTCCTTTTCGACAACGTCTCTTCGAGACGCCGAACCCTTCTGGGTTCTTCTTTCCATCATTACTGCATAACCGCATCTTCTCGGTTTTCGTGGTTTGTTGTTTTTAATTCGTTCTTGCATCATTTTTATCATTTCCTCCCTTGTTATGATTCGTGGTAAATTTTGAGCTTGTGGGGTATCCATTTATATAAAAATAAAATTTTGTTATCAGTTATTTTATCATCATTTTATTAAGTTCATCTTTAGTTAATTTGAATGATAAGAAAATTTATTTTTGAATAACTGAAGGTGTCACCACGTCACCATGTGTCACCTGGTTAATTAACTTCTTTTAAAAATGATGACAACATGACATTTAGACAACAGGTACGAAAGGAGGAAGGCATTTATGAATCATTTTTGAATAACTGAAGGTGTCACTACGTCACCATGTGTCACCAGGTTAATTAACTTCTTTTAAAAATGATGACAACATGACATATAGACATCACAGCAGGATTAATGCAAAAATAAATTCCAATCATACTTTATACTGCAAGACCTTCAGGTCTCGCCGCTTAGCGGCTCATTTACAGGTATTTCATCGTCAGTAAATGAATCCTCATTATCGTTTGGTTCAACCTGTTTATATAATCCTTTCATTTCTTCTTTCAAAACATAACACCATGTTTGTTTACCATCTATTCTTCTCTGTTTCCTATCACATTTATCCTTAATGCTCATTTGGAAATTCTTGTCTTTCATGTCTGATGGTTTGCAGCATAGAGCATTTTTACACGTCATACCTGCACACAGTTCATCATAATGTGTATTTATCCATTCATCTAAAGGATTTGTTGATAATTCAATTAAATCTTGTTTGGCTTCAGTCATCGGTATGATTCGTACATTAAATGATGAAAGGTCATATTGCATAAAATACGTCAGTAAATTATCATAAAATTCCTTAGTGCATGAATCCATTAAATTCTTGAAGTAATCAAATTGACCCTTAAATTTACCATTAACTCTTAAAACTACGTATCTTCTGTCTCCAACTTCAATTTTGACAGGGTAGACGTTATTAGTTACGAAAATGAAATTAGCAACATTCTGAGCAGTTCTTCTGGGTTGATTCTTTTCATTAATTCTAATCTCATTATCCGTAATAATTGATTTCAAAGCGTTGAAGTTTGCGAGTCTATCTTCACCTACATTCTTGAGTTCATTAAGTACAAGAAACATTTTATTCTCAACTACTGAATTGAAATTACCCGTTAGCTCACTTATTTCGGTAATGTTTTTACATGAATAACCGGCGAGAAGTTCAGAAATAATGTCTGTAAATCTGTTTTTACCTGTTCCCTGAAGTCCTTTCAAAATAATTGCTGTTTCATTCTTGATTCCAGGATGTTGAATCATTGATGCAATCCAGCCGAGAAGGTATTTATACACTTCATCGTTATTATCACAAATGGCTTCTTTAATGAAATTCATAAACATCTCAATTTTTGAGTAATCAGGCTTTTCGAGAACGTTGTATTTATAACCTTGAAACGTTGAGAAAACATCTGGGGAATCAGATTTAAAGCAAACACCCTTAACGGTTAATGAGGATAATTGATTTAGTAGTACATCCCATGCTGTTATTGTTTTACCTTCTTCTTTAAATAATTTAATCATTTTGAGTGACTCTTTCATGTTTGATTGAAGAACGAATGATATTTGATTCATTTTGTCGTGGATATTATAGTCCTTTTGAATGAAATATTTATTTCCACAATCTACAAAACGGATTACACGTGATAAATCCTCAATTACTTCAGAACTGTTTTTATACTGATGATTTTCAGCCTTGCGTCTAATATCTGTTATCAAAAACGAGTCATCAAGTTTTATATCAAATGTTATTTTTGGCTTACGTAATAAAGGCAAAACGTATTCATCATAATATTCCTTTTGATATAGTTTTAGAATCTTCACTAAAACAAATGGAGAAGTCATTAAATGTGCATATCTACTACGTGCTTTTTCAAAATTACTTTTTGCATTTTCAGTTAAATTGCAGAAGTTATAAACGTTATCGTATGCTTCATTAATTAAATGATTAGGTAACGAATTAATTGCTTGAAACAGTGTGAATAATGTAACTTTTTCTAAATTCATGTTTCCACCGTCATTATGTACTTCAAAATCACTGATGCCATCAACTATGCTCTGGGCAAGTTTATCGTCAATGTTTACATCTTTGTTTTCATTCATGATAGTCTTTATTTCTTCGTTCTTTTGTTCAACTCTTACCTTAATATTCAAATCATTTAATATATCATTCACTGTTCTGGTTAATGTTGAATCGTAACTTCCACGAATGAATGAGTATGTTTTTATTGGTTCTGTTGCATTCTTGCGAACTCTTGAATCAGCCATAACTACTAAAGAACGCTTTGAATCATCCATAGAAGTCATTATGTCAATATCATAATCATTGCAGGAATAGCATTTAATCATTCTGTTCGAAACTGAATAGAAGAAATTAGTGTTGCAATAAATGTGAAGACCTCCTGAAGCGGTTTTAACGATAACATCTTTATCCGAAAGTTTTGATAAAATATCTTTTCTAACTGTTTCTTTAAGTTCATCATTGTATGATTTATTGATATCAACATCTATAATCGTTAAATTTGAAATTTTATTTACTAATAAAGCCATACCAGTTTTCCTTCCTCTTCCTCCATCATGTTTGAGGTAGTTATGTAAATCAATCTTGTTTTCACCAATTCTTTCGTTGAGGGTTTTAGTTTCTGCCACAACTAATTCCTCAGCTAATGAATCAATAACTTTTTCATCAGAAACGATATAGTTGCTGTTGTTGTTTGTTGCTGTCATTTATATAGGAATAAAATAATAAAAATAATTTTAAAACTAACTTTATTTTTGGACTGCATCAAATTTCCTTTGTTGATGTTGTCTAAATGTCATGTTGTCATCATTTTTAAAAGAAGTTAATTAACCAGGTGACACATGGTGACGTAGTGACACCTTCAGTTATTCAAAAATAATTAATTATTGAATAACCTAAAAACCATTAACGATAAAATATATTTTTGGTCGTTTATGACAAAAATAAATGGTTCATTTACTCACAATATTTTTGTACAAAACGACCCCAAACTTTTAACTTCTTTTCTGCAGTTTCTAATGCTGTCTTAGCGAGTTCATATTCTCTAAATTCTCTCTTTAAATCTTCTTGTTCCCATTGGTCTAGTTCGTATGGAGAATCTCTATAACCATAACATATCTCACGTTCATGTTCTAATTGTTTTTCGCGCATTTTTCTAACTTCTTCTTCAAACAAATGTTTGGCATTCTCTACTGTATCTTCGAGTTCTTCTTCATCTAATTTCTCATGAACTTTCTTGTCTATGGAGTCCATAATATCTTTGACATAAAATGCATACTTTACAGAGCACCATTCAGCAACAAAATGAACGAGGTCAGGATGTATGTATTTAAGAATGATATCACCAAATGATTTAGGATAATCATCGAACGCCTGAAATGCTAACAAATCATTTACCGGAATAATCGTATCAAAAGTGACATCAACTTCTTCATTTGCTTTCTTGAAAACTTCTGAAGGGTCAATATATTTACCACATACTGAGTTATCATATTTTTGAACATTATTATATAACGAATGAACAAACTTTTTAACTTTCCTTTCTGATTTTGGTTTATATGTTGCAAATGCGAAAGATTCACGGGCGCAATCCATCTGAAGATAACCGGCATCACCTCTTTCGGTTTCTACTTCTAATTGTTTAAAGCTTTGATTTGATGATTTGTAACCAACGAATAAACGCATGCATTTAAAAGCGGCATCACATGTGAAAGCTTTATTTGAAACTAGAGTTGCTTTAACTTTGCGTTTAATATATGTGTCACCTAATTGGTTCACATCATGAGCTGGATTTGTAATTCTTAAATGAGTTTGTTTATCATCAAAATATGGAGCATCAGAGTCATAGCATGAACTTTCAAGTTCTCTATAATATCTTCTACCGTCATTCTTTGCGAATATTTCATTTATCTTTTCGAATGAATGAAACACATTTCCATTAATCGGTTTAGTGTTTGGCACCAAATAGTTAGTCGTCATTTATTAATAAATAAAAAATCAAAATTAAAAGATGAAAATGAATTTTTAATTTTAATGAAATAATCAACTATGGCTGCAGGTATATTTAAGAAACTGTGGGATAGAGTAAAAAGAGGAGCGAGTAAAGTTTGGGAAACATTGAAGAAGGGGCAAATTGGATATTTAAGAATAAAGAAGCAATTAGTGACGTTGCTGAATCAATAACACCAAAAGCTGCCCCAATAAGAGAAGTTTTAAATAAAGGAGAAAAAGTTTATCAAAGACTACAACCGATACTAAGATAAAAATAATTTTAAGCCGCTAAGCGGCGAGATGATCCATAGGATCTCATATTTATTTTTCCACTATCTACCTCCTATTTATTAAGTATTCCTTCAGCTATTCCACCAACTGCGTTACCTGCTTGTGCTCCCATCGCCGGATTACCTGCTTTAGTACCTAATACTCCACCTATGATAGTTCCTGCCGTTTTCGCTACTGGTGCCAAAAAGTTTGCAACGGGTTTAATAATCTTTTTATAAACCCAACCCGCAGCTTTCTTAATTCCATCCCATAATTTTTTAAAGAATCCTGCCGCCATTTCTGATTTAATATTAATTAAAAAAATATATTTCATCACTTATATTCTAATTTTTATTTAATGATAAATGAAACCGATTTTAAAAATAAATGAAACAGAGGAGGAAGAAATAAATGAAAGTGAAAATGTTCAACAAAAAATAAACGTTGTTAAACCAATTACTGAAATAAAAATTTTTTCATCTGTTGAAGAATTTAATGACTATTATGCTAATAATAAAAAATTATTTGAAGAATTGACAACGTGTAAATTGAATAAAATGTTTAAAGTTGATGGATTCAAAATTTCAAAAATAAAAGGAGTGGTTAGTTTGAAATCTATTCCTCAATCAAGAATCACCTCATTAATGAAAATTAATGATTTAACAAAAAGAATAGAAGAGATTGAAGAAAGAATGAATCAAATAATTGATTTCATAAATTCAAATAATCATTAGTTTCTTAAAGTTCTATGTTGAACTCATCAAATTCTTCTTCTTCATTACCATTACCTTTAGCGAGTTTATTTACTCTTTCAACTTTATCTTTTGATAGTCTATCGTTTAATTTTTTCTGAAGTTTTTCGTTACCAAGTTCTAAAATTTTACACGGATGATATTTAAACCCGTTAAATTCTTTTTCCTCAGTTTTAATCATTAATCTACAAAGAACTTTAGTGAGGTGGTTTTGTTGTTTAAACCATTTATCCTTAATATTTGTTATAAATTCAATATCCGGAATTAATTCCCAAATTTTTGAATTTTCGATTAATTTACCATCAAATGCAAAAGCAATAGGTTTAATATTAAACTTACCTTTATAAAATAAACTTTGTATGTAATCATCAAAATAAACGTCTACTTGTTTAAACTGGGTGAGAATTGGTGAAAGTTTATCCATTAATTGATTTACAGTCACGAATTTAGAGCTGTTCATTTCTTACGAATTAAAAAAATAAATTATTCAAAAATGTAAGACATGAATTTTTAAAGTTTATTTTTAAAAAATTTTTTTATTTCATTATGGTAGTGAATCTTTCATTCATGAAAATAATTATTTCTAATTTCTTTTATTCTCTCGTACATACTAGATTTGAAGAATTCGGAACTTTTACCATAATCTCCTAAATGTTTTCTTATCCCTAACATGTGCCAGTTATTATATGAAACTGAATAAACTTTATTTTTATCTTTACACCTTTCATCACTTCCAATATATTTATATCTCAGTTTTGATTTAGCATTTTCATATTCATTAGCGTTTAATAATTCACAGTCTTCCTTTTTAAATTGATGTTTAAGATATTCAGGATTTAATACTCTACGTTTATATGCTCCTAACTTAGTTCTAAAGGTTTTTCTACAAAATTTAGGAATTCCATCCTCTTTAATGTCATCAATGATTTCCATTTCATTATTTTCAATTTCTTCTTCTCGTTTATGAGGTCTTTGATTATGACTCCATTGATTCCATGAAATTAAATATTCTTTATCATTATATTTATACCTCATTAGCTTATTTTGGCTTTCATATTCATTTAATAATTCACAATCTTCATTTTTAAATTGAAGTTTAACCCATTCAGGATTTAAACAATGTTTAATTAATCGCGGAATATCTGACATCATCTATATATAGGAGGGGGGCACAAACCCGCCCAGTGAGGTGAAGTGAAAAGTGACAAGTGTACATGTCAGAAATGTAAAGTGTCAGATTTAAAACAAAAAATGGATTAATTTATTATTATATGATAGAGAGATTTGGTAAGTTAATATCAAATTTGTAAGTAAGGGAAAAAAAAGTAAGAAAGAAAGAAAAAATTTTTAAAAAATAAAAAGCCACTCGCTTCGCTCGCGGTTGACAAAAAGAACAAATTCGAAAAATAATTGTATGAAATTACGAAACTAAGCCGCGAGCGAAGCGAGCGGCTTAAGAAAAGAACAGATTCGAAAAAAGATTGTACGAAACTACTAAACTGAGCCGCGAGCGAAGCGAGCGGCTTAAGTAAACAACATATTTCAGATTATCGATACTAAAAATTTTTTTATTTTATTACATTTTTTTTGCATTTTTTTAAAGCTTCTTAACTTAAATCATGGAATGTCTCAAAGACAAAAGTAGCATACAGCATGTAAAGCTAAAGAAAGATAATCATAATTAATACCTTAATTTTTAGTATTACGCATTTTTAGGTGCAAAATTTAAAAACATTCTAATACAATAGAGCAGTTTCCAAAAGTAGCATACAGCATGTAAAGCTAAAGAAAAATAATCATAATTAATACCTTTAAAGTTTAAAATCTTGATTTTTTTTAAAATCAAATATTTATAACTTTAATACATACAGCTTAAACCTTATACTTGTTTTCTCTTGTGAGAAAGCAATCTTACAAAGCTAACAATCCTAAAAAATAAAGAATTAAAATTTAATAATTTAATCTAAAATTAAAATCAAAATTAAATAAAATGAGTTCTTTGTAATAATACTTTCAAGGTAGGATATATTTTAGTGGGATCTATTGAGTCATCACTAACAGCATTGAGCAATCTATTGAGCATTGAAATACTCTCGATTTTTCTTTGTCTTTTTACATCAATTTCTGCGTTAGTTGCTTTTTCCATGATCCTAATAACACGGTCATCTGCTGGATTTTGATCAATTTTGAGTTTGATAACGAAAGATGGTATCACTTTTGTATAAATTTATATAATAACATCATCAATTCTGAGATTTTTTCGATCAGGAAAATAGTCATGTTTGAGTGTTCTAAAATGAGCTTCGGCAATATTGTTAGTTGCGTCGCCTTCACGCCTGTCACGAGCAATCCATCTTGATATGTTGTAACGCCATTGTCTGTTAAAGTATTGAGATGCTGTTGGATCTGTGTCGAGCAACTCCAGAACTTGATCATAGGCAGCATTTGCTTCTTCCTCATGTTCTGCATCTAATTTGAAGACTAAATCCTTCATCAAATTATAGAATTGTTCAAATTTTTCTTGAGAAGAAAACTTATTTGATTTGCGAAGAATTGCACGAAGAACATGTACTCCGCACCAAAGTATTTGAGCTTGTGGAATGCTTTCTTCTATTGCTTGAGCTATCTGTGGAGCACAGTCCATGCTAATGTATTCTGGCTCAATTGTTACCCATCTGAGATAGGCGCACACGCAAACTTGAATGTTTTGATAAGTGTCTGGTTGACAAAAGAAATATAAAAAAGGGAAAATGTGAAAATCTTTGATTTTGCCAGTAAATGCATACAATGGAATGTTTGATCGCAACAATTTATAGGTGCTGTCTATATGAAATGTCTTGATACTATGCGCATAAGCTTTGCCTTCAAAAGGCGCGTAATAGAAACACATATTATTGTCTGAGACTTCAAATGCAATGAGATCATCTGGAGATTCTTCTTGTACTGTCTGAACAAAGATTTGCAATGACACAACATCGTCAGGAGAATATCTAGTTTGAAGAGCATGTATTCTCTCTGCAAATCGTTTGATTGCACGTGGTTTTTGAGCGTACATCTCTGGAATGGACGGACCTGTAAGAGGAATTTCAAGATCTTTGAATGCATTTAGCTGTGCTATCGCTCTTTGATTGTCATCTGTTTGGAAGTAATGTTCTAAATATTTGCGATAAAAGACAGACGAATATTGACTTTTGTCATTTGGGGCGGAATGATCATGTTCTTCAACTATTTTGATTAGTTTGTATTTATTTTGATCCAAGATTGCAACATTAAAATGTGCAGGACATTTTGGATATTTGCAGTGGAATGAAATCTGAGATCTTTCTTTCCTGACACGTTCACAATATCCATACTGTGCTTGTATTTCTTGTTTAACTCCAAATTTACAAAGATCCATAACAGTAAAGATAGTTTCTTCTTCTAATTCCATTTGAAATTGAAATGAAAATTAAAAATTCAGAAATTTGAATAGATTTGGTCTGTAATTAAATGAGAATAGCAGTTTGTTCGTCATTGTTTGAGGCAAGAGTATTATAGGAATATTATATGATGGATTTGAGTTGCATATAAAGAGTGCAAAAGGATAAAGAGAGAAATTTTGTTAGATTAAATTATTAAATTTTAATTCTTTATTTTTTAGGATTGTTAGCTTTGTAAGATTGCTTTCTCACAAGAGAAAACAAGTATAAGGTTTAAGCTGTATGTATTAAAGTTATAAATATTTGATTTTAAAAAAAATCAAGATTTTAAACTTTAAAGGTATTAATTATGATTATCTTTCTTTAGCTTTACATGCTGTATGCTACTTTTGGAAACTGCTCTATTGTATTAGAATGTTTTTAAATTTTGCACCTAAAAATGCGTAATACTAAAAATTAAGGTATTAATTATGATTATCTTTCTTTAGCTTTACATGCTGTATGCTACTTTTGTCTTTGAGACATTCCATGATTTAAGTTAAGAAGCTTTAAAAAAAATGCAAAAAAATTGAATACTTTACTGGCTGGGCAAATTTGTCGCCGCCCCTATATATAGCTTCTTTTATAAAAGATAAAAAAATAAATTATTTTAAAATTAATGTTAATTTTTTAATGATTTATAAATAAATATATTTTAATGCATCGTCTATATATAGATGTAACAAAAAAAGTCACTAAACCCGTCCGCATATACTACTAATTATATATTGACTTAATATTAACATATTCTTATGGAAATACTGAACAATCATCCTTACAAGGAAATCTTATATAAGCAATGAAATTTGAGAGTTTTTATGAGAAATGAAATCTAAATTTCAGAAAAATACCTAATAATTTATTGATTCCAGTATAAAACAGATATTTTTTATAAGAGTTAGTCATGATGGTGATTAAAAATTAAACAATATTTATGGTAAATACAAACAAATTTTTATTCTAAGTTTGGTCAAGAGGGGACATTGTATCTGTCTCACTCATTATCTTATTTTCTGCATTTCTCTTTCTGTGGTACCTAAATTCGAAGACAGTAGCGATCACAAATCCGATTGGAATCAAAACAAAAACAAATGAATCAATCCAATAGGCTTTGTAGCCCATGTCGCGTCCGAACTTGAACCAAACACAGTATCCGCCGCAAAGCAAAACAATATCTATCAAAATATCAATAATTATCTTATAAAATTTGAAATTTCTTCTGACAATGATCATAGCAACGTCCAGCATGACTACAAACACTGATGCGTGGTAGAACATGGTAACGCACAATGAAAAAACGTCAAAATTCGTTTTTCCGTCGACAACAATTCCCCAAGTCCAAATCATTGATATTTTTCCTTGCGTTTTGTAGATCATTGTCGGTAAAAAGAATGGCCATATGAAAAAGAAAGTCAAAAGGCATCTATACCATATGCATGTCTTCTTAACAACGTTTCCAATCTTGATTGGTCCGAAAAGAATGCAGGAAAGGTATGTTTTGATGCCAGCTTTGAACCAGAATGATACAAGGATAGGAACTAAGTAAACGTAAAGGAAAATTGCCGCTAAAATTATCCACCACATTTGGACATTGAGAGCGCGCTTTTCTCTGAATGGTCCGGCTTGTTCTCCGACGTAAAATTCGCAGTAGTAGTCTAAATCTCCTGAAATTGTAATGTTATTCTTGCCATTTTCGAATTCTGCGTCAAGGGAGTACAATGCGACGTTTTCTTTGATGAATCTCTGAAAAGTAAGTGTTCCTTTAGCTGATCCGGACACCATGAACTGTTTTTCCCTTGAATTCGAAAAAGATAAAACTCTGATTGGGATTTTCTTGGTATTTAGTACAGTTTTCTGGGATTTTGTGGGTCCTGGAGATGTAAGTATTGCATAATCTTTGGAGTTATTCAAGACTTGGAACTCATAATTGACATATCCATGGTCAACTGTAAGGATATTGAAGCCCGGAACGATCTTTAGGGGTGTTGATGTGAATTCAACGTAGTTCTGCTTGTTATGCTTCACTTCTGGCTGTAATGGATGGGTATGACCAGTTAAATGAGCAACAACGTTATGTTTCTTGAGTAATGACTTAAAGGTTTCTTTTGATTCGGTTTTTGCATTGAAATTCATGACAGTTTCTTGTGGAAAATGACTAACTACGATAGTAAATTTTTCATTGTCACTTTTTTCTAACTGAGATTTTAATGCTTCAATCATTTTAGATTTATAGACTGGCGCGAAGAAATGCGGTCCATGGCCTGTAGGGAAATCTTGTGGCTGAAAGCCTACTACTCTCAGTCCATTGTATGTTTTCGAGAAAGAGTAAAAGGAAGACGCTGAAAAAGTGTTTGTAAATTTTGCGGCATATTCGTTTTCCGAGAATGATGCAATTCCCCACATATCGTGGTTTCCAAGGACTTCAAAGAGCAAGCCTCTATCAATACCTGAAGCATTGATGGCTCTCTCGTAGCCCTGCCAATGTACAAGCGTTGGTTCTGAGTATGTCGGGAGTTTGCAGCCAACATAGTTGTCCGTGATGTCGCCACTTAAAATCACGGCGTCTGGACTTATTTTCTGGGAAATAATCGAAAGAGTTGTTTGCAGGCGACTCTCTGTCTCATAGCACGGTGATACATGTGTATCGGAAAGGTGTACAATGAAATTTGGGTTTGTCGTGAGATTATATTGCGTTGGAGTGCTTTCTAGAGGGATGATTCCTGAATTAGATGTTGTAATATGTATGCCTATTACTAATAGTAAAATTATTATGAATACAAGTGGATAGAATACGAATGAAATTATCCTTTTCCACATTTGAATATTAATTTGACACGTTTTATACTGATCTTATTTCAGAATATATGTGTGAATATAGTCCGAATTTCAAATTTTATAATCTCAGAAAAATGGAAAATTCTGGTTGTTGAGTCAGTCCAGAAAATCTCATTTGGACGGTAATTTAAATGAACTTATCTAGTGTTGATATGATATATCACTTTTATGATGTTCTATTCCTTGATTGCTTCATTGTTTTGCAAGAATCTGATCTGAAACCTAAAAATAGCGATGTCATTATCAATTATTGTCTATTGTTGCTTTAATAGTATCGGAAATTAAGATTTTTATTGAATATCCATTGTTGAATTTCATAAAAGTTGAAAGGTTTATAAAAAATTTTGTATCAAGTGTGACTAACACTATAAATAAGATGTTAATATTATAATTTGTTAGAATTCTGATTTCATTGTAAATTTTCATAAAAATTTGAAAATCGGGCGATCCTATTTGGACATAAGAATAACCAAAATTTTATGTTGTATTGAAAATCTGAAATTCAATATGATATCAAATTGAATCATAAAATTTGATAGATGGCTGAAGCTTGTTTCCAGATAATTAAAACTGGATGGGCAGTTAAACTTGGCCAACGTGTAAAATCATGGAAAAGAAGATGGTTTGTTCTTCTTGGAAATGGACATTTAAGATATTTCGTAGACAAATCAACGTACATTGAGCAAGGCTGCATGATTTTAACAAAAAATACATGCATAACAGTTTCATGCGCTACCTCATCCGGCGTTCCTATTAACATTGTAAACAAAAAAAGAACGTTAATCATGACATGTGAAACTCATGCAGAAGCAGAGGACTGGTATAACAAATTAAAGGATGTCTGCGATACTCTTGAAAAATGAAATTCCGAAATCAAGCTAACGACAAATCAACATAATTCAAACGTTCGATGGCAATTTGAATTTATTTTGCCCTACATTTTTATGTAACTTCTATCCTTAGTTATAAAATCTTGTTTTGTAGTTTTGAAATTTCTATTGTATTATTTCTAGTTTTGAAAATAAGAACTATTCCAATGTTCTTCACTTACATGTATATGTGAAATGAAATCCACATAAAGATGAGGTTTCACAGATGGAATCGCCAAGATAAATATAGAAATCTTATATGGATTCTTCTTTTTAACAGTAAAGCAGGAATCTTATATGGATTCTTTTTTTATATGCATAAATTAACTATTAGTTGAAGATGACCCAATTTGTTCAATTTGATTTTAAAAAACTCTAAATTGAGTTAAGTTTCTACTATAAAATTTGCTTAAATACAATAGCTCTAATTTCTAGTGTATTCTTTTTTAATAATAAAAATATTTCACTCTAAAAAGTGCGAGATTTAGAAACGTTATTTTTTTTTAGGTAAATGCATTCATTATCAGATGAAAGATTACAGTACAGCTTTATTTTCTAACATCAGAGAGTTACATGTAGTTTATCAAACTTTATGCAAAACAGATGATGGTCTTTTAGGCTATCGAGAAATTTCACAAATGCTTACAGCAATCGGAGTTAAAGCAACTGCATCTCAATTACAAGATATAATCAACGAAGTCGTCGGTGATGAAGCTAAAATTGATTTTAATGCATTCGTTTTACTTATGACTCGCAGATATAAACAATTATCATTCGAAGATGAAATAGATGAATTATTTGAAACTATTGATGCAGGACATGATAATTTTATTGATCCTCAAGATGTAATTGCTTTAATGCAATCAAAAGGTATCACCGTAACACCAGGAGAAGCCGAAGCGTTGTTGGCAACAATCTCAGATTCTGCTAAAGGCATGAATAAGTCCGAATTTCAGTCGTTTGTGAAATCTCTCGGTGCAATTGTTATGACCGCTAAACCAGAGGAATCAGCCCAATGATTTTGTATTGTATTATGTTTCTAATTAGTATAGCAATAAAATTTTTCATATTTGTTTCTTACAAAAAAAAATTTTTTTTGGCTCATCAGATTTTGGAAAATGAAAGATGTGAAGTATTAAAAAATATTTTAAATTTATATATGTGCATATGCTTTAAATAGCGTTGTATAAAATCTTTAGTGTTGGTTGAGTTCCTTAGCAACAAGAGCATCACGCTTGGCGACAAGCTGAGCATATTTGAAGCGCTGGAAGTCGTTCATCTGAGCCTTGTTCTTGCGGGCGATAACCTGCTTGCCCCAGGCGGATTCGTAGAATTGCTTGATAAGATCCTTAGCAGCGGCCTTAGCAGCTTCTGGAGCAGCATTGCGCTGGATCTTGGCGACGTAGTCGGTGAGCTTGAGGCGGAGAATTGGGATTGTCTGACGTGGAGCTTCTGTTTCAAGAACATCGATAAGAACGCGCTTATCATCAACAATATCGACAATGATAGCGAGCTTATCTACAAGTTCGCCGTAGTTAATGAGGGCAATACGACCGATTTCAACAAACTGCTTGAAAGGCATTGGTTAAAAAGGCTGGGCCATGCGGTTTTTCACAGAATTTTTTTAAAGGGGTATTTTTAGATTTGGATTTTGGTTGTCGAATTAGATACACAACAAGCAAGAAATATTATTTGCAGTAAATTTAGTGTTGGATTTTTCGGTAATCTCGTTTTGTGCTTTTTTGATGCTTTTCATGATTTTTTACTTTATGTTATATCACATGAATATTGTTGACTTAATTTAATCAATAAATTAAATCAAACTCGATTTTTGAATTTGTGATTCGATATGCGAGGAATTTCTAAATGAATTTTTGTGTGTCTTAAGCGTTTTATATGTCATTAATTCTTTTGGTTCTGTATTCAAGAATGCATGATATTAATTGTCCCCCTTTTTTATTGAAACAGACCCGTAAAAAAAGTACGATTGTTTCAATTTTCATTACTTTTCATGAAGGAATTCCATGTAGGAAAAGACATTTAGAAGGCAATGACATCTGGGAAGAATTTTACGAGGATTCGTTCCGAAATAAGAAGACAAAATGTTAAAACTGCGAGATTAAATCTGGAGAAACACAATACTACTTAGATGAATGTCTTTTCTCTGATGAAAAAGATAAAATAATAAATTTTGATGCTTCATATAACTCCAAACTTTTCCATAATTACTGCGAATTCTATAATTGTTCTTCGCCAGGAAATGGAGGTAGTATATTCACTGAAAGCCAAGATTGCTCTATAGTACAAAGGAGATTTTGTGCAATAGATTCTTTCTCAAATCCAACCGATAATGAAAATTGTTATGGATTATTTTCGTAGGAAATGTAGGTGAAAATTGTCTTAATTATATCCTTGAAAGCACATTATTTGGCTGTGGAAAGCCAGGAACTGATACGAACGCATTGACCTTTCAAGAAAATGGTAATATTTCGCTATCTAAAACAAATTATACTTCATGAAAAGCATGGGAAATATCATCGAGTTATGCAGAAAGTACAACAGCTCCACTTAAATTTGAGTATTCGACATACTTTAATAACATTGCAGATAGCGAATCAATATTAATAACTGCGAATTTTAAATCCTCATTGAATCATTTGAATATCGTAAATAATTCTCAAAAGGGCACTGATTTTGGATTGATTGCTCATTATGAAGATGTTATGAATATTGATTTCTGTTCTATAACGGGGAATACAGTACCAAATGATGCTACATTGTTCTATAATGATGGCAATATAATAGTCAATAATTGCTACGTTAAAAATAATATTCTGAGCTCATTTTTTAAACCAACTGATATTAGTGGTTCAACAGAATATTTTAATAATACCTTATCTCATTTATCCCTGAATAGATGTGAAGCAGAATTTCCGATTTTTAATTTTTTTAGCACAAAGCTAGTCATGCTTCATGGTGGCATCGCCAATCTCAAATTAACAATTCCAAATTTAGTAATTATGAAAAAGTAAAAGATGTTTGTTATCATATTTCGAATTCTCGATTCGAAATCATTTTAACTCATTAATTTGTAGTTCTATATGATAAAATTAAAATCATTCAAATCTCTGTTAACACGGGGTGTATCTTTAAATTTTATGGTAGAAATTTAGATTAAGATTTGCTCCGATTTAAATATGTACATACACCCGTGTAACATGACATTCAATCCTGTTGTTTAAGATAAATTTTCATTTACGCTTCAAGCTTGTCGTAATAAATTCGAATAGAGGTCAGATAGGTGTAATTATTTAGAAAAAAATCAGAAGAAATTTCCAATTCAATGAAAATTTTAAAGTATATTTATGTTTGCCAAGGTGCTATGGAATCGATGAAATAATATAATGTTTTAAATATATTTGACAAGTATAGTCTGGAAATATGAGTCTTTATTATTATAAATAAATAAATGAAAAATATGGCGACCCGCTCTTGAACCTTTGCCTTTACGAAATTCAACTTGACAGTCTTGTCTTGTTTGAATTAAGGATTTCTTTCCAATTATATCTGGATGCATAATGAAGAGGGGTACATCCATCTTTGTTTTCAGCATTGATATCTGCACCATTTGAAATAAGAATTTCTGCAGTTTCTTTGCGATTTTCTCTGGCTGCTAGATGAAGAGGGGTACATACATCTTTGCCTTCAGCACCGATATCTGCACCATTTGAAATAAGAATTTCTGCAGTTTCTTTGCTATTTTTAATGGCTGCATAATGAAAAGGGGTCCATCCATCTTTGTCTTTAGCATTGATATTTGCACCATTTGAAATAAGAATTTCTGCAGTTTCTTTGCGATTTTCTCTGGCTGCTAGATGAAGAGGGGTACATCCATCTTTGTCTTTAGCATCGACATCTGCACCATTTGAAATAAGAATTTATGCAGTTTCTTTCCGATTATATCTGGATGCATAATGAAGAGGGGTAAATTCATATTCGTCTTTAGCATCGACATCTGCACCATTTGAAATAAGAATTTATGCAGTTTCTTTCCGATTATATCTGGATGCATAATGAAGAGGGGTAAATTCATATTCGTCTTTAGCATTGATATTTGCACCATTTGAAATAAGAATTTCTGCAGTTTCTTTGCTATTTTTAATGGCTGCATAATGAAGAGGGGTCCATCCATCTTTGCCTTCAGCACCGATATCTGCACCATTTGAAATAAGAATTTTTGCAGTTTCTTTGCTATTTTTAATGGCTGCTAGATGAAGAGGGGTAAATACATATTTGTCTTTAGCATCGACATCTGCACCATTTGAAATAAGAATTTCTGCAGCTTCTTTCCTATTTTCTCTGGCTGCATAATGAAGAGGGGTACATCCATATTCGTCATTAGCATTGATATTTGCACCATTTGAAATAAGAATTTATGCAGTTTCTTTCCGATTATATCTGGATGCATAATGAAGAGGGGTAAATTCATATTCGTCTTTAGCATTGATATTTGCACCATTTGAAATAAGAATTTCTGCAGTTTCTTTGCTATTTTTAATGGCTGCATAATGAAGAGGGGTCCATCCATCTTTGCCTTCAGCACCGATATTTGCACCATTTGAAATAAGAATTTCTGCAGTTTCTTTGCTATTTTTAATGGCTGCATAATGAAGAGGGGTACATCCATATTCGTCTTTAGCATTGATATTTGCACCATTTGAAATAAGAATTTCTGCAGTTTCTTTGCTATTTTTAATGGCTGCATAATGAAGAGGGGTCCATCCATCTTTGCCTTCAGCACCGATATCTGCACCATTTGAAATAAGAATTTTTGCAGTTTCTTTGCTATTTTTAATGGCTGCATAATGAAGAGGGGTACATCCATATTCGTCTTTAGCATTGATATTTGCACCATTTGAAATAAGAATTTCTGCAGTTTCTTTGCTATTTTCTCTGGCTGCATAATGAAGAGGGGTACATCCATATTCGTCATTAGAATTGATATCTGCACCATTTGAAATAAAATATTCTAAAAGTGATGAAAGATGGAAATTCGAAGAATAAACAAAACATGTGTTGATATCATTTGTTTGATCTAAGTAAACTAAAAATGATTGAAGATTATTGTATTTATAGCACAATTCTAAATCAATGTTTATGTTGTGTTCATTCATCAAAAATGTGACAAAATCGATATTGTGTGATATTATTGCATATTTCATGCATACATCATCTGGTTTTTGTACTTTCAAGCATTCATTCAGAATGGCTTGATTTCCGCTCAAAAAAGAATATCTAAGACATTCTGGAGTGATTTCTGATTGAAATTTCGTTATTAAGATCTTAAAACAATCAACAGATCCATGATAACAACATAATTCAAGTAATGAAATACCTTCATATGAATATGGATATAATTCACTTTTTAATTTTTGATTTTTATCAAATCCTTCGCTTTCTGTAAAAATTATCAATGATATTTTGTCATCATACATAATAGATCTGTGAATTGTATTTTGTTCGTGAATATCAGATGAATAATGAGAATCTTCAAAATCGTTAAAATTTTTTCTCCCATTTTCATTCAAGACTATATTGTATTCTTTGTAGAAAAGGTAGTTAAAAACTTCGTTGATTTTGTTGACCTGATTTAGATGGAATTCGTCAACAATTTGTTTGGTAATCGCTAAATATAACTTCATGAAGCAGTTGTTATAAATTGAAAGTTGAGATATTTTATTGATAATCTCACCAGGCGGAATTCGATAAGAGTCAATCAGGTTTTGTTTGATTTTGTTGTAAATTGCGTTTAATTTTTCTTCGTCATTTGTTTTAAGCCGGTACAAAGCATCGGAGACATCATTATATCCTGTAAAAATCTCCATCAATTTCTCATAATGGGCTTGGTGAGTTTCTCCCTTGGACATCAACCAAAAATTTTAGATGTCGTAATTTTCCATAAATTTCTCAAAACTCGATACACATTTTTACAGTCAGATTTTTCGTGAGACTACCTTTCTCGATACACATTTTTACCGAAAGGTAGGTCCACAAGCATATCATGTGATTGATCTGCAGTGCAAAGAGGTATATTTGATCAAATATAATTTGGGCCTCAGGTGGTTTCGCTTGCCCTTCGGGCAAGCACGCCACCTTCGGCCAAATTAAATTATTTTTTGAAAAATTGAATTATTCACTATTTAGTTGGCGCAAAGCTCCAACAAAATAATGAAGAATACTACTATTTGTTTACTTAAAATATGATTAAAATTTCTGAACGAAAACTATCAAAATTAAGTCATAAAAAATACAAATATAGGACGCTAATTTACTGTAAATTCATAATGTAAAAAGTGTGGGTGTTGTCCTCTATATACAGTCTTAATTCTATCGGCGCTTCGCGCCGATAGAATTGACTGACAAGGCTGTCATGCACCAGTGTGTTATAACAGATCGATTTTATTTGAAATTTCATAAATTATAATAAATTTGATATTCAGAGACGGCGCTACGCGCCTTTTAGCATTCTGGGCACTTACGTGCCCAGAATGCAAGATTGAGAAAATTGAAACTTCGTTTCAAATTTCTGCCTTGCTGTTAGGCAAAAAGAAAGTCAGTACAAAAAAATTTTGAAATTGAGAATAAAAATAATATTGTGAGTTTTTGTGATATATGGATTTTTTAGAAGATTTTAGAGATTGAAGTCTCAATTTATAAAAATTTTTTAAATTGAGAGGAATTTTAATGATATTATTTTATTTGATATTTGGATTTTGTAGATGATTTTAGAGATGTCAGTCTCAATTTAAAAAAATTACAAAAAATGATCGTAAAATAATCGTTTTTGTTCAAATCCTTTTCATTTCGGGAAATTGAAGTTAAATATCAAAGAGATGGTCTATGCATATGTTAAATCAAATCATTAAAAAGTGTTTTGATGACTTTTTCTAACCGCAAATCGTCACTTTTTGATGTTTTAAAATTATTATATATCCTATATGCATTCAAGATGCAAATTAATATTGTTGTAAACAGAAATTCATCAAAAGTGACACCTCAGAAAAGCTAAAATATTGAATTTTTGGAACTTTTGATAGAGCACGTTTTTAAATATTAATTAAAGTAAATGTATATTTTGTAAAGATTCTTTTTAATAAAAAAATAAAATTTTGAAGAAGAACACAAAATCTTCTGAAAAATAATATCACATAAACTCATATTATTTTCTAATATGACATGATGGAAAAATTGATTGGATTGACACCAGTTCATATTGCAGGGGAAATATTTTAGTAAAATTACAAATGATAATGAAGAAATGATCATTCATTATTCTCAAGAATTTATGATAATCGAGGTGAAGTATCATTGAAAGGAAACTTTAGAGTACAAAATTGAAGGGTTATAAGTACAACAATAAAATTCCATGTTATCATACACATTTTAATGAACTGCTCTTATATTGAAGGATTACATTTTTGATATATTTCTTCAGGATCAAAGTTAGCTTATCTTTGATATATCGCGCAGTATAATAGAATGTAAACTAATAATTATTGAAATTTTTTAAAAATTATCCTTTTTATACTGAACAAATCCTTGCATATACATAAATTAAGTCAATCAACCAATATTTCAATAAGTTAATAGATGGTTTCCACTAAGTTATCAATGATTAAAAAAGAATCTCGATATATTGCCAACATAAAGGTACATTCACTAGGCGATAACAGTAAAATGGGATGAAAATAGGATAAATAGCATCCCTATATAGTGCCTAACAATATTTATACGGGCCAAAAAAATTTGGCTAGAGATTTGGCGAGTTATAAAACTTAGAAAATTGAGAGGGATTTTTATTTTTGAATTTTTTTGGAAAGTTAAAATTGCGATTAAAAATAGATTTCTAGGAGAACTAAGCATCTCATCATATATTTAAATCGATAAAAATATTAAATAATAGTTGAATAGTATAACAACGTGAAATTATGGCTGAATCTACAGAAAAAATGAACATATTTGACATTTTTGAAAATTCATACGTTAGATGGTGACAGACTCATAAACTATACTTTAGCTAAGATTGATATATGGTTTCAACAACACATGGTTAAAATCGTAAAAATATTTTAGATTTCAAAAAGATATTTATGGTAATATAATGGAACAAAGTCAACAAATAGCATGTTAAATATGTTATAATTAACTTTTTATTAGATCCAATAGTAGATATCGAATGGTTTCCAGCTTTATGGTTAAATATTTTCTTTTCGAGCTTCTCTTTAACTGTTGTATTAAGGTTGTAAATTTTTGATGCTAGAAACTATGGAATCTTCTTTGCTGCTGCATTTTTCTTGAGAGTTCTTGCAATTTCGAATAGATCTGCGCATTGTATGAAATGGAGGCTTTAAAATATCTTGAAAACAGAATAGGACTGCTTTTCCAAAGGAATGCTTACTTGTAAATCAGAGAGTTTCAAAATTGAGAGCAAGATTATCATCATAACTTTCGATTTTGCTGCGAAAAAGGAAGACAAGTAATTAACAAATCATTTACTGTTGTTCATCAAAAGAAGAAAACTTTGATAACAACTAATGATGATAAAATCAAGCTATCTTTTAATATTTTAAATTGATAAGACATTCAAAATATTTGAATGGTTTAAAATATTTTCTTTTAATTTCTATAAGATATTATCATGATTATATAATAAAATTTAAATTTTTATTCAAAAAGGCAATATTTCAAACTTTTAATTTCAAAAATCTTAATTCTGCAATAAGTGTATTTAATTGTAGCAAATTTAATGATCCTTCGTCATGCTTAGCAATTTGGAACTCATAAATTAATGATTTCTTCAAGTAAAATTCTGTATTATTTCAAAAGTCAATAATTCTCTAGTAACTTTTCTTCAAACCCTAACCATTATATTATATGTATAATGGAGAATAATTGCAAAGAAAGATAGCCGAATTTACTGGGTAGTTCTTGTGATGCGAAATAATTGCAAATTAACACCTAGTTTTAACAGCATCAATCTCTTTTTGCTCTCATTTAAATGCATTCGCACACTTTAATTTTGAAATATAAGAGTTTTGGAAATTATCAAATTTATCTGCTCAAATACTATAGATCTTCATAAGTGTTAATAGAATCATTAGCCTTACATATAGTGTTTAATATAATGATGCACATTATACTGGGATTCATTCCTTATTCATCTAGTTATTATAAGATTTACAACCCCATGAAAATTTAAAATTTTGTCAAAAATAGTGAATGTACCTTTGCCAACATTTATTATTATTTTAACAGAAGAAATGAATTATTATTAAATTTTATGCTTAAAAACTCTAAATATAAGAATTGATGGATGAGTTTACAATCTCTCAAAATACTTCTTAATCGTCTATCTTGATCGACGTTGTAAACCATTCAATTTCCTCACAAAATTTTCTAGAGTCTGTTCGATCCAGATAACAGTATGCAGCGTTCAAAGCACCCATTATTTGTTCGTCTCGAGCAACGCGATGCCATTTTTAGAGATGGAAACCCAGCTTCTCTCTCCTTAGAATCAGAAAATGCTGAGGATTGCAAAGCATTTGTTTCCCTTTTCCAGGCATCTCCAGAAAATCAATTAACAGAATTCGTCAAAAACAAAAATCACGCAGAAATCTTCACAAAGCTTCTTTCAACACGTTCTGACCCAGCACCACTCAATCTTCTTTGCGCTTTCATCGATAGATTATTAGATCTCGATTTCAACGCTACAATCGGAGCACTTATGGCTAACTCCCAGAAACTCTCTGAGGGCTGCGCTAAAATTCTCATTGGCCACACAGCTGATCACTTGAATCAAGCATTCTTAGTTCGTACAATCCTTCTCCTCCTTGGTACAATCATTTCCGAGCGTGATACAAAGGCCACAACAGAAGCCTTCCAGACATTCACACGTACAGCCCTTTCCCTCCTCTCAGCCAAGTTAAATGAAGCCTCAATCGCCCTCGAATGTGTCAAGCGTGCTCTCCGCTCAGAGCAGTTCCGCTCCACATTCATTTCCGAGAAGGGAACAAAGCTTCTTCTTGATCTCCTCACACAAGCACAAAAGGCAAGCAACACAGACTCTCTCTACCACATCCTCTTCTGCATCTGGGGAATCTCATTCTCTGCAGAAGGTGCTGGCCAACTCTCTGAAGGTGACTTTATCCCAATCTTGACAAAACTCCTCTCTACAGTTCAGCCAGAACGTGAAGAGCTCGTCCGCCTTCTCACATTCATCATCCAGCAGCTTAACCCATCAATTGTTTTCATCGAGAACGCTTATGATTACGATATCCTCCGCCTCGTCCGTAACCTTCAGACAAAGCACTACGTCGACCCAGAGCTTACAACAGAGATCGCTAAGGTCGCTGATGATATGGCCCAGGCCCTTAAGAAGCTCTCTCTTTGGGACAAATACGTCCGCGAAGTCAAGAGCGGAAAGCTGAAGAACACAATCTCACACTCATCAGAACTCTTCTGGAAGGCTAACGTTGAGAGATTCGGTGAAAATAACTTCGCAGTTCTTATTGCTCTCAGAGATCTTCTTAAATCTGATGATGAAGAGACAGTTACAGTCGCTTGCCACGATATCGGTGAATACGTCCACAGACACCCACTCGGAAGGATAAAAGTTGAAGAAATCCATGCAAAGGAAATGATCATGGAGCTTCTTATAAACAAGAACCAGAATATTGTTTCACAGGCACTGAGGACAACACAGCTCTTGCTCCTCAGAAACAACTAAACTCTATTTTAAAGAATTTAACTTTCGTACTTTTATATTTACAAATAGTTATTTACTGAGTATGTATACTAACCAATTTCAAAGTCTTAAATGGTCTGTTTCTATTTCAAGATTTGATATCGTTGAAATTTTTTTACAGTTTTTATAAAATGAATCCGTGTTAATGATAGTTTATCTGAGGTGAATTTGGTCATTAGAATGTCTTAAGATGATTTAGAATCAATAAAAAAATTTTATCTTGCAATTATCGGAATATATGAACGTGAAAAATTATTGATTTCTTTAACTCCGATGGAATTTTGAAGAAAAAACATGTGAAATCAGATTCAAAATACTGTCAAAATTGCAAACATGGAGTTGTTGAATAAAAACATTCAACATTAGTTATATTTTATATATAATGTATAATTCCATAAAAGGAACAGAATTTAGCTTGTGTTCGCAAAATATCTTTCAACATTATTTATGTAATAGGTTTCATTCGTTTCCACAAAATGATCACTATCAAATTGAAACACATACTGTATGAAATTAGAAATATGAAATTATGTTGCAATACCCTACGTTCCCAACTTCTGGAAAACGGTTTTTCACCCTTATGATCAGTTTCAGACACTTTGGGAGTCTCCCAAACTTTGATATTTTGCATTATGATAGAGAAACGTGTCTAGTTTAACGCACAGTTGTTTTAAAGGCAAATGATGATATCACATGAAATTATCAAATTATCAAATTTTGAAGTACCAGTCCAAAGGGTTAATTAGATCCTACACAGATGTGCGATAGTGAAACATATGTGTTCTTGATTTGAGAAGTCCTACTGATAGAGGTATGAATCTCACAGCTTTGTGTGAGTGTGTCTGACACTTGTATAGAGTGGAATATGCGCCGACATATATTATATAATAACATGTAGTTGATAATTATGAAAAAATAGAATTTGATGCGAATGATATTGAAAGTTGTTTTGTAATTTGATATTTTTCTTATATGTGTTAATTAGTAAATGGCTTGTTTGTTGTGATAGTACTGTGAAAAATGAAAGGTATTTTAAATTAAAAAATTGAGATTTTGAGATATCTCTAGAATTAAGAATTTATTATGTATTTGACTTTTATATAACTATGTGTAAAGGATCTCGATGTCTATATGCTTTAAATAAAATTAAATAAAATGAGATAAAAAATTAAAATGGACAAGAAGATATATGGAAATGTAATTTTTATTGTATTGGTTGTTGGCAAAATGATTTTAATACAGATTTAAGAATTTGGAATGGATTTGAAATTAAATGATTTTTATTCAAGGAATAATAAGATTTTGAACTGGTTTTTATTTTGAGAATGTAAACTCCTTCCATAGGATATGTATTAGAAAGATCAATTTTAAACTTTTTGAAAGAATTGTTTTTTTGTTGAGTGATTTTCTCTCATTTGATAATATTTTTAAGTTGGCGTATCTTACGCCCTTCCAAATATTTCTTAAAAATTTAAATTTGTCTCATCTCGGGCGCGTAAAGGGTTGGCGTCCTAAGGCGTCCTGATGTAAACTATTCAATTTTTGAGAAGTTTACACCATAATTGAATAGTTTATGGCGTCCTGAGAGGAGATTTCAATGGGTATGGCGTCCTAAAAAAATAGAAGAAAATGATTTTTTCTCGATTTTCTAGAAATTGAATTTTTTAAAAAAAAAAATCAAAACGTATACATTCAAGAAAGACTATAAATGAAGATTTTTCTATTTTTTTCATTCTAAAACATCTTTTTTTGGATAATTTTTTTTAATAAATATGTAAGAAAGATTTGAAGAAAAAGTAAATTTACTTTCAGAAAATTCGTTTTACAATGTAAGACCCATAACAACTATAAATATTCAATTATTAAAATAAAAAAGAAAAACAGATTAAATGTATCTCACATCAAAATCCATTGACCTAAGGATGTTAAGTTTCTGTTTTTAAAAGTTGATATTTTTTTAATTTTAAGAAAATTAATAGCATGTTATTAGACAATAGGAGTGTAATGATATTGACTAAACAGAAATGAGAGAATAGAGATATAATTTTGATAAGCAATATTGCAAACAAATTCTGAAGTAAAATCGCGATCAATAATTGAAAATTACGATCATGTACTGAAAATGACGATCGAATGAATGAATAGAATTATATCTAAGAAAAATAAATTGTATTTAGAAGATGAACAAAGAAAGGTGTATGCTAAAACATTTAACAATAAATGGAAATAAAACGAAATTGTTAAAAAAAAAATGAAAATTTTAAATAATATATTATTTTTTAGTCATAAGAATAAAATATAGTAGTTATAAAAGGAATTAGACTTCATATATCAATTCTTTTTCTCTGTAGATGTGAACGTTTGCTTTTCGATCTCTTTCGATGAACTTGAAAATATAAGTTATTATCGCTGAGAATCCTTTCCGAAATAGGAGCTTTACGTTTAGGAGGATTGTCGGATGAATTTTGTTTTTTATTGTTTGATTTTGTTGTTATGGAAGATTTTTTCTATTTTTTCAGAATTTTGCTTGCTATTAACTGAAACTTGTTTTGACGGCCCAACAATAGCATTTGTAGTAGGAAGAATTCCCAATAACGAGCGCATTTTCGATAATTGTTTTCAAGGATTCTATTTTTTATCACAATATTAATCTTGAAAAATTCAGTAATTTAACTGAAACAGAACAACAAACAATTTTAAATTCCTACAAAGCGGATAAATTTACATATTACATAATGTGCTCACAAATTGTAAAATCAAACTGGAACAATTTATCCCAAACTTTAGTTAATATTGCAAATCAATATTTGCCATTTTTAGATGAAGAAAAGCAAATATATATATTTACTGAAATAACTGGCAATTATCAAAATTTTGAAATTTCAGTTGCAAACTTGTTACTTTTTTATGAAAACAATGAAGAAAAATTAAGCAACTGTTTTAATTTAACATTGTTCCAGCAAATTTATTCCAAAAATGGAATCGAGCAAATGATATTTTTTGCTGCAAATACAATTTGTTGCAATAACACTTCTATCAATTTTTACAATCTCCTTGAAATTGAAGAAATGAATCCATTTGATTTTTTTTATTTCTCAATTCAATATAAAGAGATATTAAATTGCGATGATTTTCCAAAAGTTACAGAAGTAATCACAGGTTTAATCTCAGCTTCAAATATTAATGCTATTATGCGAATTTGCCAAAAAATTTTGGATAAAATTACATTTTATAAATGTAATTATTGCCATATTACCTCAATATGGAATTTTATCACAAATGCAGCAATAATTCTTCCTGATGAAGATTTATTAATCAAATTATTAAAATTCATAGAAAAAACAGAAAAAGCAACAGATGAATTATTCGAACCGGAGAATGATTTGGGTTTCTATGAATATTTAAATTCGATTTTCTCAGATATTACATCTGCGAGAAATAAGCAATTTCTCTTGGAATTTCTAAATACCCATGAAGATGACTTCACTTATGATCAAACATTGTGAGGTCATTTTTGATCAACAAATTAATTGAAATTCCGATCAAAAAAAATTCACAAATTGGATCAAAAAAATCGAATCTCAAGTTCAAAATAAAAAATTTCTACATTTTTATCAAATTTAGATTTTTTTTTTCAAATCATGCGAATTGATTGAATAATTGCATATTTTATCCATGCATCTAGAAGTATGTGTAATATTTTTGCTTTCATCAAGAAATTGTCGAATTTGATCTTAATTTTTTTTGAAAAATATACTTTTAGAAAAAGAAATAGTGATTGAATAGCTGCCCATGCTGTAAAAAGGTTATTTTTACAAGTAAAAAAAATTGTTATTTTTCGAGCAAGTCGAGGCTTTTTACCATCTTATTTTTGAAAAATTTACGAAAAATTATATCTGAAAAAACGCTTCATTTTGATATCTTACAATGATAAAATACCTTTGCTGGGATATAATAGCTACACCTGGACATCTACTACATTAATGCGTATGACAGGTAAAGTTGATTTCAAAAGTATAGCCTGGAAAGATTACAATAAATCAACGATAATTCAAAAAAATTTCTTATAAGTTAACATAATAAAAATTTAATTTTTATATTTCTTGTAGTATACTTAAGTATATAATATATTTAAATCTTAGAATGAAAATTCGGGACGCCCTAGCTATTCAATTTTCCCTTAGGACGCCCATAAACCTCTCAAAAATGTGATGTAAATATCACAATTTTGAGAAATTTACACTAGGACGCCTTAGGACGCCAACCCCCTTTTTTACCCTCATCTCCTACTCTTAATTTAAAAAAATTTCAAAATCCATAATAGTAAACATTTCTTATTTTTATTTAAATCTGAAAAAAATAAATTTAAACAATTTCTCTACACACGACGGCTTCGGCGGTTTTCAGAATGGTTGACAACTGAATTCATCAGGATAATGTCTGTTGGGGTGCCCTTCTTGGCCTCCTGAGTACTCACCAAGATACCCCCAGCTCCCGCAAAACACCTCCCATAGGTGAGCATTAACTGATGAAGTTATTGACAACTTTATCTGATTTTTTTTTTGTTTTTTTGTTAAGATTTCTTAACCAAAGACTCGAAAAAAAAAACTTCGCTTCAAGTTGCTGTCTTCCCAGTTACTCTGTCGCAATCTTTTGTCTGATTGCGTGCAAAGTTCTGCTCCTTTGAGACTTTGCCCGACAGATGCATCTGGGAGACAGCACCCAAGCAGCTTATCGCTTCAAGTTGCTGTCTTCCCAGTTACTCTGTCGCAATCTTTTGTCTGATTGCGTGCAAAGTTCTGCTCCATGAATTATCAAATAGGTGCCATTTCAGGAGAGATAACAAGCTCATGCCTCCTGGAATGGCGGATTGTTCAACAATCTTCTTCTGATTGCAGAACTTTCAACCGACAAGAGTGCACAATACACTCTTGTCGGTCAAAGTTCCGCATTCAAGTTATGAATGGGGAACTTGATATCATTCTGGGAGACATGCAGTGACAATGTCTCCCGGAATGAGACATTGTGACCGACAAGAGTGCACAATACACTCTTGTCGGTCAAAGTTTTGCAATCACATTCTGATTGCAGAAGATTGTCTCATTCTGGGAGACATGCAGTGACAATGTCTCCCGGAATGAGACATTGTGACCGACAAGAGTGCACAATACACTCTTGTCGGTCAAAGTTTTGCAATCACATTCTGATTGCAGAAGATTGTCTCATTCTGGGAGACATTCAGAGGCAATGTCTCCCGGAATGAGACATTGTGACCGACAAGAGTGCACAATACACTCTTGTCGGTCAAAGTTTTGCAATCACATTCTGATTGCAGAAGATTGTCTCATTCTGGGAGACATTCAGAGGCAATGTCTCCCGGAATGAGACATTGTGACCGACAAGAGTGCACAATACACTCTTGTCGGTCAAAGTTTTGCAATCACATTCTGATTGCAGAAGATTGTCTCATTCTGGGAGACATGCAGTGACAATGTCTCCCGGAATGAGACATTGTGACCGACAAGAGTGCACAATACACTCTTGTCGGTCAAAGTTTTGCAATCACATTCTGATTGCAGAAGATTGTCTCATTCTGGGAGACATTCAGAGGCAATGTCTCCCGGAATGAGACATTGTGACCGACAAGAGTGCACAATACACTCTTGTCGGTCAAAGTTTTGCAATCACATTCTGATTGCAGAAGATTGTCTCATTCTGGGAGACATTCAGAGGCAATGTCTCCCGGAATGAGACATTGTGACCGACAAGAGTGCACAATACACTCTTGTCGGTCAAAGTTTTGCAATCACATTCTGATTGCAGAAGATTGTCTCATTCTGGGAGACATTCAGAGGCAATGTCTCCCGGAATGAGACATTGTGACCGACAAGAGTGCACAATACACTCTTGTCGGTCAAAGTTTTGCAATCACATTCTGATTGCAGAAGATTGTCTCATTCTGGGAGACATTCAGAGGCAATGTCTCCCGGAATGAGACACTGTGACCGACAAGAGTGCACAATACACTCTTGTCGGTCAAAGTTTTGCAATCACATTCTGATTGCAGAAGATTGTCTCATTCTGGGAGACATGCAGAGGCAATGTCTCCCGGAATGAGACATTGTGACCGACAAGAGTGCACAATACACTCTTGTCGGTCAAAGTTTTGCAATCACATTCTGATTGCAGAAGATTGTCTCATTCTGGGAGACATTCAGAGGCAATGTCTCCCGGAATGAGACACTGTGACCGACAAGAGTGCACAATACACTTAATGTTTTCAAATTTTCAGATTTAAATTTAATCTTTATTTTCATCATCATTTATAGTCTTGTTCCTTTATACAGTTATAATAAATTATCGTCAGATTCTAATATTTATGATTCTTACTACTCAATTCAATATAATTATGTTAGTCACTCATATTCAGGAGAATAATTTAAAAATCTATAGCTCATATTTTGATAGTTATATATTTAGATGATATATATTGCAATTCCGGTTTCAACACGATCAAATGCCAAACCAAGACAAAATATATGAATTTTCAAAATATCGATTTACATTAGAATCTATATCTAATTTTATCAATACACAAGTAGTGAATGTTCAATACATCTTTGAGCAACGTGAATAGCACAATTTTATAGGATTATTAGTTGATTATATAAAATATAAGCCAAATCGAATCTGCTGTATAGTACTTTAGTTTATCATTGAATGTTAAATGTGTTCAGATAAATATTTGAGTCAGATATCGCATTTTCTAATTTCAAAATTTATCTCATGAAGTTAGAATTTATTTGATCATACAACATCATGTTAGTCAAACCAGAGTTCAATGGCGATTCTAAAATGGAACAAATGCTTGTTTTATCAAAATGTTAAAATATTAATCTAAAAAACTTAATATCTAACCAAACCATTCTAGAATTATTATATACAGGTATGGGCAATCTAAATGCACACGGAATTCGGAAAATTAAAAAGAATATTTATGAGATTATTAAATCTTATGTAATTCAATGAAAAGTAGATAATATGAATATCCATAGGCTATATATCAACATATGAGTTTTTGGTTTGACCAATACTATACTAATGTGATCAAATTAATCTGATTTCTTAGATTTTCATTTGAAGCATTTGCAGTAGTAGGGGTACCTTTATATATTAACATATTAAAAAATTGCGCTCCGATTCGCAGTTTCTTCATGATTTTGAGATTGCATTAGATTTCGCGATGCAGAAAAAAATCACTTTAGATTCCCGTCAAACTCTAAGTATAAGCATGTCTCTATATGTAGAAACTGTCTGCGCTATTTATTTCCCGGCTCAAAAAACCACGGTGTCTGTGTGAGGAAAATACCCATTTTAGGACCCTGGGTAGGGGGTCATGAAAATTTTCCAAGAGTTGGAAATATAGGGTATATATACATGGAAGTGAGATATAATCAGATTATATAAATTGGATTTTTAATGTTTCACTATAATTGTATTTTATCAATAAAAAAAAACTCGTAATTTTATATCGTTCAAGTAAAATTCTCTTTGGAATAGCAGAATACAATAGACATATATAGCAGAGATGTGTGGAAATATTAATTGATAATATGAAAGGTTAATATAAAATTCGTCAAGAAGAGGAATAATCTTGGTGGAACATTAATCTTTGTCTTTTAAGTACTGGGACAAGCATTCTTAAGAGCGAACCTAATACTTATTTAGATGATAAAATCAATATCGAAAATAAAGTTCAAAGATTAACCTATATAGCTGGACAACATCTATTTAATATCATCTTGCAATTTCATCTGTTATTTATCAAGAACTAGATGGTTTTGTCTGGGCGCGTAAAGGTTTGGCGTCCTAAGGCGTCCTGATGTAAACTATTCAATTTTTGAGAAGTTTACACCATAATTGAATAGTTTATGGCGTCCTGAGAGGAGATTTCAATGGGTATGGCGTCCTAAAAAAATAGAAGAAAATGATTTTTTCTCGATTTTTCTAGAAATTGAATTTTTTAAAAAAGAAAAAAATCAAAACGTATACATTCAAGAAAGACTATAAATGAAGATTTTTCTATTTTTTTCATTCTAAAACATCTTTTTTTGGATAATTTTTTTTTAATAAATATGTAAGAAAGATTGAAGAAAAAGTAAATTTACTTTCAGAAAATTCGTTTTACATGATGTAAGACCCATAACAACTATAAATATTCAATTATTTAAAATAAAAAAAGAAAAACAGATTAAATGTATCTCACATCAAAATCCATTGACCTAAGGATGTTAAGTTTCTGTTTTTAAAAGTTGATATTTTTTTTTTAATTTTAAGAAAATTAATAGCATGTTATTAGACAATAGGAGTGTAATGATATTGACTAAACAGAAATGAGAGAATAGAGATATAATTTTGATAAGCAATATTGCGAACAAATTCTGAAGTAAAATCGCGATCAATAATTGAAAATTACGATCATGTACTGAAAAATGACGATCGAATTGAATGAATAGAATTATATCTAAGAAAAAATAAATTGTATTTAGAAGATGAACAAAGAAAGGTGTATGCTAAAAATCATTTAACAATAAATGGAAATAAAACGAAATTGTTAAAAGAAAAAAATGAAAATTGTTAAATAATATATTATTTTTTAGTCATAAGAATAAAAATATAGTAGTTATAAAAGGAATTAGACTTCATATATCAATTCTTTTTCTCTGTAGATGTGGAACGTTTGCTTTTCGATCTCTTTCGATGAACTTGAAAATATAAGTTATTATCGCTGAGAATCCTTTCCGAAATAGGAGCTTTACGTTTAGGAGGATTGTCGGATGAATTTTGTTTTTTATTGTTTGATTTTGTTGTTATGGAAGATTTTTTCTTATTTTTTTCAGAATTTTGCTTGCTATTAACTGAAACTTGTTTTGACGGCCCAACAATAGCATTTGTAGTAGGAAGAATTCCCAATAACGAGCGCATTTTCGATAATTGTTTTTCAATATGATCAAGAAGGTCCAGCTTATGTTCTAGATTACTAGATATTTGATTTGTAGAAGGATGGTTTTGATTTTCTGGTTCTAAATCTGTAGAGTCTGCAATATTTGAATTTTCGGAGCAAATCGGAGCATCTGAACCTTGATTTGTATCGGCTTGCTCAAAATTAGTTTGAATTGGAGTGGATGAATTAAAATCTGGATGATTTAATGTTTCATTAAATAATGCCATAATTTTTTCTCTTTTTTTCATTAATAAACTTAGTGATCATTGTATCTTTATCTGTTAGATCGATCGATTTGAGTATATCTGCATCATGAACTGGAATATTTTCGAACAATGAACTCGATTCTATGGAACCATATGGAGAAATCTCGTTCTGAGCCAAAGAAAGATCACTTACGTTGTATTGTTTGATAGAAAAAATTGTTTTCTCAAGTTCTTTTTGAAAGCAATCAAGAATATAATTTTGTAGCTATCAGTGATAACGGTTTTTATATGGCGCTCGATCTTCTGGTTATTTTTGATGGCGTTATATTTATCTAATTGGATTTGAGATATCTTCTTAATAGCTTCATAAATGTTTGGATGTTTTAACGAAGAAAATTCTGAATGCATACTCTCGAGGCAATCATTAGTGAATATTGCAATTGCATTATTATATTGAGATATTAAATTGTAGTGCGGCAACCAAACTTTGTTGAAATAATCAATATAATCTTTGATCGAATCAACTTTATTTTGATTAATTATATGCATTGTAAGTACAAATTCTTCATGAGACATGAATGGAGTAATAGAATATAGCTTAAATAAAGAATTTTGTAAAGCATTGAAATTTTTTGTATAAAGTGCTACAAGTTTCCTGTGTAAAGCTTGTTTGAAATGAAATAGGCATCCAATTATACGGACTTTAGGGAAAATTTGTTGAAGTGCCTCTATCATTCCCTTTTCAAAATCACAATGAATTTGAATTAGCTTTGAAAATTGAATACCCTTGACAGTAAAAATATATTCAAATGCCTTCTTATAAGATTCAAATGTGCGGTTTTTCATGAATATAAATAAAAGTGGTAGATATTGATTTGTTGAAGGTTCACAAATCATAATTGTTAGCATCTGTCCTTTTTGAAAATGTTTTGGTGTAATTTTAAAAGTTCCATCGCAAAATAAATCTGTGGCTTCTTTTGCAAATTGAATTGCCTTCTCAAAACCAAAAACCATCGTCTCACAATTTGCTTGAAAATCATGGCCAATGAAAAACTTCTCGCCATTTATTAAACAAAAATTAGCAATTTCATCGTCTGTAATTGAGTGTGGGACAAACTATCCAGTGTCACTTTTTTTAACCTTATTTTAAAAAATTAATAAAATAATAATAAAAAATTATTTGAATCTTTTACATTAATTGTTTCTTTTTTAAAAGTACCTTTAAAGTACAATAAACAAGATTTGAATCTATTGATCCTTGTTGCAAACTTGAATATATTGCTTCAAGCATTTTCAAACATTCGACTTCTTTGTTTTCCAATATTTGTTCATGGTCATTAGCTTTTCGTAATATACGAACAACTTTATCACTATTGATTAATTGAACTTTAAATTTAATCAATAATGCTGGAACAACCGTTGTGTATAATTCAACAACAAAATCGTCTAATCGAATATTCCTTCTCTCTGGGAAATAAGAATGCTTGAGAACTTTGAAATGTGACTCACTGACGTTATTAGTCGCGTCACCTCCGTTGCGATAGCGCTTATTCCAACGATCTAAATGATGCCTCCATTGCCTATCGAAGTACTTTTGGGCTTTCGGTTCAGTGGAAAGAATTTCAAGAATTCGATCATAAACTGCATCTAGGTCTGCAGCTTCTTCTTGAGTGAGGTGCTCTGGAACTTCTTCACTTGTTTCAAACGTTTCTTCTTCTGGAATAAATTCAGAATCGTTTGGATCATCAGAAGATTCTCGTGGTAAAAAGATTTGAGAAGGTTGAAATTCATTTTCGATGAATTCTTCTTCATATTGTTCCTCTTCTTCAATTTCTTCTGCTTGAAGTAAGTGAGATTGAGCTGGTTCCTCTCTAGGATTTTCTTCTTCTTGGTTCTGTTCTTCCTCGGGAGATTCTTCTTTAGTATCGAATACTAATAATTTCATTAGATTATAAAATTCTTCAAAATTGTCTCGTGATTTAAACTTATCCGCTTTTCTTAATATGGCGCGAAGGACATGCACGCCACACCAAAGAATATGACAGTTTGGAATACCTCGCTCAATTGCCTCGGCTATTTGTGGGGCGCAGTCCATACTTATCATCTCGGGTTCTCTATTAATATATTGAAAATAACGACAAACACAATATTGAATATTTTCGCTTGTGTCAGGAGAAATAAAGAAATACAAAAAAGGAAAAACAATAGTATGTTCTGTTTTTCCTGTGAGTGCATATAATGGAATGTTAGCCCTTAGAAGTTTATACGTTGAATCGATGTGAAACGTAGAAATTTGGTGACCAAGGGCCTTCGCTTCGAAAGGTGCATATAAAAAAACTAGTTTTCCCGGCTCAGAGATAAATTCAATTAAATCTTCTGGACAACTTTCTTGAACAGATTCGACAAAGATAGCTAAAGAAACTTTTTCATCCGAACTAAAGCGTTTGGAAACAATTTCAGCTCTTTGAGCAAATTTACGTAATGCATCTGGACCTTGTGCAAATATTGAAAGTAACTCTTCGTCTGTATATGAAATATTTAAGTCTTGGAAACACTTAAGTTGAGCTGTAGCATGATTCATATTGTTTTCAAAGTAATGTTTAAGATAATTTCTGACAAATAATGAGGATATTGTTTTTGTTGATTTCGGAGGTGCAGAATGATCATGAGAGTCAGAGTGGATTAGTAGTTCATATTTATCTTGATCTATTATCCGGACTTTGAATTTAGCTTGACATTGTGGATACTTACATTTGTATTCGATCGTGGAGTATTCTTTCCTGCATTTTTGAGAGTAGCCCATGCTAGCTTTTATCTCTTCTTGGATACCAAACTGGAGGAGCTCCATAGTGTTGAATATCACGGGCTCCATACAACAAATTGAATAAGGTATTTCAAAATTTGAAGGAAATGGTCCATCATTGAATGTAGTGGCCGGGAATTGAATGACATACAGATAGTTTGAGGAAATTTGTTATAAATTATAATATAATTGAAGAATTAATTATCAAAACAAGTCTAAGAGCCATTTCAGATTTTCCCGAAATGCAAGGTTAAGATTTTAGCAGCGACTAACTTTGAGTGTACATATATAATTGTTATACTGAGTACTTTCTATCTGTGTTACTTATTTGAGTCTAAGAGCCATTAGTCAGATTTTCCCGAAATGCAAGGTTAAGATTTTAGCAGCGACTAACTTTGAGTGTACATATATAATTGTTATACTGAGTACTTTCTATCTGTGTTACTTATTTGAGTCTAAGAGTCATTTCTACCATAGAACTAGATATTGTCTCTCATTAAATATATATAACTGTAAACTGCTTAATTCATTTATCTATTTAGATAAAATTATATTTATATAAGAGTTCATGTTATTATTTCATCTTTATTATTTTTTTTATTCCTTTGAAAAGTGACACTGGATAGTTTGTCCCTTTCTCGTCTGTAATTTTTTCTCCAACAGAAAATTTTCTGGACTTATTATAAACTTCCCTGACCAATGAATCTTTAATTAATGGGTTTTCATCAGTACCAACAGCAAGTTCTGTCATAAATTTTTTAATCTGCTGAAAAGTGCCGTTGTCTTCAGAAAATTTTGCCATTGCCTTATTGTATATTTCTGTCAGAGTCATTGATTTATGAAGATCATTTTTTTTCATTTTGTAACTTTTTAAATTGTCTGCATTCGGGTATATGTTCCTTTTGTAAATCTTCGGAAACTGAACTGTTCTCAATTTTAACTAAATAACGTGCTTGACAAGAATGATCGATGCAACGGTAGTAACGTTCAATATTATTTGAATTAATAATATTTGTATGATCATGCGAATAAAGCATATCTTTGCGAACAATTGTATCAGGATATTTTCCAGTAACTGCGGGAATATTTTTAACTGCAATATAACTAAAATATCTTCTGACAGCTTTAGATTCATTTTCGGCGTATTTAATATTAAAATATTGAAGAACTTGTTTGATTATATTCGTTTTTTCATGTCTCGATGTTGATTTTTGGTATTTATCAGATTGTTCCCTGATAAATATTTTATTTTCGTCTGTAAAGTTTGCTCTTTTTTGATTAAATATATATGATTTTCCCATTAAAAAATGAAATGATGCAAAATTTACGAAAACCGTTCGAAAATTGAATCAAAAATGAAAAGTAATACTTAAATAAGGAATTCTTTGAGATATTGGTCTTAGATTGAATGTAGCGTCATTCTTATATAGAATATATATTCATATCATCGGAAATATGATAAAAAGCATATAATAAATGTCAAAAAAGTGAACAAATAAGCAAAGATATTTTTTAAAAAACAATGAAAGTTAGTATCCCTAAGTCGTGTACTGTGGCACTGCGCGCCTCCGTACACCACTTAGCGGTTTTGACACTTTACGAAACCGGTAACGTATATTTTACAACACAACCATAACACCAACTTAACCTTAAATATTTACAAAACCATCTGACACATAAACGACTTCACTAATGACTTCACTAATGACTTCACTAACGACTTCACTAACGAATTCACTACCATCCTCACTAAATAAAAATAACCTTATTTTATTTTTTTTAAATTTTTTATTTCATTACAAAGACATGTCCGACTACATTTACTATGACTCTTTCCCAGAACGTTTCCGTGAACTATTCAAAACTCAAGTAAAACTGAGAAACATGCATTTTAACAAAGACAGACCCATTGACGATGAAAGAAACCCTGAATATATTACAATCCCATATGACGCAAAGTTCATTGCATACATTCCTTATGGTCGCAGAGGAACGAAAACTATTTCAACAAAGAACAAAAATTATTTCTGGAGCGATGAAGAAAATTGCCTTATCTACATAAATGCATACTTAAATAAAGCTACATATTGTACAAAAGAAGGTTGGACTGGATTTGAGCTCTACATATACGACGACGATGGAAACAGACGTTGTGTATACCCATACGATAATATGTACCATTGTTTTCATCAAGCATTAAACGAATACATAGTCAGTAAGGGTCTCATTCCTGTTGAGTAGATATGCTTTATTTTTGTTCTGTCATTTATATAAAAATAAACTTAAAAATTAATGATATCACCACCCTCACACGTATGAAAACATAGTCCAAAAATAATGTTTAGGGTAGAAGGGTAGATCTAACCTCATTTCTACCCTCATTTCTACCCTGTTGAATTCATTGCTTTATAACTCTCTTCCTTGGTTTCTTTTTAGTTGCTTTCTTCACGTCTGTCTCCAACTTGACTGTCTTTCTTCTTCGTCCGTAATGATACCAAAAACTTTTGTTTCATTGCTTCAGTGACTTTATTTGTCATTTTACTCTAAGGTGAAGCTAGCACAGCGATAATGGATTTCATGATTTTTTAGTATTTCATGCAATCTTAACAGATAGCCTTACAAGTACTTCCAGTGTCCCTAGCTGTCCCTCCTTTTTATATAACTCCATGACATTTATAATCTCGCGAAACTTAACAGGTAGCATAACAGATTAAAATCAGATGAGGTTTTGAACCAAAATTTCTAAGCAACGTTGTCAAGGATTTTGAGGAACTAGGGACAGAGTGTGGCAAAGTCCAAGATTTAATTTATCTTCATCTGTTTCATCAGCTATCTCGTCTAATATGCCAATATTTTATTCATAACTCGTGGCAAACTCACTAACTTTCATTATGTTCATCTGCATGCTTCATCTGATAGAAAGTATGACTTTCATTAACTCTGTGAGATAATGAAAACTACTAGGGACAGAGACCATGGCAAAGTTCATGACTTTCATTATTTCCAGAACTTAATGAAAACTACTAGGGACAGAGACCATGGCAAAGTTTATGACTTTCATTATTTCCAGAACTTAATGAAAACTACTAGGGACAGAGACCATGGCAAAGTTCATGATTTAATTTATTCTCTCACTAACAACAAACACAAACTCCAACACTAACGACAAAAATAAATGTCCTCACTTCTTAACAAAGTAATATGTGCTTCTTACACCACCATAGCTCAAACGTTTCTTTTCAAACATCGATTGAAACTTATTTTGAGCCATTGGCTTTAGTCTCTTTTTCTTCAAATACGCCAAGAAATCTTCTTCACATCTTTTCACTTCATAGCCTTCTTTAAACTCCTCCTTGTTAAGTTCTATGAAATCCTTTATCTCATTCTTTGTTGCAATGGCTTCTTCACGAACGACATCGTGAACTATTTCATCACTGTTCTCATGAATGACCTCCTCACTGTTCTCATGAACTATTTCACACTGTTCTCATGAACGACCTCCTTACTGTCTTTCATAAGCGTTTCAAAGTCTCCTTTACTCATTACTTCAATCTCATGCTGTTCACAGTAGTACTTAAACTCACTGTATATGTCTTTGTTGTATGTTATATTGCTTCCCATGTACTCCATGAATTTTTCAAGCACTTCCTCATAATTCACTGTTTCTTTCTTTCCACGACCTTCTAATACATACTTGCTTCGTAAATATAACTTCTTGCAGAACCGTCTCGCTTTCTACTTCTCTTCACAAATTCTCTCATCTTGCCACCAAATACATTTGAACTACATGCAAAGAATTCATTCTCCTTCGCAAATTCTTTATATCTTCTGTAGCACTCTGTACAATTCCATCCGGATACAAACTTTTCATAGAACTCCTCGTAAAACATTTGGTAAGGTGTTTTGTTCATTTCGATGAGTTCTTGTTTAGCCCTGGTGAATGGTATCTTCCTTACATCAAATTCACTTAAATCTTTCTTCATGAAGTACGTCAGTAAGTTTGAATAAAACTCTTCATTAAAGCTTTCAATGAGATTTGAGAAATATTCGTAATTTCCTTTGTATCTGCTGCTTACGTCAATGACAACAAATCTTCTGTCGTCTTTGTCAATCTTTACTGAGTTGAAGTTGTTAGATATCATGATGATATTACAAACATTCTCTATCTTTCTTACTGGCTGACACTTCTGATTTAAGTCCAACTGAGTCTCTGTTACTATTGACTTTAGTGCGTCGTGGTTCATGACCTTAGACGTATCGCATGAGCTTAGTTCATTGCATACGATGAGCTTCATGTTCTCAATAGCAGCATTGAATCTACCAACCACATTCTCTATTGCCGTTATATTATTGTTGGCGTACTTGCTAATGAGCTCGCATAGAACATTACTAAGTACATTCTTACCAGTTCCTTGCTTTCCTATTAACAAAAGTACTGTTCCAGTCTTTCCACAAGGATTTTGAACGATGTAGGCGAACCAGTTCAAAACATACTCATAAAGCTCTTCATCCTCATTACATATGACATCGTGAACATGTTTCAAATATCCTTCAATAACGCTTTCATCTACTTCATTCAGTACCTCATACTCATATCCTCTGAAATAGCTGTAAATGTCATCTCTTTCGTCAAAGAATCTCATGCCTGACTTCATAAGATAGTTCTTGTTCTGACCCGCTTCATAAATCATCAGTGCGTTCACATCCTTCTCCTCAATACGTCCTACATAAATACTCTTCATGAGCTTATTGAATTCCTTGCTATCTACTGACACAAGTGTTGTTGTGTCTCGTATTCCATCATAATCTTTCACTAGATATGTCATACGTGCTCCGTCAATAACAACAACACATCTTCTTAAGTCATTTATAACACTAGCTATGTCAATACCGTCTCACTCATGTACTTATTTTTCCTCAAGTCCTTTAGTGTGAAAGTGTCTCTAAGTTCTATTTCAAGCAATTCATTTACACATCCTTTGCAATACTTCTCTATAAAATATTTCTGTCGTTCTTTACTAAGTTTCTTAACAGCTCTGAAGAACCATGTGTTTTGACTCAAACATCCTTCACAACTTCTCTCATTCATTCCTAGTTCTTTCATGTCATTATCTTCAACCTCTATGGTCTCATTGACTAAGGTCAAAGGGTTCTTAGTCATTGCTGGTCTTATCTGAAACAATGTTTGTGCAACAGGTTTAACTAGTTCAGCAACGTCCTTCCTTAATATGAATAGCTGTTTCCACTCATCTTTGCTAACAGTTCTTTCATAACCACTGACAGTAATGATTTCATTTGCTGACCTTAGACACTTATGTTCTATCATTTGTATTGCTTTTGTGTAAGGCTTTCGTGAGCATAGGTTGTATATGTCATTCCTGCAATGTTCATTCATGCCAATAGTACTAAATCCTTTCTTTGCTGTTGAATGCATAATATCCATTAGTTCCTGTGTTCGTATTGCTGTCTCATAAAATACAACAAGACCTTTGTCATCTATGACGTACTTACCGAAAACATTGCTTATATTCTTTAACCATGAAATAACATCCTCATTCATGCTGTCAAACATGAAGTAAGGTCTTACATACTCTTCACTTATAAGATACTCCACAAAGTACTTGTTAAACTCTATGTCCTCGTGAGCGATTTCATTAGGTTTGATATTAGTTCCTTTTGTCATTGCTGTCATGTACTTCACTCTCATAGTTCCTTTCAATAGCCTAAAATACTTCATTGTTTCATAACTGCTCTAAATTCTGTTCAAAATTCGTACAACATAACTTTTAACATTAGTGAAAGAACATGAGCGAAACAACAACATCTAACATTACAGAAGAAGTCAATGACAATGCCGATGAAAACATTACAGAAGGAGCTAGTGAAAATATTGACGAGTTCAGTGAGGAAGAAGATATTGAGGACGTCAATGAGAACGTTAGTGGGGAACAAAACTCAATGGGAAACATTGAGAAATCATGAAGATTATGAGATTTGTACGACATATCCTTTTACTATTCGTCGAAAGAAAAACAAACATATTAAGAGTGAATGCTTAAATAATCATGGTTATATTGAGCTTAGTTTAAACAACAAAACGCATTTAAAGCATAGAATTATTGCAGAACAGTGGATTGAAAATCCAAACAATTTGAAAGAAATAGACCATATAAATCATGATAGAACGGACAACAGAATCTCAAACCTTCGTTGGTGTTCTAAATCTGAAAACAATAGAAATAAAAGCAAGTATGGCGATATAGTTTATGAGTTCGTTGATGAAATATCTGACGAAGCTGTTGAAATAACAGATTATGGTAAGCATTCGTTTGAGTTCTACTACTATGTTGAGAATGAGGACGCATTCTATTATTATACAGGTCTTAACTATCGAAAACTTCATATAAACTTTACAAAAAACAGGTGCTGCTTATGTTTGTATGATAGATACAGAAAACAAGAGAGTAATCTTATGCATAAACAAATTCAAACGCTTGTACGGCTTCATGTAGGACAAACATTATTTTTCAAACACTAACGCCAACACGTAGGACAAACATTCATGACTAACATTACTGTATAACATAAATGATTTGTCATGATTTCATCGTATATGTTTTGTCAAGACTTCTTCATCGTAATGAGCGTAAATGTTTTGTCATGATTTCATCGTAAATGTTTTGTCATGACTTCTTCATCGTAAATGTTTTGTCATGACCTCATCGTAAATGTTTTGTCATGACCTCATCGTAAATGTTTTGTCATGACCTCATCGTAAATGTTTTGTCATGATTTCATCGTAAATGTTTTGTCATGATTTCATCGTAAATGTTTTGTCATGATTTCTTCGTATATATTTTGTCAAACATGAACGTATATGTTTTTGTCATGATTTCTTCGTATATATTTTGTCAAACATGAACGTATATGTTTTGTCAAAACTTCTTCGTATATGCTTTGTCATGACCTCATCGTATATGTTTTGTCATGATTTCTTCATCGTATATGCTTTGTCAAGGTTTCTTCGTAAATGTTTTGTCATGACCTCATCGTAAATGTTTTGTCATGATTTTTCTTGTAATGAGTGTAAATGATCAAAAATAATGTTTATGTTAGAATGTTAGATCTAACACCTTTTTCTAACATGTTTTCTAACATGACCTCATGGAACTTAAACGTAAATGTTTTGTTATGACCTCATGGAACTTAAACGTATATGTTTTGTCATGACCTCATGGAACTTAAACGTAAATGATTTGTCATGATTTCATCGTATATGTTTTGTCAAGACTTCTTCATCGTAATGAGCGTAAATGTTTTGTGAAGAATATAACAACCGCCTGAATTCAGACGGTTGCTTTTTATACAAAATTCACACAGGAAAATTCTTGAGTTTTGGTTGAAAGAATACGGTCAAGCCAAAAGTGGCTCGACCTCAAAACAAACATTTTATGAGCTTACTAAGGCATTTATGAATGAATTCAAAGGTATTTGCATACATCCTGACCTCGTTCATTTTGTTGTTGAATTCAGCAAAAATAATGTTTACGTTAATGTTTTCACTGTTACCATGTTACCATGTGCTACCAGGTTAATTAACTTCTCTTAAAATTACTGACAACATGACATTTAGACAACAGTCCAGGAAATAAACTTCATCGTAAATGTTTTGTCATGATTTCATCGTATATGTTTTGTCAAGGTTTCATCGTATATGTTTTGTCAAACATGAACGTATATGTTTTGTCATGATTTCTTCGTATATGTTTTGTCATGATTTCATCGTAAATGATTTGTCATGATTTCTTCGTTTATGTTTTGTCAAAACTTCTTCGTACATGTTTTGTCATGACTTTTTCATCGTAATGAGTGTAAATCAGACAAAAATATATTTTAGGTGAAGAGGTGAGATCTCACCTCTTTTCTCACCTCAGCCGCTAAGCGGCGAGACCCAAAGGGTCTTGAATTTTCATGATTTCTTCATCGTAATGAGCGTATATGTTTTGTCGTGATTTCATCGTATATGTTTTGTCATGATTTCATCGTAAATGTTTTGTCATGATTTCATCGTAAATGATTTGTCATGATTTCTTCGTTTATGTTTTGTCAAAACTTCTTCGTACATGTTTTGTCATGACTTTTTCATCGTAATGAGTGTAAATGATTTCATATAATTGTTTCCCTCGGAAAACCGAGAGAAGAGATTCCATATGAAAATCGCAAGAATTTGGCTCCTGGTTTGAAATATTATTATGTTCATAGATTTCATCGTATATGTTTTGTCAAACATGAGCGTATATGTTTTGTCATGATTTCATCGTAAATGTTTTGTCATGACTTCATCGTATATGCTTTGTCATGATTTGTTCATCGTACATGTTTTGTCATGACTTCATCGTAAATGTTTTGTCAAAACTTCATCGTATATGCTTTGTCATGACTTCATCGTATATGTTTTGTCATGACTTCTTCATCGTAATGAGTGTAAATGTTTTGTCAAACATGAGCGTAAATGTTTTGTCATGATTTCTTCATCGTAATGAGCGTAAATGTTTTGTCAAACATGAGCGTAAATGTTTTGTCATGATTTCTTCATCGTACATGTTTTGTCAAGGTTTCATCGTATATGTTTTGTCATGACTTCTTCATCGTATATGCTTTGTCAAGACTTCTTCATCGTAATGAGTGTAAATGTTTTGTCAAACATGAGCGTAAATGTTTTGTCATGATTTCTTCATCGTACATGTTTTGTCAAAACTTCATCGTATATGTTTTGTCAAACATGAGCGTAAATGTTTTGTCATGATTTCTTCATCGTACATGTTTTGTCAAAACTTCATCGTATATGTTTTGTCATGACTTCTTCATCGTAAATGTTTTGTCATGATTTCTTCATCGTAATGAGCGTAAATGTTTTGTTATGACTTCTTCGTAAATGTTTTGTCATGACTTCATCGTAAATGTTTTGTCAAAACTTCTTCGTATATGTTTTGTCATGACTTCATCGTAAATGTTTTGTTATGACTTCTTCGTAAATGTTTTGTCATGACTTCATCGTAATGAGCGTATATGCTTTGTCATGATTTCTTCATCATACATGTTTTGTCAAACATGAACGTAAATGATTTGTCAAAACTTCATCGTATATGCTTTGTCAAGACTTCTTCATCGTAATGAGCGTAAATGTTTTGTCATGACTTCTTCGTAAATGTTTTGTCATGACTTCATCGTAAATGTTTTGTCAAAACTTCATCGTATATGCTTTGTCATGACTTCATCGTAAATGTTTTGTTATGACTTCTTCGTAAATGTTTTGTCATGACTTCATCGTATATGTTTTGTCATGATTTCTTCATCGTATATGCTTTGTCAAGGTTTCTTCGTAAATGTTTTGTCATGACTTCTTCGTAAATGTTTTGTCATGACTTCATCGTAATGAGCGTAAATGACCCAAAAATAATGTTTATGTTAGAATGTTAGATCTAACACCTTTTCTAACATGTTTTCTAACATGGAGGATTTCATCGAAACTAAACGTATATGTTTTGTTATGACTTCTTCGTAAATGTTTTGTCATGACTTCTTCGTAAATGTTTTGTCATGTTTTGTCAAAACTTCATCGTACATGTTTTGTCAAGACTTCTTCATCGTAATGAGTGTATATGTTTTGTCAAACATGAACGTAAATGATTTGTCATGACTTCTTCATCGTAATGAGCATAAAGGTTTTGTCATGACTTCATCGTACATGTTTTGTCAAGACTTCTTCATCGTAATGAGTGTATATGTTTTGTCAAACATGAACGTAAATGTTTTGTCATGATTTCTTCATCGTAATGAGCGTATATGCTTTGTCAAACATGAGCGTAAATGTTTTGTCATGACTTCTTCATCGTAATGAGCATAAAGGTTTTGTCAAACATGAACGTAAATGTTTTGTCATGATTTCTTCATCGTAATGAGCGTAAATGTTTTGTCAAAACTTCATCGTAAATGTTTTGTCAAAACTTCATCGTAAATGTTTTGTCATGATTTCTTCATCGTAATGAGTGTAAATGATTTGTCAAACATGAACGTAAATGTTTTGTCATGACTTTTTCATCGTAATGAGCGTATATGCTTTGTCAAACATGAGCGTACATGTTTTGTCAAACATGAGCGTAAATGTTTTGTCATGACTTCTTCATCGTATATGCTTTGTCATGACTTCTTCATCGTAATGAGCGTACATGTTTTGTCAAGACTTCTTCATCGTAATGAACGTAAATGACCCAAAAATAATGTTTATGTTAGAATGTTAGATCTAACACCTTTTCTAACATGTTTTCTAACATGGAGGATTTCATCGAAACTAAACGTATATGTTTTGTTATGACTTCTTCGTAAATGTTTTGTCATGATTTCTTCATCGTATATGTTTTGTCATGATTTCATCGAAACTAAACGTATATGTTTTGTCATGATTTCATCGAAACTAAACGTATATGTTTTGTCATGATTTCATCGAAACTAAACGTATATGTTTTGTCATGATTTCTTCATCGTAATGAACGTAAATGACCCAAAAATAATGTTTAGGGTAGATGGTTAGATCTAACACCTTTTCTACCCTCATTTCTACCCTCAGCCGCTAAGCGGCGAGACCCAAAGGGTCTTGAATTTTCATGATTTCTTCATCGTAATGAGCGTATATGCTTTGTCATGATTTCATCGTAAATGATTTGTCAAACATGAACGTATATGCTTTGTCAAACATGAACGTAAATGTTTTGTCATGACTTCTTCATCGTAATGAGCGTAAATGTTTTGTCATGACTTTTTCATCGTACATGTTTTGTCGAAACTTCATCGTACATGTTTTGTCGAAACTTCATCGTATATGTTTTGTCATGATTTCTTCGTAAATGATTTGTCGAAACTTCTTCATCGTAATGAGTGTAAATGTTTTGTCAAACATGAGCGTAAATGACCCAAAAATAATGTTTAGGGTAGATGGTTAGATCTAACCTCATTTCTACCCTCATTTCTACCCTCAGCCGCTAAGCGGCGAGACCCAAAGGGTCTTGAATTTTCATACGGAATCTCTTCGTAAATGATTTGTCGAAACTTCTTCATTGTAATGAGCGTATATGCTTTGTCAAACATGAACGTAAATGTTTTGTCATGACTTCTTCATCGTATATGTTTTGTCATGATTTCTTCATCGTAATGAGCGTATATGCTTTGTCAAACATGAGCGTAAATGTTTTGTCATGACTTCTTCATCGTAATGAGTGTAAATGTTTTGTCAAACATGAGCGTAAATGATCCAAAAATAATGTTTAGGGTAGATGGTTAGATCTAACCTCATTTCTACCCTCATTTCTACCCTCAGCCGCTAAGCGGCGAGACCCAAAGGGTCTTGAATTTTCATACGGAATCTCTTCGTACATGTTTTGTCATGACTTCTTCATCGTAATGAGTGTAAATGTTTTGTCGAAACTTCATCGTACATGTTTTGTCAAGACTTCTTCATCGTAATGAACGTAAATGACCCAAAAATAATGTTTATGTTAGAATGTTAGATCTAACACCTTTTCTAACATGTTTTCTAACATGGAGGATTTCATTAGATATACACATTCTTCCTTCATTTCATTCTATACACAATTTACATCATAGACGATTTAATAGATATAATACTTTACTGTTTCATTAGATATAAATATTTTTTGGTGAAAGTATCCTAAAAATATTTGATGGACTTTAACTAAAATAATGTTTAGGCAAGAATGTTTATATCTAATGAAACAGTAAAGTATTATATCTATTAAATCGTCTATGATGTAAATTGTGTATAGAATGAAATGAAGGAAGAATGTGTATATCTAATGAAACAGTAAAGTATTATATCTATTAAATCGTCTATGATGTAAATTGTGTATAGAATGAAATGAAGGAAGAATGTGTATATCTAATGAAATCCTCCATGTTAGAAAACATGTTAGAAAAGGTGTTAGATCTAACATTCTAACATAAACATTATTTTTGGGTCATTTACGTTCATTACGATGAAGAAGTCTTGACAAAACATGTACGCTCATTACGATGAAGAAGTCATGACAAAGCATATACGATGAAGAAGTCATGACAAAACATTTACGCTCATGTTTGACAAAACATGTACGCTCATGTTTGACAAAGCATATACGCTCATTACGATGAAAAAGTCATGACAAAACATTTACGTTCATGTTTGACAAATCATTTACACTCATTACGATGAAGAAATCATGACAAAACATTTACGATGAAGTTTTGACAAAACATTTACGATGAAGTTTTGACAAAACATTTACGCTCATTACGATGAAGAAATCATGACAAAACATTTACGTTCATGTTTGACAAAACCTTTATGCTCATTACGATGAAGAAGTCATGACAAAACATTTACGCTCATGTTTGACAAAGCATATACGCTCATTACGATGAAGAAATCATGACAAAACATTTACGTTCATGTTTGACAAAACATATACACTCATTACGATGAAGAAGTCTTGACAAAACATGTACGATGAAGTCATGACAAAACCTTTATGCTCATTACGATGAAGAAGTCATGACAAATCATTTACGTTCATGTTTGACAAAACATATACACTCATTACGATGAAGAAGTCTTGACAAAACATGTACGATGAAGTTTTGACAAAACATGACAAAACATTTACGAAGAAGTCATGACAAAACATTTACGAAGAAGTCATAACAAAACATATACGTTTAGTTTCGATGAAATCCTCCATGTTAGAAAACATGTTAGAAAAGGTGTTAGATCTAACATTCTAACATAAACATTATTTTTGGGTCATTTACGCTCATTACGATGAAGTCATGACAAAACATTTACGAAGAAGTCATGACAAAACATTTACGCTCATTACGATGAAGAAGTCTTGACAAAGCATATACGATGAAGTTTTGACAAATCATTTACGTTCATGTTTGACAAAACATGTATGATGAAGAAATCATGACAAAGCATATACGCTCATTACGATGAAGTCATGACAAAACATTTACGAAGAAGTCATAACAAAACATTTACGATGAAGTCATGACAAAACATATACGAAGAAGTTTTGACAAAACATTTACGATGAAGTCATGACAAAACATTTACGAAGAAGTCATAACAAAACATTTACGCTCATTACGATGAAGAAATCATGACAAAACATTTACGATGAAGAAGTCATGACAAAACATATACGATGAAGTTTTGACAAAACATGTACGATGAAGAAATCATGACAAAACATTTACGCTCATGTTTGACAAAACATATACGATGAAGTTTTGACAAAACATGTACGATGAAGAAATCATGACAAAACATTTACGCTCATGTTTGACAAAACATTTACACTCATTACGATGAAGAAGTCTTGACAAAGCATATACGATGAAGAAGTCATGACAAAACATGTACGATGAAGAAATCATGACAAAACATTTACGCTCATGTTTGACAAAACATTTACGCTCATTACGATGAAGAAATCATGACAAAACATTTACGCTCATGTTTGACAAAACATTTACACTCATTACGATGAAGAAGTCATGACAAAACATATACGATGAAGTCATGACAAAGCATATACGATGAAGTTTTGACAAAACATTTACGATGAAGTCATGACAAAACATGTACGATGAACAAATCATGACAAAGCATATACGCTCATTACGATGAAGAAGTCTTGACAAAACATTTACACTCATTACGATGAAGAAGTCATGACAAAACATTTACGATGAAGAAATCATGACAAAACATGTACGATGAAATCATGACAAAACATTTACGTTCATGTTTGACAAAGCATATACGATGAAGAAGTCATGACAAAACATATACGCTCATTACGATGAAGAAATCATGACAAAACATTTACGATGAAGTTTTGACAAATCATTTACGTTCATGTTTGACAAAACATTTACGTTCATGTTTGACAAAACATTTACGATGAAATCATGACAAATCATTTACGTTCATGTTTGACAAAACATTTACACTCATTACGATGAAGAAGTCTTGACAAAACATTTACGTAAACATTTATTTCCTGTGTTGTTGTCAAAATGTCATGTTGTCTTTTTTTCAGAGAGAAGTTCATTAACCGAGTGACACATGGTGACGTAGTGACACCTTCAGTTCTTCAAAAATAAGTCATAACTGCCTTCCTCCTGTGTTGTTGTCAAACATGAACGTAAACATTATTTTTGGTTCATTTACACTCATTACGATGAAGAAATCTTGACAAACATATACGATGAAGTCATGACAAAACATTTACGATAAAATCACGACAAAACATATACGTTTAGTTTCGATGAAATCATCATGACAAAGCATATACGATGAAGTCATGACAAAACATTTACGATGAAATCATGACAAAACATATACGCTCATGTTTGACAAAACATATACGATGAAATCTATGAACATAATAATATTTCAAACCAGGAGCCAAATTCTTGCGATTTTCATATGGAATCTCTTCTCTCGGTTTTCCGAGGGAAACAATTATATGAAATCATTTACACTCATTACGATGAAAAAGTCATGACAAAACATGTACGAAGAAGTTTTGACAAAACATAAACGAAGAAATCATGACAAATCATTTACGACATGAAATCATGACAAAACATTTACGATGAAATCATGACAAAACATATACGATGAAATCACGACAAAACATATACGCTCATTACGATGAAGAAATCATGAAAATTCAAGACCCTTTCGTCTCGCCGCTTAGCGGCTGAGGTGAGAAAAGAGGTGAGAAAAGAGGTGAGATCTCACCTCTTCACCTAAAATATATTTTTGTCTGATTTACACTCATTACGATGAAAAAGTCATGACAAAACATGTACGAAGAAGTTTTGACAAAACATAAACGAAGAAATCATGACAAATCATTTACGATGAAATCATGACAAAACATTTACGATGAAATCATGACAAAACATATACGAAGAAATCATGACAAAACATATACGTTCATGTTTGACAAAACATATACGATGAAACCTTGACAAAACATATACGATGAAATCATGACAAAACATTTACGATGAAGTTTATTTCCTGGACTGTTGTCTAAATGTCATGTTGTCAGTAATTTTAAGAGAAGTTAATTAACCTGGTAGCACATGGTAACATGGTAACAGTGAAAACATTAACGTAAACATTATTTTTGCTGAATTCAACAACAAAATGAACGAGGTCAGGATGTATGCAAATACCTTTGAATTCATTCATAAATGCCTTAGTAAGCTCATAAAATGTTTGTTTTGAGGTCGAGCCACTTTTGGCTTGACCGTATTCTTTCAACCAAAACTCAAGAATTTTCCTGTGTGAATTTTGTATAAAAAGCAACCGTCTGAATTCAGGCGGTTGTTATATTCTTCACAAAACATTTACGCTCATTACGATGAAGAAGTCTTGACAAAACATATACGATGAAATCATGACAAATCATTTACGTTTAAGTTCCATGAGGTCATGACAAAACATATACGTTTAAGTTCCATGAGGTCATAACAAAACATTTACGTTTAAGTTCCATGAGGTCATGTTAGAAAACATGTTAGAAAAGGTGTTAGATCTAACATTCTAACATAAACATTATTTTTGGATCATTTACGCTCATTACGAAGAAATCATGACAAAACATTTACGATGAGGTCATGACAAAACATTTACGAAGAAACCTTGACAAAGCATATACGATGAAGAAATCATGACAAAACATATACGATGAGGTCATGACAAAGCATATACGAAGAAGTTTTGACAAAACATATACGTTCATGTTTGACAAAATATATACGAAGAAATCATGACAAAACATATACGTTCATGTTTGACAAAATATATACGAAGAAATCATGACAAAACATTTACGATGAAATCATGACAAAACATTTACGATGAAATCATGACAAAACATTTACGATGAGGTCATGACAAAACATTTACGATGAGGTCATGACAAAACATTTACGATGAGGTCATGACAAAACATTTACGATGAAATCATGACAAAACATTTACGATGAAATCATGACAAAACATTTACGCTCATTACGATGAAGAAGTCTTGACAAAACATATACGATGAAATCATGACAAATCATTTATGTTATACAGTAATGTTAGTCATGAATGTTTGTCCTACGTGTTGGCGTTAGTGTTGAAAAATAATGTTTGTCCTACATGAAGCCGTACAAGCGTTTGAATTTGTTTATGCATAAGATTACTCTCTTGTTTTCTGTATCTATCATACAAACATAAGCAGCACCTGTTTTTGTAAAGTTTATATGAAGTTTTCGATAGTTAAGACCTGTATAATAATAGAATGCGTCCTCATTCTCAACATAGTAGTAGAACTCAAACGAATGCTTACCATAATCTGTTATTTCAACAGCTTCGTCAGATATTTCATCAACGAACTCATAAACTATATCGCCATACTTGCTTTTATTTCTATTGTTTTCAGATTTAGAACACCAACGAAGGTTTGAGATTCTGTTGTCCGTTCTATCATGATTTATATGGTCTATTTCTTTCAAATTGTTTGGATTTTCAATCCACTGTTCTGCAATAATTCTATGCTTTAAATGCGTTTTGTTGTTTAAACTAAGCTCAATATAACCATGATTATTTAAGCATTCACTCTTAATATGTTTGTTTTTCTTTCGACGAATAGTAAAAGGATATGTCGTACAAATCTCATAATCTTCATGATTTCTCAATGTTTCCCATTGAGTTTGTTCCCCACTAACGTTCTCATTGACGTCCTCAATATCTTCTTCCTCACTGAACTCGTCAATATTTTCACTAGCTCCTTCTGTAATGTTTTCATCGGCATTGTCATTGACTTCTTCTGTAATGTTAGATGTTGTTGTTTCGCTCATGTTCTTTCACTAATGTTAAAAGTTATGTTGTACGAATTTTGAACAGAATTTAGAGCAGTTATGAAACAATGAAGTATTTTTAGGCTATTGAAAGGAACTATGAGAGTGAAGTACATGACAGCAATGACAAAAGGAACTAATATCAAACCTAATGAAATCGCTCACGAGGACATAGAGTTTAACAAGTACTTTGTGGAGTATCTTATAAGTGAAGAGTATGTAAGACCTTACTTCATGTTTGACAGCATGAATGAGGATGTTATTTCATGGTTAAAGAATATAAGCAATGTTTTCGGTAAGTACGTCATAGATGACAAAGGTCTTGTTGTATTTTATGAGACAGCAATACGAACACAGGAACTAATGGATATTATGCATTCAACAGCAAAGAAAGGATTTAGTACTATTGGCATGAATGAACATTGCAGGAATGACATATACAACCTATGCTCACGAAAGCCTTACACAAAAGCAATACAAATGATAGAACATAAGTGTCTAAGGTCAGCAAATGAAATCATTACTGTCAGTGGTTATGAAAGAACTGTTAGCAAAGATGAGTGGAAACAGCTATTCATATTAAGGAAGGACGTTGCTGAACTAGTTAAACCTGTTGCACAAACATTGTTTCAGATAAGACCAGCAATGACTAAGAACCCTTTGACCTTAGTCAATGAGACCATAGAGGTTGAAGATAATGACATGAAAGAACTAGGAATGAATGAGAGAAGTTGTGAAGGATGTTTGAGTCAAAACACATGGTTCTTCAGAGCTGTTAAGAAACTTAGTAAAGAACGACAGAAATATTTTATAGAGAAGTATTGCAAAGGATGTGTAAATGAATTGCTTGAAATAGAACTTAGAGACACTTTCACACTAAAGGACTTGAGGAAAAATAAGTACATGAGTGAGGACGGTATTGACATAGCTAGTGTTATAAATGACTTAAGAAGATGTGTTGTTGTTATTGACGGAGCGCGTATGACATATCTAGTGAAAGATTATGATGGAATACGAGACACAACAACACTTGTGTCAGTAGATAGCAAGGAATTCAATAAGCTCATGAAGAGTATTTATGTAGGACGTATTGAGGAGAAGGATGTGAACGCACTGATGATTTATGAAGCGGGTCAGAACAAGAACTATCTTATGAAGTCAGGCATGAGATTCTTTGACGAAAGAGATGACATTTACAGCTATTTCAGAGGATATGAGTATGAGGTACTGAATGAAGTAGATGAAAGCGTTATTGAAGGATATTTGAAACATGTTCACGATGTCATATGTAATGAGGATGAAGAGCTTTATGAGTATGTTTTGAACTGGTTCGCCTACATCGTTCAAAATCCTTGTGGAAAGACTGGAACAGTACTTTTGTTAATAGGAAAGCAAGGAACTGGTAAGAATGTACTTAGTAATGTTCTATGCGAGCTCATTAGCAAGTACGCCAACAATAATATAACGGCAATAGAGAATGTGGTTGGTAGATTCAATGCTGCTATTGAGAACATGAAGCTCATCGTATGCAATGAACTAAGCTCATGCGATACGTCTAAGGTCATGAACCACGACGCACTAAAGTCAATAGTAACAGAGACTCAGTTGGACTTAAATCAGAAGTGTCAGCCAGTAAGAAAGATAGAGAATGTTTGTAATATCATCATGATATCTAACAACTTCAACTCAGTAAAGATTGACAAAGACGACAGAAGATTTGTTGTCATTGACGTAAGCAGCAGATACAAAGGAAATTACGAATATTTCTCAAATCTCATTGAAAGCTTTAATGAAGAGTTTTATTCAAACTTACTGACGTACTTCATGAAGAAAGATTTAAGTGAATTTGATGTAAGGAAGATACCATTCACCAGGGCTAAACAAGAACTCATCGAAATGAACAAAACACCTTACCAAATGTTTTACGAGGAGTTTTATGAAAAGTTTGTATCCGGATGGAATTGTACAGAGTGCTACAGAAGATATAAAGAATTTGCGAAGGAGAATGAATTCTTTGCATGTAGTTCAAATGTATTTGGTGGCAAGATGAGAGAATTTGTGAAGAGAAGTAGAAAGCGAGACGGTTCTGCAAGAAGTTATATTTACGAAGCAAGTATGTTATTAGAAGGTCGTGGAAAGAAAGAAACAGTGAATTATGAGGAAGTGCTTGAAAAATTCATGGAGTACATGGGAAGCAATATAACATACAACAAAGACATATACAGTGAGTTTAAGTACTACTGTGAACAGCATGAGATTGAAGTAATGAGTAAAGGAGACTTTGAAACGCTTATGAAAGACAGTAAGGAGGTCGTTCATGAGAACAATGATGAAATAGTTCATGAGAACAGTAAGGAGGTCGTTCATGAGAACAGTGATGAAATAGTTCACGATGTCGTTCGTGAAGAAGCCATTGCAACAAAGAATGAGATAAAGGATTTCATAGAACTTAACAAGGAGGAGTTTAAAGAAGGCTATGAAGTGAAAAGATGTGAAGAAGATTTCTTGGCGTATTTGAAGAAAAAGAGACTAAAGCCAATGGCTCAAAATAAGTTTCAATCGATGTTTGAAAAGAAACGTTTGAGCTATGGTGGTGTAAGAAGCACATATTACTTTGTTAAGAAGTGAGGACATTTATTTTTGTCGTTAGTGTTGGAGTTTGTGTTTGTTGTTAGTGAGAGAATAAATTAAATCATGAACTTTGCCATGGTCTCTGTCCCTAGTAGTTTTCATTAAGTTCTGGAAATAATGAAAGTCATAAACTTTGCCATGGTCTCTGTCCCTAGTAGTTTTCATTAAGTTCTGGAAATAATGAAAGTCATGAACTTTGCCATGGTCTCTGTCCCTAGTAGTTTTCATTATCTCACAGAGTTAATGAAAGTCATACTTTCTATCAGATGAAGCATGCAGATGAACATAATGAAAGTTAGTGAGTTTGCCACGAGTTATGAATAAAATATTGGCATATTAGACGAGATAGCTGATGAAACAGATGAAGATAAATTAAATCTTGGACTTTGCCACACTCTGTCCCTAGTTCCTCAAAATCCTTGACAACGTTGCTTAGAAATTTTGGTTCAAAACCTCATCTGATTTTAATCTGTTATGCTACCTGTTAAGTTTCGCGAGATTATAAATGTCATGGAGTTATATAAAAAGGAGGGACAGCTAGGGACACTGGAAGTACTTGTAAGGCTATCTGTTAAGATTGCATGAAATACTAAAAAATCATGAAATCCATTATCGCTGTGCTAGCTTCACCTTAGAGTAAAATGACAAATAAAGTCACTGAAGCAATGAAACAAAAGTTTTTGGTATCATTACGGACGAAGAAGAAAGACAGTCAAGTTGGAGACAGACGTGAAGAAAGCAACTAAAAAGAAACCAAGGAAGAGAGTTATAAAGCAATGAATTCAACAGGGTAGAAATGAGGGTAGAAATGAGGTTAGATCTACCCTTCTACCCTAAACATTATTTTTGGACTATGTTTTCATACGTGTGAGGGTGGTGATATCATTAATTTTTAAGTTTATTTTTATATAAATGACAGAACAAAAATAAAGCATATCTACTCAACAGGAATGAGACCCTTACTGACTATGTATTCGTTTAATGCTTGATGAAAACAATGGTACATATTATCGTATGGGTATACACAACGTCTGTTTCCATCGTCGTCGTATATGTAGAGCTCAAATCCAGTCCAACCTTCTTTTGTACAATATGTAGCTTTATTTAAGTATGCATTTATGTAGATAAGGCAATTTTCTTCATCGCTCCAGAAATAATTTTTCGTCATTGTTGAAATAGTTTTCGTTCCTCTGCGACCATAAGGAATGTATGCAATGAACTTTGCGTCATATGGGATTGTAATATATTCAGGGTTTCTTTCATCGTCAATGGGTCTGTCTTTGTTAAAATGCATGTTTCTCAGTTTTACTTGAGTTTTGAATAGTTCACGGAAACGTTCTGGGAAAGAGTCATAGTAAATGTAGTCGGACATGTCTTTGTAATGAAATAAAAAATTTAAAAAAAATAAAATAAGGTTATTTTTATTTAGTGAGGATGGTAGTGAATTCGTTAGTGAAGTCGTTAGTGAAGTCATTAGTGAAGTCATTAGTGAAGTCGTTTATGTGTCAGATGGTTTTGTAAATATTTAAGGTTAAGTTGGTGTTATGGTTGTGTTGTAAAATATACGTTACCGGTTTCGTAAAGTGTCAAAACCGCTAAGTGGTGTACGGAGGCGCGCAGTGCCACAGTACACGACTTAGGGATACTAACTATGAAAAGTAATACTTAAATGAGGAATTCTTTGAGATATTGGTCTTAGATTGAATGTAGCGTCATTCTTATATAGAATATATATTCATATCATCGGAAATATGATAAAAAGCATATAATAAATGTCAAAAAAGTGAACAAATAAGCAAAGATATTTTTTAAAAAACAATGAAAAGTAATACTTAAATGAGGAATTCTTTGAGATATTGGTCTTAGATTGAATGTAGCGTCATTCTTATATAGAATATATATTCATATCATCGGAAATATGATAAAAAGCATATAATAAATGTCAAAAAAGTGAACAAATAAGCAAAGATATTTTTTAAAAAACAATGAAAAGTAATACTTAAATGAGGAATTCTTTGAGATATTGGTCTTAGATTGAATGTAGCGTCACAAATTTCACAAATATAATTTACTATACAATTTTATTCTATTTTTTTAAAATGGCTGACGACAGTCTGTATCAACTAACTCAACTAGTCAAGCATAATGATTATTCTTCGGATTCATTAAATCAACTTTATCAATGCATAAGTACAATGACAGAAAGATCAATTGGATGCTTGAATTGGGATAAATTTTTCAAAAAAATCACAGTGACTGATGAAGTTCTTTTACATTTTTTAGCATCCGTTTTAAACATTGAAAAGATATCAGAATGTTTCAAGGATTCTATTTTTTATCACAATATTAATCTTGAAAAATTCAGTAATTTAACTGAAACAGAACAACAAACAATTTTAAATTCCTACAAAGCGGATAAATTTACATATTACATAATGTGCTCACAAATTGTAAAATCAAACTGGAACAATTTATCCCAAACTTTAGTTAATATTGCAAATCAATATTTGCCATTTTTAGATGAAGAAAAGCAAATATATATATTTACTGAAATAACTGGCAATTATCAAAATTTTGAAATTTCAGTTGCAAACTTGTTACTTTTTTATGAAAACAATGAAGAAAAATTAAGCAACTGTTTTAATTTAACATTGTTCCAGCAAATTTATTCCAAAAATGGAATCGAGCAAATGATATTTTTTGCTGCAAATACAATTTGTTGCAATAACACTTCTATCAATTTTTACAATCTCCTTGAAATTGAAGAAATGAATCCATTTGATTTTTTTTATTTCTCAATTCAATATAAAGAGATATTAAATTGCGATGATTTTCCAAAAGTTACAGAAGTAATCACAGGTTTAATCTCAGCTTCAAATATTAATGCTATTATGCGAATTTGCCAAAAAATTTTGGATAAAATTACATTTTATAAATGTAATTATTGCCATATTACCTCAATATGGAATTTTATCACAAATGCAGCAATAATTCTTCCTGATGAAGATTTATTAATCAAATTATTAAAATTCATAGAAAAAACAGAAAAAGCAACAGATGAATTATTCGAACCGGAGAATGATTTGGGTTTCTATGAATATTTAAATTCGATTTTCTCAGATATTACATCTGCGAGAAATAAGCAATTTCTCTTGGAATTTCTAAATACCCATGAAGATGACTTCACTTATGATCAAACATTGTGAGGTCATTTTTGATCAACAAATTAATTGAAATTCCGATCAAAAAAAATTCACAAATTGGATCAAAAAAATCGAATCTCGAGTTAAAAATAAAAAATTTCTACATTTTTATCAAATTTAGATTTTTTTTTCAAATCATGCGAATTGATTGAATAATTGCATATTTTATCCCATGCATCTAGAAGTATGTGTAATATTTTTGCTTTCATCAAGAAATTGTCGAATTTGATCTTAATTTTTTTTGAAAAATATACTTTTAGAAAAAGAAATAGTGATTGAATAGCTGCCCATGCTGTAAAAGGGTTATTTTTACAAGTAAAAAAATTGTTATTTTTCGAGCAAGTCGAGGCTTTTTTACCATCTTATTTTTGAAAAATTTACGAAAAATTATATCTGAAAAAACGCTTCATTTTGATATCTTACAATGATAAAATACCAATGTTGCTGGGATATAATAGCTACACCTGGACATCTACTACATTAATGCGTATGACAGGTAAAGTTGATTTCAAAAGTATAGCCTGGAAAGATTACAATAAATCAACGATAATTCAAAAAAATTTCTTATAAGTTAACATAATAAAAATTTAATTTTTATATTGCTTGTATTATACTTAAGTATATAATATATTTAAATCTTAGAATGAAAATTCGGGACGCCCTAGCTATTCAATTTTCCCTTAGGACGCCCATAAACCTTTCAAAAATGTGATGTAAATATCACAATTTTGAGAAATTTACACTAGGACGCCTTAGGACGCCAACCCCCTTTTTTACCGTTTTGTCTTAGGAATTAGCTTTGTTCAAATCGGAACAGATAAACGATCTAAATTCAATTTGTTTATCAACACAAAGAAAATTTTTTACAGTTAAGTTCAAACCAGAGGTAGGGCAACGATAGAAAATTTTTGGAAAAAAAGTTCGGAGATCTTAAACGTATCATATTCCCTGCATGGTTTGGTATCTTCCGCCATGCGTTGTGCCAAACATATTGACACTTTCCAATAATTAATTTATGGTATGAGTCACAGAGTTAGATTATAAAAAGAAAGTAAATAATTGCAATTAGAAATCATATATGTCGGAAATCAAATGTTGATGAGCAGAAACCTTTTACTCATCATAAAAGAGATAAATCACTAAAGATTTGTATACATTAAAATTTGATATTTGGTGCTCGAAAACTGTCTGATGGGACTCCTCCAAAATGAACCAATCTATCGCTGAGGACCAAATTAGATGATGTGGATGGTGTATTCTCTAATTCTAACTTAGGAAGAATGGGAACAAAACGAATGACGACAACAACATGTCAAACATAGATTAAATATCTATGAATCAATAAAGTATACGTGCATTGAAGGTGATAACGATCACTTGAGGCTTATAACTCTTTGACTAAATTATGCAATAATTAAATATAATCATTTTATATTTTTATACTGATAGTAATTAATATACTATCCTGCTTAATAAATGGTATGATCAAATTTGTTTGAAAATTTAATTATGTATATGAAACTAATGTTGTCTTTATATAAAAATCAAAATTTCGGACGAACCTAGATTGAACCTTTATGAAAATCTATCATTTTTTTAATTGAGTTAATATGAATCTTTTACATATGTATATATAGCATTGATAGCTTATATAATCATGGTTTATTCCATATTAACATATTTTTTCAGTTAAATTTGTTAATAATATCATGTAACAAATTAATTCAAGATTAGAATGTCTACAAAATGCTAACAAATAAGAACAAAATACGATTTCTCGACTTAAATTTTAATATGGAGTAGTTTTTCGTTTAAATCTAATTAAAAATGAATAAAAACTTATCTTGTACTATTTTCATTCAAAGATTTTAATAATGTAAATCATGCATTTTCATAATTCAGTACAGTTCTTTTTAGAATTAAAGTTGATGAGGATGATATTTGTGATTTAAAATAATTTGTTAATGTTCACCTTTTATTCATCACCTTGTGGTATGCCCTAAAGCAATAGCATTATCAATTCTGCTGAATTGATCAACTCAAAATTCCAAAAAAAATTCAAAATTTCAAAAATGAAATTAAACAATTTGAATTTTCACATGAAAAAATCAATTTCGAAAAAAATTTGGAAAATCAAAGTATTTGATAATTAGTCAAATAATCAATTTACATCGTTTTTACTCATAAAAAAAACTAATTTTTGATTTTGATATCATATTTGATAAATACTCATTCCAGAGTTGACGTAATGTATTAATTATTGTTAGAGATATTGCTTTCGCAGCAAAATTCTTATTTCATGAAAGAAAAAAAAATGATTTTATTCCAACAAAAACAAGTAAACAGATGAATGGAAACGTACTATATTTTCATAAATGTAGTAATCAGCGTGTCAGCTTTTGTTTATCATGTTCGAGTCAAAATGTATTAACTTGTAATAAGAAATATTCGAAGATTATATGAAGTATTGAGCATTCTTTGTAGAAATATTTGTAATTCATTACTAACATATATAATAAAGTTGTTTTTTTTTCCTTATTGCAATAATTTTGTCTGATTTTAATAACTTTTCATGTATACGAGTTGTGTGAATATGCATCATAATATGCGTAAATATACTTATTTGCGACGAATAATGTGGTTGCATAATGGAGGTGCTAAATTTTGATTTTTAATATGGGGCTTTGGTATGTATAATCATGTTCTTATCTCAACGTAGGAGTATTGGTGCAATATGATTAAAATTTACGAGGTTGATCTTAAATTGAATAATTCTGGAGTATAAATCACAATGCAGCTAATTCTATGTTAAAGATAGATACAGATTGTAGTAATCAATTAGGGAGTACAAATTCATTCTTTCATTTCTGTCGTATTGAGCAGAAAGGAAGAGATCATAACCCTAGGAAAAAAAGCCCAAATTTGTCACTTTTCATAGTACGTTAAACTCAATTCGCTCGGCGAATGCCGAGCACACGTACTCATCATTCAACATAATATTCTCATTCTTTGGTTATTATAGTGCCAGACAACACAAGATTTCAAAGAATTACTTGAGTTTTCAATTAATCTTAATCCGATTTTAGATTTATCGAGAACTCCATCATCACAATCACATACTTCAGTGCGGTAACTACAATTATCCATATACAGAAGGAAGTTCTTTTCGAACAACTCATTTGGAGTCTGTTTTGGAAAGAACTTCTTTCTGTCCGACTTAATTTCATAGTTCCTGATCAACCAAAAGACAGAAACCACACACTATCTACTTAGGAAAGGAGTTCTTTCTAAATCTTCCTTAAATTGAGATTTTACGAAAGATAACCCTTCTATTGCACTTAAAAATGAACATTTTGATATCTTTAGTATCACACATGGTCATATATAGTATTTCATCTACATGAATACATTCATCTTTCGAAGTCTCTCATTAAATGGGAGGCTTCGAAAGATGAATCGTTTTATTCATACAACTTTAAATCTCGAACACATTTAGAGAGTGAATATATCATTTTATTCTTGTTTTGAGTTTATTCTGATTCAAAATTGCAGTGAAAACAGAAGTTCACACATCATATCTGAATGTGAGCTCATCTATACTTATACGATCTCAATACCTCCACTCTAAGCATAAGAGGTAAAGTTATATAAAAATTATCAGATGCGTTGAAGTCTCAAAAGTATTGCCTGAATGCTTGTTTCATATTTGTCCAAGTAGTTTCAATGAATAAATGTATTGTTTTTTATAATTTCGATTTATTTTTAGAAAATATTCAATATAAACCTTTATTGTGTTATTTACATCTCATAAATTCTCTGTCTAAATCATATAAAAGCGCGTTTTACCCCTATGAATCAAGAAATTCATTCAATATTCATGGTATATTTATTAAATTTATACGATTTACTAATAATCAATATTATATCCTCATAAATAGCAATATATTTTGGTAATCTATGATAATCATATACAATATTTGAAATCAAATTTTCATTAGTTTAGGTTCCTTGTTAATAGTAAACCATTATATTTATTACTAATAATAAAATCTATGTGTCGTATTGAAATTCAATAAAATTACTTATTCGGTCCAAAAAAACAAATTAAATAAATTTTTTCTTTTTTTATGTAATTTTTGTTTTTCATTTTTCTCAAGATCCTAAGTTATGTTCTAACTTTTGACATCATATCCTATCATGCTAGGCTATATATTATAGCATATCCAAAAGGCAAGGAAATCTATCAGAGAAGCCTTTTTGACCTATCGTTGCCCTACCTCTTTCAAACCCTCGTTTAACAAAATCTAATAATAGGGTGTTCGTGTTAATAATTCGGATTTAAAAATTACACTACGAAATGATTAAATTTTCAATTCAAAAATTCTTAATGTATCCGTTATTTTTTATTGTCAGATATTGAAGCAAATTTTTTAAATTACTGATATATTCAGTAATATAATAAAATGGAATTGGACTAAGATAGAAATCTATAGAATTCAAAAGAGTATTATATTCATCAATGTGATATTCTGTGTCGGATTTGGTTTGCCAAATTATCCGAGTTCATTGGATGTTTTCTGAAAAGTATTCAAAAATTGAACTTGATTTTATATTTTGTTAATAAGAGAGGGTAAGATACCCAAGTGACTGTCAATATAATGTTATAACTGTTAAAAGTTGCTAGTCAAAAACGAGAAAATGCAAGTTTGAGATGAGGTATTGATATTGTATCTGATTAGCCTATCAAAATTGAAATTTGTCCAAACAATAACTCTCAAACTTCGCACTTTTGTGAAGATTCTGATCGACCATACATTTTTTCTTTCATATTAGTTAATATCTGCGTATTAATTCTTTTTGTATTGTAAATCATCATAAACAAATTTTGATAACACTTTTCAAATTTACGAGAAGAATTTTCACAAAAATAGTCACTTTTTTTATAATTTTAATAATAAAATGTTCTTTCTTTTTAGCATTTTCCTCCACTCCGAAATTTCCAATTCACAAGGCTTTGAACACTTTCTAAGTCAAGAAGAAGCTCCTGAATTTGTCCAACCTGATTACACTCCTATTGTCTCAATTGATGATCATCAAGTAAAAATTTCTTCAACAGTTGTAGAATCTAGCCAGAGATGATATGCATATAATAGATGCGAAGTATCAATTGCAGGCCCTTCAACATTTAAAAATAACTATGCTTTAGGAGGAACATATACATCCGGTTTTGGAGGTGCTCTTTACCTGTATGAATCTGTTTTCCAGATCACATCTCCTAAATCTAAGCAAGATATAAATTTCCAAGGCAATGTAGCAGCCCTTGGTGGTGCTATTTGTTTAGCTTCCACAGCGAGATATTTATCGAACACGATTTTCACGGCCAATAGAGCTTACAAGCATGGTGGAACCATATACTTCGAAAACAAGCTCATCGAAGATGGTTACATCGCTTAGCAACATTCATCAATCCAATTGCACCGCCAGCGAAACTGCAGCGGTTATCATTGAAAAGAGAGCGAGCTCGATGTAAACTTCAGAAGTTAAATAAAAGAATATCGCACCTCCGTATTCGGATGCAGTATTGTTGTAAACAGAAATTCATCAAAAGTGACACCTCAGAAAAGCTAAAATATTGAATTTTTGGAACTTTTGATAGAGCACGTTTTTAAATATTAATTAAAGTAAATGTATATTTTGTAAAGATTCTTTTTAATAAAAAAATAAAATTTTGAAGAAGTACACAAAATCTTCTGAAAAATAATATCACATAAACTCATATTATTTTCTAATAAAAAAAAAAAAAAAAAAAGGTATTGGGGCTTCCAGGCACTTCGTGCCCTCTAGCCCCGAAGATGTTTTGTCACTTTTCTGTCACTTTTCAGGAAAAAAACATTTTTATTAAATATATAAAATGAATTTTACAAAACCACCGTTACCCTTCTTTGGAAATAAGAGTAGATGTAAAGATATTCTATTGAGAGAACTTAAGAAACTACCGAATGGTCTAACATTTGTAGATTTGTTCGGTGGAAGTTTCTATATATCTCATTTGTGCCATACTGTATTTCCTGACTCAAAGATTATATGCAATGACTTCGACAACTATATGAACCGTCTTAAACATATACCAGACACAAACAAAATATTGAGTGAGTTGAAAGAAAAGATACCTATAGGTAAGATGGAACGTATACCATTAGATAAGAAAAATACTGTCAGAGAGGTTTTGAAAAAAGCAGAGTATATTGACTGGGATAGTATATCTTCTAGACTATTATATAGTGGTGCTATAAGAGTTCATGACATTGAAACACTTATGTCAAAAGTTTTATATCTTAACTATACAAAGGTTTTCAAAGAGAACATAGAAAAATATACTGAGGGTATAGAGTTTGTGAGATGTCGTTGGACAGAGTTGTATGAAAAATATAAAAACAAGGAAAATGTTTTCTTTATAGTGGACCCGCCGTTCTATAACACATGGGATTTTCAATACCAAGTAGACTGGACTTTGAGAGACTCTTTAGAAACTTTAGACGTTTTACATAACCATCCATGCTTTTACTTTACATCCGATAAAAGTGGTTTAGAAACCGTTATGAGATGGTTAGAGGACATACATGACTATGAGTTTATATATGACAAGATAGAATATGAGAGAGGTCCTATAAACTGGAGAAAGTGTCATAACAAAGAAATTTTATTGTAAGTAAATGTGGTTTGAAATAGGACTACTTGTTTTAGGTTTTTTTCCATTGTGTCATTTACTTATTTGACGTGCAGAAAGATATAGAGAATATGAAGATGAACCAATGCCTGCAAATGTTCAGTATATGTACTCGTAAGAGATATTTTTATCTAATATTAAATGGACGCACAGAACTTAGCGAATGCACAGCAACCTGGACAACCAAACCCAGAGAATATTCCAAATGAAGTTAGAATACAAACTGCAATGGCAAACTATGGTCAAGTGCCAACAGATGTACAAATGCAAACTGCCATGTCAAATGACGCTGCGTTATGTTTGCCACCATGGTATGCAAATATGAGATGGAAAGAGTTTATACAAACCCTGAAGTGGGATATAAACAACTCTATGCAGATGACGCGAACACAGGATTGACCCAGAGTATGTTTTCTACCAGAGGAGAAATAGAATGTATGAGCTCCAGTTAAAAAATGCTATGGAACTCAACAGGAAACGTAAGAGACTAGGCGGACATTAGATTTACATATAGTAGTAAAATGGGTTTCTTCAGTAGTATTGGAAACTTCTTTCGAAATGTTGGAAGAGGTATATGGAATGGAAAAATCTGTCGGAAGAGGAGTATGGAACGGAGTCAAAAATATTGGTAAAAGAGTAGGTCAGTTCGTTGGTATTATACCTAAAGACCCTGAACCAGAAGAACAAGCTCCTGTTATACAACAGCTGAACCTGCACCACAGTCTAGTTGGCAACCAAATCCAACACCTCAACCGTATTAAAATTATATTTTTACCGTTCGATAGTAGTTGTATATGAAACTAAGTTCTAAGTAAAACGCGTGGTATAATGGAATTATTCTCTTTCTTCCATCTGTTGTAAACCATACTTGAAAGTCTGAAATACTTCCACTCGGCGGTTCATATAGCTTTGTAGGTTTTTCGTAAAAGTCATTTGCCAAGCATAAAAAAGAGTTTTGCGCACCAGAAAATGAAGCATGAACGATAATAGCATCTGAGTCGAAAACATTTTCATATGTTCCATTAGGGTTTTCGACTTCATAAAAGTTCGGGTGTACTGGATATTCTGCAGGCTGATTTAACATCCTCAAAAATCTATACCATGCCAAGTTGTTATATTTTGTAGAAATATAAACGTTGTCTCCAAGGTCTTCTATTCTATTGAATTTAACAGTTGCATTTTTCCTGTCATATAAAATATCGAGATGGTACTCTCCTTCGTCAATGTTGTACTGTTTTGCATATTCGAGATAGATATCGTTTATTTTTTCTTGAAAAGCTTGAAGAGTTGTTTCTAAGTTTACAAGCAAACTAACTTGTAAAAGTTTTCCCTGTTCAAATTTCTCATACGTACGTTTTTCTTTGTTATAGTATCGAACTTCAAAACCGACCGTAAATGGGAAACCATGTATGGCTTCTGAAATGAACTTCATTCTACGAAAGCCAACAGCTTTTGTGACGGATGGGTCTCTTAACCATCTTAACGGGTAGTCAAAACGATAGCCTTCATGCTTTACGGTCTCTGTCTCAAACTTTTGACCTACATTCGTAAAAAGTTCATCTAATGGTTTAGTTGTAGCAACTCTTGAATTTTCTTTTTCTATTGGAAGCATTTTTTATCTAGAATAAAAATGTCGAATGAAACAGCGTCTATGAGAGAAATACAACACAACCGACAACTCATTTTGCAAGCTCTAAATAAGAACACAACAAACTTTTCAAACTATTCTAAGATATCTGAGTCATTGAAAGAAGGAAACTTAAAACTGACATTAAACCCAATGACAGATGAGTTTCTATTTCAAGACAGTAAGAACCATACTGTCTGTATAAATCCAACAAAAGGAACTTTAAACGAGAAACCTATAAAAGAACTTCTTTTGAAAGCAGATGTTGACAACAAAGCTGACAAAGAGTATGTCATTGAAAAAGTTCAAGAAGAACATGACAGAGCAGATGCAACATATGCAACGAAAGAACATACTCATCCTGAACTAGCAGACAAAACATATGTTGACAATAAAATGTCAAGTGAAGTGACAAGAGCTGAAAACGAATATTCTAAAAAGACTCATACACATACCATTGCAAATATTACAAACTTACAAGAAACCTTAAACAGGAAAAGTGACGTTGGACATACACATACCATTGCAAATATTACAAACTTACAAGAAACCTTAAACAGGAAAAGTGACGTTGGACATACACATACCATTGCAAATATTACAAACTTACAAGAAACCTTAAACAGGAAAAGTGACGTTGGACATACACATACCATTGCAAATATTACAAACTTACAAGAAACCTTAAACAGGAAAAGTGACGTTGGACATACACATACCATTGCAAATATTACAAACTTACAAGAAACCTTAAACAGGAAAAGTGACGTTGGACATACACATACTATATCTGATATTACAAACTTAAACGTTAGCCTTGAAAAGAAGGCAGATAAGAACCATACACACGATTTCTTCGCAACTGTTGGTATAGAAAATATTGCAGGAACGGTTGAAGAACCTGATGGAACTGGTGGGGATGTATTAAATTGGAAACCTCCTAACTTTCCACAAGGTTTAACATCGGAGGATGACATAACGACGATGAAATACACTAGATGTAGAAATGTCTATGTCATGGAGGATGAAAACAATGTTAAATTCACTGCTCAAGATTTATATGATAAAAAAGCTGACAAAACAGAGCTTCAAACGTTAAAGACAGAAATACTTCAAACACTATATCCTATAGGTTCTATTTACACGTCAATGAACTCTACCAACCAGAAGTAGTACTTGGTTTTGGAACTTGGACTCAAATAGTCGACAGGTTTTTGTATTGTGCAAACTCTTCAAAGGAAACAGGTGGAAGTAAAACGATTTCAGGTGAAAACTTACCTGCACACAGTCACTACATAGATTTAAGTACATCTGAAGCAGGTTGGCATAAGCATAGATTTTGGGATTGGTCAGCAATGAAAAAAGGTAAAGGATATGATGTTAAAGACGACGTTCAGTTTGCTATAAATTGTTTCTGGGTAGCACACAGGGAGAAGGAAACCATACACATCGCGTTTCAGGGTATACGCAAACAACGGGACAGAGTAAAGACTACATGCCACCTTACATGACAGTTTACGCATGGTATAGAAATGCTTAGTCGTCATTTTCCTTCTTTAGCATATTCGTCAGGAGTTGTCTTATATTTGTTAGGAACTGTCTTTGAAAGTATACCACCTTGAACCTTAACAAGTTTGAAACGAGGTCTGACAATAGTAGTTTTATCTTCTGCTTGCAGTCTGTACATTTTGCCATGTTTGCCTAAAACTTCATAATATTCTCTTGTATACTTTCTTCTATTTTTACGAACACGAATGTGAGTACCTGTCGAGTTCCCATTGTTGTCATAGTCAATAGTATTTTCATATGGGTCGCGTTTAGGTATTTCTATTTTTACTTTGTCACCTTTCTTAAGTTTGAAGCCTGGCATTCTTTCTTGTTTGTCTCTTTTGACTAAACTATTAAATATATAGTCTTTCTCTAAGTCGGGTTGTTTTTCATTTCTTCGGGGGAGTGGTTTCCCAAACCTTTTTGTTTACGGTATTGTAAATATTTAAAACTTGTCTCATCTTTGCCATGGAGAAGTGTCTATACTTGTCGTCATATGACATTTCATCTCACCACCTTGTGGTTGGTTTAAGTCTCTTAAGATTTTTATACAACTGTCAATGACACCAAGAGCAGAATGGTTTTGGTCGACAATGAAATATTGGTTTACATTTTTTGAACGCAGATAGTTTTTAATATCGTCTGATTTGAAAGAACTTTCACAGTCAGATGTCAGTTTTGTTGGATGGTATTTGTCAACGAATATTGTCAAAGCAGTTTTCACATCTAAAATATTTTTGGACCATAATGGTATGGCTTCACAGTATCTTGTGTTTTGACCACAAATATTAGCCAGTATGGTGGTCCATCTTCCTCGGAATGTTTTCCAAGATATCCATAAACCAAGCATTTGGTGTTGAACTAAAGATTTTTACCATGAGTGCTTTCTTTGTCGCTTTAGAAACATACGGGTCCTTGTTTGAATTCGTCATTTTTAACCCATAAGAAATGGGTTTATTTGGCGCATAGCAGGAGTCGCATCTAGATTTTTGCCCGCAGTGGGAACACTAGCCAGAGGTGCATTTGGAATTGGAAGGAAGATTTTGAGTACATTAGGTATACTGAAAGAGAAAGCACAACCTATTATACAAACTGTACAGAAAGGTTGGGAGGTAGCACGAGATGCAGCAAATCTTATTCCAAATCCTGAAACAAGAGGAAAAGTTCAAGGATGGATGGACAATGTAGGAAGACAAGCAGGAAACTACTATAACAAAGCAAATGACTACTATAACCAAGCAGGGCACTATATGGACCAAGGTGAAAGATTCTTTAACAGAGGATATAACCATGCACAACAGTGGGTAAACAACAACCAACCGCAACCGCCTCAAACGTGGGGAATGTAAATTTTTTACTGAGATGAAATGAACATTGAGACAAATGGGTTCAAGATGGATTTGTCGGCTTCCAGCAGTTACACAACCACGTGTTTGTCAAGTTCTTCCTATACCTCAGGAAGTTTTAGACCGACTTAAAAAACCTCAACAACCAGTTGAAAACAAACCAAACTAAAAATTTTTTACTGAGATGAAATGACCGAAGAAGTTGAAACGGTAGATTTGACACCACAAACAAAAAGTTCAGAACCATTGTCAAAACCTGTCAAAGAACTTACAGATGAAGAGAAAAATTAATAATAGAAAGTGCCAGGTCTGGAAATACAAACCTAACTACAAAGTCACTTTTCATAAAAATGGAACGGCAAGTATCTCAAAAAAGAAACAGACTCTCACAAATAAAATATTGAAGTCTGAAGGAGCTTTCGAGACAACAGATGGAAAAGTTTACTTCACTGACCAACAGTTCATTATAGAACATCTCATTGACTTAGAGTCGAAATATTCTAAACTTTACAACAAACACAAAAAGTTGAAAGGAAAACAGAAACAAATGGCATATGATATTTATGAAGATGTTGACGACACAACTGTTCAAGCAAGTGAGGTAAAGTCAGATGAACCGAAAAGTGACGAAAAACAATAGAAGAAGGGAACCAAAAACTGAAGATAAACCAAAACCAAAGTTTAGTTTGAACTAAACCAAGTCAACCTTCATTAGCTGGTATGGGTTGGCGTCAAAGACTTATGGCAGCAGGTGGTTATGTAAAGTAAAGAAAAAACATTTTTTTATTTTTATAAAATGCCCCCATATAGAATGGATAGAAGTCTGCTAGAATAAAAGCAGAGTTAGAAAGATATGGTTGGAGAGTTTCAAAGAAGTTTAAATATAGGAAGGGAAGACCCATAAAAGTCTATGACAAACTGTCTGGTCTTCGCTACGAAATGGAATTGGAAACGGCACGCGCAAATTATCCAAACAGACTAGAGAGGTTAGAAGAAGAACGTCTTATGACATGCCTTTCGATGTTATGAACCTCAAGTTGAAGGACACGACGGCTTTGCCAGATTCTACTGGAAACATGACGAACAATTGCATCCTTTGAGACGGAAAAAAGGGAAGGGTGAAGACGCACATGCTCCCATGGAAAGAACAAGATATGCATATGAAAAGTACCGTGAAGTTAGAAGTAAAATTACTTCTGGTCGAACCTTTACAGTAAACTTTGACGAAGGAAAGAACAAAGAAGGCTTCATGGGTGTACTTGCTGCCATACAAGACGGAAATAAGAAAGGATACAATCTCAGACTAACCGTAACAGATTTGGATGGTCACATTTACTATGCACATGGCAATGTCACAACAGCCGCACAACTTCTTGACGCTTTCAAGACTACAAAGAGAGAACAAATGGTTGACTCCGACTCAGACATTTTGAATGCAATTGAAGGAATTGCAAGTGAAGTTCGAATGGTACCAACCTAACCCTCAAGCAGTCAGACAACATGCTGGATACTTCCCGTTCAGAAATAAGTCTGACATTGACTTGACAAGGTATGGAATTTACAATTCAATTGAAATAATTGTCAATGAACCTTGTATTCTTACATGTCTCAGGAACTCTGGTCTTGTTACAGATGAGAAGATGAAGTATCTTGAGTCATGTGTGAAAACAAGGTACATTCTTAGAAGTCAATTGACAAAAATTGCACCGTTGGCAAATGTGAATATCCGAGTCAACATTCCGACTGAGAAAGGTTCTTCACATGACGACTATGTTGTTGACTTCAAATTCCATGGTTGAAGATTGTACTTGTCCACAACCACTTCATGTTGAACGAAAGTCTTACAAACCCATTGTTCGGAAAAGGCAAGTGCAACATTGTCAGAGCTGTTAACATTCTTTTCGAGAAAGGCTTGTTGGAACCAATTCCAGATGACAAGCTGACAGAAACTTTTGTACCAAAAGACGAAACAAACTTTTCATTGTTGGTAAGACCAAAAGTTGTTCCAGACAAAGTTATAGCACAAAAGAAGTACACAGTTCCAAAAGGAGTTGGATTGTTCGGATACCAACCTGAACCAGAAGAACTTCCAATGAGGTTGCAAGAACTTCAAGATGCTATAAACAAACTTCCATTGAGGCATCCAATCGACGTCAAATTGTATTGGAGAGCTTCTGAGTTAGGTCAGAAGGTTTTATATGAAACAGGTTGCTTTGACGATGTTTATGAGATAACAGGAGGAGTTTCTCAGAAGATAAGAGACTCACTTGAATTTCCACGAACTGGACCCATTGGTTGCGACAAGTTCGACTCATATGAAAAAATATACTATGTCGACCTTAACGCTGCATACATGAGGTTCGTCCAATATATTCCGACTGGAATTCCAAACGAAGATGGTGAGTTCCCGGGAAGGAACTATACAGTTGGAAAAGTCATACAACAACTGTATGATATTAGGAAAGCTTCAAACCCCAAACTTGCAATGACACTCAAATTGCTTATGAATTCGACATGGGGGTATTCCATTAAGAAACCTCAAGCGATGAAGAGTAAACACTATGAGAAGGTCGACAACTTTGTTGAAAGGTTCTCCCCTTTTGTTTTGAAATACGAGTTCACCGAAGGTCAAAATGGCTTAGTAACCACAGTAAAACCTATTGTCGAACATTGGTCATACCCTCAGTTCGCAAAGGCAGTCCTTGACAACTACAACAAATTTTTCTCCGATGTCAAATCCAAAGTGAAGGTTTACTATGAGAACATTGACGCACTCATGACGAACGAAGAAGGATACAACAAACTCATTGAAATGGGAATGGTCGGTGAAAAGATGGGTCAATTCAAATTGGACAAAATTTTCACCGAAGTTCATGTCCTCTCCAAGCGTAAGTACTGGGGTGTTAAAGAAGATGGTGAAATAGTTAAACATTGCATGAAATAAAAAATTTTTATTCGAATTTGAATTTAAATGTGGGAATTCTTGGGAACGTGAAAGGCTTATTTACTTGAGGAACAGGTAAAGGTGGTGGAGGTGGAGGTGGTGGCAACCAGTCCATTTTATATTCCTTCCTAGCTAATTTCCGTTTAATTTCATGGTCGCCCTCGGAGTCTTTGAATCGGACAGGTCGAGTTACACCATTCTTGGTCTCAAACTCATATATAACCTGTTTGTCTGTATTTTCGTCGACTATGGCACGAGACACAAACATTGACCAAACGGACAAAAAGTGTCATTTCAGATGGTCAAGCAGCCAATCGCATTCGAGCACTTCGAAGAAGCCTTACGTTCCAAGGGAGAGGGTGTCTGGTGCAAGGCAGAGGTCATGAGACTCTACGAGCAGTACATCCTCAATGCCTGGGAGGACAAATCGTCCTTGGATTGGCAATTCTCTCAACTCCTCTGGGACGACCTCCTACGCAACTGGGATGACGAAAGAGTCCAATTCAGAGGTCAGGAACTAATTTTGCAAATTACCCTTAATTTAAGCTACTTATGCAACTAAAAACTTAAATTTACTAGGGGTTTCCCCCTAAAATAAAATTTTTTTACTCTTAGAACCACTCGAGGTTCTCCTTACGGTTGTTGAGCTTGTCACCGTCAATGTGTCTGACCTTCGTCTTCTTGTTTGGATTTGGAACCCATTGCATACCGACAAGCCTTCCCATGGAAATTGTACCGTAATTCCGAAGGGTAAGGCTCAAGTGTCCCAAGTTGTTGAGGACTGGGGTAAGAACCTTGCCGGTCTCCTTGTTGCGGATTTTGTATGGGTAGGGCTGGGAAATTTCATAACCGTCATCCGCAACAAGGGTTGCCCAAACTTCCTTTTCTTCGTGTTTCTCTTCTTCTTCCTCTTCTTCTTCGTGTTTCTCTTCTTCCTCGAAAATTCCTTCTTCAATTTGGTACTCACGAAGTACGGTGTTGCATGTTCTGTCCTTTCCGAGTACCTTCCAGATGGCGTCTATCTCTTCGAAGAAACGGTAGATGAGTCTGGCAAGGTTTTGGTTCTCTTTGTTGTATTGGCGCAAGGTTTCCGCGAAATCGTTCAGGACTTTCTTATTGGAAGCTTGGTTCGTGAGGACTTCGACTTTGAGATTGGTTATCTCTTCCATAAGACTACATTGGATAGTCTTAATGGTGGTTGTCAGATGAGCGTTCAATTGGGCAATTTGAATTTGAACTGGGCGCTTGTCTGGCAACCTTGAAAGGACATCTGCCATTGAGTTTGGCTTCGGTGCTTGTTCGGACATCGAAAAAATGAAGTGGTTTGAGAATGACGGTTTTACTTCAAAAAGCTTGTTATGACGGTTAAGTCATACAACAAGTTTAAAATAATATCTTGTTCTTCTTCTGAACGTTTGTTGTCTCTTCCGATAAAAGTTTCGAACATGAGAACCAAAAAACGTTTTTTGAGATTGCGGAAGAGTTCAGGCAAACGTTCATATTCTGGATATGTTGGGAGCAGTTCGAAACATCTGAGCTGACTTTCGGACAAAATTGGGACAATGTCAACAAATTCATCTTTGGTCGGATTGCTTGAAGGTAAGTCCCTTACATGTAAGTAGCTCTGGTAAAGTCTTCTCATTTCTGCTAACTTTTGGAGTATAGCTTCGTAGTTTAGAAGTTTTAATTTTAATTGTCTTATTCCACTCTTGACATCTAAACGGTAACTATCCATGAGGTCAAGAGTAGCTTTGGTAGCTTTAAGTGGAGCTATCTGTTCCTTGACTTCTGCAATTTTGGTTGCAATTGTGATTTGAGCTCCTTCAAGTTCGCCGTCTATGTCGTTCTCAACACCTTCAACCATAGCTTGAAACTCTTCATCGGTCCATTGAGTTTGGTGTGGGACGAATTTAACTTGCTTCATTCAAAAATGAAAAAAATGTTTTTACTCAAAGCGTGCCATATAGATGTTTACTGTAAAGGTACGATGTCGCCTTCTGTGTTTATGAAGAACGCCTGACCCGAGAAGTGTAAGAGTCCTCTGAGAATTTGGGCAATTCGTACAGTTGGGTTCTCTCTGTTTGGAAGTTGTATCCACGGACGCTTTGCAAAGAACTTCAAGAGGGTTTCTTTCTTCATCTCTTTTATGTCGTCTACAGGAGTGTTTTCTGGTATTTGCAGGACAATTCCGGTGTCAATTTCAATTTTAAGCGCACCTCTTCCAGACACCCAGCCTGCAATGGTCTTGTTTGACTTCAGATGGCTCAGGTAGTTCCTAACTAGCTCATTTATCTCTATAAGGTAGATTGCCTCATCTGCTGGGTCTATGTCGGTCATTGTTTCAAGACAAGTCTTTTACTTTTTCAAGACAAGTCTTTTATTGTTTCAAGACAAGTCTTTTACTTTTTCAAGACAAGTCTTTTACTTTTTCAAGACAAGTCTTTTACTTTTTCAAGACAAGTCTTTTACTTTTTCAAGACAAGACCCGTTATTTTTCAAGAAATTTTTTGGTGTAAAGTTCTCAAATTTGAGAACAGTGGTCTTGATTGAAGACGATACCCGTACTTTTTCAAGACAAGTCTTTTACTTTTTCAAGACAAGTCTTTTACTTTTTCAAGACAAGTCTTTTACTTTTTCAAGACAAGTCTTTTACTTTTTCAAGACAAGTCTTTTACTTTTTCAAGACAAGTCTTTTATTGTTTCAAGACAAGTCTTTTACTTTTTCAAGACAAGTCTTTTATTGTTTCAAGACAAGTCTTTTACTTTTTCAAGACAAGTCTTTTATTGTTTCAAGACAATGTCCGACGTACCACCAACCGAGTCCATTCCCAAGCCAGAGGAACCTAAAGCACCAGCCCCTGCACCTCAGCAACCTCAGTTCCAGCAAGTACCTCCACCAAATTACTACCAATTTCCACCTCAATGTTACTACCCACCACAAGGCTTCCCGAACTACCCTCCTCAGCCTATGCCTTACTGCCCTAACCCTTGGATGTTCATGTCAAACCCTCCACCCCAATTCCAATTCCAATCTCAATCCAAGAGAGACCAAGAGTTCGAGGAAGGTCTGAACCGTTTACGCAAAGAGTATGCCACAGCCCCTATGGAAGATGACAGGCTTTCAGTCTCTTCCCTAAAGTCGACCAATTCGACTCGTACCACAGATTCGGTTCGTGACCGTGAAGACTACCTCAAGCAGTCTGAGAGACTCTTCATCTTACAGCCATTTACAGTTGGAGCTCTCAAGAACATGCGCAATTACGAAGGTCAAACACCAGCTGGAGACCGCAAAACAGACGTACTCGCAAGAGCCGTCCAGCTCGTCAAGACAAAGACTGAGATAGTCGACTTCATTCTTGCAGCTTGCCCATACAAGTAAAAAAATAAACAATTACGAGTTAAACTTTTTATTCTTTCTTTTCTGAGTTGTTTAGAGCTGGTTTCTCTTGTAGGAGCCTTTCGTACTCTTCCATGGTCATGTAATTGCGAATTTGGTACGCAATTCCAGGTTCGTTGTTTTTGAACCTTACGTATGTAACGCTTCCATCCTCCTCAGGGAAGTAAGCTGCTAACATCTGACCAAGTTTTCTCGGTGACTCGGAGCTCATTAAAAATGTCACTTTTTAAACGTTAAGTTTTTAGTCTTATTTTACTCTTTGTTTGTCAATGTAGTATTGGAGCGCAATTTCTCCAAATTCTCTGTGTCGGAGTTCTTCAGCATTTTCCAAGGTGTACCTGGAGAACTCAAAGAAGTTGTCAAGAACATACTGCCATGCTGCTCTTCTGAGTTCGTCGGTATTTTGGAAGTGTTGCACCTTCGAGTCTTCTGACATGAAAAAAATGACACTTTTTCATTATATAACTGTTATTTTTTTGACGAAGAGAACTTTTGCACTTCGTAAAAAAAATCCCTGAAATCGTAAAAAAAACTCATGAAAATCGTGAAAAAATGCTACCCCGACTTTTACAGGGGTAGCCAAAACTCTATGAAAATCGTAAAAAAATCCCTGAAATCATATCTTTTATACAAGATAGAAAAAATAAAAAATAGCGTTAGTTTTTATAAAATATTTTTTTTATTTTGTATGTAAGAACAGGAAATGACAAACACTGAGTTTGAAACAGTTAAAAAGATAGACAATGAGACCAAAATAGTTAGAATAGGTGATTTAAACGTAAGATACTCAAAGAAATACAACAAATATTCTTTGTCAGACATTATATCACCATTTGGAAAGAAAACATGGCATTGGGTTGGAATTGCTTCAACTCAGAAAATTTTGACAAGAAATCCTGAGCTTATGATATCGGTAAGATTCTGTGGAACTACAGCATATCTCATTGACAAAAGTCTTATACCAATAGTTTTGTTATGGTTAGACCCAGTTGTTGGATATAATTTCATAACATATGGTTCATTCGATACGGAACGTTGCAGTGAAGGCTTACTTTACATCGTTCAGAAACCGAAGGACTTCAATACAAAGAGATATAAGATAGGAAGAACATATAATATAACTCAAAGATATGACAGTATAGTCAATAGAGTTAAGGTTGTGTTTGTGAATGATATGAGAGCTGCTGAAACAGAACTACTTGAAAAGTTTGAGAAAATGTATGGTGCTCCCACGAAAGGTAAAGAAACGTTTGAAGTAGATGAGATAGAGAAAGCTGTAAAATTATTTGACGAAGTTGCTGAAAAATACATGTAAAGCGTTTATTTTTACGCTTGACTTTTTACAATTTGAACTTTGTTTGCGTAGATATGAATTCTGAAAGAAGTATGAGGGTCTTGTATGACTTTGTACTTCTCCCATAGTTCATGTCTGTCAAACTTACCTGCCATGGACTCTTTCATAAGTTCCATGAAATCGTCTTCGGACAATCCGGGGAAAAGTATGATATCAGTAAGTATTCTCTTTACATCCTTACTTAAACTCTTGGCTGTCTGTACACAAATGACAACTGAGATGTTAAAGTGTCTGAGCTTCTTAAGAATTCGACACATGTCTTGTTCTCTGTTCTTTAACAAAGGATGAGAAGCAAAGTCATCTAAGATAAGAAGACATCTGTGAGGGTAAGTCTTCCAATCGTAAGATTGCAATTTCTTCGAAATGTATTCTATCTCTTTCTGTTTGTTTCTGAAGTGTTTCTTCTCTAATATTCTCTGCATTTCCTCATTTGGGTCTTTAAACTCGAATTGACATACTCATTTATAGCATTGTACTTCAAAACTCTTCTTTGGTACTTCTTTATCCAATCTAACAACTCAGTATCTTTTATACATACTAACTTAGACTTTTTTATAATATCTTTGAACGAATTGACGGTTTGGTCAAATTGACCAGAAGTACTACAAATGACTACTAACTCATAGAATGGGTTCTTCTCATCTAGTTCTTGTTGTTGTGCAGCCATTTTAAGATAAGTGAAAGTCTTACCCGACCCAGGCGGTGCAATTAGACCTGTTATACCATTCTGAGCAAATAAGAACTTGTCATGTATGGGTTTTATCTGAGCATTTTCCAACTTCCTCTTGTTCTTATTTAAAACATTCTCAAATTTCTTGTCAATGTCAGCAAACTTTTTTTCTAACATATTTTTAGAAAAATTAAAATTTTTATCTTTTAGAAATGTCTAGCGATTTCGCTATCTATATTCGAGACAAGCTTTTCGACAGCAAAACATCTGTCGACCATAAAATCTTACATAGTGTAAACAAGAAAGGGAATTTGTTCTAAAGTTCTGTTTCTGGGAATATGACAAGAACCATAAAACCTTAAGCAGAGAAGTCTTAAAATTTGTCAATGACAGACTTGTTGACAGAGATGACGCCTCTTGGAGAGATGAAGTCCAACAAAACTTCTTAGAATGCAAAGAAGACACATGCGCTGTTCTTGAAATGAAATAGAAAACAGAATAGAAGAGCTATTAAATGACAAAGCACTTTTACAAAAATATGGTTCTGAGAAGTTTGACATAACTCCACCAGAGAAGAAGAAGAGAGAAAGGAAAGAAAAGAAAGTAGAAGAAGAGAAGAAAGAACCAGAGCCAGAGAAAAAAAAATTTGACATGTAAAAATAAAATTTTATTTTTAGAACATTTCTGGGTCAATGTCAATGTTCTCTTCCTCTTTAGGAGCAAACACGGCTTAGACTCTAAAATCTTTTTACCCAATTTACCTTGAACTTCAACTATCTTAGACTCATAATATTCATAGTCGTCTGCTTTCTTTGGTTCATAAGGTATAACAAGTTTGTATGCTTTGCCTTCTTTAAGGTTTGAGAACCTTCTGTCAAAACTTTCTTTGACTGTTAACAAACCTTCTATGTCTAAGTCTTCAAATTTCGCACCATTTTTAGTCACAATAGCAAACTTAACTGGTTCGATGTTCCAAACTTTGTCAAATGAAGACTTTTCAAAATGGTAGAAGTAAACATTCAAATATGTGAATGGGTCTAGTTCTTCTTTAAGTCCTGACATGTACTTGTTGACTGAGATGAATTTCGTCATCTTTTCTATCGGATAAAAAAATATTTTTTTTAAAATTTACTCAGAAAAATTTTTCTTTGTATATACACCATTCTGAACATCTAAAAGACTTTTGACATTTGCCAAGAATGTTCGTTTAGACGCTGTCATATAACCATACTCTTGACAATACTGTTTATACGAATCGTACAATGACCTTTCATCTAAACACTCAAAGTCAGTTTCATCTATGAACAGTTCATATACACTCTTGTTTGCTTCTAACAATGTTTGTCTCTCTTCGGTATGTGGAATTTGTCTTGGATTGAACTTTAGAAATATCTAATGTCATGAAATATGAGAACAAGTGGTTGTAAAAGTCAGATGTCAAAGTTTCTGCTAAGTCGTCAAAATATTCTGTATCTTGCATATGAGCTTCTGACGTTCTGACAACTACATATCTTCTGTCAGAACTTTCTAACTTCATCGGAACAGCATTGTTTGAAACCATGATGAAATTTGCAACATTTTCACAAACTCTTTGGTCTCTATACTTTCTTTCAACAACTCCAACTTTGTCTGTTATAAGACTCTTCAAAGCATCTGAGTTTAAAACCTTTGTTGTATCTATACTTTGAAGTTCGTTACATACTATAAGTTTCATATTCTCTATTGAAGAGTTAAATTTACCGCAGATGTTTTCTAAGTTTGTCATATTCGGGTTCGAATAGCCCTCTAACAGTTTGCATAAGATATCTGTAAAGAAAGTGTTCTTACCTGTTCCTTGTTTTCCAATTATGATGAGAGCAGTTTCATTTTTAGCACTTGGATGTTGTAAGATGTTTGCAAACCAACATAAGATATACTCATAGACTCTTTCGTTTCCATTGCATATAATTTCTTTGACATGGTCTAACCAAGCTTCTATAACATTTTCTTTCCATTCTACTTGTTCGTATTTATATCCAGTGAAGATAGAATAGAAGTTTGGAGAAGGTGTATAGAACTTTATACCACGAACTGAAAAATCTTCTAACTTTGACAATAAGATATCCCAAGCATCTAACATCTTCATACCAACTTGTACGACTTTTATTTTCTTAAGTTTCTGTTACATTCTTGTTCTGAAACTATTGTCGCTCTTGGTTTTGTTAAAGACTACATCCCATTCTTTCATGACATAACATTCTGGGGCAGAGTCGACATAAATGACTAAACGTTTCAAATTCTCGACTGCTTTGTTATAGTCTCGAAATGGACACATATTTCTGAATGCTTGGAAGTCATAAAAATCTGAAACATCTATTCTGTACATTTTTATAAAAATAAAAAAAATATTTTTTTTTATTCTTGACTTTTGTTGTTCTTGACTTTTGTTGCATTTGTTCCATTTGTTGCATTTGTTGTTCTTGAGCTATTGTTGTTGAAGTTGTTCTTGTAATACAATACTTTCACCAGTTGCATCTTCCAATTCGAAACTTTCTGCCGTCATTGACAAATACATAGGACATAAAAGTTTTACAGGAACAAAGTTTGCGTCAACTAAGTCAACGTTTATTGTTTGCCAAAGTGTTTGAGTTCACTAAGCTTGAAAATTCTGCATTCGAATGAACAATAGGCAAACCAGCAGAGAAAGTGTTGTTTATACGCATAAGTATCTTTTGGTCATAGTAGTTTCTGTCGACATTCGAATAGCACTTTGAACCTAAGTTTGAAACAATATATAAATAGGTGTACTTAAAGTCAATGGAAGACATTCCTTGTATGACACCTTTTCCTGTTATAGGAAACTGTTGGTAGTAAAAACCAGATAAGTTTTGTATTATAGCTCATATCGTTTATAGTAAACTCAGTCGGACATCCAAACATAATGAAACCTGCTCTAGTTGCAGCACATGTTACACCGTCCTTAAAGTATTAAATAAGTCAACAAAACCTGTTGGTGGTATATCTGAGTAAGTATCTTCAAAGGAGTATTTTTTACCATTCACAACAATAAAGTCTTCTGGTGTCAAAAGAGCAAAACAGGCTTTAGTCGTCATTGTGTTTAAGGTTAGTTTACAATATCGTCCTTGAGGACTTTGTAAGTTTGTTGTTATAGAATTATATGACTCAGGGTTTTTAGTCGTAATAGTATAAACCATATGTCTTCTGCCATTTATATATATTTAAAAGTTTTTCTGAAAGTGGAGAAGAACTTCATCTAAACTTTCACATGGCGTTTCTTGAAGTTCTCTGTCTAAGAAGTTCAAATATTTTGTAAAGACATAGAACTTTCCTTTGTCTACACGAACAAACAAAACAGGGTCTTTCATATCGTTCAAAAGTGTGTAAAGTCCTTTACATGAAATAAAGTCTATATTATTTTTCTTCAAACATCTTTCAAGAAGTTTTGACATTTTTACTTAGCAAATAAATTTTAATGAAATGTTGTGGTCGTCAAATATTTTTATGACGTCTGGGAAACTATATTTTAAGTTCAACGTTTCACCTCCTTTCATAACGTATATCTTGTCAATGACATTATATGAAACACCACAGCAAGCAATGTCGGGTTCTATTTCTTTGATGTTTATATCGTCTGCCTCTGTCAAAAGTTTCAATAGTTCTTTCAAAACTTCATGAGGTGCATGACATATGAGTTCACTTTTACAGGGTTGTGTTCGACCAAGTTTAACATTATACCCAAAGCTTGACAAATCTTCTCCTGAGTTTGAAGTTTGTCTTTAAGTTGTTGGTAGTCGTTTCGAATATCTGCAACAGAACTTAAGTCTCTGCTAACTTCAGGATATGTTGGTTGTTCTTTTACAGGAACTATTGTTATACCATCTTCGTCTTCGTATGGTTTCCCCACTTCAACATCTCTGTCTTTGACATTGACAACAACACTTTGACTGTTTGTTTGAGTTGGTGAATTTAACTTCACATCTGCCACCGCCATTAAACCTTTTGAAACACTTACGCTTCTATTTTTCGGAAATGACATTTTACTTAGAATAAAAAGATGGACGTATTTGAGTATCTCTTCGAATTGAAGCAGAACAAAGTTTACACACACAAACAATACAAATCATTGACAGAATAGTTCTTTATACAAACAATGGAAAATGTTATAGAATAGCAGTCTTTGCTGAACCAAAATATTTTCATAAAGCAAAGAAAGTTGGTATAACCGAGATGGTGAAAGTTCTTGAAGCAGACAAAAATATAACAACAAAACTACGATATTTCTAAAGGTAAGTTTATAATACAATACTATGTCAAAACTGGCGTACTGTCAATATTTGACGGAGAGAAGTCAGTTCAAGAACAACTTACTGACCTGCTGCCAAAATCTGCTCGATGGAAGCTGTCGTTATACCAATCTGAGGAGCCCCAGCAGGTTTCATCGAACGAATCTTCAAAAGAGCATCTTCCGTGAAAAGTGCTATTGGTTTTGTAAACTTCTTTGCTTTCAATTCATCTGGACCGTCTCTGTCACCAGTATATTGTATTTGAACTGTACCAACAGTTGAAATACCACCCATAAAGTCTTCTGAGTCAGCAAATGGAATGCCAAGCCAAAAGTTTGAACGGTCTCCATTTGTATATTGAGTTTTTTGAGCTCCTGTATGGTCCATACTTTCACATATGGCATAATAGAACTTTGCATTTCAGGGTTAATGGTTGTTGTGAAGTTGTTGTTAAAGTTCATAGCATCTAATGTCAAGTTGTATGACCTCATATCCTCAACTGTAGAATATTCTTCTCTTGGATAGTATTTGCCATCTATGTTTATATTGATATTTAATACCGGGGTTGTAGAAACAAGAATAGTCATTTATAGTTCGTCTGAACAGTACAAACATAGTATCTGCATGTTTCATTGCAGTTGTTAAGGCAATATCTGTTCTTGCACCTGGGTCAGCACTTTGGTTTCCAACTTCACCTGCAAAGTCTTTGACAGATATTTGGTGTATAGGGAACATAAGTGGAACTGCAATATATTTGGCAGCTAAAGCATTTGAAATATCTGGGTCCAACATATAGACTGCAAGTCTGCTTTCTATTCTCTTGCATTCAAATTTTCGCATGTGAACTTAACTGGGTCCCAAGCAGTTCCAGCAGCATTGAAATATAGTTTACTTCAGTTGTTGAGGTTTGAGAAACCAAAGTCTAAGTCAACTTTGTCTTTGCAAAATTCGGCGAATGACGTTTGATTTGCTCCCTTTACGTCTGTAAGAGTGAATGGGTCTTGTGTTGGTGCAATGACTAAGTTATTTTTGCTTGGAGTAAGTTCGATAGAAATTTTTCCTGCCCAGTTTGGCAAGTATCTTAAAAACCTGAAGATGAGGAAAGATGACAAAGGAACTCTAAGTTTCAATTTTACTTTGGTTACTGCTGCTGCAGTTTGTCCAGAAAGGTTAACATAAACTCCTGGAACGTTAGGGTCAAGTCTTCTTATTTTCTCAATAGTTGCATACTGGTCTGTTTGTTCTCTAGCTTGTGGTTGTACTGAGTTTCTCAAAGCGAACCATTCATAGTTTGCCCATGTTACTGTTTGAACTAAGTCAGAGTTAGAATATATCTTATATCCCATGAAAATTCTGGAGCATATTGGTATCCGACATAGAAAATTCCATTGCAACCTTTCTTGTCAGACAACTTGGCAGAAGGTTTTATTTCAATGTCTTGTTCCACGTATAAGAAAGAGTTGTCAATAGAAATTATATGAAACCTGTCGCAAGCAATATCTACTGTTGTTGAAGAACCTTCTCCAAACTCACCTACGTTTCCATAAGAAACAGCAGTTGTATATTCGTAAGTTCCAGGAACTATTTCTGACCTTCTAATGGCATTGTCGCATTCGTTATACCATTCGGAAACATTTCCATTCATGGCATCCAAAACTGTTGGCGTTATATTCTGAGCGGCGTACATTTCATATGGGTAAAAATATAGAATAGTTGGATTTATATGTCATAATAGAACCCACTCCGACCAAGCTTTACTTTCTTCCTGACTGAGTTTTTAACTCTTCTTTTTCCTTCATTGCCACTACTTTCACTAGATGAAGTTACTTCTTCACTACTTTCACTTTGTTCTACTCTTCTTCTTTGGTGTCGCTTTGGTAACTTGCCCTCTGCTTGAAGTTGTTGCATCTTTGCATTATGTTCATCTAGTATGTTGCAAATTTCCCATGTCCTTTTTGCCTTTGGCTCTGGTCGCCCATCTCAGGTAACCTATATCCTAGAAAGAGTTTGTCATAGTCTGTATTTGAGTCTTCGCGTATTGTTTGCATGACTCTTTCCTGAGTTTCCGGTTCAAGCTCTTCAAACAGTGCCTGTCCATATGGAATATGCTCGTTTCCAAATATATGTTTTTGTAGCCATTCTGGTTTTCTTTCCATGTTACCAATTATATCTTTTGTGAATGGGAAAGCTTTTACCCAATCTTTCAGTCTTGCGTCGTTTATTTCTGTAGTTGGTTTTATTTTGTCAAGGAACATGTTTTTCAATACTAACATTTCATTTGGTACTGTCCATTTGAGTTTACTTAAATATTCATCCATTCTCGGTTCATTGTCTGCAAAGTAAGTTTTTATGACATTTTGTAAACTTTCATTTGCAAGGTCATGTACAATAGGTTCTCTTCCTTCTCTGTCCATAACTTTCTTTCTAAACTCTTCACCAAATATACCATCTTTATGGTTCTGTGTAGTTCTTTGAGATAAATGTTCTAGAACGTCAGGTGTTATATTTCCATCAGCCATGTTCATTTCATACTGGTTCAAAATATCTGCATGTTTCATATCTTTCAATGGCATTAAAGCCGCGCTTAAAATACCAGCTATATCTCGTTCACCATTCAATTCCATTGCGTCTACAACTTCTTGGAATTGTGGTTGTAAGTTTATGAACCACCTATCCGGATTAGCTTTATGACCCCATCTCATTGTAGTTCCATCGTCTGCAGAAACAAAAGTAGGTTTGTTTCCATCTTGGTTAGGTTCTGAATGAACTTTAAACAATGTTTCATTTCTATATGTTTTCTTGAAATTTAACCTTTTATTTTCACCGAGTTCATCCAAAGATTGAACGTTAAATGCTCGTAAGTAAAAAGGGTTGTTGTATTTGTGTACATTTTCTTTCAGTACTTCCATTCTATGCCGAATATTTTCATCTGGTGTTGGAGTCTTTTGTATGTCGGCAAACATTTTTCGATATTCTTCTACTATGTCAGCCGAATTTTTTTTAGACTCTTGGAAATATTCCATATTCTCCGCATACTCTTGTTGAGGGTCAAGATTTTTCGGCTGTTCCAAATCTTCATCTAGTTCTGTGAAGTTAGTTTCCAAAGGAGTGACTTGTTCGTTTCCTTCAGGCTCTTCTAGCTGTTGTTGCTGAACTATTTCTTCCATGTCTGGTTGTATCTGAACTTCTTCCTGTGGAGTTTCTTGTACCTCATCTGCTGGCATTTCATATATTCCGAGACCGTTTTCAACAATTTCCCTATCTACGTCATCCGCATTCATAAGCTTTTGTTCTTTCGTTCCGTCTCTATTTTTTACGCGTTTCATGAAGAGAGTTGAATTATCTTTATCATTTATCTCTGACACCAAATATCTCGGAGTAAATTCGTTCATGTCATTTGGATGATATGCTATTAAATCATATCCCTTTGCGAGCTTGTATTTTCCAGGTTTGAAATTATGTCCGATTTGGTGCTGAGTCATAAAGCTAAATAGGTTCGGGTCAGTATTTCCATCCTTGAACTTTCGAATAGCTTCTTTATATCTGTCACTAAAGTCAATAGTATCTGGGTAACCATAGTCTTCTTTAAGCATTTTTAAGAATTCTTGGTTTCCTTGTTCTCTACTTCTTTTATGTCCTTGCTCTGTTTGTGGTTGTTGTGCAGGGTTTTGAACTGTTGGTTGTTGTGCAGGGTTTTGAACTGTTGGTTGTTGTGTTGGTTGTTGTGTTGGTTGTTGTTGTTGTTGTGCTGGATTTTGAACTGTTGGTTGTTGTGTTGGTTTTGGTGCATGCCTGTGTCTGTGTCCATGTGACGATGTAAATGTTTTAGGTAGTCCTGGTGCAGGTGCTTCTCTTGGAGGGTTTGGTGGTATATAAGTTCCACTAGCTAGTATATAAGTTCCACCAGCTGGTATATAAGTTCCACCAGCTGGCACATATGTTCCATCTGCAGCGTAATGTCCTACCTGACTTTTCGTTTTTAAGAAAGCATTTACTAGGTCTGTTTTGGTCTGTTGTAACTCTTTTTCTTGACTTTTCACAACAGTTGCTCTAACGGCGTCATAGGCACTTTGAACTGCCTGTCTCGTTGCTGCATCTGTTATTTTCGTCATATTTTGTGCTACTTCTTTTAACTCTTTGTCGAAACCTTCAGACTTCAGTTTCTTTCCAGATGAGAAGTCGTTCACTTGTTTCACCTTACTATGAAGAGCTTCGAAAGGCGTTCTTAAAGTCAGCATTCGTTAAAGCTTCATTTGAACTGTCTTCATCCGCTTGTATTTTTGTCCTTATTGACCCTATAAGTTGGGCTGCTTTAGCGTTGGCTTGGGCATCTAACCAGTCATTGTTAGCTTTTATATATTCTGCGCTTTTCATTGCCTTTTGCATAGCCGCGTCGTTATTTTTACTTTCTTGTGCTAAGTTTTCATACTGTACGGTTTGGTTTTGCAACTGTAAAAGTTTTTCTGCCTTTACATTTGCTTCAACTTCTTTTTTATACTCATCGCTATCCATATATGTCTTCAGGGCTTTTTGTTTTATCTCTTCATCTTTCAGTACTTTATATTGAGTAGTATGGTTTTTCAAATTTACAACATCTTGTTCCATTTTTGCTACTTCTGCTGCTTTTTCTGACACTTTTTTCGCATATTCCTCTGTACTTAGTTCTTTCAGTTGTTCTTCTTTCTTCTTTTTCTCTACGTTTAACTCATTGAGTTTCTTTGTGTGTCTGTCATATTCTAGTTTCTTTTCGTTTTCACTTATTTGTTTCTGTATGTCTATGTTTGACTTTTTGACATCTGTTATTTGATTTTTGAGTGAACTCAAATTCATTTGACTTTGAGGGTTATAGGCTGTTCCGTCTGCAGCTCCACCATAGCCTGCCATTTTCGCTAAAAGTGCCGCTCTTAAACCTCCACTCTGTGCACCAATAACTCGGTTTAAAAGCATAGGATTGCTTGACATTTGTTGCAACATAGTGGGGTCATTCAGCATTTGTTGCAACTGTTGTTGTGGTGTCAGTTTTACTATTGGATGTTTCAATGCTCTCTTCCTCTTACGTATATTCTTACGTAGCTTACGTGGCATTTTAAGTGAAGTTAAAAACGGTTTTTGACAGATGTTTATATGACACTTTTTGTTCAGCACAAAAAACTACTCGGTCAAAGTGTTGTCAGTTTTGTAAAATAACCGTCCTATCTCATTCTATAAGGGAAAAGGCTTCTCAAAGTATACTTCCTTGGAACGCCTGTAACTTTTCCTGTAGCGACGATAGACCCTTACTTGTCCGGACAAAGTTATACTATTTTGAGTGCTCTACAAAAAAGTCAACGGCGACGACTCTCAAAAAACGTTGTGTAAAAAGTTTTACCGTTGGACAAAAAAGTATATATAGAAAACAAAAAACGTTTATAGTTCATTCAATATTTGAGATGGAACGGTTTGCCAACGGAGACTTTTCAATAAAATAAAAAAATAGGGGGTTACCGTTGACGAAAACGGTTTATTTTAAACTTTTCTATGAGTAGTCCGAAAAAAAACAGTTCATTTTTGTCTAATGTACGCGTCTCGAACAGTGAAGCCCAATTCAATAGAATACTATCTCGAAAAACAAGAAGCTGACACTGCTATTCAGTCTTTAATACAGAACCAAGCTCAGGAGAACTCAAAAGACTCCCATTTCAAATCGACATCCAATTCGAAGCAATTAAAACTTGACTCGAATGTTTTAAAACCACAGCCCGCACGAACAAATACAGCTCTAAGAATAGACCAAAGAATACCGAACAAAGAGTTGAGGTCAAGATTGAAATTACAATCGGATGAGTATTTTTCCCTTAACAACCAGGGAAATACTCCATATAACCGTATCTACACAAATACCGTTAAAGAAACAATAACGGCATACACAAAACTCTGTCAAATGGTCCCCAACCAGGACCAATTGACGGATATTATATGTTCCTACCTTCCCATATTTGCTGAGTGTGTGGAAGGTAGGACATTGTTACAAGCTTGCTTACGTATGCCACCAAATCTCCGTCAACAATTTGCTCAAATTGTACATGAATTTAAAGCTTTTAACAACGGATACGATGGAGATGAAGTTGCAGATGAATTTGGGGAAGCAAAAACATTTTTCCCCTCATATAATACGCCTGCAACAGTATTTCCTACTAATGAATTTCACAACTATTGTGTCGTTCATTTAATTGTTGTGGATATGCCCACAGGCGAAGACATTCTCAGTGGTGACTTCATCGAAGTCTGTATCAATACAGAATTGGGAGAAGATGAGTTGCATAAATTCTCCTACGTCGAACATATATTCAAACCAGCACACCAACTCTTTATCGAAACTGAAATAACACTCACACAAAATATGTCCATCTCATTTAAATCCAAATCAGGACGTCCATACAGAATTTGGATGAACTACGTCCTCTTCCACGACGCCGACGATGACGAAGAAGAGGAAGAAGAGGAGGAGGAAGAAGAAGAAGAAGACGATATCCAGTTCATTTCCATCCGTAAAAAACATTAAAGCAAACATTTCCGAATAAAAACTTCAATTTTACTAAACATCTTCAGGGCTAGAAGGGGCGCAACCCCTGGAAGCCCCGATCCCTTTTTTTTTTTTAATATATAACTATTTTATATAAAAATCAAATTCAATGATCTTAAAAGCGAAGGATAAACCTCAAAATTTACGAATATAATGAGTGGGAATATAATGCTTATCTATCATAAAACCATATGAAATATCAATTTTTGCTTTACGCCTAATTTTTGACGACAATTAGCAAAAAATGTTAAATGTTAACACTCAGTCCATTTGAATATGAAAAATAAAATTGACTTTGATTAAATGTTTTTATTTATCATGCAATTCTTCTTGCGACCAAAGATTTGAATAAAAGTTCAAAAAATAAGATAGCTTAAAAAATAATATACGGTAGTGTTTACTAATAGATGAATAGTATATAAATTCTATTAAAATGGATTTGATCCAAAAAAATATATAAAATTTGATCATAAATAAAATCGTTTTAAATTACTTCTTCATTTAAATTATTGTTGCATGCTAAGTTCGGTCAATGATAGAAATTAAGTGGAAATTAATCGTCGAGGAAGTACGATTATGTAAAGTAAAAAATGTTGTGGGATTTTTAATATTGTATATAATTTTATAATAAAATTTTTTTGAGTCATTTTAAGAAGCACATATAATTTTTTGAATTTAAAAATTAAAGTAGTGTCAAACGAATTTATCACTTAATTTAATACTCAGATTTCTTAAAATTAATGAAAAAAAAGGTTTTCTGAGAACTTTTGAGAATGGTTTTCAAATCCCATTATTGAAAATATATAGGTATTGTATGAAATTCAAACTCTATATTTATTAAAATTCTAAATTTTTAATAAAATAACTTTTCAGAGGAATATGATTTTGAATGGTTGATTAATAAGTATAAAAATGTCTACGATTTTAAGGAGGGAATTGTTCCTTATGAGGTATACATCATAACTATATACCTCATAAGGAACAATTCCCTCTTGATAGCTGGGAAACTTTCTCTGAATAACTTATCATTTGGAGAAAGTTTCCCAGCTATCTATTAGAAACTAAAGGCTGTGAGGCACTAATATATAATCAGTGCCTCATAGCCTTTAGTTTCTTATTAAAAACGAGAAAACTTGTTCGAAATGATAAACAATTTCGAACAAGTTTTCTCGTTTTAAGGAGGGAATTGTTCCTTATGAGGTATACATCATAACTATATACCTCATAAGGAACAATTCCCTCTTGATATCCTGGATATTTTTGAATATATTTTTTTAATTAAAGTTCTCAAAAGTATTATCAAAAGTGATTTTTTAAAAATATCTCCAATTAATTAACTGATTAAAAGTATTATATTTTTAAAATTAAATAGTTTTTCAATTTTTTTGAAGGAATTGAGATACTTCCCACGACAATAAAATTGAGAGGTTTACATTATGACTGATCTTAGCATGCAACATTATAACAATTATTTTTGATTTTTATTTATCATCCACATTCAAATTTGAATCTTATCACAAAAGAAGGACCACTTTTATGACTACTGCCAAATCTATAAGCAGAGAATGGCTATTTGAAGCTAAAAGAAGAATAGAAGAAGGAAGTTGAATTGGAAAATGGTAAAATTAAATTGAATGTTGCCGAAAATACAATAAAAAGAGCATTTCAACTTCAAGAAATCGAATTACCAAAAGTTAGTCGCGGCAGAAAACCAAATCCACCAACATTTGAGCAAAAACAATTAATTAATTCTTGTGTTTCACAATATAAAGGAGGAATTTCAAAAACTTATTTATAGTTAGTATCCCTAAGTTGGGTACTGTGGCACTGCGCGCCTCCATACACCACTTAGCGGTTTTGACACTTTACGAAACCAGTAACGTATATTTTACAACACAAACACAAACACCAACATAACCTTAAATATTTACAAAACCATCTGACACATAAACGACTTCACTAACGACTTCACTAATGACTTCACTACCGTCCTCACTAAATAAAAAATAACCTTATTTTTATTTTTTTAAAATTTTTTATTTCATTACAAAGACATGTCCGACTACATTTACTATGACTCTTTCCCAGAACGTTTCCGTGAACTATTCAAAACTCAAGTAAAACTGAGAAACATGCATTTTAACAAAGACAGACCCATTGACGATGAAAGAAACCCTGAATATATTACAATCCCTTATGACGCAAAGTTCATTGCATACATTCCTTATGGTCGCAGAGGAACGAAAACTATTTCAACAAAGAACAAAAATTATTTCTGGAGCGATGAAGAAAATTGCCTTATCTACATAAATGCATACTTAAATAAAGCTACATATTGTACAAAAGAAGGTTGGACCGGATTTGAGCTCTACATATACGACGACGATGGAAACAGACGCTGTGTATACCCATACGATAATATGTACCATTGTTTTCATCAAGCATTAAACGAATACATAGTCAGTAAGGGTCTCATTCCTGCTGAGTAGAAATGTTATATTTTTGTTCCCACATTTATTTAAAAATTAATGATCTCACCACTCCCACACGTATGAAAACATAGCACAAAAATAAATTTAGGTGAAGTGGTGAGATCTCACCTCTTTTTTCACCTGTTTTTTCACCCACTTGAATTCATTACTTTATAACTCTCTTCCTTTATCCAACTCTTCTAACTTCTTCCTAAGTTCAGCAATGTTGTCCTCATGTAATTTAATCTTTCTCAAAATTCCTTCTTTATCTAATGGTTGCTTTATCTTTCTAAACTGAACTCTACCATCTTTCATAGTATGAATGTAAAAACCTTCTGGAATAGTTCCTGATTTAAGGTATTCTACCAAAAACTTTTGTTTCATTGCTTCAGTGACTTTATTTGTCATTTTACTCTAAGGTGAAGCTAGCACAGCGATAATGGATTTCATGACTTTTAGTATTTCATGCAATCTTAACAGATAGCCTTACAAGTACTTCCAGTGTCCCTAGCTGTCCCTCCTTTTTATATAACTCCATGACATTTATAATCTCGCGAAACTTAACAGGTAGCATAACAGATTAAAATTAGATGAGGTTTTGAACCAAAATTTCTAAGCAACGTTGTCAAGGATTTTGAGGAACTAGGGACAGAGTGTGGCAAAGTCCAAGATTTAATTTATCTTCACCTGTTTCATCAACTATCTCATCTAATATGTCAATATTTTATTCATAACTCGTGGCAAACTCACTAACTTTCATTATGTTCATCTGCATGCTTCATCTGATAGAAAGTATGACTTTCATTAACTCTGTGAGATAATGAAAACTACTAGGGACAGAGACCATGGCAAAGTTTATGACTTTCATTATTTCCAGAACTTAATGAAAACTACTAGGGACAGAGACCATGGCAAAGTTCATGATTTAATTTATTCTCTCACTAACTACAAACACAAACTCCAACACTAACATCAAGTACTAACCTCAACACAAATGACAAATACAAACTCCAACACTAACATCAAGTACTAACCTCAACACAAATGACAAATACAAACAACAAACACAAACTCCAACACTAACGACAAAAATAAATGTCCTCACTTCTTAACAAAGTAATATGTGCTTCTTACACCACCATAGCTCAAACGTTTCTTTTCAAACATCGATTGAAACTTATTTTGAGACATTGGCTTTAGTCTCTTTTTCTTCAAATACGCCAAGAAATCTTCTTCACATCTTTTCACTTCATAGCCTTCTTTAAACTCCTCCTTGTTAAGTTTTATGAAATCCTTTATCTCATTCTTTGTTGCAATGGCTTCTTCACGAACGACATCGTGAACTATTTCATCATTGTTCTCATGTATGACCTCCTCACTGTTCTCATGAACTATTTCATCATTGTTCTCATGTATGACCTCCTCACTGTTCTCATGAACTATTTCATCACTGTTCTCATGTATGACCTCCTTACTGTTCTCATGTATGACCTCCTTATTGCATGAACTATTTCATTATTGCATGTATGACCTCCTTATTGCATGAACTATTTCAACACCGTTCTCATGAACAACCTCCTTATTGCATGAACTATTTCATTATTGCATGAACGACCTCCTTATTGCATGAACTATTTCATTATTGCATGTATGACCTCCTTACTGTTCTCATGAACTATTTCATTATTGCATGAACGACCTCCTTATTGCATGAACTATTTCATCATTGCATGAACGACCTCCTCACTGTCTTTCATAAGCGTTTCAAAGTCTCCTTTACTCATTACTTCAATCTCATGCTGTTCACAGTAGTACTTAAACTCTACCATCGCAGTATTGTAAAATCTACGCTAGTTTTATTTTTTTCTGAAAATTTTTATTTGAGTGAAAGGCATGGAAGGTGAAGGACATTGGCAAACACTCGAACATGACAATGACTATGAAATCTTTTCAGAGTACCCATATCCAATTAGGCGCATAAGTAACAAAAGAGTTGTAAGTGAGTTTGACAACGGTGATGGTTATATTTGTGTTTATTTAAACAAACATAAACTCTTAAAGCATAGAATTATTGCAGAACAGTGGATTGAAAATCCAAACAATTTGAAAGAAATAGACCATATAAATCATGATAGAACGGACAACAGAATCTCAAACCTTCGTTGGTGTTCTAAATCTGAAAACAATAGAAATAAAAGCAAGTATGGCGATATAGTTTATGAGTTCGTTGATGAAATATCTGACGAAGCTGTTGAAATAACAGATTATGGTAAGCATTCGTTTGAGTTCTACTACTATGTTGAGAATGAGGACGCATTCTATTATTATACAGGTCTTAACTATCGAAAACTTCATATAAACTTTACAAAAACAGGTGCTGCTTATGTTTGTATGATAGATACAGAAAACAAGAGTGTAATCTTATTCATAAACAAATTCAAACGCTTGTACGGCTTCATGTAGGACAAACATTATTTTTCAACACTAACGCCAACACGTAGGACAAACATTCATGACTAACATTACTGTATAACATAAATGTTTTGTCAAAACTTCTTCGTAAATGTTTTGTCATGATTTCATCGTAAATGTTTTGTCATGATTTCATTGTATATGCTTTGTCAAAACTTCTTCGTAAATGACTTTGTCAAAACTTCTTCGTAAATGTTTTGTCATGATTTCATCGTATATGTTTTGTCATGATTTCATCGTAATGAGTGTAAATGACCCAAAAATAATGTTTAGGGTAGAAGGGTAGATCTAACCTCATTTCTCACATGTTTTCTCACCCTCTTGAATTTTCATACGGAATCTCTTCCCTCGGTTTTCCGAGGGAAGCAAACATATGAGGAAATTCTTCTAAAAGTTCTTTTGTCTGTTGGTTTTCAAACCAATGATATGCTTGCTTTGTAGAACGAAGAGTATTATAAGGCATTTTGTGAAGAATATAGCAACTGTCTGAATTTCGACGGTTGGTTTTTATACAAAATTCATGCAGGAAATTCTTGAGTTTTGGATGAATGAATACGGTCGAGCCAAAAGTGGCTCGACCTCAAAACAAACATTTACGAGCTTACAAAGGGTGTTATGAATGAATTCAAAGGTATTTGCATATATCCTGACCTCGTTCATTTTGTTGCTGAATTCAGCAAAAATAATGCTTAGGGTAGAAGGGTAGATCTAACCTCTTTTCTCACCTCTTTTCTCACCTCAGCCGCTAAGCGGCAAGACCCAAAGGTCTTGACTTTGTCATGATTTCATCGTAAATGATTTGTCAAATATGAACGTAAATGATTTGTTGAAACTTCTTCATCGTAATGAGTGTAAATGTTTTGTCGAAACTTCTTCATCGTAATGAACGTAAATGACTTTGTCAAACATGAACGTATATGATTTGTCGAAACTTCTTCATCGTAATGAGTGTATATGCTTTGTCAAACATGAGCGTATATGTTTTGTCATAACTTCTTCATCGTAAATGTTTTGTCGAAACTTCATCGTAATGAACGTATATGTTTTGTCAAACATGAGTGTAAATGAATGTGTCGAAACTTCTTCATCGTAATGAGTGTAAATGAATGTGTCATAACTTCTTCATCGTAATGAGTGTAAATGAATGTGTCAAAACTTCTTCATCGTAAATGAACGTAAATGAATGTGTCAAAACTTCTTCATCGTAAATGAATGTGTCAAACATGAACGTAAATGTTTTGTCATAACTTCTTCATCATAATGAGCGTAAATGAATGTGTCAAAACTTCTTCATCGTAATGAGTGTAAATGATTTGTCATAACTTCTTCATCGTAAATGTTTTGTCGAAACTTCATCGTAATGAACGTAAATGTTTTGTCAAACATGAACGTAAATGTTTTGTCATAACTTCTTCATCGTAATGAGTGTAAATGAATGTGTCATAACTTCTTCATCGTAATGAGTGTAAATGAATGTGTCATAACTTCTTCATCGTAATGAGTGTAAATGAATGTGTCAAAACTTCTTCATCGTAAATGAATGTGTCAAACATGAACGTAAATGTTTTGTCATAACTTCTTCATCGTAATGAACGTAAATGAATGTGTCAAAACTTCTTCATCGTAATGAGTGTAAATGATTTGTCATGACTTCTTCATCGTAATGAGTGTAAATGAATGTGTCAAACATGAACGTAAATGTTTTGTCAAACATGAACGTAAATGTTTTGTCAAACATGAACGTAAATGTTTTGTCGAAACTTCTTCATCGTAAATGAATTGTCAAACATGAACGTAAATGAATTGTCAAACATGAACGTAAATGAATTGTCAAACATGAACGTATATGTTTTGTCGAAACTTCTTCATCGTATATGCTTTGTCAAACATGAACGTAAATGAATTTTCATGACTTCTTCATCGTAATGAGTGTAAATGTTTTGTCGAAACTTCATCGTAAATGACTTTGTCGAAACTTCTTCATCGTAATGAGTGTAAATGATCCAAAAATAATGTTTAGGTGAAGAGGTGAGATCTAACACATTTTCTAACATGTTTTCTCACCTCAGCCGCTAAGCGGCGAGACCCAAAGGGTCTTGAATTTTCATGACTTCTTCATCGTAATGAACGTAAATGATTTGTTGAAACTTCATCGTAATGAGCGTATATGTTTTGTCATGATTTCTTCATCGTATATGCTTTGTCAAACATGAACGTAAATGAATTTTCATGACTTCTTCATCGTTAATGCTATGTCAAACATGAACGTAAATGATCCAAAAATAATGTTTACGTTAATGGTTTCCGGTTATTCAATAATTAATTATTTTTGAAGAACTGAAGGAGTCACCAGGTCACCATGTGTCACTCGGTCATTTAACTTCTCTGAAAAAGTGTGACAACAGTCACTGTGTGACGAGACCTGAAGGTCTTGACATTTAGACGACAACACAGGAAATAAATGTTTACGTTAATGATTTCATCGTTAATGATTTGTCAAACATGAGTGTAAATGTTTTGTCATGACTTCTTCATCATAATGAGCGTAAATGTTTTGTCATGACTTCTTCATCATAATGAGCGTAAATGATCCAAAAATAATGTTTAGGTGAAGTGGTGAGATCTCACCTCTTTTCTCACCTATTTTCTCACCTCAGCCGCTAAGCGGCGAGACCCAAAGGGTCTTGAATTTTCATGACTTCTTCATCGTAATGAACGTAAATGAATGTGTCGAAACTTCTTCATCGTATATGTTTACGTTAATGGTTTCATCGTAAATGAACGTAAATGAATGTGTCAAACATGAACGTAAATGAATGTGTCGAAACTTTTCATCGTATATGTTTACGTTAATGGTTTCATCGTAATGAACGTAAATGAATGTGTCAAACATGAATGTAAATGAATGTGTCGAAACTTCTTCATCATAATGAGCGTAAATGATCCAAAAATAATGTTTAGGTGAAGTGGTGAGATCTCACCTCTTTTCTCACCTATTTTCTCACCTCTTGAATTTTCATGACTTCTTCATCGTAATGAACGTAAATGAATGTGTCGAAACTTCTTCATCGTATATGTTTACGTTAATGGTTTCATCGTAAATGAATGTGTCAAACATGAACGTAAATGATTTGTCAAACATGAGTGTAAATGACTTTGTCGAACATAAACGTTAATGGTTTCGGGTTATTCAATAATTAATTATTTTTGAAGAACTGAAGGGGTCACCAGGTCACCAGGTCACCAGGTCACCAGGTAAATGTACTTCTCTGAAAAAGTGTGACAACAGTCACTGTGTGACGAGACCTGAAGGTCTTGACATTTTGACGACAACACAGGAAATAATGTTTACGTTAATGATTTGTCAAACATGAGTGTAAATGTTTTGTCATGACTTCTTCATCGTAATGAGTGTAAATGAATTGTCAAACATGAGTGTAAATGATTTGTCAAACATGAGTGTAAATGACTTTGTCAAACATGAACGTAAATGATTTGTCAAACATGAGTGTAAATGACTTTGTCGAACATGAGTGTAAATGATCCAAAAATAATGTTTACGTTAATGAGCGTAAATGATTTGTCGAAACTTCATCGTATATGCTTTGTCAAACATGAGCGTAAATGATTTGTCGAAACTTCATCGTATATGCTTTGTCAAACATGAGCGTAAATGTTTTGTCATGATTTCATCGTATATGTTTTGTCAAACATGAACGTAAATGATTTGTCGAAACTTCTTCATCGTAATGAGCGTAAATGTTTTGTCATGACTTCTTCATCGTAATGAGCGTAAATGTTTTGTCATGATTTCATCGTATATGCTTTGTCAAACATGAGCGTATATGTTTGTCATAATTTCATCGTAATGAACGTATATGCTTTGTCAAGACTTCTTCATCGTAATGAGCGTAAATGTTTTGTCATGATTTCATCGTATATGCTTTGTCAAACATGAGCGTAAATGATTTGTCGAAACTTCTTCATCGTAATGAGTGTAAATGTTTTGTCATGACTTCTTCGTACATTTTTTGTCATGACTTCTTCATCGTAATGAACGTATATGCTTTGTCAAACATGAGCGTAAATGATTTGTCGAAACTTCATCGTATATGCTTTGTCAAACATGAGCGTAAATGATTTGTCGAAACTTCTTCATCGTAATGAGTGTAAATGTTTTGTCATGACTTCTTCGTACATTTTTTGTCATGACTTCTTCATCGTAATGAACGTATATGCTTTGTCAAACATGAGCGTAAATGATTTGTCGAAACTTCATCGTATATGCTTTGTCAAACATGAGCGTAAATGATTTGTCGAAACTTCTTCATCGTAATGAGTGTAAATGTTTTGTCATGACTTCTTCGTACATTTTTTGTCATGACTTCTTCATCGTAATGAACGTATATGCTTTGTCAAACATGAGCGTAAATGATTTGTCGAAACTTCATCGTATATGCTTTGTCAAACATGAACGTAAATGATTTGTCGAAACTTCTTCATCGTAATGAGTGTAAATGACCCAAAAATAATGTTTAGGTGAAGAGGTGAGATCTCACCCGTTTTTTCACCTGTTTTTTCACCCTCATGTTTTATCATGATTTCATCGTAAATGTTTTGTCATGACTTCATCGTAAATGATTTGTCGAAACTTCTTCATCGTAATGAGTGTAAATGTTTTGTCAAACATGAACGTATATGTTTTGTCATGATTTCTTCATCGTAATGAACGTATATGCTTTGTCAAACATGAGCGTAAATGATTTGTCGAAACTTCATCGTAAATGTTTTGTCAAACATGAGTGTAAATGACTTTGTCAAACATGAACGTAAATGATTTGTCAAACATGAGTGTAAATGACTTTGTCGAACATGAGTGTAAATGATCCAAAAATAATGTTTACGTTAATGAGCGTAAATGATTTGTCGAAACTTCATCGTATATGCTTTGTCAAACATGAGCGTAAATGATTTGTCGAAACTTCATCGTATATGCTTTGTCAAACATGAGCGTAAATGTTTTGTCATGATTTCATCGTATATGTTTTGTCAAACATGAACGTAAATGATTTGTCGAAACTTCTTCATCGTAATGAGCGTAAATGTTTTGTCATGACTTCTTCATCGTAATGAGCGTAAATGTTTTGTCATGATTTCATCGTATATGCTTTGTCAAACATGAGCGTATATGTTTTGTCATAATTTCATCGTAATGAACGTATATGCTTTGTCAAGACTTCTTCATCGTAATGAGCGTAAATGTTTTGTCATGATTTCATCGTATATGCTTTGTCAAACATGAGCGTAAATGATTTGTCGAAACTTCTTCATCGTAATGAGTGTAAATGTTTTGTCATGACTTCTTCGTACATTTTTTGTCATGACTTCTTCATCGTAATGAACGTATATGCTTTGTCAAACATGAGCGTAAATGATTTGTCGAAACTTCATCGTATATGCTTTGTCAAACATGAGCGTAAATGATTTGTCGAAACTTCTTCATCGTAATGAGTGTAAATGTTTTGTCATGACTTCTTCGTACATTTTTTGTCATGACTTCTTCATCGTAATGAACGTATATGCTTTGTCAAACATGAGCGTAAATGATTTGTCGAAACTTCATCGTATATGCTTTGTCAAACATGAACGTAAATGATTTGTCGAAACTTCTTCATCGTAATGAGTGTAAATGACCCAAAAATAATGTTTAGGTGAAGAGGTGAGATCTCACCCGTTTTTTCACCTGTTTTTTCACCCTCATGTTTTATCATGATTTCATCGTAAATGTTTTGTCATGACTTCATCGTAAATGATTTGTCGAAACTTCTTCATCGTAATGAGTGTAAATGTTTTGTCAAACATGAACGTATATGTTTTGTCATGATTTCTTCATCGTAATGAACGTATATGCTTTGTCAAACATGAGCGTAAATGATTTGTCGAAACTTCATCGTAAATGTTTTGTCAAACATGAACGTAAATGATTTGTCGAAACTTCTTCATCGTAATGAGCGTAAATGTTTTGTCATGATTTCATTGTATATGTTTTGTCATGATTTCTTCGTATATGCTTTGTCAAGACTTCATCGTAATGAGCGTAAATCAGACAAAAATATATTTTAGGTGAAGTGGTGAGATCTCACCTCTTTTCTCACCTCTTTTCTCACCTCAGCCGCTAAGCGGCGAGACCCAAAGGGTCTTGAATTTTCATGATTTCTTCATCGTAATGAGCGTATATGTTTTGTCATGATTTCATCGTACATTTTTTGTCATGATTTCTTCGTATATGTTTTGTCATGACTTCTTCGTATATGTTTTGTCATGATTTCTTCATCGTAATGAGCGTAAATGATCCAAAAATAATGTTTATGTTAGAATGTTAGATCTAACACCTTTTCTAACATGTTTTCTAACATGGAGGATTTCATCTGATATACACATTCTTCCCTAAACATTATTTTAGTTAAAGTCCATCAAATATTTTTAGGATACTTTCACCAAATAATGTGTATATCAGATGAAACAGTAAAGTATTATATCTATTAAATCGTCTATGATGTAAATTGTGTATAGAATGAAATGAAGGAAGAATGTGTATATCAGATGAAACAGTAAAGTATTATATCTATTAAATCGTCTATGATGTAAATTGTGTATAGAATGAAATGAAGGAAGAATGTGTATATCAGATGAAATCCTCCATGTTAGAAAACATGTTAGAAAAGGTGTTAGATCTAACATTCTAACATAAACATTATTTTTGGATCATTTACGCTCATTACGATGAAGAAATCATGACAAAACATATACGAAGAAATCATGACAAAAAATGTACGATGAAATCATGACAAAACATATACGCTCATTACGATGAAGAAATCATGAAAATTCAAGACCCTTTGGGTCTCGCCGCTTAGCGGCTGAGGTGAGAAAAGAGGTGAGAAAAGAGGTGAGATCTCACCACTTCACCTAAAATATATTTTTGTCTGATTTACGCTCATTACGATGAAGTCTTGACAAAGCATATACGAAGAAATCATGACAAAACATATACAATGAAATCATGACAAAACATTTACGCTCATTACGATGAAGAAGTTTCGACAAATCATTTACGTTCATGTTTGACAAAACATTTACGATGAAGTTTCGACAAATCATTTACGCTCATGTTTGACAAAGCATATACGTTCATTACGATGAAGAAATCATGACAAAACATATACGTTCATGTTTGACAAAACATTTACACTCATTACGATGAAGAAGTTTCGACAAATCATTTACGATGAAGTCATGACAAAACATTTACGATGAAATCATGATAAAACATGAGGGTGAAAAAACAGGTGAAAAACGGGTGAGATCTCACCTCTTCACCTAAACATTATTTTTGGGTCATTTACACTCATTACGATGAAGAAGTTTCGACAAATCATTTACGTTCATGTTTGACAAAGCATATACGATGAAGTTTCGACAAATCATTTACGCTCATGTTTGACAAAGCATATACGTTCATTACGATGAAGAAGTCATGACAAAAAATGTACGAAGAAGTCATGACAAAACATTTACACTCATTACGATGAAGAAGTTTCGACAAATCATTTACGCTCATGTTTGACAAAGCATATACGATGAAGTTTCGACAAATCATTTACGCTCATGTTTGACAAAGCATATACGTTCATTACGATGAAGAAGTCATGACAAAAAATGTACGAAGAAGTCATGACAAAACATTTACACTCATTACGATGAAGAAGTTTCGACAAATCATTTACGCTCATGTTTGACAAAGCATATACGATGAAATCATGACAAAACATTTACGCTCATTACGATGAAGAAGTCTTGACAAAGCATATACGTTCATTACGATGAAATTATGACAAAACATATACGCTCATGTTTGACAAAGCATATACGATGAAATCATGACAAAACATTTACGCTCATTACGATGAAGAAGTCATGACAAAACATTTACGCTCATTACGATGAAGAAGTTTCGACAAATCATTTACGTTCATGTTTGACAAAACATATACGATGAAATCATGACAAAACATTTACGCTCATGTTTGACAAAGCATATACGATGAAGTTTCGACAAATCATTTACGCTCATGTTTGACAAAGCATATACGATGAAGTTTCGACAAATCATTTACGCTCATTAACGTAAACATTATTTTTGGATCATTTACACTCATGTTCGACAAAGTCATTTACACTCATGTTTGACAAATCATTTACGTTCATGTTTGACAAAGTCATTTACACTCATGTTTGACAAATCATTTACACTCATGTTTGACAATTCATTTACACTCATTACGATGAAGAAGTCATGACAAAACATTTACACTCATGTTTGACAAATCATTAACGTAAACATTATTTCCTGTGTTGTCGTCAAAATGTCAAGACCTTCAGGTCTCGTCACACAGTGACTGTTGTCACACTTTTTCAGAGAAGTACATTTACCTGGTGACCTGGTGACCTGGTGACCTGGTGACCCCTTCAGTTCTTCAAAAATAATTAATTATTGAATAACCCGAAACCATTAACGTTTATGTTCGACAAAGTCATTTACACTCATGTTTGACAAATCATTTACGTTCATGTTTGACACATTCATTTACGATGAAACCATTAACGTAAACATATACGATGAAGAAGTTTCGACACATTCATTTACGTTCATTACGATGAAGAAGTCATGAAAATTCAAGAGGTGAGAAAATAGGTGAGAAAAGAGGTGAGATCTCACCACTTCACCTAAACATTATTTTTGGATCATTTACGCTCATTATGATGAAGAAGTTTCGACACATTCATTTACATTCATGTTTGACACATTCATTTACGTTCATTACGATGAAACCATTAACGTAAACATATACGATGAAGAAGTTTCGACACATTCATTTACGTTCATGTTTGACACATTCATTTACGTTCATTTACGATGAAACCATTAACGTAAACATATACGATGAAGAAGTTTCGACACATTCATTTACGTTCATTACGATGAAGAAGTCATGAAAATTCAAGACCCTTTGGGTCTCGCCGCTTAGCGGCTGAGGTGAGAAAATAGGTGAGAAAAGAGGTGAGATCTCACCACTTCACCTAAACATTATTTTTGGATCATTTACGCTCATTATGATGAAGAAGTCATGACAAAACATTTACGCTCATTATGATGAAGAAGTCATGACAAAACATTTACACTCATGTTTGACAAATCATTAACGATGAAATCATTAACGTAAACATTTATTTCCTGTGTTGTCGTCTAAATGTCAAGACCTTCAGGTCTCGTCACACAGTGACTGTTGTCACACTTTTTCAGAGAAGTTAAATGACCGAGTGACACATGGTGACCTGGTGACTCCTTCAGTTCTTCAAAAATAATTAATTATTGAATAACCGGAAACCATTAACGTAAACATTATTTTTGGATCATTTACGTTCATGTTTGACATAGCATTAACGATGAAGAAGTCATGAAAATTCATTTACGTTCATGTTTGACAAAGCATATACGATGAAGAAATCATGACAAAACATATACGCTCATTACGATGAAGTTTCAACAAATCATTTACGTTCATTACGATGAAGAAGTCATGAAAATTCAAGACCCTTTGGGTCTCGCCGCTTAGCGGCTGAGGTGAGAAAACATGTTAGAAAATGTGTTAGATCTCACCTCTTCACCTAAACATTATTTTTGGATCATTTACACTCATTACGATGAAGAAGTTTCGACAAAGTCATTTACGATGAAGTTTCGACAAAACATTTACACTCATTACGATGAAGAAGTCATGAAAATTCATTTACGTTCATGTTTGACAAAGCATATACGATGAAGAAGTTTCGACAAAACATATACGTTCATGTTTGACAATTCATTTACGTTCATGTTTGACAATTCATTTACGTTCATGTTTGACAATTCATTTACGATGAAGAAGTTTCGACAAAACATTTACGTTCATGTTTGACAAAACATTTACGTTCATGTTTGACAAAACATTTACGTTCATGTTTGACACATTCATTTACACTCATTACGATGAAGAAGTCATGACAAATCATTTACACTCATTACGATGAAGAAGTTTTGACACATTCATTTACGTTCATTACGATGAAGAAGTTATGACAAAACATTTACGTTCATGTTTGACACATTCATTTACGATGAAGAAGTTTTGACACATTCATTTACACTCATTACGATGAAGAAGTTATGACACATTCATTTACACTCATTACGATGAAGAAGTTATGACACATTCATTTACACTCATTACGATGAAGAAGTTATGACAAAACATTTACGTTCATGTTTGACAAAACATTTACGTTCATTACGATGAAGTTTCGACAAAACATTTACGATGAAGAAGTTATGACAAATCATTTACACTCATTACGATGAAGAAGTTTTGACACATTCATTTACGCTCATTATGATGAAATAGTTCATGAGAACAGTGAGGAGGTCATACATGAGAACAATGATGAAATAGTTCACGATGTCGTTCGTGAAGAAGCCATTGCAACAAAGAATGAGATAAAGGATTTCATAAAACTTAACAAGGAGGAGTTTAAAGAAGGCTATGAAGTGAAAAGATGTGAAGAAGATTTCTTGGCGTATTTGAAGAAAAAGAGACTAAAGCCAATGTCTCAAAATAAGTTTCAATCGATGTTTGAAAAGAAACGTTTGAGCTATGGTGGTGTAAGAAGCACATATTACTTTGTTAAGAAGTGAGGACATTTATTTTTGTCGTTAGTGTTGGAGTTTGTGTTTGTTGTTAGTGTTTGTCATTTGTGCTGAAGTTAGTACTTGATGTTAGTGTTGGAGTTTGTATTTGTCATTTGTGTTGAGGTTAGTACTTGATGTTAGTGTTGGAGTTTGTGTTTGTTGTTAGTGAGAGAATAAATTAAATCATGAACTTTGCCATGGTCTCTGTCCCTAGTAGTTTTCATTAAGTTCTGGAAATAATGAAAGTCATAAACTTTGCCATGGTCTCTGTCCCTAGTAGTTTTCATTATCTCACAGAATTAATGAAAGTCATACTTTCTATCAGATGAAGCATGCAGATGAACATAATGAAAGTTAGTGAGTTTGCCACGAGTTATGAATAAAATATTGGCATATTAGATGAGATAGCTGATGAAATAGATGAAGATAAATTAAATCTTGGACTTTGCCACACTCTGTCCCTAGTTCCTCAAAATCCTTGACAACGTTGCTTAGAAATTTTGGTTCAAAACCTCATCTGATTATAATCTGTTATGCTACCTGTTAAGTTTCGCGAGATTATAAATGTCATGGAGTTATATAAAAAGGAGGGACAGCTAGGGACACTGGAAGTACTTGTAAGGCTATCTGTTAAGATTGCATGAAATACTAAAAAGTCATGAAATCCATTATCGCTGTGCTAGCTTCACCTTAGAGTAAAATGACAAATAAAGTCACTGAAGCAATGAAACAAAAGTTTTTGGTAGAATACCTTAAATCAGGAACTATTCCAGAAGGTTTTTACATTCATACTATGAAAGATGGTAGAGTTCAGTTTAGAAAGATAAAGCAACCATTAGATAAAGAAGGAATTTTGAGAAAGATTAAATTACATGAAGACAACATTGCTGAACTTAAGAAGAAGTTAGAAGAGTTGGATAAAGGAAGAGAGTTATAAAGTAATGAATTCAAGTGGGTGAAAAAACAGGTGAAAAAAGAGGTGAGATCTCACCACTTCACCTAAATTTATTTTTGTGCTATGTTTTCATACGTGTGGGAGTGGTGAGATCATTAATTTTTAAATAAATGTGGGAACAAAAATATAACATTTCTACTCAGCAGGAATGAGACCCTTACTGACTATGTATTCGTTTAATGCTTGATGAAAACAATGGTACATATTATCGTATGGGTATACACAGCGTCTGTTTCCATCGTCGTCGTATATGTAGAGCTCAAATCCGGTCCAACCTTCTTTTGTACAATATGTAGCTTTATTTAAGTATGCATTTATGTAGATAAGGCAATTTTCTTCATCGCTCCAGAAATAATTTTTGTTCTTTGTTGAAATAGTTTTCGTTCCTCTGCGACCATAAGGAATGTATGCAATGAACTTTGCGTCATAAGGGATTGTAATATATTCAGGGTTTCTTTCATCGTCAATGGGTCTGTCTTTGTTAAAATGCATGTTTCTCAGTTTTACTTGAGTTTTGAATAGTTCACGGAAACGTTCTGGGAAAGAGTCATAGTAAATGTAGTCGGACATGTCTTTGTAATGAAATAAAAAATTTTAAAAAAATAAAAATAAGGTTATTTTTTATTTAGTGAGGACGGTAGTGAAGTCATTAGTGAAGTCGTTAGTGAAGTCGTTTATGTGTCAGATGGTTTTGTAAATATTTAAGGTTATGTTGGTGTTTGTGTTTGTGTTGTAAAATATACGTTACTGGTTTCGTAAAGTGTCAAAACCGCTAAGTGGTGTATGGAGGCGCGCAGTGCCACAGTACCCAACTTAGGGATACTAACTTTTATTGATTAAAAGGTTTCAAAATATTGCTCAAAATCCCGATTGTGAGAAAGAAAAAGAAGAAATTGCAAAAGAATTTGAAAATATAGAAGATTTGACAAAAGATCAAATTTTTGACAATTTACAAAAAATAAAGCATCATCAAGTGGAAAAATTTATGATGGAATCAGGTTTATCTTCAAAAAGAGATTACAAACCAGCAGATCCACCTACCAAATATCGTGCCATATCAAAGAATTTGATATGGCACTGCGATATTCATTACCTTCACGGTAATGTTTCTTTTCCATTTTTTGCCATATTGGATGATATGACACGTAAAGTTCTCAAAACTAAATTATTGAAAAACAAGTCTTCCAACTCAACAGCGAAGGTTTTAAGAAAACTTTTAGAGGAGTTTATTCCTTACTGCATCTGGACCGATAACGGCGGTGAAAACCGCGGTGAATTCGGCCAGGTTATGCAGGAAAACGGAATAGTTTGGAAGCACACCTTGCCGTATATGCCAAGACAGAACGGCAAGGTGGAGCGCCTGTGGCCAAGCTTAGAAAAGTTTTTGCCAGACGAGTTGGATGATATTCAACAAATCAAGGACTCGGTTCAGCAGTTCATTGAAAAATACACCAATACACCACATTTATCTCTCGATATTAATCCAAAAACGAATAGTAATTACACTCCTAACGAATTATTCGAAGTTTCAAAATTTTGGTACGAGCCAGAAATGCAAAAATGGGAGTTATATATCAAAGACGAATGGGTCTTAGCAAAATTTGAATAATTATATCATTTTAAATGACTACTAAACAATTTTATTTATGATCAAATTTTATATATTTTTTTGGATCAAATCCATTTTAATAGAATTTATATACTATTCATCTATTAGTAAACACTACCGTATATTATTTTTTAAGCTATCTTATTTTTTGAACTTTTATTCAAATCTTTGGTCGCAAGAAGAATTGCATGATAAATAAAAACATTTAATCAAAGTCAATTTTATTTTTCATATTCAAATGGACTGAGTGTTAACATTTACATTTTTTGCTAATTGTCGTCAAAAATTAGGCGTAAAGCAAAAATTGATATTTCATATGGTTTTATGATAGATAAGCATTATATTCCCACTCATTATATTCGTAAATTTTGAAGTTTATCCTTCGCTTTTAAGATCATTGAATTTGATTTTTATATAAAATAGTTATATATTAGAAAATAATATGAGTTTATGTGATATTATTTTTCAGAAGATTTTGTGTACTTCTTCAAAATTTTATTTTTTTATTAAAAAGAATCTTTACAAAATATACATTTACTTTAATTAATATTTAAAAACGTGCTCTATCAAAAGTTCCAAAAATTCAATATTTTAGCTTTTCTGAGGTGTCACTTTTGATGAATTTCTGTTTACAACAATACTGCATCCGAATACGGAGGTGCGATATTCTTTTATTTAACTTCTGAAGTTTACATCGAGCTCGCTCTCTTTTCAATGATAACCGCTGCAGTTTCGCTGGCGGTGCAATTGGATTGATGAATGTCGACAGCTTCAAGCTTAATCGTTGCATCTTCTCATCAAACCTTGTTAACGCTGACCAACCGGACATTCATGTTCCATACAAAGCCCGAAAACAATTTGGCGAAAACATCGATCTCGGTTTCTCTAATAAGGTTACGCCAACAAGGTTTTTGGGCAGAGGTGGTGGTGCCATAGCCTTCTTCTCCAATGACAAGAAAGGCCACCTTATCAACGGAGCCCCAACAAATGAACAAAGAACCTTTGAATCCCACCACTGCTGTTTCTATAAGGACTCATCAGCTATCACAGGCCAGACATTTGGATCGGGCGCAGCACATGAGATGTTATTAGACGGATACATCAATTATTTGTCTTATGACGATTACATTGGTAACTTTAACCCAAGTGAGTTACCTTCTCAATATGTATCACAGACATCCCGTAACTGGCCTGAAACAGCAACAACGATGAAGTTCCTTGCAAACAGATTTGAATCAGACCCAACAAAGCTTGATCTTTGCGTCGGATTCACAGATAACACTAACACATACACAGAGTCCATTAACTACACCTTCGCTTCAGCCTCCAATGATCTTACTGAGTCATCAACAAGCAGCATTCCAACTCCATCAGCTTACAGTTATGTTGCTACACCAATTACAGTCCTTCCAAGACCAACAGATGCAAGAATTACATATACAACTGCTAAGGCCAAAGTAGAATCACCATCCAGCTACTTCAAGCCATCTTTCATTTCCTTTGTTATTCCACCGCCAACACCAGTACAAACAGTTGCATCCACACCACACAGTACTCCTTATTTCACTGTATTCAGTACTGCACACAGCACTCCTCACAGTACTCCATTCAACACTGTCTTTTCCACTGCATCTAAAACTGCTTTTGAAACACCATTCAGCACAGCACATTCTACAGCTCATTCGACACCACATTCTACACCACACTCCACAGCACATAAGACACCGTTTAGTACTGCTCATTCTACACCACATTCCACTCCATTCAGTACTGCACATTCTACACCTCATTCTACAGCTCATTCCACTCCTCATTCTACTCCATATTCAACAGCACATGATACTCCATTTAGTACTGCACATTCTACTCCACACATTACTCCATTCAGTACAGTACATTCGACACCATTTATTACTGCATTCGAAACACCTGTTGAAACTGTTCATTCTACTGCACATGATACTCCTGTTGAAACTGTCTTTTCAACACCGTTTGTTACATTTGATGAAACACCATATAGAACACCAGACACTACACCAGCTGAAACAGCTGATAATAAGAAGGCTGAAGGAGGAAACACAGATAAAAACGATAGTCCTAAGAAACGTAACTGGTTACCAATCATTTTAGGTATTGTCGGTGCTCTTCTTTTGATCGGATCAATTATCTTCTTCGTTCTCTGGAAGAGAAAGAAAGATGACAGCAGCCAAGAAATTTCAGATAGTTCTATGCCAAATGTAGAAGAAGCAGAAAAGATGGAAACTTATATCAGCTCTGCTGTCACAATCACAAATGACAACCCACTTTGGATCAGTGGTTCTACAATGGAGGATCCATTCCAAGGAGATTTCGAAGAGAGAGAATGTCCAGAATCATTCCTTGAACCTTCACATCTATTGGCTGTCGAACCATCAAAGTTCCCAGTAGAATTCTAATTGAATATCGTTTTATTTATTTTTTTATGCGGCAAAATAAAAATTTTTTATGGTTTTTATTGTTCATCAAAGTCAAAATCATTTTTTTCAAAAAAAAAATACACGAGAATGCAGATTCAAAATAATTGATCTAACGTTATTTATGGAGCTGTTAAGCATAATATTGTTAAAAAACAATAATTTATTGATCGAAACTGTTATTGAAAGGCACAATCACTTCCTTCCAACCAAAACATTGTCCTGAAACTCTGGCCAGAGACTATACATAGCGTGTATATGTAGATGTTTGAGTTTGGAGAAAATTGGCTAATACAATCTTGAGTTATATTATCCTCACGAATTATCTACAGAATTCACTTACATATCGACACGAGATGATTCAGTACAAGAAGTAGATCAGTTTTCTATCATAAAATGAATCATATATCAAAATAATACAGTAAAATTGATACAATTTACAATATTGTTATAAAATTGAAGCTTACGATATTATGAACTTTATAACATGCATATCAGAGATCTCATATGTTAACTACAATTTTATAATTACGTTTTTAATCTTCTAAATTGAAGATATATTAGACTAAAAACTTGATTTATACTCTTTTTATCAGAATGTTTTATTGATTTAGCTTACGTTTATTCACAATCCAATACATTTGTTTCAAAATTACGTATTTTTTAGATTGATATTTGTGTATGAAATTATACTTTAAAATTGACCGTCAAATTCATCATATCATATGATAGGAAATAAAAGTTTGGTTCTCATCTTGTTCTATTTCACAGTTGAAAATTCAAAAAAAAATCGAAAAAAGAAAAATAATTATCAAATATTTCATTTTTCACCAGGAAAAATAGATTTTGAATATTTTTTCGAAAACCAAGATGAAGTATTATTGTCCAAACTTTGAATTTGAATCCTTTCCAAGTGCAAAAAACCAATAATTTTTGATTCCCATATTAAATATTTTTATTCTGTAATAAACAGAAATTCATCAAAAGTGACAGCTCTCAATTTTTTGACATTTGTAAATTCTAAATTGAATGAGAAAAATGAAATAATACTAAGCATAATACAATATTCTAGATTTAATTATAATTAGGAAAAAGTTAGTTTTGAGAGTACTTTTCATAGGCATATAGAATGAAATCTTCTGAAAAATAATATCACATAAACTCATATTATTTTCTAATATATAACTATTTTATATAAAAATCAAATTCAATGATCTTAAAAGCGAAGGATAAACCTCAAAATTTACGAATATAATGAGTGGGAATATAATGCTTATCTATCATAAAACCATATGAAATATCAATTTTTGCTTTACGCCTAATTTTTGACGACAATTAGCAAAAAATTGTTAAATGTTAACACTCAGTCCATTTGAATATGAAAAATAAAATTGACTTTGATTAAATGTTTTTATTTATCATGCAATTCTTCTTGCGACCAAAGATTTGAATAAAAGTTCAAAAAATAAGATAGCTTAAAAAATAATATACGGTAGTGTTTACTAATAGATGAATAGTATATAAATTCTATTAAAATGGATTTGATCCAAAAAAATATATAAAATTTGATCATAAATAAAATCGTTTTAAATTACTTCTTCATTTAAATTATAACAATTATTTTTGGTTTTATATTTTTTTGGATCAAATCCATTTTAATAGAATTTATATACTATTCATCTATTAGTAAACACTACCGTATATTATTTTTTAAGCTATCTTATTTTTTGAACTTTTATTCAAATCTTTGGTCGCAAGAAGAATTGCATGATAAATAAAAACATTTAATCAAAGTCAATTTTATTTTTCATATTCAAATGGACTGAGTGTTAACATTTAACATTTTTTGCTAATTGTCGTCAAAAATTAGGCGTAAAGCAAAAATTGATATTTCATATGGTTTTATGATAGATAAGCATTATATTCCCACTCATTATATTCGTAAATTTTGAGGTTTATCCTTCGCTTTTAAGATCATTGAATTTGATTTTTATATAAAATAGTTATATATTAGAAAATAATATGAGTTTATGTGATATTATTTTTCAGAAGATTTTGTGTACTTCTTCAAAATTTTATTTTTTTATTAAAAAGAATCTTTACAAAATATACATTTACTTTAATTAATATTTAAAAACGTGCTCTATCAAAAGTTCCAAAAATTCAATATTTTAGCTTTTCTAAGGTGTCACTTTTGATGAATTTCTGTTTACAACAATTCTTCAATAAAAAGCAAACAAGTGTTGCATGCTCAGTTCTGTCAACGATAGGAATTGAGGGGAAATTAATCGTCGAGGAAGTATGATTATGTAAAGTAAAAAAATGTTGTGGGATTTTTAATATTGTATATAATTTTATAATAAATTTTTGTGAGACATTTTAAGAAGCACATATAATTTTTTGAATTTAAAAATTAAAGTAGTGTTGAATGAATTTATTGATTAATTTAATACGGATATTTCTCAAAATTAATCAAAAATAGGTTTTCAGAGAACTTTTAAGATATCTTTTCAAAATGTCTTTTTGAAAATATATAAGTATTATATCAAATTGAAAAAAGGTATTTATCAAAATTCTAAATTCTTAATAAAAAATAACTTTTCAGAGGATTGTGATTTTGAAAGCATGAGTAATAAGTAAAAAATATCTACGATTTTAATGAGGGAATTGTTCCTTATGAGGTATACATTATAACTATATACCTCATAAGGAACAATTCCCTCTTGATAGCTGGGAAACTTTCTCTGAATAACTTATCATTTGGAGAAAGTTTCCCAGCTATCTATTAGAAACTAAAGGCTGTGAGGCACTAATATATAATCAGTGCCTCATAGCCTTTAGTTTCTTATTAAAAACGAGAAAACTTGTTCGAAATGATAAACAATTTCGAACAAGTTTTCTCGTTTTAAGGAGGGAATTGTTCCTTATGAGGTATACAGTATGAATATATACCTCATAAGGAACAATTCTTTCTTTAAATGGGAGAAACTTTGTCCGAATGTTAAACTATTCGGACAAAGTTTCTCCCATTTGTAGTGGAGATGGAAGGCTTTGAGGTATATTATATTAATATGTACCCCAAAGCCTTCCATCTCCACTTGAAAGTTCCAAAACTTTGGGTTAATGTCTTGCAATTAACCCAAAGTTTTGGAACTTTCTAGAAGGAATTGCAGGGTAAGAGGTATATATTCATACTATGTACCTCTTACCCTGCAATTCCTTCTTAAAATGGGAGAAACTTTGTCCGAATGTTAAACTATTCGGACAAAGTTTCTCCCATTTGTAGTGAAGATTGAAGGCTTTGAGGTATATTATATTAATATGTACCCCAAAGCCTTCCATCTTTATTGTACAATTTAAAAATTCAGGAAAAATGTAATAAGATTTTTATAAAAATTAACCGTTTATTCGTAATTGTGTATTCAATGGTTCGGTATTTCTTTGATTTCGAAGTGTCCATCAATCATAACTCTCCAAAATGGCGTTTCACCCTGTTTCCAATGTGGTGTCTCATTGTAACACTCTTCTGGAGTCATGGGGCGAAAACCATTTTTGGGAAGGGTTTTATGTGGTACTGAGTTGTAATTTTTCCTGAATTTATCAAGAAATTCTTGAATTTGTTTTGCATTTGAAGACCGGCCGACATTTCTTTCAAGAGACGGCCAGAGCCTTTCAATCTTGCCGTTCTGGCGCGGCATATGGGGGAGAGTGTGGCGGATTTGAATGTTGTTTCGCATGAGCCAATTATAAAATTGGCCCATATTCTCTCCCCCGTTGTCGGACCAGAAACAAAATGGCTTTTGATATAAGCCAATCGTTTCTTCGGCAACTCTTGTTGTAGATTCGGAAGATTTATTTGGCAAAATTTTTAAAGCCAACAAAAACCGAGATTTATCGTCTATTATACCATAAACAGGAGTTAGTATGGCTAAGTCGTGTACTGAGGCACTGCGCGCCTCCGTACACCACTTAACCTTAAATATTTACAAAACCGTTAACGTATATTTTACAACACAAACGACAACACTAACTTAACCTTAAATATTTACAAACCGCCAACCACTAACGACTTCATTAATGTAAAAATAAACGTTCTCACTTACAAAAGTATTGCAACTCCTCCCATTGCTGTGCTTCACATAACAGCTCATAATCTTCTGACTCACTTTCTTCTTCATATAGGTCAAAGTCACTGTCAAAATAAATGTTAGTAAGTTTTGACAAAGCTAATGAAACACGTTTACCGTTTGTATCGTATGCTTGTATAAACTTTCCATTCTTCATTCCTTCATAAACGCTCAAACTAACTTTACCCTTTCTCCCTCGTATCTGATAGAATGTATTTTCACGAGGAACGAAGAACAAATTCTTGAACTCATGACCGTTGTAGTTTGTTATCTCAATAGTTTTCGTCATTTATATAAAAATAAAATAAAAAATAAATGATATCACCACCCTCACACGTATGAAAACATAGCACAAAAATAATTTAGGTGAAGTGGTGAGATCTAACCTCTTTCTACCTCATTTCACCCTGTTGAATTCATTGCTTTATAACTCTCTTCCTTTCTCCAACTCTTCTAACTTCTTCTTAAGTTCAGCAATGTTGTCCTCATGAAGTTTAATCTTTCTCAAATTCCTTCTATCTAATGGTTGCTTTATCTTTCTAAACTGAACTCTACCATCCTTCATAGTATGAATGTAATAACCTTCTGGAATAGTTCCTGATTTAATGTATTCTACCAAAAACTTTTGTTTCATTGCTTCAGTGACTTTATTTGTCATTTCAATCAAATAAAAATTTTAATATTAAATAAAAATAACGTTATTTTTTCAGTAAGGAAACGCAGGAGTTTTACGATTTATTTGAGGAGTAGGTTCTGGTTTAAATGTTGGAGTCGGTTTAGGAGTTGACTTTTGAACAGGAGTTTGTACTTCCATAGGTTCAGGAGTCATTGAAGGTTTTGCTTGTGAAGGTGTTGGAGTTTGTTTAACTTCAGCTACTTCAGTATTATTTACAACATTTGCTTTATTTCTTTTCAACATCATAACTGCTCCTGCTGTAGCTAGCAAACCTAGTGGGAGACCATATTTATATAAGGACTTGACCAAATGCTATTTTTGACAGGAGCTGGTGGAACACCTAACCTTGGTGAGACTGCTCTTTGCCATTGTGCAGCTCGTAAGAAATATTCAATAGGTGCTCCATAATCGTTTGGTAAAGTTTGTTTCATAGATGGTGAAGGTTCACGAGAGCTTGATGAAGAACTCATTTATAAGCTTTAAAAATAAACGTTCATCCTTTATTCCTCACTGTCGTCCGTAGCTAAGTTATAGTCATCTAATCTTATTATTGGGATGCCATTAGCACGCACCTGAATGGCAAAGCAACAATCCCTCATAAATCCAATAAGTGGCTTTGGTACATTTTCAGTTGCTAGTTCAATAGGTCCTTTAACAGACAATTTGTATGTTATTGGAGCAGTAGATGTTTGACCTTGCTGGAAGCAAAAGTCCACTTCTGTTGGAAAACCACATAAGAAATGTGTGTTGTCATAGCTATCCCATTTATGTTCCACACTACCATCATCCACCAATGACCTCATAACATCTTCATTAAATCCTATCATATCATTGTTTGTATTGCAAGCGTTCGCAACCATTTCATAAAATACAGGTCCATATGATTTTTCAGGTTCTGCAGGCATATTTCCATAAGCTCCCATGGAAAGCTGAAGATATTTAAACTTAGGGTTCTCAAAATTAACATAATAGTTGTCTTTCTTTCTAAATAGTGCCCAAATACTTTTAACATTAATAGGCGTATAAGCTGCTGTAAATGTTGCACTTGAACTATCTGTATTCTTTGAGAATGAACCGTCCATAGGAATCCAATCCATAACTTTAACAGGAAAACATAAAGCCTCGTTTGTATAATGTTCTACAAGTTCTGTATAAATGTTAGGGTCTAAAGAGAATGACTTTGGATGAATGAAACATTCATTAAAATCCATCTTTGTTCGAAATAGTTGCTGGGTTACAGTTGTAATAGTAACTGTTCCACTAGCTTCTATTGCCTTCGTTATCATAGTGAATGGTTCATTCCATGGAACAAATTTATTTGTCGGTGGATTTGAATCTGAAGCAAATGCAACTTTAAGAGTTGGATTGAAAGCAATGATATCATTTACAGATATAGATGTGCATTGTAAGGCGTCGCTACTGAACTTTACTTTAAGCTGAATGTTACCAGCAAATGCAGGAATAAATCTTATAGCTTCTAATGGTAAAAACTTTCTAACAGGAATTCTTAAACGAAGCTTAAAATCAAATGATTTTCCTGCTGTAATTGGACCACTAACAATTTGTCCTGTTCTGCATGTTCCCGAATGACTCCATACATCTTCATGTCGAGTCTTTGAGAAAACATCTACTTTCTTTATTTGTTCGGTAGTTTGTGAGTTTGAAGTTATATATGCTTCTTCTCTTGCGTTGTCTTGAGAATATACGATACGACCATTTGCAAGGATTTGATATCCAGCAACTGCATAGAAAGCGTCATCGAAACCAATCCAAAATCCTGGTGGGTTTGTTTTATTGGAACCTGAACCAATTTCTTTATCTGCAATAAATTGACCTTCCATTTTATACGTAATGAATGTATTGTAAAGGTCCAACATATTTTCACCAGGAGGTGAGAGATTGAATGTTACCCATGTGTTATCTTTAGCAGTTCCAGGTTGTGATGGAATCTTTGCGTCAGAATATTTTCTATTAGTGTCACCAATTTGAACTGCATTGTCTATGATATCGAAATATGAGCGAATCTGATGAATATGCTCTGCTGGAGTAAATTCGTTTAGCTGTTCGTTCTGCATGTATTTACTTCGGATAAAAATATCTATTTACTTCATTATTCTCACTCTTCTTCTTGGCATTCGTGGTGGAAGTTGTTTCTTGACATTTTCAATGAACTGTACATTCTCTTTTGTCTCAACTTCTTTCACTGGTGGGTCAGGGTTCTTTGACTCGGTTTGTTTTTCAATGAAATTCACGAACTTTGCAATAAGCTCTTGGTTCGTTATTGAAAGTACATCTGGCTTCTTTTCTTCTGGTTCTATTGACTTTTCAGTTTGAACAGAAGGTTTTATATGGGCTTCGCCCTCTTGCCATACACCTTAATGTTGTCGCTCTCTGCATTCGCTAATGGAACCTTTCTTTTTCTTACGTATATTTTACCATCTTTACTCTGACTTACATAATAGAAAGGATGTTGTATTCCTCTGCGTCATTTAATATAATAGACTCTCGCTCTGATTTTGACAAGCTCATTTTACATCAGTTAAAGTTTTAATTTTATTTTTTATCTGCAGTCAAATGACTCAGACAAGTCATATGGACAAGACCCAAGGGTCATAGATGTTGAAGCATTGAAGAAAGAAATTCGCGAGCAAATTTTATCCGAACTGAAGGAACAAAAAAAGAACAAAAGCCAGAGAGACCAAAGAGAAAACTTAGTGAAAAACAACTAGCTGCATTAGCTGCTGGAAGACAGAAGAACCACGTTTGCTGGCGAAAAAAGCTAGAGAAGAAGCAAAAGCTAAAGAAGCTGAAGCAAAAGCTAAAGAAGCTGAAGCAAAGAAAGAGTAAATGGTTTATTTTTATCCGAATTAAATGTATAGACAAATACCTTTAACTGTTGCGTTCAGTAGTGAAAACCCTGACGTCAAAATAAAGGGAACAGAGTAACGTTTAAGTTTCCAACAGACTGGATTGTGAACATAAATGAAGAGAAGTACATTGGCATAACATCTATGTATATAACACGTGCTTTCAGAAAGGTTGACTTTATACTTCAAGTCGAGATAGAAAATGACGAACAGTCTTTAAGCGCCCAAAACATTCACATATACAAATACTTTAAAGACGATACAACATTGTTGCAATGTATGATTTCATTTAATGAGATGTTCGAGAAAAAGTTCAACATTGAAGTACAAACTTTACAGCCTTTACGTGAGTTTCTTGCACAACTGAAAGAAGAAGGTAGTCAGCCACAACTTATAGACTTTCATTATGAATTTAATGAAAATGAAGATGGAACTCATGACTGTCAGTGTTATATATTCACCATTCAATGAAGTCGCTAAAAAGAAAGAAAATCCATTACGTATAAGATTTCAAATCTCTGAACCAATGAAGACTTCAAGAATGTTTCAATTATGATGCAATGCTTCCGAGGAAAAATGAATTTTCAAAGATTGTAACACCTGGCATTTGGGATAGAAAGCAAGCTATATTATATTCAAACTTAAGTAAGGGAGTTGAAAATGAGTTCATTGGTCATACAAGAACTTCACCACTTCCTAACCCTAAATACTATAAATTAACTGGCTTCAATCGTGAGTTTTGGATAGACATGTTCTCCACTCATGACCATAACTGCCCAGTGTTCTTACCTCCAGACCATAAGGACAGTCTCTACATTGAAGCACAACTCTTAAACTCTACAATTGCTGTATTGTAAAATCTACGCTAGTTTTATTTTTATCACGAATGACCCCATTTCTGACAAAATTAAATGACCTCATTCATGACCTCATTGCTGACAAAAATAAATGACCTCAGAACTTCAACTTACGAATAAAGCTTGTTTTAGTCGTTATTGAGAAGTTAAACTTTTCAGCAAAGCAAGGACTAGAAGACTTACATAAGTCAAATCCAATCTCTTGACCATCATGAAGTGCTTTGTAAAGTTTCATTAAACTGAACTCAGAGTCTTTGTCATATGTTCCAACAGGTATGTGAATGTTCTTATCTTCATTGTAATAGCATTGTATAGCTTCAGGAAACATTTCATTAGCTGTTAAAGCAAGAACGTCTTGTTTTACACCTTTACAACGTGCATGAATGCAACTTCATTTAAATCATTCGTGAGTAAGTCTATGTAAGTCTTCTTTCCACAAAATATTGACTTGTATGCTAAACTTTGTTTTCCAGGTGTTATTTCTGCGAAGTCAGAATGAAACTGACCTAATGTTTTACCAATAAGTTCTCTACCGTATCTCTTCTTAAATTCTGCTAACAGTGGATGTCTTCATTGAAAATATGCATGTATAAAATATTTGAAGACCCATATCTTCAGCAGTACAGAATACTTCACACATTATTCTCTTCGACATAGACAGAATGTTAACACCAAGTGGACAGAAGTTAAAGTGTCTGCAAATGCTTTTCGTTAGCTTGAAAATAGTTTTATCTGAACCATCCAAACCTTCGAACTTCACTATATGGTTGTAGTTTCTGATGGCATATCTTATAGCATCTTTGTCATTTACTATGGTTATTTTTGACTCAATAGGAGATAGAATAGTTTTGCCATAAATACTGTTCAGAATGAGCTTTATATTTTCTTGCAAAGGATTTCCTTCTTTCTTATACTTTAACCTTAACTCAAACAACTTCTTTACTTCATCTCTTATTCTAATATCTCTGTTTCCATCGTAATAGTATCCTTGCAACACTTCACATTTGACACCTTGATATTTTATGAGGTCTTGTAATGTTATATGGTCAACATACATTAAACAGCAAGTGTTTGAACTTCTGGGAACGTTAAGTTCTGGATTTAGTTCAGGGTCACAAACTATTAAAGGAAAGTGTCTATGTATTCCAATCTCTGTTATCTTAATGAGAACAAAGAAGCCAGACATAAACTTTTCACCAATGGGTTCCTTTTGGTCGTCATCGAATAAATGTCTCATGAGATACTCTGTGCTTAACATTCTTTCTTCATACTTTGGAATACCTTCTAAAGTATAAAGTCTTGCTATAGCTGATGGATATAATGAAACAGCGTCGAAGTCAGCAATGAGTTTCTTTTCGCTCTTTTGTTTCATGTTATCTGACAGCATACATCTTCCACCTTGAATGCATCTCGAAATAAATTCTCTTGGTTTATTTGAGAGGTCATATAAATTTCCATTCGGGAAGTACACTCTGTTCTCAAATAATTTGTTAGCAATTGAACAAATACTAACGTAGTCATAAACGTTTAAATCAAATTCTTTCAATAAGTCATTGCGGAACTTTACAAAACCTTCTCTTAAAATTCTTACATCTTGTTTGCAATAAAATGTGCTATATTTTTCTAAGTCGAAGTGGTTTTCATCTATTCTGCAACCTTTGATGGAATCTATGTTTTTCATGAATGCATCTGCATCCTGGATAAACTTACATGCTTCAGAAATGACACCAGTTCTGTTGTCATTTGCTAACAAAACACTGCTGTAGTAGTTGTATGGAAATACTTCTTTCGGTCCTGTTTGTAAGTTAAACATAGCAGGAAATAGTTTAAGCTTCTTATTTATAACACTGTAAGAGTCTTTTATAATAATTGCCCTTCCTTTATATAAGCCAGTTATTTGCATTGTTCGTGAACCTTTAATGATGGGAGTTCCTTTCACTTCTGTCATGTGTCTTAAGATGAAGTTTATATCATACTGAGGTTATGGAAATATATTAAACTCTTGTCAGGAAGTCGCTCCAAAAATTCTGTTGCACAGTTCTGACCCCAATGCTTTCACTCACTGAACCATCTTCACTGTCATAACAGATGTTAAAAGCTTTATGAAAGCCATCGTACTACACTCAAAGTCAGCAAAGAAAACGTGCTCAGGAATGAACTTGCACTTATTTTTATTTACTTCTTTTGACTCTGCTTTCTTCTTCAGTTGTACACAATACTTTGGAGCATATGTCAAATCTTTAAATGGTGCAAGGTTCTGTTTATATAAGTCAGTCGTATATGTGAAAAGTTCTCCATAAGAAATAGGTTCGAAATATTTGCACTCCCACAATGTTTTCATAACATCCCATACGGTGTTGTTCTATCATAACGAACTACATATTTATCTTCTCTCTTTGTATAAATCTTCATCTGTTTCTCAATGTTCATTCCACCACACTTTCAAGATTTCTATATAGTTGCGAATGAAATATGTTGTCATTGGTAATCTTTCATTTAGCATGTAGTGGTCTTCAACAAGAAGTAAGTCAATAGTTCGAACAGTTTCACATTCTTTTGGTATGTATCTCTTTATTTCATTATGTCTTGAGTCATTGAAATAACCAATGGTAACATTAAATGCTATACCTGTTGTCAGAAATTTCTTGTACTTTACTTTGAGGAAAGTCTCTAACACGAATGACTTCTCTCATGTGGTCAATAGTTTCTTCATTTACTCCAGCCTGAATGCAAGCATAAACGAAACAATTGTCTTCTGTCATAAGTGTTGCAGTTCTTTTGTTCAGTTCATTGAAGATTTGGTAGCGTTCAAGATTTATAGGTAATGTGCAAAGATACTTCCAGAACTGACCGCTTCTCTTCTTATAAAACTTCTTTTCACCATTATCTTTCCAAAAGCTTTCTATAAGTGCTGGGTTTCCTGTTTGCTTAAGAGCTTCCAAAATGGCTTTCTGGTCATTTGTCAGTGTGCTTTCATCTCTATATGGTCTCTTTTTTGGTTTGCCTTTCTTTACATCTGACATCGTTAAGCCTTCATATTCTGTTAAATCATACATCTTTATTTCAGTAAGATTCTTTATGTTTGTCAAGAAGAAGTCATAGTGCATTTCAACAATACCTGCAGCATTTGCTTCTATCTCTGATATAAAGTTCTCCTTCAAGAGCTGATGTAGTAATGTTCCAATATTATTGAGATTTAACGTAGAACATTCATACTTTCCACCAAGTTTATAACATACCATCCATCTCTGTTGGAGTTTATTTTAATTTCTCTAAGAGTCTCATGAAAACCTTACCGAAATGTTTGTGTAAATATTCTCTGTTTGGTTCATCTAAGGCTTCGATGTTAAAGTCAATGAGTCTATTGCCTGACTTCACATTTCTCTTCCTATTCTCTTCATCTTTCTTTAACCATCTCTCACCTTCTTTTGGTTTGTCGTCAATGGAACGAATGACATCGTTAGCTTTGCGAACTTGTTCTATAGCGCTCTTAAACATCTCTCTTCTCTGTTGTTTCAGTGTGTCGTCTCTTCTTCTTGTTTCACCAACGTTTGCATTTGTTATGTCAAACATTTCTCTTCTTACTTCATGAGGTACTGAACGTCTATGATATAAGTCAATAGCAACGTCATTTAAAGGAAATGCTCTTGCATGGACTTCGTCCTCGCCGTGTTGCGGCTTTATGAACTCATGAATTCTATCATAACTTATTGCACCATTATAGTCATTGAGGATGTCAGCGAGTGATTTTTTGTTTGTCGCGTAATGTTTTGCAACATCTATGTTAGCTTCTGTAAGAAGTTGTTTTATTTCCGAGTGTTCTAACTTAGACAACTTCCGATACATCTTTAGTAGGAAATAAAAAAATATTTTTTTGAAAAAATTAGATTAGATTTTTTTTTAAGTTATTTTTCAAAATAATTTAATATTTTTATTTTAATGAAACACATGCAAGATTGCAAGTTCTTTTCATACAATGCTCTCGCTAATGCCATCAAGAATGAGTTCAATAATGCTTCAAACGTTAATGTTATCTTTAACAAGAAGTTTGTGAAAGAATCTAAGTTTGGTCAGTATGTCAGACCATTAGCTATTGTCATTGACCGCAAACGTTATACTTCACAAGAGTTAGCAGTAGTTTTGAAACAAAAGGGTTTCTTCGTGAATGTCAAAGATACTCATTATACTGTCATAAAGAACTCTAACATTGACTTCTTCAGTATTGCTATGAATCTTTCCGAACAGAAAGAATATAAGAAGGGTGAAACAAATGTGAAATATTATCCTTCATCTCTGAAGACAATAACGAACAAAGATGTTATACAGAAATTCTTACCAAAGGTTGAAGAAGCTTCTATTGACATTGACGAAGGAAGTGAAATGGTTGAAGAAATAGACCCTGAAGCTATTTAAGCAAAAATATATTTTTGAATAACTGAAAGTGTCACCACGTCACCATGTGCTACCAGGTTAATTAACTTCTTTTAAAAATGATGACAACATGACATTTTGACAACAGTCCAGGAAATAAATTTTATCGTTAATGTTTACGTTAATGTTTTTCATTGAAATCGGTAAGTTTTCATTAACTTTTTCATTAAATTTTGTCAAAGTGCAAATCTTCACTTCGTCAAAAAGTTAATGTTTTTCATTAAATTTTGTCAAAGTGCAAATCTTCACTTCGTCAAAAAGTTAATGTTTTTCATTAAATTTTGTCAAAGTGCAAATCTTCACTTCGTCAAAAAGTTAATGTTTTTCATTAAATTTTGTCAAAGTGCAAATCTTCACTTCGTCAAAAAGTTAATGTTTTTCATTAAATTTTGTCAAAGTGCAAATCTTCACTTCGTCAAAAAGTTAATGTTTTTCATTGAAATCGGTAAGTTTTCATTCTTCCTCTTTGAAGTTGTCGAAATATTCTGTTATTTTTTCCTTCAGTAATGGTAAGTCTTCTTTGAATGTAAGTATTGTGCAACCTTTGATGTCATAGTGTGTTTGAGGAAGAGTATTTTTGACAATTTCTTTTATTTGCTCATTCGGTGTCATTGAAATCGGTAAGTTTTCACGATAGAACCAGTTTCTGTCAGATTTGTAAATCTTAGCAAGGTCGTAAAAGCTTTTGTTGTTTCTTCTGACTAAATGCAACATAACCATATCTCTATCTTCTTCTTTCTCCAACTCTTCAGCGTAAATCATATACTTATAACTCTTTTCCTTTCCTTTTGGTACTGAACGTGGTATTCTTTTCTGTATGCTTTTGTCTTTTGCTTCAATGACTTCATCTTTTGCATGAAGTTTCTTTTCCATATCTTCACGTTCTGCTTTATATAGTTCATCTAACATCATGAAAATATAACAAGCATAACGAGGTGAAGCCCACATTGCTACAGCATTTACTAAAAGTCTATGAACATAATAACCTTTCAAACCAGGTGCCAAATTCTTGCGATTTTCGTACGGAATCTCTTCTCTCGGTTTTCCGAGGGAAGCAATCATATGAGGAAATTCTTCTAAAAGTTCTTTTGCCTGTTGGTTTTCAAACCAATGATATGCTTGCTTTGTAGAACGAAGAGCATTCATTATACTTTGCATCTGGTACATGTCATCTTTGACCGAACGAATGAGGCGAAGTTGTTTGTTATATTGTATGTACTCGTATTCTTCATTTATGGCTTCATGAACGATAGCAGTTGTTGTGTTCTCTGATGTTGACATTACTGTCTTTACATACAAAATAAAAAAATAAATAAAAATAAAACTAACTTTATTTTTCTGTGTTAAAGAAATGTTAAAAATTCATGGTTACATATGTGAAAAGAAGTCACGAACAAATGAAGGTCATAAGATTCAGCACATAATTCTGAATTGAATGGTGTGTCATACATGTCAAACCGTCAAGAATTGAAGGAGATACGAGGCTATAAAGATTTTGGATATTTTCTGACACACACCCTGAGAGAAAAGTGACAAAACACGACGATAGAAAAGTGACAAAATGGGAGAAAGTTGTCCCCCGACCAAAATGCAATCATGTTGAAAAAGTGACATTTGTAAAGTTGGACGATAGGATTTCCTGAAAAAGTGCAAGACTTGTCTTGAATCAGGACAAGATTTGTCTTGAAAAAATACAAGACTTGTTCTGAAAAAATACAAGACTTGTCTTGAATCAGGACAATTGTTCTCAAATTTGAGAACTTTACAAGAAAAACTGACTAAAAAGTGCAAGTCTTGTTCTGAATCAGGACAAGATTTGTCTTGAAAAAATACAAGTCTTGTTCTGAATCAGGACAAGATTTGTCTTGAAAAAATACAAGACTTGTTCTGAAAAAATACAAGACTTGTCTTGAATCAGGACAAAACTTTACAAAATGTAAACTTTACATAACCGTTTCTATCGTACATGATATTTAGTTGACATTGTAAACTATCTTCATGTAAAGTATGGCGGTTTTGAAACCGTCGGGAACCTTCACTTTTTGACGAACTTTCCGCAGCAATTTTTAAAATTTGTGAAAACTCAACGGTTTGACACATGCCATATGTCATTTTACTCAGAATTTTGTGCTGAATTCAGCAAAAATAATGAGTTCATTTACTCACAATATTTTTGTACAAAACGACCCCAAACTTTTAACTTCTTTTCTGCAGTTTCTAATGCTATCTTAGCGAGTTCATATTCTCTAAATTCTCTCTTTAAATCTTCTTGTTCCCATTGGTCTAGTTCGTATTGAGAATCTCTATAACCATAATATATCTCACGTTCATGTTCTAATTGTTTTTCGCACATTTTTCTAACTTCTTCTTCAAACAAAGGTTTAGCATTCTCTACTGTATCTTCGAGTTCTTCTTCATCTAATTTCTCATGAACTTTCTTGTCTATGGAGTCCATAATTTTTCCAACTGCTATGCAATATTTTGGAGAAGCCCACATTGCTATATAGTTTATAAGTCTTGCGTCTACATACGTTCCTCTAACCTGTTTGATTTCATCAGGAATTCCTGCATGAATTTTGTATAAAAAGCAACCGCCGGAATTCAGACGGTTGCTATATTCTTCACAAAATGCCTTATAATACTCTTCCCAGGACTTATTTTCCAACAACTTTCTAAAGTCTTTCCTAAACTGCTGACACATATTTGTTGCATTTATATAACCATCCTTGTCTCTACGTAAGACTTCAATACCGTTATAAGTGCCTTTTGTGAATGTTTCGCCATTATATTTGTTAGTGAATGTTTTTGCTTCGACTGACATTTCTGTTCTTACATACAAGATAAAAAGTTAGAAAAAAAATAAAACTAACTTTATTTTTTTCTATCTTAAGGAAATTCATTATTTTTGTGTTGAATTCAGCAAAAATATATTTTAGGGTAGATGGTTAGATCTAACCTCATTTCTACCCTCATTTCTACCCCAGTTATTTTATAAACATTTTACATGATATACGTTATGAATTCGTGAGATTCTAAACAGTTTTGTAGCTTCTATTTCTTCTTTTAGTACATCGAATGTTTTAACAATGCCGAAGGTTTCTTTATACTTCTTCTTGACGTCAGATAATAGGAAATCGTCAGCAGTTGGATAGTTTTTGTTCAGAAATGCTAACATGTCCATTTTATCTTCTGCTGGTTTCTCTACTTCTTTCTTTAAGTCAGCATAGTCGTTTCTCATACGTTCTATCTCTTTGACGGAGTAGTTATATTTCCTCATTGCTGCTTTACATTTAGAACATTGTGGATTCATTTTTGCGTTATACATTGAAATTTGACCTGCTAGAACAACTAAGGCGTCAATGGTTTTCTTTAACTCAAAAGCAGTTGGTTTTATCTGTTCATTCCATACCTTACCTCTTCTATCTTTATCTCTTATCTGCCATACACATTCTGCAACTAATGAAACAAAGTTGTCGTATGTCTTAAATTCTTCGGATTTATATATGTCAGAGATGTTCTTATATACCATGTCGCAATCTTTGTCCATAACTTTATGGTTGCAATGATATCCTAGAAACTCATAATTTACTTTACGTATGAACTTCTTTATTTCTACTGAGTCAGTTGGTTTCACTTCTATTTCATCGAATTCATGAATAGTGAGCTTTTGTTGTTGGATTTCAGGCAATTTGGGTAAATGGTCAATAATGTCCTGCATGTCATAAAGATATTCTTCATTTTCTTCATCCTGTGCGGTACAGTCTAAATTACTTGTTAAAAGTTCTTGCTTTATCTTCTGGATTTTTGTTTCAAAAGTATATGAAGAAGGAATAAAGCTTTTCATCTCTACTAACATAGATGTTGGATTCATGACTAACGAATTTGGTGCTGTTGTTTGAATTGTTGTTGTGCCGATTGTTGAAATCATATCTTTTATACAAAATAAAAAAATAAATAAAAATAAAACTAACTTTATTTTTTTCATCTTAAGGAAATTCATGAAAATTCAAGACCCTTTGGGTCTCACCGCTTAGCGGCTGAGGGTAGAAATGAGGGTAGATAACTGTTATTTTTGACGAAGTGAAGATTTGCACTTCGTCAAAAAATCCCTGAAATCAAGAATTAATTCCCGTCAAATACAAAAAATGAGGGTAGATAACTGTTATTTTTGACGAAGTGAAGATTTGCACTTCGTCAAAAAATCCCTGAAATCAAGAATTAATTCCCGTCAAATACAAAAAATGAGGTTAGAAATGAGGGTAGAAATGAGGGTAGATCTAACCATCTACCCTAAACATTATTTTTGGTCATGGACTTCGTCCTCGCCGCTTTGCGTCTTTATGTTAAAATAAATGGTACCATTAATGATATCATGACTGTTCTCATTCATGTCTGATTTACATCTAATGAAAAAGTTTAGAAGAATTTTCTTATTCTTTCTGGCATATTTTTGTCTTTCCAGTACTCCCGCTCTAATGGACCCAGATGTGTTGGCTTCGACTCTCTCAAGTTCTTAGATGGTATAACATCTTCAACGCCTCCTTCATATCTTACTTTATAAGTGTCATCGTTTATGTTATAGCCAAGTATTTCAATAACCACTCCTCGCTTTGCTTCGTCAATGGTTTCAGCAAGTTTGCCATTACTACTTTCAACTAATTTATGACGAGGGTAAAACGCTATGGAGTCGTCAGCAGCTTTTATAAGATATCCATTACCTTGCGTAGAGTCTACTATATAATAATTTCTACTTAACCTTAAACGTTTCTTTGTCAACGGTTTGTCGTCAAGAACTACACGAACTTTTGTACCAGGAATGAGGGTAAATTGTGTTGAATTTCTGATATTTTGTGTTTGACTTCGTTTCTTTTGTATATACTTTTCTTCTTGTTGTTGTGTCATTGAATTTGGTGTATGTCCTGTTGTAGAATGTGTTGAGGAATTATATACTTCGAGAAAATGTTTCATTGTTTCTTCGGTAAAGTCTCGCTCTTGGTTTAAATCTCTGAGAGTCCTTATGAAGCGGTTTATGATGCCGAGTATGTTATGGTTATGGTCTTCAGTAGTGTAGTGAGTTATGTTATGCTTAATGAGAAATTCTGTGATTTCGTTGCTGAGGTATGCACTGTCTTGGTCTGATGTTAAAGTACTTGGGCTATGTTCTGCTACAAACTTTTGTAAAACTCTTAACACTTCACGAGTTCCTTTGTTCCTCATTGGATATGCATATGCTTTGCGAGTGTTAACATTTATGAAGATGAGGAATGGTTTATGTCCTCCTTTTCTGCTTTGAATGAGAGTGTCAAATTGGTATGCGTCAGGAGTGTTGGAGTAAATTGGTAAAAAGTAGTCGTAAGGGTTTATTTTTGTTTGATGTACAACATTTTTGTCAAAGAACCTTTTCACTTCAGCTCTGTTAGTAAATCCCCAACTCTTTGCAGCTTCATTGAACTTCTTAAATGACCTCCATGGATGTTGTTCGAATACTTCTTTCAAGCTCATTTATGTAAAGTTAAAGATTTTATTCAAGACGGTAAGTCCGCAAAGCAGGCTCAAGCGCGTTCATTGAACGCGGTACCATGCGAATATAGTCACAAATGGTGGCATATAATCTTCACCCGAGCCTGTTGGATTTGTTGTGAAAGTGTGTGAATGATTTCCTGTGGTTCCACAGAAAATACCTGTGCTTGAATCTACTGGGTCACTTGAAATATCATATCTATGCATTCCCTGTCTATCCGAACCTGCTGCAAGATTTGTATAACCTCTTTTTGTTATTGAATGTGAATGACTACCTGTTGTGTTTGTAGTTCCTGTATGAGTGTGCGGTGGAAGGTTTGCTTCTTTAATTTTCTTCGAACCACCTGTTTGCTTTGAAGAGTTCGCACAGTATAAGAATTTATCTACAATCTGCTCCCACATACCAAAACCTAAAACTGTTTCTGGATTTGTTGAATTCATTGACGTATAAATAGAGCCTATAGGATATAATGTTTGAAGTATTTCTGTCTTTAATGTTTGAAGCTCTGTTTTGTCTGCTTTCTTATCTAACATTGTTGGTAGTTCATATGCTTCAAAGTTTCTGGCATGATCTTCGATATTCCTGCAACTCTTATCTAAATTGTTAAGAGTATCTTTTACGCTTGTACTTGGATTTTCTAATGGTGCACTTGAACCAAGGTCAAAGTTCAATATTATGTCGTCTGCTCTAACAGTAGTGAAGGATTTATGTGTATGGTTCTTGTCGGCTTTCTTATCTAACATTGTTGGTAGTTCATATGCTTCAAAGTTTCTGGCATGATCTTCGATATTCCTGCAACTCTTATCTAAATTGTTAAGAGTATCTTTTACGCTTGTACTTGGATTTTAATGGTGCACTTGAACCAAGGTCAAAGTTCAATATTATGTCGTCTGCTCTAACAGTAGTGAAGGATTTATGTGTATGGTTCTTGTCGGCTTTACTGTCTAATGTAGCTTGAAGTTCATTTATATCGGAGATGTTGTGTTTATGAGATTTCAAAACTTTGTTCATTGCTTCGAGTTCATCTTTGTCAGCTTTACTTTTAATAGCATCTTCAAACGTTATTTTTGCTTAACTCTCAATGTAAATCTTGGTTCAACTAATACACCGTTACCATTGAAAGTAGAGGCATAAATTTCACCGGTATAACCAAATGCTTCTGGTGCTTTAGCTACATCATACTGTACAGTACAGCTTATGTCATAACCTTTAGCACGAATGTATTTATATCTTCTTTCATTAACATTTTTTGTCTTCGCTTCATCACTTCGTGTTAAATATCCATGGTAGTCTGTTATAATCTGTTCGTCTGAAGTTATATAATGAACGTGGTTTTTATCTGCTTTTTCGGCTAATTTCTCTTCTATCTCATTTATTTCAAGTTCATGCCTACCACCACCTCCCGAAGAAGTATTTTTCTTCAGCTCTTGAAGAACGTCCACTTCGCCATCTTTAGTGTCAATAATGAGACTTTGAGTTAAAACCTTTCCTGTCTTAATGGATGTTTGTAAAACTTCTTCTTCACCGTGTTCGGGATCATGGTCGTCATCATATCTTGTGAAATCAGAGATGTTGTCATACATTAAGCATATCTGTCTCAAAAGTTCTGCTATTTGAAACTGGAACGAAAGATATACAGAACTTTCATCATCTCCTAAAGTCAAGTCTGCTTTCTTAAGTATTTCTTGAATGTATGCAATGAGAACAGAGTACCTTGGAAAATATTCGAACAATATTTCATTAGCTGTTGGTTTTGGTGGTTCTTCTGGAGTTTCTGTTGTTTCAGTTCCTTCTGGAGTTTCTGTTGGAGTTTCTGTTGTTTCAGTTCCTTCTGGAGTTTCTGTTGGAGTTTCTGCATCTCTTGACTTCAATGCTCTTGCTCTCAAAGACCTAAATGTTAGAGCACCAGGTTTTACAAAGGACTTTATAAATGCTTTAATAGTTCCTGGTAAGTTATTGTTAGCATTAAGTAAGTTCCTTATGCTTCCATCATGTACGTCCATAGCACTATGTAAAAAATCTATACTTTTCTTGTAGTCAGCAATAGACTGACTGTGATTTTTTAAAGATTTGTCAATACCTTTAAGCCAATCTTCATGCATGTCTGATACTGAGCCAAGAATATCATTTGCTTCCTTTAGTGTATTTTGTGCTTCTCGTAAAGTATCCAATCCAGTACGTGCATTGTTTGCTATACGTCTTACAGTATCTATTTGACTCCTTGTTTCTTGCATCCAACCAGATAAAGTTTTAATAGTATCCGAACCATTTGAAATGAAGTTCAAAGCATTTTTAACGTCATCTAAAGCTTCTTCACCAAGTACTGCCCATATCTTTCCGATTTGGTATTGAAGAACTCCATATGAAGCAGCTGTTAAACCAGTATTTATAAGGTCCCATATCCATGATTTAGCAGTTTTTCCATCCTTTCCATCCTTTCCATCCAAACCGTTTTCGCCTTGAGGTCCTTGTATTCCTTGTATTCCTTGTATTCCTTGTGGTCCTTGTGGTCCGGTGTCACCCTTCTCTCCTTTCAGTTCATCTTTATGTTCGTTATAATATTCTAATGTCATAAGGTGTACATCATTACTGCTACCAGCAACGCCGAGAATTTGTTTCTCATTCATGACTAAATTCTTTAGGCATTTAATGTTGTCGTCAAATCGAAAGCTCTTTAACAATTCAATGAGAACATTCAGTACTTTCACTAATGAGGCATCTACTGTAGAATTTATATATTGCACCGTTCCATCATTTATGATAGGAACCTTGCTTGTTGTAATGAATGGGTCATAAGTGTTAAAAGTATCGAAATCAATGACTTTTTTAGTTTTTCCATCGTCAATGACTAAATCATTGCCTTCAATGGTTAAAGTTGAGTTTTCGTTTACTAGTTCATGTGCTCTTCTTGCTTCATTTGTTTCATACGCATATGCAGCAATAGTCATATTTTAATGAGAATAAAATGTTGTTCTATTTGCAAAGTACAGACCCAAACGAATATGGAACAGTAAAGCTTCAAACAAACTTAGGTCTTCAGAATGAAGCACTTGCTTTCAGAGTTGTTGACTTCAATACTATCGCAACTTTTGTCATACAGATGAAACAGATTTCATAGAGATTGAAATAGATGACAAAAGAAGTTTTATAACATTTCCTAACAGAGCAGAGTATAGAATAGATAAAATTGCTGGAGTCATAGATACTCTCATAAATGAAGAAACTATTGACAACATAGATGTCGAACTCTCTTCTGAGGGAACATTGAAGTTCAGTAGGCAAGAAAGAGTTCAAGATAACACGAATGAGTCATAGAGTTCAACTTCTTTTAGGAGCATACCATATGACATTTCCTTGAAAAGTGTTGACAAAACGATTGAGATGAAATCTGTTCCATACGTATGTTATGGTAATTGTTTGTACATTGAGTCTAAAATAGCTAATGTCACAGGCATTTCAGGAGTTAATAGTAAAGGTTCAGTAGAATATAAATCCTTCTGTTATGCAGTCAATTCAATGTTCATTCAAACGTTCTGTCATAGCAACTCATTTAGGTAAATGGGTTCGCATTAGTCCTCATAATTTGAAAGACATGCAATTCAGACTTGTTGACTTTCAAAGAGAGCCTGTAAAACTGAAGGCACCAGTGCGAATGACTGTTGAAGTTGACTTTTTAGAAAATATTAAATGCAACAGCTTACAAGAGAACTCAGAGCTAAAAATATAAAGTATGAATGTTATGTATTAGGTCATGAACTTTGGTTGTTGCTGTTTGATGAAACAAATGAGTTAGTTATGTCAGTCAAGAGAACAGAAAAATATTGTGTTAGTGAAAACTGCACCAAGTCAATAAGATTAGGTTTGCATTATGAAGATGAGTTCGATACTGTTGAAGAAGTTTTGGATAGATATTACAAATTGCTTTAATTTACTAAACATATTTCAAGCAAAGTTTATATTCTGTTGAAAGTTTTGTATACTCGTTCGAATATTTATACTTAAACTCAACTCCTGTAGTTCCTGGTGTTTCAATGATGCGGATGTTACCTATTTTCATGAATAGTGGAGTTTGACCACAGCATTCGATTTCAGGGTCGAGATAGTCAATGACACATTGTTTCCCTGTTATTCGTGAGATAACATTTTCAAGGTCCTCCTTTGTTAGAATTATTTGGTTCTTGCTTATAAGATTTGTCAAAAGCTTCTTATCGTCTTTGAGTAAAATTGTTTGGTATAACTGAAGAAGGTAATGGTCTACGTTATCTGAAGGATTTGTTTGAACATTTGTGTAAGGGTTGTCGTTGGCTTCTCTTGAAAGAATTTGGTCCAGTGGTGGATACTCTAACTTAACATCTGATGTAGCGTTAGCGTTTGAAGCTGAGTTTAAATTCACCGACTTAAGTTCTGGTTCTGGCTCTTTCAAACACTCTGAACTATAGTTCTTTATGACAATATTGTTTGTCGTTCGTGAGTCAACATTTGATGTTGGTTCAATTGGAACATTAACGGCACCAGCTAAGATGGATTTGCTCTCATTTCATATAGAATAAAAACCTTTTTATGTATGAAATGAACATATACTCGACAAGGGTTTGAATGTAAAGCTAACGAATGAAAATATTGTTGAATTCACTGAGACAGGAGCTGTGTATAAAGATGTAGAACTACTGAACAAAAGAGCTAAGGGAAGAAGCAGGAACATGAACAAAGGGTGGAAGCCTATAAAATTTATGTCAATGATGGCTCAGGAGGTTCAAACATAAAGTATGCAGAAAGTTATAGAGTTTTATGCTCTCAAAGGTGAAAAGCCTTCATTTAAGAACAGCTATTCTAACGCATATCCTCAAAAGCTAACGGATGGGGAAGTGGATGATATGAATGACAGCAAAAATATTAACAGAAATGGCGACAGAGATGCATGGAATTTGTTTACCATCAGTCAATTGAAGGTTAAACTTTAAAACAATGTTGGTCGTTCCATGGAATATTTTTGACTTTAATGGTATTAGTCATGATATGAATCTCAAGGTATGAACGAGGAGAGATGAGAGACTTATATGCTTCCAAATTTCTTCAAAGGTAATGTTATACTGACTGTTTCCAAATGAGTTCAATATCATAGCGTGAGAAACCTTGAAAGATAACGAAGTCAGTTATGAGACGTTTTATGTTTAAAGCTAAAAACCTCCATGTTTGCATAAGTATTGCTACAGTTAAATGGTAATGTCTGACTTTAGTTATGATGTTAGCTAATGGTGAGTCAGGCTTTGACACTAAACCTTTACCAGCGAAGTCGTCACAAACGAGCAGAGTGTTTGAAGGATACTTTTTGAAGGGGTATTTTGAAAGTTTTGATAGAATGTAGTTTGTCAGTCGTTTCATATCGTAAACTCCTGAGTACTGACGTAAGTGGTGTTTGTCAATAATTCTTTCCATCTCCTCAGAAGTCTTTTGCATTCCTGACTGTATAAATTCAACGATGGCATAATATTTCCTCTTACGTCGAATGTAACGTTGAAGAAATTCAATGAGTTCACTGTCTGGAACTTTAACGACAGAGGCTTGAACTTTTGACATAAATGTTTTCGCTGTTGAGTCCATAGAGTCTGAAGTTGCTGATATAATGATTTGGTCATAATATGAGTCATTTCCTAAACGTTCTGTTATGAGTATATGACGAATGAGGTTAAATGTCTTACCTGAACCCATCTTTCCACAATAGAAATAAACACCATTTGAACAGAATTCATAATCTTTGCTGAAAGGAAGAATAAGAGAAGAGTTAAGTTTGTCTGTAGTTTCATTCATGTCTTCATCTACGTCATGTATTAAATGCTTCATTTTATCTCCATTAAAAATGCAAGTCAGAAATATTCAGAACATAGCACCGAGTCTAACTGACAAGAGTATAAAGATATACTATGAACATGTTATGATGAAACCAACCAAAATTCAAGAAAGTCAGTATACTTATGAATATCCAAGACACTGGGTAGAGTATGTAGGAGGTGAGAAAGCTATTGAAATCAGACAGGTTCGAAGTATTCCAGCAGGAAGAACAATATTATTGAAGAACTTTAATGTTTTGAGGTATAATGATGAAACAAAGAAGCAAGATAGTTTTCCTGTTGCTGTGTATTGAAACTTAGATACAGGAGATGACATGAAAGTTTTTAATACAAAACTTCAAACGGTAGTGAGAGACAACTGACTGCGGAAGGGCATCCATTACCTTCAGAAGTTACCATAGCATATAATTTTGAAACAAACTCAATAGATTTTAAAGTCATCTCTGCAAAGAAGTCAGGTTTTACATTTAATGAAGCAGATGTATATTCGAATGAAAACTTCAAAGCTATTGCATGGTTAGATAATGACGATTGTTTTAAGAAAATATTTAAATTCAGTGACTCAAAGATGTCAATAGATGACCTTCGTGGAATGTTACCATCGACGTTTACAGTAGAAGGTTCAGCAGGATTGCTTACAAGATTGTCAATTGATGGTATTTGGTCTCGTGAGAACATTGTTATAAAATCCAGTATAAGTGAATTTGCTGAAGAATCTATATTATGTCTTTCAAACTATATGTATTCGCCGCCAAAGCATTATAGTATAACAAACTTTGTCAGTAAGTTTAACATAAGACTTGTCGAACCTTCTTCATGAAAGATGTTGTGCTACCTAAAGATGGAAAGGATGGACTCATTATTGAGATGATTTTAATAGCATATTAAATGAGCTTGTTCTTGAAGGTCATTCATGATGAAATAACTGTTGTAGAAGATGTTAGCAATTGTTCAGACATTTTGAAGCGTATAGATGATATAAGAAATAAGTTAGATAGACCGCAAAGCGGTGAGGGCGAAGCCCGTGAGAACGCTTACGTTTCATTGACTTTCTCCAGTAACGAGAACTTTTATGAGATAATATTGAAGAGAGATGATTTTAATATGGTGTAAATGGTAGCTTGGGCAGCTTTAGGCGCAATGGGAACAAAAGCATTAGCATTTGGAGCAAAAGCACTTGGAGCTTATGACGCAGTAAATAAAATGAGTGGAGGAAGGGTTTCAAAGACATTAGATGCAAATAAAGGGAAGATTGGAGGCTGGGTTGCAAAGAAGTTGAGATTAAATAAAATAGGGCTCATAAATAAAGCATCCAATTTGGTTGCGACTGAGTCAGAAAATGCTTTAGGAAAGGACGACGAGTTTGCAAAACACGCAAAAGACTTTAATGACCAGATGAAAGGTGAAACAATGCATTTAAATAGATTCGATGGAACTAAAGAAAATGTTTCTTCTCCACCAGTAGTTCTTCCGTATGGTCCCTATGGAATGTATGGAAACCCTTATGAACGACCATTTGACCCATTGACTGGTGGAAGTAACTGGTATCATTACGGACGAAGAAGAAAGACAGTCAAGTTGGAGACAGACGTGAAGAAAGCAACTAAAAAGAAACCAAGGAAGAGAGTTATAAAGCAATGAATTCAACAGGGTAGAAATGAGGGTAGAAATGAGGTTAGATCTACCCTTCTACCCTAAATATATTTTTGCGCTATGTTTTCATACGTGTGAGGGTGGTGATATCATTTATTTTTTATTTTATTTTTATATAAATGACGAAAACTATTGAGATAACAAACTACAACGGTCATGAGTTCAAGAATTTGTTCTTCGTTCCTCGTGAAAATACATTCTATCAGATACGAGGGAGAAAGGGTAAAGTTAGTTTGAGCGTTTATGAAGGAATGAAGAATGGAAAGTTTATACAAGCATACGATACAAACGGTAAACGTGTTTCATTAGCTTTGTCAAAACTTACTAACATTTATTTTGACAGTGACTTTGACCTATATGAAGAAGAAAGTGAGTCAGAAGATTATGAGCTGTTATGTGAAGCACAGCAATGGGAGGAGTTGCAATACTTTTGTAAGTGAGAACGTTTATTTTTACATTAATGAAGTCGTTAGTGGTTGGCGGTTTGTAAATATTTAAGGTTAAGTTAGTGTTGTCGTTTGTGTTGTAAAATATACGTTAACGGTTTTGTAAATATTTAAGGTTAAGTGGTGTACGGAGGCGCGCAGTGCCTCAGTACACGACTTAGCCATACTAACTACAGGTAACCTCTGTGAACCGTATAAAAAATGAACATCTACATGCCATATGGTATCAGGTTTTGTTGCTTCATATGGCGTATAATAGTTTTGAGGGGGCCTGTCACTTTTTGGTTCTTTGATCTCCAAAATACTGTAAATTCTTCTGAGTTTATTGTAGGAAACTGAATAAACATTTTGATCCATGTTTAAACGCCAAGACATCTTTTGGATTCCGCACTTATATTCCTGAAATTTTTGGAGAACATATTGCAAATTTTCAGGAGTAATATCATCTGGTGCCGGACCAGGTTTAACGTTTGGGGGCGTTAAATTTGCATTTGTGTATGCTGCTTTAAGTGTGTTTTTCGAAATTGATCTAAATTCACACTTCATTTCATCCTCGTATGGAACTCGCTTACACGCAATTAAATAATTGAGTTCGCGAGATTCAAGTTTTTCGCGTGTTTGAATTAACCACCAAGAAGGAATGGTTGGTCTACGGGAACAGGACAAATTTGCCACACGGCACTTTTTAAAAAAAAATTAATGGAGCGGAGCGATACTCTGCTGCAGGAGCCCCAAGGCTCCCAATCATTACGAAAGGGAGCCTCAGGGCTCCTGAGAATCCATCAGCAGAGGCCTTTTCATTTGGCCTCTGCTGATCAAAGATTCGGCGAAGCCATTCTTCGTCTCAGGAGCCCCAAGGCTCCCAATCATTACGAAAGGGAGCCTCAGGGCTCCTGAGAAACCTCTTTGAGAAGGTTTTCTTTAAGAAAACCTTCTCAAAGATGATTGTCAGCATTCACTCAAAATCTACCAAGAGTTTCAAAGTTTCACATCTATCTGAAATGAAGCTTTGAATCTCTTGTATATCTAATTGTAGAGGTACCTTTTCAAAATGTCTTCTATTGATTAAATTTAATCAGTAAAAGTCATTTTGAAAAGGTACATCTCTATAATTGCTATTGAGCATTCACTCTTGGAACCTTGGAGCTCTTGTGTAGTGCATGAAAACTCCAAGATTCTAGCATAAAACATATATCATAGACATAATTTCTTCAAATATAATTTAAGGTTATTTTTTAAAAATTTAGAAAAGCGTAATTTAAGGTTATTAAAAAGTGACACTTGGCAAATTTGTCCCGCACTCGTTGGTCTACTCATAATAAAAAATGAAAAGCCAAATTCTCTCAAAAAGTTAAGTAGGACCAATTTTTTATAAAAAAATCCAATTCCATTATGAATGTTAAGGGTGCCCTATAACGATAATGTAAACATCACAAAATTAACCTTATTAGAACTCGAATGAATGGATTATCCAGATTCTAGTTCTCAATATAATAGCCTTAAAAGTGCTTTTCTGAGGGTGGTCTATCGTCTATAGGGCACCCTTAATTAATTTATATAATTATTGAATAAAAAATTTTCTTTGAGATTATGAAAAGTTCTTTGAAAAGTTATTTTTTCTCATTTTTAAATATTGTATTAGCCTATTTATTTATAATCCAAATTAAATAACTTTAAATTCAATATTTAAAGAATAATTTTGAAGGAATTGAGTTACTTTCCCCGACGATAAAATTGAGAGGTTTACATTTTGACCGAACTTAGCATGCAACACAAGGTCTCCTATATTATGTTAAAAATGATATATACATTAGGAATTTCTATATTTTTAAAAGTAAATAATAATGTCTTTATTTCATCAATAACAAATAAATATGATAATCGTATCTAAGTGTATTCGTAAATACATCGTAATTGCTATTGTTTGTTATATCAAACAATAACATTGTGATAAGATTTCAATTTATATTTGCCCCATGTGAAATAAGAAGTTCGACTATTTCTTATTATTGTTAATTACCGCATCATGAAGAGCTGTTTTATCAGCTTCATCTTTTTCATTTATATTTGCGTCATGGGAAATAAGAAGCTCAACAGTATCTTTCTCAAAATGTTTTTCTGTAACTTGAAGAGCTGCTCTTCTATTTTCATCCTTTTCATTGATATTTGCGCTATGTGAGATAATAAGTTGTACCATTTCTTTATAATTTTGTTCGGCTGATGATTGAAGAGTTGTTCTTCCATAATCACGTTTTTCATTGACATTTGCGCCTTGTGAAAGAATAAATTTAACAACTTCTTTTCTATTTTCATCAACTGCTTCAAAAAGGTGTGTTCTCCCTTCATTATCTTTTTCATTGATGTTTGCACCAAGTGAAAGCAGTAATTCTACTATTTCATTGCTATTATAAAATATTCCATCATGCAAAGCAGAATCTTGATACCATTTATCAGTCATCTTTCGTCGGGATATTATAAATCAAGATTGTATTAAACGAATTTCTCCAAACTCACTCTTCTTCATATATACGCTATGTATAGTCTCTAGCAAGAGTTTCGGGCCAATATTTTGGTTGGAAGGAAGTGACTGAACCTTTATTTATAAATTATGATGTGAATTTTCATATCCTGTCACATTTTTAGCTAAAAAAAATGTTCAATGTTTGGGATCAATTCCAGTTCGGTGCTTTTGGATTTAGGGATAACGAAGAACTGTTTAACGTTGCTGATTTAATCTTATCCAACACTAAAGAAAAAGATGCTTTGGCTTATCAAAAACTTAAGATAGCAAATACTAAAAGTACTCTTCCAAAGCCAATGTACTTCACATTAACAATTCTAGAATTTCTAATAGAATTCCGCAGAGATAATTTTCTTAGGACTGTTGGCGAATTTGAAAATTACAGAGTTGATAATGCAAAAATTTCAAAAAGACGTCCACGCGGTAATCCAGAGGAAGTAGAAGATTACATTTTAAAGCCATATGTTCTTTTTGTTTATGATTTTATGAAAACCAATTATTGGGCAAAAATGAGACAAGAATATCAACAAAAAACTGACTCAACAATATCCAAGTTTAAGGATTTATTTACTCCTGAAAATACAGCACAATTTTCCTCCAGTACATTCGGTTTTACAGAATTAACAATAATAGTCTTGCCCCAACTTATGAATGAACTCCTCACTAATGAAAATCCATTTGGTCTTAATTTCGATTCCATAAAAGTGAAATTATCTGATTTTCTTACAAAAATCACGCAATCGAATCAAAATATATCGACAATAATTAAATTTTATGTTAGCCAAAAAGATCCAGCCGATCCATTCGTAGCTCGCTTTATAGAGTTGATGCCTTCGATAAATGACGTTAAAATACCAGCTTATCCTAATGGAGATCCATGGGGACTTACTCCTGTTGGCTACGTCTATGGAAAACGCCCAACCGATTTAACTTTGCCAGCTGATCAAGTTTGCGAAATTGAACTTCCTGTTGAACAAACTGCATAAATACTAGGTTAATTCTTACATAAAATTTTTATAGATATATATTATTTGATCATGAACAGGCTATTTAAAAAAATAGAATTAGTCATGTATTTTTTTAACAAATTGAGTGATAAGGATAACACATGTAGATAATAAGTAAGCTTCAAATTGGATTTTTTAAAAGTAATTACCACATTTTATTTGTTTGCAAAATATCTAAAACTTGGCTTAGTTTTCAGCATTGCTTGTGGGTGCGACAATATATTTCTATGAGTGTTCTATGATTTACTGGAAATAATCGAGCCTGATCCATTGCTCATATCGAGATAAATTGAAAAATTTTTATTTCATAAAAAAAAAGAGACCGTTTAATTTTATCTTGAATAGTTTGGAATTTAGATGTGTTGCTATTAGCCATTCTGGAAGACTCTAAATTTTCTTTTGAATTATTCAAAATTTTTAAATTCGGAATGTTCAATGTAGATAACATAATCAAGAAGCTCTGGGATATTGAAGATGAACCTGATGGGACATATTCATCAATAAATAGTGCTGAAATTCGGTACTTATGCGATGAAGTTCGAAAGGTATTGATCGACCAACCCATGCTACTAGAACTACGTGCCCCAATGACAATATGTGGGGATATACATGGACAATTTCATGATTTATTACGAATTTTTCGTCTTGCAGGCCAACCACCTCAAGAAAATTACACATTTCTCGGCGATTACGTAGATAGAGGGCTTAATAGCATTGAAACGGTATGCCTAGTTTTTGCTTACAAGATCAAATATCCGGAAAACTTCTTTATTTTACGTGGAAATCACGAATCAGCTCCAACTAATGAATATTTCGGTTTCTTAGAAGAATGCGAAACAAGGTTTAGCATAGACATATGGAAACTCTTTTGTGATACTTTCAACTACTTACCTTTAGTAGCAATTATTGAAGATAAATATTTCTGCGTTCATGGAGGAATTTCTCCATATATTGATTCATTAGATCAAATCAAATCAATAGAAAGACCATATGAAGTTCCTGAATCAGGAATTATTTGTGATTTATTATGGTCTGATCCAGACTGCGATGCTGGAAGCTGGGAAGAGAATTCTCGTGGAACTAGTTTTGTTTTTGGCTCTAATCCTCTTCAGAATTTCCTTAAAAAGTTCAATCTAGAGCTAATAATAAGAGGTCATCAAGCTGTGAGCTGCGGGTATGATTTCACGTTCCCTGATATTCATGGAATAGTTACTGTTTTTTCCGCTCCTAATTACTGCTACCAATATCAAAATAAAGGAGCTATTCTTCATATTGATAAACATCTCGTACCAAGTTTCTCAGTTTTACAGCCTGTTGACACTGATTCAAATTACTATATCGGTCCAAGACCAGGCACTCCACCTGTTGAAGATTGATTATTGAATTTTGTAATTAATTCAGATTATTTGTTTTATTTAAGATAAATATTAACATGAACTGCTATCTTTAACGAAAACATTGTTCTTTTACGCATTTTCTTTACAATTTTATATAAATTTTAGCTTTGATGGATGATTTGATTTCTCGTTTACGTCAACGAGATGAGATATCTAAAACCGATCAAAGCTTTAACGAGTTGTGTCAAACCTCAAACGAGATTTTGTTCGAATTACTTGAATTAAAGGATAAAACGCGTTTTGAAGATAAATTAAAGCAAGAAATTGTTCCATATCAAGAAGCAGAGGACGTTAATGCACTAAAGGCTGATATTAAAAGGCTTTCTAAAGAGCATAAAGATACAGTTAAAAAATTGAAAGATATAGAATCCCAAATTAAAGAACTAATTGATTTTGTTGAAATCAAATCAACAGAGATATCTTCTTTATTGCTAAAGAATAGTAAACTTCAGAAAGAATACGATGAATTGCAAGAAAATCTGAATTCTGCAAATGCAATTTTATCAAATTTATCGAATTCTATTGTTTACAAGATAAAAACCAAAGATTCATTGATAACACAGCTCTATGATTATGAAAATACACTACAAAAATGTAAAAATTCAATGCAAAGTATAAATAATAGAATCGAACTTCTTAAAAAGAAGTCATATTCTTCTTTACTAGTACGGAGCTTCCAAATTCCAAATCAAAGTAATGATTTTCCAGCAAATCTTAAATCTCATCGATCCAAAAAGCGAAAGACATATGATATTTATAATTATATGTCATCATCAACAGATCAATGTACCAACAAGTTCAATTTTACAAATCAAATTTATTCCATTGATTTTTCACCTTCAAATCCATATGCTGCCATTGGTGGTGCTGACAGGTGCGTCCATATTATACGTCTTGATAAAATGGAAATATCAGCAAATTACTATACCGCCAAAAACGGAATTATGGCAGTCAATTATTCTCCAACAGGAAGTAAGTTACTTTCAGCGTCATTCGACCACAATATATCCATATATGAAGGTACAGGATCGTCAATGCTCTTTTCTACGTCTTTGCATCAAGATGCAATTAATGACGCAATTTTTACATCAGATTATGCTCTTTGCTCAGCTGGAAGAGACTGTATGATCTATAACTTTGATATTAACAAAAAGGCTACAAAAGCTTCTCTTAGATGCCAAAGTACTCCTCAATCTTTGAATCTTCAGATGGAAGGCAATCTTTTACTTTGCGGACATAGAGACGGGAAGCTTAGATACTGGGATATGTTCAGCGATAAGTGTGCCATAGAAATTCAAGCTTGTCGTTCTGAAATTGTACAAGTATTGAGCAATGAACCAGAAAACCTGGTATTTACTATTAGCAGAGCAAAGAATATCTCGAGCTTTGATAAAAGAATGCCTGAGAGAAAATTAATTCAGCAAACAATTCCAAATCTGATGATATATGATCATTTACAAGCAGCTGTATATAAGAATAATATTTATATCGGTGGTCAGAACAAAACATTAAAGATTCTTGATCAAAATACACTCAAAGAAACAAAACCTTTCAATTCTGATCACGAGGCAGATATTTGTGCAGTATCTGTCCATCCAATCTTAGGAACAATCATAACAGGAGATGTTTCCGGCGGAGTATGCGTGTGGAGCTAATTCCATTTTTATTATTTTTATTTTTTGTTTGTTTTATTTTTAAAACCATAAATATTAATTTTTTACGGAAAATAACTGCTATAATAAGAAAGACGCTCAATTACATTCATGATACAATTCCATTGATATTTTCATTCCCATTTATTTATGATTACATTTCAAATTATCTAATATGGAATATACTTCATTCACTTATAATAAATTCACTAGTTATGGCTTAAAAATATATCTGACTAGATCAACTCTATTAAATCATCAATTTTGGCATAAACATTTATACAATCATTCAGATAAGGTGAATGCTCTAAAAGCCACAATGATGAAAAACGAAATTTTGAAATGGCTATATTATATGAGGAGGCAAAACAGATGTATCGGCTGGAGTACAATATTTCCCTTTATATAGGAGCTCAATATTTTTGGGAATGATTTTGAGAATCAATACAAATATACCTTTTTGTTTTGAATCGTCCACAAACATGAGTTATCAGATGAATTTATTAGTACTTTAAGATATATTATTACTAATATATCATAATGATGATGACACGATATGGCATTGTCGCTTCACCTGGGCAAATTTTGATTAGACAATGATTTTTATTTCGATAAGACTTTCAATTTCTATCTAGAAACTATCTCTTATGTTTATATATTTATTTTGTTCTGAATATGGGCAGTAAAATACATTTTGTCCAGATTTGAAGTGATTAATTTTTGGACTTTTATAGCATTTTTATATTATTTAGATGCTATGGGGTATACATCAAAGAATGATAAATTTTTGGGTGGAGGGATTTCTGGTGCTGGTTAGTTGACGGTTTTAATGAAAAAAAAGAAAAAGGTGACATCACAAATGATTATTCTTGAAGCCCACTCCGCCATTGTCAAGACATTACTTGAACGCAGCCTTGATCCAAACGACAAGCTTTCTGAATCATACGAATGCTGCGATTTCGATGGCGTCAGCTTCCTTATCCGTCTTGAAAAACCAAAGGGCGCCAAGGATGAGAACGCTAAGTATCCAGTTCGCGTTGAAATGAAGCTTCCATGCTGGGAAGCTATCAAGCAGTATGGTGCTGAAGAGAGATACAAAGAGCTTTATGGCAAATGGAAAGTCGCTCCAACAGATGGCAGAACACACGCTGTTGTTGTCAATCTTTGGGAAATGAGTGCTGCAGAGCAAAAGGCTACAATTGAGCTTATTGCTAACCTCAAGCCAAATATGCTCGGCGCTCCATTCCTTTGGGTTGCCAAGAAGGTTAATGCTAAGGAGAACTTCGCCCCATTCGAAATCCCATACCGTGCCCACACAGGCGAATCAATTTTCCTTTCCCCAGCTGAAAAGGGCGCTACTGCCATTTTCACAATCCGCTTCAACGACCCAGGCGATCGCATCATCGGTAACGTTTTCTTCGGAGAACTTGCTGCTGCTCGTACACGTGTTCGATCTGCTCCAATTGTCGCATTCTCTGATAAATGCCCAGGTGAACTCGAGGCCTTCCATCTCCGCCCAGAAGTTAAGGATGGCTCACTCTTTGCTTATGTTTCTATGAGCCTTCTTGCTGCTTCCCTCTCTGAGCGTAAGCGCCAGGATACATCTGTCTATGTTCCAATGTTCAGAGATTATCTTCACTATCACATTAAGTGCACAAAGGCCTTCCTTCACCAGAAGATGCGTAACCGCACAGCTCTTCTTCTTAAGATCCTCGATGAAGCCAAGCCAGAACCAAAGGTTAAGGTCGCTAGAACTGTTACCGGCAAGATCGTCAACCACTAAGTAAAAGTATTCCCACTTTTTGATTCCCGTTATTGATATTTTTACTTAGAATTTTGATTACTAAACAAATACTTAGGATTTTTTTTCGATAATAATTTAAAGTCCTTTAAATCTAATAAACAATTATTATTTTAAAATATTATAACATTCCAATTTTTTTTTCGGAGAAATCTTCCCCAAGCAAATCCTCTAAAACCTTTGCAAAACATTGTTTATCAGTAAAAGTATCATTCCAGGACATTTGACCAATTAATGGTCATTTTGGAGTTTCCATATGTTTTGGAGATTATCTCGATCAAGGAGTTAGGAAATGACTTGTAAAAAAAAAAAACTTATGTAAAAAGATGCAGCTGATAAATAGAAATCAAAACATCAACTACAAAAAGAAAATCGTAATATTTAATGTTTTCTTGATGAATTTTTCTTCATTTAAGTAGTTGATGTTGAAATCGAATTTATCGGTGCATTTTGCTAGGTTGCGCTTGATTTAAATAATAGAAAATCTTTAATCATATATGACAAGAGAGAGTTAAGTAACTTATGGTTTCGTCTTCTGTGGAACAATTAATGGGAACATCTGGCAAAGATATACGCATATCCACATGATCCAAGCCATAACATATAAAATTGTAGCAAAGTTGATTGCGTAGCAGGTCTGACCCTTACGGAAAACTATTCCGAGGATAATGGCTGTGAGGACAATAAGGATGATGAAAACGATTGAACCGTAAAGAAGTCCATTATAAGGAGCTCTGACGCCCATATTTATGATTTATTTGTTTACAAAAGACGATCGGCGGTTATGACGAAGATCCCTCAATTTTCCATGGCCCCATCACATTCCTCTTATTTTATTGATATACGAACGTTGATAGCAATATTTGCCTTTCGTTGAACTCATTATGCGCAACTTTTGATAATTTTTTTTTGAAAGTTGGTTTAATAATCTTAATTCTGTAATAGCATAAATATACTAAGTTTGGATAATCGAAATCAAATTAAATTATTGATTCTTGCTGAATTTTTAAGAAAAATTTTCCTCAAAAAACTCTTCCTTTTAAATACAACGTGGGATTTATTCGTATTTTCAGTTTATATGTTGCTAATAGTATGCGCATTATTACTCAACATCTTTGATTTGTTAATTTGAATTGAGATTTCAGTATTTGATGGAATTATCTTCAACATCATTAAACAATACTAAGAAAAATAGCAGTATGATAACAAAAACAGTTTAAATACAAGTTTGAAGAAAAATCATTCATCAGGTTGTGATTCTTCTTCTAAATCAACATTATATTTCTTTAATATCTCTTCTATATTGGATATATCAATATCCTCTTCTGATTCTTCAGCATTTCCATCTTCTTCGTCATTAATTTCTTCTTCTTCTCCTTTTATTGAAATAGAAACTGCCTGAGAGTTGTATCCGACATTTGAACATTGACTGATACTAACAACAGGTCTGACATTGTCTTCAATGCTCTCATCATTCATTTTTGATCTAATTTGGATGTCAACTCCTGATGTAGTCTTTTGTGGTGAGTTATTTTCAATATCTTGGTCATCAGAGAGTGAAACTTGTGTGTTTTCTTCTTCTAGATACTTGATTGCTTCAGGAGGAAGTTCAATATCTGAATCATCTGAATTACTATCGAGATATTTCTTGGCAATGTCAGGAATAGAGAATTCATCTTCTTCCTCTTCGTTATCAATATGGGATTTGTCCTCTTCTTTTTGAATTGGAGTAACATTTTCAATAATTTTCTGATTATTTACTTTCTGTTGGAAATTATTATTGAATTGTTGCTTGTTTTGTTGTGGAACAGATGATTTAGGCTGAGAAGAAGGTTTTTCTTCAGATTTAATATTAATTTGTCCCAAAAGCTTTTGGAGAGGATTAACATTGTTGTCAAGTGGTGAATTCTTTGATTCTATTGGATTTTCTTTTGGTTTTTCAGATGGACGTGCTTTAACTTCAATTGTCTGCATTGAAGAATAAGAATTCTGACTTATAGCACTGCCAGGACCAATTCTAGCATTGTATTGTTTATCTTCTTCAAATGAGTGATTGGAAATGGATGGTTGAAGCATTTCATCGTCTTCTTCGTAATTAAAGCTTTCTTCTTCATCAGAAATCGACTGCTTTGGCTTATATGAGTCAGAAATCTTTTGTTTAATGGCTTGATTCGGTTGGCTGTCGTATGATTCTTCTTCTGTCAGTGAATAATAACTTGGTTTTTCATCTTCTTCGTCATTAATGTTCTTTATTGGTTTAGAACCAAGTAAATGCTTGCTAGTTGGTCTGAAATCCTTTTGGATAGGGTTTTGTCTGGCATTTGCAGAATTATTGGATAAATAATTCTTTGATTGGACATTATTAGCAACTGTAGGTGTAGTAACAGGTTTCTTAATTTCCTTGCTCTCAACTTTAGCTGGATTAGTATTATTTCTTGAAGAAATTGTTTCTGTCTTAGAAGGAACAGGATTTGAAGTAACAGGTGACTTGTAAGTTACATTTACAGGGCTTGAACCAGTGATATTCTTTGGAGATTTCGAATTATTAACTGGAGATTTTTCTTGAGGCTTCTGTGGAACAGATGGAGAAGATCTATATTGTTTTCTTGGACTTTTAACCTTTGGAGATAAAGTTTTGTCTTCTTTAGGACTCTTTTCTTTAACTTTTTCTTCAATTTCGTCGTCAATTACAGATAAAGAAGGATCATAGTATGGGAGACCTATTGCAGAACCATTCTGAGTATCATTAACAAAAGATCTTTCAGCGCTTTCATTGAATTTCCTTGGACTTACTATAGATGGAAATTCTTTTTCTTCTTCGCTTTCATCATCTGAAATTTGGGAGTGGTCACCATCAATCATTATTGATTTCTGTGTTGGACTTAGTACTTGTTCTGGTTCATCGTCAGAATTTTCTGAGATATGTTTAATAATTGATTTTCTTGTTGGACTTAAGTTCTTTTTAGGCTCATCATCAGAGTCAGTATCAATTTCTTCATAACTTGACTTCTTAGATTTCGGAGATGGAGGGACGCTGTGGGATTCCGATAATGGAGGTTTGAGAGGAGAGAAAAAACTTTGCACTGTTTCATCTATGTCATATTCTTCCTCTTCGTCGTCTGAAATTTGGTCTTCTCTCTCAGAATCATCATATTCTGAATAATCTGACTCATCAATGTTAATATTAGAGATATTCTTATAGTTATCTGGTATTGGTGACTTTGTTTTTGTTTCTTCTTGCTTTGGCATTGGTTCAATTGGAAGATCTGAATCATATTCCTCTTCTTCTTCTATTTTATCATCAATAACTTCATATTTCTTAGAAGATCTATTGGAAATATTGTAATTAGTCTTTGCTGGTGTTTTCTGGTATTTTTGGTAATTTATTGGTGATGTTTTTGTTGAATCACTCGAATTTGTATAAGAACCTGATTGTGGAGACTTAATGTCTTCCTTGACATCTAAAACATACTTATCTGACTTAGTAAGTGGAGATTGATAAGGAATATAAGTTGGCTTTGATGAAATTGAGTTTTGTGCAGTAGATTTGCTATAAGTTGGTGAGTTTGTTGATAATTTAGGCGAAGAGTTCATGAAACTGTACTTCGGAGGTGAATTAATTTGATTATATTTTGGAGGAGAGCTAATTGAGTTACTCGGCTTTGGTGATGTACTAGTTTGGTATGTTGGACTAGATCCAACTTTACTGGCTATCTTATTGTTTTGAATTTCATTATTTGATTGTTTTTTGGAAGAAACTGATTCTGTTTTGATTGAATCATATTTAGTATCATTTCTTATTTGAGAAGATGAAGATTTCGAGCTTCTTTGTTCTGAAACAACTGAAGGCGGAGTAATAGAATTTAATGAAGATTTAATTGTGCTTTCTTTAACTGGAGTTTCATTCATGTAACTTACTGAAGTATTTCTAACACTTATTTTATCTCTACTTGAAGTAAGCGGTGAATTTGTGTTAGGAACAGGAGAATTCCTGTTTTTTGATGGAGAAGAACGATAAACAACTCGTTCTTCAAAGTCTATTGTTGACATTGGTTGAAAATTTAATGGTTCAGCTGTTGAATTTAAATCATTTGAGTACAAATAATGCTGATTTGATGTTCCTGTTCTATATCTTGGAAATATATCAGTTAGAGTTGGTGAATCGTGACGCTGAATTGCAAAAAATTGACCTTTTTTATATTCTTGGGTCATTGTTTTTCGCAAAGTGACGGTTTAAAAATTCGCTAAAAATCACATTGATATGAAGAGTACAGATACTTTACTGACCTGATTTAAGCCATATCCTCAAGAATATAGATTGCATATATACCACATATACTAAATATGTCATGTGAAGAAAATTGGTCTTGCCTATTTTGTGATATTATTGTCTTGAATTTTATTAAATGATATAAGTTAATAATGCATATGCCAATGCTCTGCATCATTTTTGTAACTTAAGCAATGCATAAATATATCATTATTCAACAGATTCTGTGAGATTTTGTTTCAATTTTTTAACAATAATGAAGTATCAGGAGTTATTTCTGCAGAAATTCAATAGTATATGGTGAATAACAAATAATATATCCTAAATTTATGCATGAAAAACTTGATCAGAAAATATCTCTTTAAAAAATTGATATTATCATTTATAACAGCCCTTTTGTAATATACTAATGTTATAATTCTGATGTCTTAGGTTACATCGACTAACAAATGCTTTGAATGCATGATATTGAATCGAAATACTCCTTTTTAAAAGGAATGTATAAATTTTTGAGATAAAATTATAACTATATCATGTAATATACCCTAGTTATATATGAAAATCTGTCTTAGCTTTAGGTGTAAATTCCAAAAAAAATTCTAAAAATTAAAAATAAAATGAAAAAATACAATTTTTATAACAAAATTCCAAAATTGAGATTTTTTTGGAAAAATAAATGTGCTTTATAATTGATGTTAATGCAAAATATTTCTTTTTCTTCACGAAAAACATCGGTATTTCTTGAGAGCAAAATTTAATTTTAAGTAAATAACTTTTTTTTTCTAAAGCAGAACTATTTATGGTAAAAATTCAAAATCAGATATATTTACCGAAAAAATTAAAAATAAAAATTTTATAATTATAAAATACAATTATTTCGAAGATACTACTTGAAATTTATGTAAATCAAAAGTAATCTTCTTTGTGTAGAGGTAAAACAAGTTAAAAGTAATAAAAATCCATAAATTTTATTGCTGGTTGTGCTTTTGCACTAATATTTATTTGATAACTGTATGTGGTTCGTTATGATAATGGCGAACTTACCAGTTAACTAATGGGTAGTGTCTGTTTTTGATTGAGATATTGCAAGACAGTTTTTTCTCATTTTCTCCGTAATTAGTATATATTTGTATCTGATTTATTTCCTTGATTTTCAAAGAGAAAACGCGGTCTCAAAAATATTTCATAAATTTAATTTTTTATGGTAGAGCTTTTCCGATAGGGTTATAAATTTTTTCGAATTTTAGTAATTTTGGCTGATTGAATGATGAGAAAATTGATAGTTTGCAAAAAATCAAAATATGTTCTTTTTTGTAAAGTTTAATTCAGGCAACAAACATTGCATTCTCTTAAGGATATGCTAATTCTTTGCTTGCTCTAGAATCTTGGTTAAATTCAAAGGGTATTACGAGTTGTGAAGCTAACAAATGCCCCTTGTTTTTTTTTAGATTTTAAGGTTAAAAGTATCTAGCTGTTATTGATATGGATAAATGAATTTAACATATATCATCTAATACTTCTGAAAATTAAAAATATTCATATATTCGTCCATAAATAATGATATTTGATTCATTCAAATATTGAACATGAGTAACATACATTATCTATACTTCCACATAAATGATAAGATACAGTAAAATGGTTTACCATATATCGTGAGCTCTAATTATTAGTTGGAGAATATTCGGTTATTTTATTCAAAGCCAGGATCGTGATTTTGATGCGCACATGTGGATATGTTGCATTCAAAAATGATTGTTTCAAATGCAATAGCATGCATGGTGTAAATTTTGGCTCAATTGCAGATGACTCAACTTTGTAAAGTTTGTTTTTTTCGTGTTCTATAATGTAACAAGAAAATTCCAAATTATTTATAAATTTTGATCAAAATTACAATACAAAGGATATAAAAAATTTTGAGAGCAAAATAATCGACATTATTTCAAGACGAAGAATTTAAGCAGTGTTCCTCGAACACCCCCGAGGGATTTCAAGAGATTCCACCAGGTTGGAATGGAATTCCTGAGGGGTTCAACACCGCCTAATATGAAGTCTGTTGATTTTCAGTTAATAACAGATAATATTCAAAATAAATTAATTTCTCCCATTAAGCTTATTACAAGAATCTTAAATGAGGAAGAAATAGATAGGTTTGACATTGATTCTATCTCATCTCGTCCATTACAAGAACTTGCAGAATTAGCCTATGACAAGAATGAAAAAATATCTTCGAAAGTTGTTAATTCAATGGCAGATCAATTTGCAGTATATGAAAGGCAGATTGAAGAGAAAACAGAGACGATATTACAGCAAAACAATGAAATAGATTCTTTGCGCGCCAAATATAATGATGCCAGAGCCAAATCTGCGGCATACGAATTGGAATTACAGAAAGCGAAACAAAGCTTAATTTCGAGGACAATCAATTCAAATATTCATCCTTTAAGATCAATTGGTCATGATCTTGAAGATGAGAAAGAATCCTTATCTGATTCCATATCCTCAACAATATCTATATATGATGAGAATTTGGAATCGCTCAACGACGAACTTTCTCGCTTGAAACAAAATTCTCAAAATTCTGAGCTTGTTAAAGTCTTAGATAACTTAACAAGAACGACAGATTATGTCGTAAATCTCGAAAATAATGAAAATCTCGAAAGATATACTACCTATGACGCTCAATTAAGAGCAATAAGTCAGGCAGCTTTAAGATTATCAACAAAAGTTAATTCATTGAACGCCGAATTACAAGAATTAAAGCATTCACAGTCCGAAATGCAGATTATTGTAAGTCAATACAAGGAAGTTGTTCCAAAAATCAGCTTCCACATAGAAACAATCGAAAAATTAGTTTCTATCAATGATACTGACGAGGATGACAAGAATCCTTTGATATTCCCTCAAAGACTGAAACGTATTCGTTCAGAAGTTCAAAGATTATTCGATAATAATGAAAAGACAAACAAAGAACTACAAAAGCTCAAGGAGCAATTAGAACTCTACGAAAATATGAAGAACGGCCAATCAATGAAGGAAAGACAAGCAGAACTTGAATCATTACGTTTAGAACTTGAGAAAAAGAATGCAGAGTTAGAGCAACTAAAGGCCAGATATCAATCCAAGCAAGATCCTCAATTACTTGCCGAAATCGAAAGAATAGAAAATGAAGTCCAGAATTTGAAGAATAAAATCGCTGACCGCGAATCACAAATTAAGGCTCTTAACTTGCTAATTGCTCAATATCAGACCGATGATGAAGATAAGAAGGAAATAATTGAGAATTTAGAAAAGGAAATTAAAGATCTCAAGAAACAAATCGAAGATAAGGACAAAGAAATTGAAGTCCTTAAGGCTAAGATCGCAAAGATCGAGGAAATACCAGAAGACGAAGAAGATGAAGATATCGTTGTCGCTGGAACTCGAGATGTAGACCTTGGCGACTTCAATGAGGAAGAAGCAGAACAAGTAAGCCTTGAAGACCAAGTTAAACAGCTCAAAGAGAAACTTGACGACAAGAAGAAGAATGGAGTCCAAATGAAGCAAGCTTTGGCTTCAAAGGACGCCGAAATCGAGAAACTTAATGAACAGATCCAAGAATTAAAGGATCGTAATGATAAACAAGAGCAAAATATCGAAGAATTAAATACAAAGAACTCAGATCTTCAAAACTCCAATGATGAATATAAGAAATTAATTGATGAATTACAGAACCAACTCAAGGACTTAGCAAAGAACAAGGCAGAGTCTTCAGACTTGAATAATTCAGAAAATACCAAACAAGATTCTGAAAAAGCTGAAGATGAAAATGCCGAAACTAAGTCAAATAAGGAACTCCAAGAAGAATCCGATAAATTAAAGTCAGAAAACGAAGGACTTAAGAAGTCATTAGAAAATCTTAAGAAATCTAATGATGATCTCAACAAATCTAATGAAGATAAAGAGAATAAGATCAAAGAACTCGAATCTGAAATTTCTAAACTTAAATCAGAAATCAACGAACTTGAACAAAACAACAAAGACAAAGATCGTGAGATTGAAATTCTTTCCTCCAAAGTTTCATCCATCGAGAACGTTAATCTTGATGACGACGAAGACGACATCACCGTTGTTGGCACTCGTGATATTTCCGTTGATGAAACAATTCCAACTGACAACGAAACCGAAACGAAGACAGAACCAGAAACAAACACAAACACAAATGAAAATACAAATGAAACTAATGAAGAAAATGTATCATCACAAGAAGGAAATAACGAAGAAAAGAATCAATCCAAAGAAGATAAGAAGAAGTTACGTATTCAACAACTTAAACAACTTCTAGCCTCTAAACAAGGTGAAGTTGATGCCCTTAAATCCCAAAACGATGATCTTAAATCAGAAAACGAAACTCTTTCTAAATCTAATCATGAGTTAGAAACAAAGAACAAAGAGTTAGAAGAAGAAATCGAAAACATTAACAATAATAAAGAGGGAGAAGTTATTGACGAGAAAGAAGCATCAGATGTTGAAGTTGTTTGTTCCACACGCGATGTTGATTTCGAATATGAAAACGAGAATGATCCAGAAACACTCAAATCTCTTCTCAAATCTAAACTTTCTGAACTTGAAAATCTCCAGAAAGAAAATACAGATTTGATGAAACAAATAGAAGAACTTAAGAATGAAAACGAAAATCTGAAACGTGAATTAGAAAATCTCAAACTAGAAAACGAGTCACTTAAACGTGAAAATGAAAGACTCCAACTCACTGCAGATCAGAGTCCACAATCTAAAGACAAGATGATTGAGTTACTCGCAAATCAAATCAATCAACTCGAATCATTAGTTCCAGAACTTCAACAGAAGACAAATGAAATTGAAGAATTAAAGAAAGAAAACAAACAAATCAAAGAAGAAAACGAGAAATTGAAGAAAGAAAACGAAGATTTGAAGAAATCTGGTTCTAATAAGTCTTCAGAAGAAATCAATCAGGAGGAAGAAGATCTCAAGAAACAAATAGAAGATTTGAAGAAGGCATTAGGATATCCACAAGATGGTAAAGAACATAAGACTCCTTCAGAACTAATTGAAGAGAATGAAGAATTAAAGAAGAAAGTTGAAGATTTAGAGAAGGAGTCAGGATATCCATCTGATAACAAGGAACATAAATCTCCTTCAGAATTACTCAAAGAAAACGAAGAATTAAAGAAGAAGGTTGATGACTTGGAGAAAGCATTAGGATATCCAGAAGATGGCAAAGATCACAAATCACCATCAGAATTAATCAAAGAGAATGAAGAACTCAAGAAACAAAATGATGCTCTTAAGAGAGCTCTTGGTTATCCAGAAGATGGCAAGGATCATAAATCTCCTTCAGAGCTCATCCAAGAGAATGAAGAACTCAAGAAGAAGGTTGCAGATTTAGAGAAAGCACTTGGATATCCAGCAGATGGTCAAGAACATAAGACACCATCCGAATTACTCAGAGAGAACGAAGAACTCAAGAAGAAATTAGGCATTTCAGATTCTACAACTCCATCCGATAACGAAGACAATAAGTCACCAGAAGAACTCAGGAGCGAAAATAAGGATCTCAAGAAGCAGATTGAAGATCTTAAGAGAGCTCTTGGTTATCCAGAAGATGGCAAAGAACATAAGACTCCTTCAGAGTTAATCAAAGAAAACGAAGAACTCAAGAAGCAAAATGATTCTCTCAAGAAGGCATTAGGATATTCAGAAGATGGAAAGGATCATAAATCCCCATCTGAACTCATCAAAGAAAACGAAGATCTTAAGAAGAAGGTCGAAGATTTAGAGAAAGCATTAGGATTTCCAGAAGATGGTAAAGAACACAAGACACCATCAGAACTCATCAAAGAAAACGAAGAACTCAAAGAAGAGACAGAAAATATCAAGAAGCAGATTGAGGATCTTAAGAGAGCTCTTGGTTATCCAGAAGATGGCAAAGAACATAAGACACCTTCAGAGTTAATCAACGAAAACGAAGAACTCAAGAAGCAAAATGAAAATTTGAAGAAGAAATTAGGTATTTCAGGTGAATCTTCAACTGACAAATCTGATTCAAATAAGACTCCAGAAGAAATCAAACAAGAAAATGGAGAACTCAAGAAACAAATCGAAGACTTGAAGAAGGCACTTGGTTATCCAGAAGATGGCAAAGAACACAAATCTCCTTCTGAACTCATCAAGGAGAACGAAGAACTTAAAAAACAAAATGATGATCTTAAGAGAGCATTAGGATATCCAGAAGATGGCAAGGATCATAAGACACCATCTGAATTAATCAAAGAAAACGAAGAACTTAAGAAGAAGTTAGGTATTTCTGGCGAATCTTCAACTGAAGAATCTAAATCTTATGAGGAACTTAAGGACTTAATTAATGACCTTAAGAAGAAAGTTGAAGATTTAGAGAAAGCACTTGGATATCCATCTGACGGAAAGGATCACAAATCTCCATCAGAGTTACTCAAAGAAAACGACGAACTCAAGAAACAAAATGATGACTTGAAGAAGGCATTAGGATATCCAGAAGATGGTAAAGAACATAAGTCTCCATCTGAACTAATCAAAGAGAATGAAGAACTCAAGAAGAAGTTAGGTCTTTCTGAAGAATCGTCAACAGATTCTAAGGCAGACAATAAGTCACCAGAAGAACTCAAGAACGAAAACAATGAACTTAAGAAACAAATCGAAGCATTGAAGCGAGTTCTTGGCTATCCAGAAGATGGCAACGAACATAAGACACCATCCGAGTTAATCAAAGAGAACGAAGAACTCAAGAAACAAAATGACAATCTCAAGCGAGCATTAGGATATCCAGAAGATGGTAAAGATCACAAATCTCCATCTGAGTTGATTGCAGAAATTGAAGAGCTGAAGAAAGAGAACGATGACTTGAAGAGAGCATTAGGATACCCAGAAGATGACAAGGATCATAAATCTCCATCAGAATTAATCAAAGAAAACGAAGAACTCAAGAAAGAGAACGATGATCTTAAGAAGAGATTAGGTATCTCTGGTGAGTCTTCAGCCGAAGAATCGAATTCACCAGAAGAACTTAAGAAACAGATCGAAGACCTAAAGAAGGCTCTTGGATACCCAGAAGATGGAAAAGAACATAAGACACCATCCGAATTAATCAAAGAAAATGAAGAACTCAAGAAACAAAATGATGCTCTTAAGAGAGCTCTTGGATATCCAGAAGATGGCAAAGATCACAAATCTCCATCTGAACTTATCCAAGAGAATGAAGAACTCAAGAAGAAGGTCGAAGATTTAGAGAAAGCATTAGGATATCCACAAGATGGCAAGGATCATAAATCTCCATCAGAACTCCTTAAGGAAAACGAAGAACTAAAGAAGAAATTAGGAATTTCTGATGAGTCTTCAACTGAAGATAATAAGTCACCCGAAGAACTTAAGAACGAAAACAAGTATCTCAAGAAGCAAATTGAAGGCTTGAAGAAGGCATTAGGATATCCAGAAGATGGCAAAGAACACAAATCTCCATCAGAACTCATCCAAGAGAATGAAGATCTTAAAAAGAAAGTCTCAGATTTGGAGAAAGCACTTGGATATCCAGAAGACGGCAAAGAGCACAAGTCTCCATCAGAACTCCTTAAAGAAAACGAAGAACTCAAGAAGGAGAACCAAAGACTTAAGAAAGAAAATGCCGAGTTAAAGAAGAGATTAGGAATTCCAGTTGATCAAATTATCGAAGGAATCATGAATGAATCAACTGCTTCAGATGAATCAGAAGATAACAAATCTCCAGAAGAGTTAAAGCGAGAAATCGAAAATCTCAAGAAACAGCTGGAAGATTTGAAGAATTCTGGTTCACAAGAGAACGTAGATGAAGAAAACAACGAAATGAAGGAAGGTGCAGACAACTTAATCGATGCGTTACAACAAAGTGTCGATGAAAAGAACAAACAAATCGATGACTTACAGCAAAAACTCGATGATCAAAACAGAGAAATCGAGTTACTCAAAGCTAAAGTTGAACAAATCGAGAACATCAATGAGGAAGAAGATAACGAAGACATCGTTGTCGCTTCCACAAGAGATGTTGAACTTGAAAATGTTGAAGAAGAAAGTCCAGAAGAAGCTAAAGAGAGATTGGCCGAACAAATTTCTCAGCTTCAGGACAAGTTGACTGAAAAGAAGAAGAACTCTCTTCAAATGAAGCAAGCTTTGGCTTCTAAAGATGCAGAGATTTCCAAACTCAACGAAGAAATCGAGCAGATCAAGTCAGAGAAAGAAGATCAAGACAAGGAACTCGAGAAACTCAACAACGAATTAACAGAAGCTCTCGAGAAATTGGAGAACGGAAAGAAGAAATCTTCTCAAGAACAAAACAACGAAAACGAAGAAGATTTCGTTGATGATATCGAGAAACTCAAGGAAGAACGTGAGAATCTCAAATCAGAAAACGAATCTCTTAAGAACCAAGCTCCAGAAAACGAAGGACTTAAGAAGTCATTAGAAAATCTTAAGAAATCTAATGATGATCTCAACAAATCTAATGAAGATAAAGAGAATAAGATCAAAGAACTCGAATCTGAAATTTCTAAACTTAAATCAGAAATCAACGAACTTGAACAAAACAACAAAGACAAAGATCGTGAGATTGAAATTCTTTCCTCCAAAGTTTCATCCATCGAGAACGTTAATCTTGATGACGACGAAGACGACATCACCGTTGTTGGCACTCGTGATATTTCCGTTGATGAAACAATTCCAACTGACAACGAAACCGAAACGAAGACAGAACCAGAAACAAACACAAACACAAATGAAAATACAAATGAAACTAATGAAGAAAATGTATCATCACAAGAAGGAAATAACGAAGAAAAGAATCAATCCAAAGAAGATAAGAAGAAGTTACGTATTCAACAACTTAAACAACTTCTAGCCTCTAAACAAGGTGAAGTTGATGCCCTTAAATCCCAAAACGATGATCTTAAATCAGAAAACGAAACTCTTTCTAAATCTAATCATGAGTTAGGAACAAAGACCAAAGAGTTAGAAGAAGAAATCGAAAACATTAACAATAATAAAGAGGGAGAAGTTATTGACGAGAAAGAAGCATCAGATGTTGAAGTTGTTTGTTCCACACGCGATGTTGATTTCGAATATGAAAACGAGAATGATCCAGAAACACTCAAATCTCTTCTCAAATCTAAACTTTCTGAACTTGAAAATCTCCAGAAAGAAAACAAAGCTAAAGAAGATGAAATTACCAAACTCAATGAAGAACTCGCTAAATCAGAAGATGCTAAACGTCGTGAATTAGCAGAAACAGCCGAAAGACTGAACAACGAAATCAACACATTACATGATGAACTCCAGAACGAGCAGAACGCAAGACAAAAATTAATTGAAGACTTGCAATCCAACAACAAAGAACCAGAGAAAGATGACAATGGTGATTTCATGAATGTTTTAGAGAAGAAGAGTGACGAAATCAACAAAGCTCTTGAAGAAATTCTCCACAGACAAAACGAAGAAATCAAAGCATTAAGAGACAGAGAAGCCGAAAAGAACAAACAAACAGTTGACGATCTTCAAAAGCAAATTGCCATGTTGAACAACAAACTCAAACCATCTGATCAAACAGATAATGATCAGTTGCAGAAAGAGTTAATGTTCCAAGAAATCGAAGGAGAATCTCCTGAAGACAGAAACAAGAGATATCTCAAGGCAATTGAAGACAAATTCAACGAAATCATTGCCAAACTCCAAGAAAGCATCAACAACCAGAACGAAGAGCTCAAGAAACTTCGTCAGAAATGCGATGGTGTTGATGCAATTGAGTTGCAATTAGCTCAGAAGAAGGCTGAGTTAAACGAAATCAAGGACAATTACGAGAAAGAAAAAGCGGAAAGAGAGAAAGAAGTAGAAGAAAACAACAAGAAACTCAAGGATACAATCAATGCTCTTGAGAATAGACTTGATTCACAAGGCGAACAGACAAGATCTAAGATCAATTCAGCAGAACAAACAGCAAGAAAAGCCAAAGAAGATGCAGATTCAGCTGTTATCGCTCAGAAATCGTTACAAGCAGAATTGAACAATTTGAAGCAGAAATACGCTGTCTTAGAAGACCAACTAAAGACAGAGAAAGAAAACCACCAACAGGAAGCACAACAACTCAAGGAGCTCGCAGAAGAAGACGCAACTCCTATGGTTTGCATCCATGTTGTTGGAGAAAAACTCAAGAAGCTTCAAAACGATAACGAAAAATTGTCAGAAAACAATGACAATTTACAGAAGAACATCAATGAATTGAAGGACAAGATCAACGGCCTTGAGAAGCAATACAAGCAGGATGCTGCAGAGCTTTCCAATGTTCATCACCAACTCGGAGCTTTGCAAGAGAAAGCCACGAATTTGGAGAACGAAAACAAATCTCTCAAAGAAGAAAACGAAGATTTGATGAACCAGAACAAACAACTTGAGAAAGAAAAGCAACAGTTATTGGCACAGAACTCCAACTTGGAAGAGAACAAGAACAACCAAGAACAATCATTGATGAATCGCAAGAAGAAGAATGATGATTTACTGAAGCAAATCGATGATTTGAAGTTGGAACTCGAAGAATTGAAGAGAAACAATTCACAGAATGAAACTAAACTTCAAAACGCAAACCAACAGATCGAAATGATGAAAGACCAAATCAATAATGATAAAGAACAAATTAAATCAGCTCAAGATAAATTGAATGATTTACAAAACAAGAACAATGAACTCAATTCCAACCAGATTGTTCTTGAAAACCAGAAGAAGATGTACGAAGGTTTGTACAACGACATGAAGTCTTCTAATGACAAACTCAACGATGAAAACAGAAAGAAGACAGATCAAATTATTGATTTGACTAAACAAAACGCAGAAGTTTCAGCTCTGAAGTTAGAGAACCAAAGATTAAATTCAGAGTTAGAGAAACTCAAGTCGAATCAACCTGTTTCTAGTAATGATCCTGAATTGCAGAAACAAATTGAAGAATTGAAGAAACAATTGAATAATTTATCCAATGAAAAGAAGCAAATTGAAACAGAAAAGAATGGTTTGCAAGGACAAATTGGAAGATTGGAATCTCAAAACGAAAGCCTCATTGAATCTAAGAAAGACATGAAGGAGCAAAATGATAAACTCCAAGCACAAATGGATGAAATGAGAAGAGAAAACAACAGTTTGAGACAGAACCAGACACAGCTCGAAAGAACAAACAATGGTTTAGAGAACAAAGTTGGAAATCTCACTGACCAACTCAACCAAGTTAAGAACCAATTATCTGCTCTACAAGATCAGCTCAAATCCAAAGAAAATGAAAACGAAAAACTCAGAAACGAAAGAGAGAAATTGGCCAATGAAAAGAATTCCGTTGAATTGCAATCTAAAGATAAAGATGCAGAGATCATCAAACTCAAATCAGATGCTGAACATCTCAATGATAAGATCAACTCATTGAATGACGAAAAGAACAAACTTCAACAGGCTAATGACAAATTGAATGACCAAATTGAACAAATGAAGCAACAAATCAATAACTTGACAAATGAAAACAAGAACATGGAACAAGAAAAGGCAAAGAACCAAGAGAAGATTCAAAACATCGAACCAAAGCTTAAACAACTCGAAGAAGAGAAGTCAAAGCTTGAAGACGAAAATTCTCAAAATGAAAATGAAATCCAGCGTCTTAAGGATACAATTAAAGAGTTATCAGATAAACTTGCTAAATCCGAAGAGGACAACAAGTTATTGAAGCAATCTTCATCAGGAACAACCGATAAACAAGTTGAAGATCTCCAAGAAATGCTCAACAAATTGAGAGATGATCTTAAGAACCTCAATTCCGAAAATGAACAACTCAAACAACAGAAAGACCAACTTTCTGAGAAATTGAACAACTCCAACAATGACAAGACAAAGGCTGAAACACAGAACGAACAACTTTCTAAGCAATTAGAACAGTTGAATAATGAAAAGAACCAGATGTTCAACAAATACAAAAATGCAATCCAAGACAAAGCCAAAGTTGAAATTGCAAAGGAAACATTGGCTAAAGACAATGAAAAACTTGCTTCTGAGAAAGAATCTCTTCAACAGAAACTTGATTCTGCAAATGATGAGAAGAACAAACTCGAGCAAGACAAACACAAACTTGAGATCGACAATACCAAGCTAAATGATGCCAAATCTCATTTAGAAAACGAGAAATCTCAATTGGCGCAACAAATCAATGATTTGAACAATAAATTGCAGAAATTAGAGGAAGAAAAGAACAAACTTGAAGAAGAAAAGGCCCAGAATGAGAAGAAACTTGAGAATTCTCAACAAGATGGAGACAAACTCGGCCAACAGAACCAAGATTTGCTCAAACAATTGGAAGAAATCAAACAAAAGCTTCAACAAACAGAACAAGAAAAATCTGCTTTAGAACAGCAAAAGAACGAAATTCAGAACAAACTCAACGAAATCGAACAACAAATGAAGGATTCCGAGAAAGAGAAAGAAGATATCAAACAAAAGCTTCAGCAAGTTGAACAAGAAAAGTCTGAAACACAGAAGAAACTTGAAGAAGCTGAACAACAAAAGAACGAAATCCAGAACAAACTTGAACAAACAGAACAAGAAAAGAAGAACTTAGAAAACGAAAAGGCCGAAACAGAAAAGAGATTACAGGAAACAGAAGAGGCCAAGAAGAACTTAGCAAACGAGAAATCTGAAGCAGAAAGGAAATTAGAAGAAGTTCAGAACGAAAAGGCTGAAACAGAAAGGAAGTTGAACGAAGCCGAAGAAGCCAACAAGAACTTAGAAAACGAAAAGAACGAGACACAAAAGAAGTTAGAAGAAGCTGAACAACAAAAGGCAGAAACACAGAAATTACTTGAACAAACAGAAGAGGCCAAGAAGAACTTAGCAAACGAGAAATCTGAAGCAGAAAGGAAATTACAAGAGACAGAAGAGGCCAAGAAGAACTTAGCAAACGAGAAATCTGAAGCAGAAAGGAAATTAGAAGAAGTTCAGAACGAAAAGGCTGAAACAGAAAGGAAGTTGAACGAAGCCGAAGAAGCCAACAAGAACTTAGAAAACGAAAAGAACGAGACACAAAAGAAGTTAGAAGAAGCTGAACAACAAAAGGCAGAAACACAGAAATTACTTGAACAAACAGAAGAGGCCAAGAAGAACTTAGCAAACGAGAAATCTGAAGCAGAAAGGAAATTACAAGAGACAGAAGAGGCCAAGAAGAACTTAGCAAACGAGAAATCTGAAGCAGAAAGGAAATTAGAAGAAGTTCAGAACGAAAAGGCTGAAACAGAAAGGAAGTTGAACGAAGCCGAAGAAGCCAACAAGAACTTAGAAAACGAAAAGAACGAGACACAAAAGAAGTTAGAAGAAGCTGAACAACAAAAGGCAGAAACACAGAAATTACTTGAACAAACAGAAGAAGCCAAGAAGAACTTAGAGAACGAGAAATCTGAAACAGAGAAGAAGTTACAAGAGACAGAAGAGGCCAAGAAGAACTTAGAACAAGAGAAATCAGACATCCAAAAGAAGTTGGATGAAACTAAACAACAAAAGGTAAATCTTGAAAACGAAAAGGCTGAAACACAGAAGTTACTCGAAGAAACAGAAGAAGCCAAGAAGAACTTAGAGAACGAAAAGGCCGAAACAGAAAAGAGATTACAGGAAACAGAAGAGGCCAAGAAGAACTTAGCAAACGAGAAATCTGAAGCAGAAAGGAAATTAGAAGAAGTTCAGAACGAAAAGGCTGAAACAGAAAGGAAGTTGAACGAAGCCGAAGAAGCCAACAAGAACTTAGAAAACGAAAAGAACGAGACACAAAAGAAGTTAGAAGAAGCTGAACAACAAAAGGCAGAAACACAGAAATTACTTGAACAAACAGAAGAGGCCAAGAAGAACTTAGCAAACGAGAAATCTGAAGCAGAAAGGAAATTACAAGAGACAGAAGAGGCCAAGAAGAACTTAGCAAACGAGAAATCTGAAGCAGAAAGGAAATTAGAAGAAGTTCAGAACGAAAAGGCTGAAACAGAAAGGAAGTTGAACGAAGCCGAAGAAGCCAACAAGAACTTAGAAAACGAAAAGAACGAGACACAAAAGAAGTTAGAAGAAGCTGAACAACAAAGGCAGAAACACAGAAATTACTTGAACAAACAGAAGAGGCCAAGAAGAACTTAGCAAACGAGAAATCTGAAGCAGAAAGGAAATTACAAGAGACAGAAGAGGCCAAGAAGAACTTAGCAAACGAGAAATCTGAAGCAGAAAGGAAATTAGAAGAAGTTCAGAACGAAAAGGCTGAAACAGAAAGGAAGTTGAACGAAGCCGAAGAAGCCAACAAGAACTTAGAAAACGAAAAGAACGAGACACAAAAGAAGTTAGAAGAAGCTGAACAACAAAAGGCAGAAACACAGAAATTACTTGAACAAACAGAAGAAGCCAAGAAGAACTTAGAGAACGAGAAATCTGAAACAGAGAAGAAGTTACAAGAGACAGAAGAGGCCAAGAAGAACTTAGAACAAGAGAAATCAGACATCCAAAAGAAGTTGGATGAAACTAAACAACAAAAGGTAAATCTTGAAAACGAAAAGGCTGAAACACAGAAGTTACTCGAAGAAACAGAAGAAGCCAAGAAGAACTTAGAGAACGAAAAGGCCGAAACAGAAAAGAGATTACAGGAAACAGAAGAGGCCAAGAAGAACTTAGCAAACGAGAAATCTGAAGCAGAAAGGAAATTAGAAGAAGTTCAGAACGAAAAGGCTGAAACAGAAAGGAAGTTGAACGAAGCCGAAGAAGCCAACAAGAACTTAGAAAACGAAAAGAACGAGACACAAAAGAAGTTAGAAGAAGCTGAACAACAAAAGGCAGAAACACAGAAATTACTTGAACAAACAGAAGAAGCCAAGAAGAACTTAGAGAACGAGAAATCTGAAACAGAGAAGAAGTTACAAGAGACAGAAGAGGCCAAGAAGAACTTAGAACAAGAGAAATCAGACATCCAAAAGAAGTTGGATGAAACTAAACAACAAAAGGTAAATCTTGAAAACGAAAAGGCTGAAACACAGAAGTTACTCGAAGAAACAGAAGAAGCCAAGAAGAACTTAGAGAACGAAAAGGCTGAAACACAAAAGAAGTTGGATGAAGCTGAAGAAGCCAAGAAGAACTTAGAACAAGAGAAATCTGATGCAGAAAAGAAGTTGGAAGAAGTTCAAAACGAAAAATCTGCTTTAGAAAACGAAAAGAACGAAACACAGAAGAAGTTAGAAGAAGCAGAGAAAGCTAAAGATCAAATTGTTGAAGAGAAATCAGCTGTTGAAAGACAGTTGGTTGAATCTCAGAAAGATTCATCAGAAAACCAGAAACAACAAGATGAAGAGAAATCCAAACTTCAACAACAACTTTCTGATTTACAGAACAAACTAAATGATCTCGAGAAGAAATTGGCTGATAAAGAAAACGAGAAGGAACAAGAGAAGACACAGAAAGATGATCTCCAGAAACAATTAGATCAACTTCAGAAGGACTTCGACAACTTGGAAAGAGAGAAACAGAAGTTGCAAGATAAGAATGATTCAATGAAGGAAACAATCGACAGCAAGAACATGTTGCTTGACTCATTTGGAACAATCAAGGATCATCTCAATGATGCAAACAACAACAACAAGAAACTACAAGATGAAAACAACAAATTACGTGATGATGCTCAAAAGGCAACATCAAAGAATAATGAGTTACAGAGCATCATTGATGATCTCAACAGAAAACTCGCAAATCTCGATGCAGAAAAGAAGGCAACAGAAGAGAAACTTAAGAATACAGAAGACAAACTCAAACAAGCAGAAGCCGAGAAGAAGGCAACAGAAGACAAATTACGCGAAACAGAAAATGCCAAGAAAGAGACAGAAGAAAAACTCGCCAAGACAGAAGAAGAAAAGAAACAAGTAGAAGACAAACTTGCTGCAACTGAAGCTGCTAAGAAGGAGACTGAAGACAAACTTAAGCAAACAGAAGATGAAAAGAAAGCTACAGAAGATAAACTCGCCAATGTCGAAGCAGAGAAGTCAGATATTGAACAAGCCAAGAAGGAAACAGAAGACAAGCTTAAGCAGACAGAAGAAGAGAAAGCTGCAGTTGAAGCAGAGAAGAAGGCAACAGAAGACAAGTTACATGAAACAGAAGAAGCCAAGAAGGAAACAGAAGATAAACTCAAACAGACAGAAGATGAAAAGGCAGCAGTTGAACAAGCTAAGAAGGAGACAGAAGACAAGCTTAAGCAGACAGAAGAAGAGAAGAAGGCTACAGAGAACAAGTTAGAAGAATCAGAAGCCGAGAAGAAAGAACTTGGCGAACGCTTCGAATCCTCTCGTGGCAGCACAGAGAAACAAGTCAGTGATCTTGAAAATCTTCTTTCCAAACTTAAGGACGAACTTAAGAACATCAAAGAAGACAAATCCCAACTTGAATCCAAACTCAAACAAGCAGAAGCCGAGAAGAAGGCAACTGAAGACAAATTAGCTAAGACAGAAGTAGAGAAAGCAGCACTTGAACAAGCCAAGAAGGAAACAGAAGATAAACTTGCTAATGTTGAAAACGAAAAGAAGGCTACAGAGACACAGAAGAATGACTTAGCCAAAGAGAAGACAGATCTCCAGAAAGCTCTCGCTAAACTTCTCAAGAGACAAGAACAACTTGATGCAGAAAAGAAGGCACTTGAAGAAAAGGCCAACGCTCTTGAATCAGAGAAGAAGGCAACAGAAGAGAAATTGGCAAATGCTGAGAAAGAAAAGAAGGAAACACAAGACAAACTCAAGCAAACAGAAGATAACTTGGCTAAATCAGAATCCGAAAAGAAAGCAACAGAAGACAAACTTAAACAAACTGAATCAGAAAAGGCTCAAATTGAAGCAGCCAAGAAGGAAACAGAAGACAAATTACAAAACGCCGAAAACGAAAAGAAGGCAGCAGAAGAGAAACTCAAGCAATCAGAAGAACAAAAGAAGGCAACAGAAGAGAAGTTACAAGAAGCAGAAGCAGAAAAGAAGGCAGAACAAGAAAAGTTGGCAAATATCGAAGCAGAAAAGCAACAACTTGGAAATGCTTCTGAGAAACAAGTCAGTGATTTGTCTGGTGAAATTTCCAAACTTAAGCAGTTGCTCAAACAATTGGCTGAAGCAAAGAAGAAGGCTGATGAAGAATTAGCCAAATCCAAGCAAGATAAAGAACAATCTGATAACGACAAGTCCAAGTTACAAGAAGACTTAAACAACTTGAAGAAGCAATTAGAAGACCTCGAAAAGGCGAAGAAAGAATCAGATTCAAACAACAAATTACTCGCTGATTCTGTCAACAAACTCAAGGAACAAAACAAGCAGAAAGATGATGAAATCAAGAACTTGACAGACAAAGCAAATCAACCACAAGATATCAATAACAATCCTGATTTCGTTAAAGTAAAGAAGGCTTTCTTACAGTTATCAAAGACAAATGAGAAACTCGAGAACGAAAAGAAGGCTCTCGAAGGCGCTGTTAATTCCATCTACTCAACAATGAAGAAGGATGATTCAGCTCCATTAGATGAGAAGGCAACACCAATGCAACAAGCAGAAAGAGCTAAAGAATTGATCCAAAACAATTCAGGAAAGAAAGTTGATCCAGAATTCTTCGAAAAATTGACAAACGAAATGAACGATTTGTTCAACAGCATTTGCAAAGTTTTCAGAACGAATTCACCAATCACATTCGATATCAAGAAGGAAGAAGATATCGCAACAATCGGCCAGAACTCAATTGTCTTGAGAAAGGTCATGAAATCTTATTTGACACAACTTTCAAATGACATCATCAAAGACAAACAACAGATTTCAGATCTGAAACATGACAAGAACTCCTTGCAAATGGAGAACGAAGAAATCAAGGCAACAGCTTCTGCAAACATGTCATCCAAGGACATAAACAACGACAAACTCATCAAATCATATAAGAAAGTTTATGCCAGAATGAAACAATTGCAAGAGGCAGAACGCGAAGCCAAAGAGATTTTGTTACTCGCTTGCCCACAGTTGAGATCAGAGATCAATATCGAAGAAGGATTAGTCACATTCGTTAAGAACTTCGTGACTAAATTCCCTGTTCTGATCGCAAGTTTGGCCGCAGACCAAATCGAAAGACCATTCATTTCTCTCGACCAGAGAATTTCCAAGTTACAGAGCTCCGTTGACAAAATCATCCAGAAATACGAAGCTTTAGTCAACAGATACAGTTTGGCATCTACAGCTACTAACCCTGAAGCAGTTCTTAAGAACATGGCTGATAGCTACGCAGGAACATTGAAACAATTGTTCTCTCCAGCAGCAAATGTCACCCCATATACAAATGCTCGTGAAATCCATAAGAAGTTGTTCAAGATGCAGAGTTTGTTACACGCAATTTATCAGTTGATTCCTAATGTACAAATCCCGAACAGACAGACGATCTACGACTATATTGTCGGATTGCGTCGTGCATTGTCTTCTTCTGGAGATGATGGCGATGACGTCACAGAAGTTTCAATCACTGATATCGAAACAATCTCTGTAAGAAGTGGACCAGGAAAGATGTTCGAATACGAAAAGAGAATTTCAGAGTTAGTCGAATTATTGAGACACTCAATATCATTCGACAACATCGCTAGACAACTGGGAGTCCTCATAGGATTGGAGCCACAAGAAGAAGTCACTGAACAAGACATTAATGACTTGTTCGATGAAGTCAAGGGCAGATTGGAACAAGGTGCTCAAATTATGGAGTCTTTCGAGGAATACAAGAAACTTGTCGATGCACTTCTTGAAGGTATCGGCAATAAGGCACCTGGACCATTCTCCAAACTCGTGGAAACACTCAAGGCTTACCAGTTTGAAGCTTAATTTTATATACTAGAGTCAAAATCTCGAGCACAAAAGTGACATTGAATACTTGTAAGTATTGAATTCCCATGTAAACTATTCATTTCTATCGTTTTTTGTAGTCCACATTTCCTCACACTCGATTTTACTCATAAAAATATTAAAAAATCACTATACAATATATAAAATATATATTTATATGGTTAAAACAATGTTATTTTTGCGAGATTTCATCTGAAATTAAAATTAGGGATTTTTTGAATTTTGAACTAAAATTTGTGATTGGCAAATATTGAATAATCGATTGGAATATGAAAGAAATACTTTAAAATTGAATAGAATGTCGATAGAATTTTTCTCACAATTTTAAAAAGTTGTTCAAATCCTATTTTTGATTGAGTTTTTGCAATTGTTATATATCAAGTGACAAGCTAAAAATAAAATTTTTGTTGCACTACTATTTTTGCAACAATTTGTAAATTACGTGCATCCCTTGTATTCCAGTGATCAACATCGAGATTACATATTGTAAGAAATCCTTTTGAAGTAGATCTCTATTTGAATTCAAATTCGGACAGTCTATTTCATGTTACTTCGTGAGAATGTATATAATTTGCAATGTGAATATTATATAATTGATTCTGTATAAATAAGTAATTATGCTTTAGGAAACTGCTCGGCATTGCATGAGATCTAATCTTATAATAATTTTTTAGATATGTTGAAATATGTAATATTTAGCTTCAATATCATTTATTATGGTGTGTCTTTGCTGTTTTTTTGATATTGGATATCAATGACTCTTCTGTGAACGAAAAAATCATATAAATCATTAAATTCTAAACGTAAGCGAAACTCATTCAATTTATTATTAGAATCAAATCTATTTTAAAATTGAGCTATTCGTTAAATCACAAAAGGATACTTTATATTTTTAGTCAAAATTTGTTGATAGGAGCTTATTGGTGCAATCTCATGTTCTTCCTGGAAGCAGCGCACAGACCAGTCAGAAGCGCTCCTTCCAGGACCAGAAAGACTAGAAGGGGGTCCTAACCTTGAGAAAGGACCCCTTCCAGTCTTTCTGGACAATTCGGTTCGCATTGCGAGTGTCTGCTGCTTCTTTTGACCAAAGCAGCAGACACTCGCAATTATATGTTGCGGCAAGTGCATCTGTGGTGTCGGAATGCACTTGCCGCGAACTTCGAGCAATCTCCTGATCTTCCTGGAAGCAGCGCACAGACCAGTCAGAAGCGCTCCTTCCAGGACCAGAAAGACTAGAAGGGGGCCCTGACCTTGAGAAAGGACCCCCTTCCAGGTCTTTCTCCAAGGAACATTGTGCCATTGTGGGAGACATGCAGAGGCAATGTCTCCCAGAATGATACATTGCGACCAACACGAGTGAATGGGACACTCTATTCTTTCAATTTTCTCATTAATATTTTATCTTTTTTTATTAGATCAATAAATAAACTCTTTTAATGTTCACAATTACATAAATCCATATGAATCAATTCGCTATTTATTTAGTCTCTAATTTTAATAGCTTTTTTGAATCTTGCAATCTAAATACCCTCAATTTTTAACTTTTGCAACTCCAAAAACCAGGTGTTTTTCCAGAACTACCATCTAGGATGAGTCCTAGGAGCTATAATTCTAGGGTTAGATGATACCCACTTAGTACTTTTATTTGTATATGTTTTAGTGGAATTTGGTGAGGGGTCATGAAATTCGTATCTAATTTGCTATCATCTAAGCTGGTAAAAGTTAGAGAAAGCTATTTACTGGTTGTATATTACAAATATACCTTGTAATAGAAAATATAAGTGTTTGTGATTTAAATTCGCTCAATTAGCTCGAAAATTTGTTTTATATCCATGACAAACTAACACAATCCTATTTATGTGATTGCCAATCTGATCCCAAAATATATCAGCATGAATATATATATATTGATATTATTTGCAATTTCATCATTAAATAGTGCTTTTTTTTCTATTTTTAATTTAGAAATAGTATATTTATATGATAGCGACACAAGATTTTAATTAAAAAATATATGTTATCGATCATCACACTCAAATTGAATTTCAAAAATTTTAGAATTTTTCAATTTCAATATTGAAAATATATTTCTTATATCATAGCGATTCATGTTATAATAATATGGAGAAAAATATTGTTTTAAATCTAAAATTTAAAATGAATGATTGGGCATTACATTAATCCAATTTATTGTTTATTTGTTAATCTAGTGGAAACAATTAATATTTTGGAGAAACAAAAATTTGAAATTTGAAATTTTGAAAAAAATGCATGAATCGGTAATTAAACATTGATTTATTAATTTATTAGCCATGCTTTTGATGTTGGTCTTATTCTTAAGCCGATTTAAAGAATTAATTTTTCCAAATCGTGTTTGACATTAACACATATAGATATATCAGGAAAAAAGGTATCACTTATCAAGTTATTGGTTTTTATGTATCTCCTAACTTTGCCTCGTTCTGAATACAATTCTAGTTAACGAATTTTAAATAATTAAATAACTATGAAGAATACATCATTTTGGTTTTATTATTATTAAAATGATATATATTTAGCTATGTATATGCTTGTAAGAATATTATTCCGTGAATTGGAAACAGAAAAAATAAATTTAGACAGAAAATGCATATCTTTAAAAAATAATATGAAATTTAGCTTTGATATTATTATCCGATAAAATATGCATGATAATTACTCCGCAAATAAAATTTAGGAAGCAAGTTGTGACGGTTTGGGCGGTTTTCAATGGCCCACAAGGAAGGAAGTATCGTTTTATCAGGCAACAAGAGGTCTTGAAATGAGTAAAGGACTGATCACCCTTGAAAGGTTCAAACTTGCTTGCGCGCCGCAGTCTTAAAAATGATATGTTTCACTTCTGGTCGAAAATTTCAACCTCTATGACAGTTGTTGGATGAACAATTGTGTAGCGGGATGAAATCTGAGTGCGGCCTGGGGCTGCAGCATCAATCTTCCCGGCATCTTTACCGCAATCATCTCTTAGATTGCACACAAAGTTGCGAACGAGCAGTTTTCTATGCGGTAAAGATGCCGGAAAGAGAGAGTCGATGTGAGGTTCTTTTCGAGGGCTCCTCGAATGAGACACTGTTCCGCATTGATAACTTGAACGCGGAAGTTTGACCGACAAGAGTGTATTGTGCACTCCTGTCGGTCGCAGTGTCTCATTCTGGGAGACATTGCCTCTGCATGTCTCCCAGAATGGAACAATGTTCCGCATTAACTTGAACGCGGAAGTTTGACCGACAAGAGTGTATTGTGCACTCTGTCGGTCGCAGTGTCTCATTCTGGGAGACATTGCCTCTGCATGTCTCCCAGAATGGAACAATGTTCCGCATTGATAACTTGAACGCGGAAGTTTGACCGACAAGAGTGTATTGTGCACTCCTGTCGGTCGCAGTGTCTCATTCTGGGAGACATTGCCTCTGCATGTCTCCCAGAATGGAACAATGTTCCGCATTGATAACTTGAACGCGGAAGTTTGACCGACAAGAGTGTATTGTGCACTCCTGTCGGTCGCAGTGTCTCATTCTGGGAGACATTGCCTCTGCATGTCTCCCAGAATGGAACAATGTTCCGCATTGATAACTTGAACGCGGAAGTTTGACCGACAAGAGTGTATTGTGCACTCTGTCGGTCGCAGTGTCTCATTCTGGGAGACATTGCCTCTGCATGTCTCCCAGAATGGAACAATGTTCGCATGAATGATTGAAAAGTTTGACCGACAAGAGTGTATTGTGCACTCCTGTCGGTCGCAGTGTCTCATTCTGGGAGACATTGCCTCTGCATGTCTCCCAGAATGGAACAATGTTCCGCATTGATAACTTGAACGCGGAAGTTTGACCGACAAGAGTGTATTGTGCACTCCTGTCGGTCGCAGTGTCTCATTCTGGGAGACATTGCCTCTGCATGTCTCCCAGAATGGAACAATGTTCCGCATTCATAACTTGAACGCGGAAGTTTGACCGACAAGAGTGTATTGTGCACTCCTGTCGGTCGCAGTGTCTCATTCTGGGAGACATTGCCTCTGCATGTCTCCCAGAATGGAACAATGTTCCGCATTGATAACTTGAACGCGGAAGTTTGACCGACAAGAGTGCATTATCCAATTTTTTTGTCATATACCTCAACCCACAAAGACAAAACCTTACATAAAATAGGTAAACTTTGGTTTTCACTTAATAATGTTTATTTTTAATTTTTTGTTCTTTATATAACTTTTTCTTCTACTAAACTATTTTACAGACTCTACTGAGCTATCCTCACATATATACCTGTGACAATAACACATATATACTCCCTTCATATTCTGATCTCATGACATATTACAGCACAAACTATAATTATACAACATACCTCATAAAGTCTGATTTTACCCCTATCTAAGCGTTCAAAACCTATTTTCCCCGCGTAATCTGATTCTTCTGGCTCTGCTGATTCGATTTCTGCTGTCAGATCGTGAAAATATGCATCACACAATGAGATAAACACAAAATACACAACTTAATATTTTCCTTAAAATTTCTCTTCAAGTTCATACTGAAACAACATCTTTTTTTGAAAATACAATTTTTTCAAAAAATGTATGAATTCAAAAGTGCATACTATATCTAGTCATTACCCAACATTAATTTTGTATTTTAGTTTTTAAGATATTCATTTTATTATACGTCTTATTCAGAAAATTAAATATATTTGTGAGGGAAAACGGAGGAAATAATAAATATGTCAAGATCGAGGAATTGACAATTTTAAGGAAAATATTAAGTTGTGTATTTTGTGTTTATCTCATTGTGTGATGCATATTTTCACGATCTGACAGCAGAAATCGAATCAGCAGAGCCAGAAGAATCAGATTACGCGGGGAAAATAGGTTTTGAACGCTTAGATAGGGGTAAAATCAGACTTTATGAGGTATGTTGTATAATTATAGTTTGTGCTGTAATATGTCATGAGATCAGAATATGAAGGGAGTATATATGTGTTATTGTCACAGGTATATATGTGAGGATAGCTCAGTAGAGTCTGTAAAATAGTTTAGTAGAAGAAAAAGTTATATAAAGAACAAAAAATTAAAAATAAACATTATTAAGTGAAAACCAAAGTTTACCTATTTTATGTAAGGTTTTGTCTTTGTGGGTTGAGGTATATGACAAAAAAGATTGGATAATGCACTCTTGTCGGTCAAACTTCCGCGTTCAAGTTATCAATGCGGAACATTGTTCCATTCTGGGAGACATGCAGAGGCAATGTCTCCCAGAATGAGACACTGCGACCGACAAGAGTGCACAATACACTCTTGTCGGTCAAAGTTTTGCAATCACATTCTGATTGCAGAAGATTGTTCCATTCTGGGAGACATGCAGAGGCAATGTCTCCCAGAATGATACCGTCATACCAACACCAATTTATTCCTTCTTTCCATTGTCATACAATTCAATATTTTTATCAATCTTAATCAACGAGTAGGTGACAAAAGTGCATACTCTTAAATTAACCTTAAATATTGATTTTTCGATATTTTCGGTATTAACCTTATTGTAAATTTTTCCGGTGATAAATTTATCACACTGAGGTTATTTTTCCGGTGAGATTTTTAACCTTGATTTAATGAAATTAATATATATATAAATTTTATTATTTTTAATTTCGAATGAGTATAATAAAATATTTTTTTATATCGTCATAACTCTCATCACTGTTGTGATTCCAAATGCGATTATTAAGGTTCAAGTCGCTAATGTTTTGAATGAAGATAGAGCAGTAAGAATTCTTACAAGGGCAGGTAATCAGATTGTTGAGCAAAGAACTTCAAAACACGATGAATGTTTGAAATTAATTCAACACATTTTGGAAATTGTCGAAAGCCGAAGGATTGAACCTAATGTCCTTATTCCATCTTTGAAGACAATATTAAATTTGGCACAAAGAAGTTTAAAGGAAGAGTAAGCAAGATTAGATAATTTGGACTTTTTTAAAATTAAAATAAACAGTATATTTTTGAAGTGTAAGCTTATTTACCTGAAGCTATATTACTTAATATAACATTCAAAGTATTATTGCTATTTATTGGAGAACAAATTTATGTAATTTTCACATGAAAATTGATAAATTTGTATTTCCTTATGATAATCAATTTTTGTATTTGTAGAGAGTCTCCCTGCATGATATCAAGACTTGGCTATTGGTCTTTATCCATTTTTGAAAATTGTATTGTAAATTGTAAGAATTTCTGAATACTACTACTATAAAATATAATTGCTTATCTATGTATATTCTCCCTGCATGATATCAAGACTTGGCTATAAGTCTTTATCCATTTTTGAAAATTGTATTGTAAATTGTAAGAATTTCTGAATACTACTACTATAAAATATAATTGCTTATCAATGTATATTCTCCCTGCATGATATCAAGACTTGGCTATAAGTCTCTATTCATTATGAGTATGACCCCATTTTTTTTACAAAAAGTGCCGAATTGCAACTTTGTCCCAATCTCCTTAATCAACTTTTTTTATTCTTCTTTAATTCAATTTATCTTTCTCCTAGAATATCTATTCCTTTAACAGACATAAAATCACTAATCGAGCTTTTTCAATACTCAAAATTTCATATAAATCTTTGTTATTTTTTCTCTCATCGCTTATTTTATTAAATCTACATATTTCCTCTCACATATCCCTCTTCATATATATTGGATCTCAACACTCATCTATTAGAACAATATATTTTCGCTTAATCTCATATTATTCATTAACAATCTTTCATCTTCTTATTTCTAGTTAACCTACCAATATATATATAGAATATATGCCCAATTACATATTCAGATACATTAAATTCAAGAAATTCTTCTAATATTATTCTCCTATTCATAATAAAATCATATTTAGTCTCACATCACAATTCTATCAGTTCTCCAATATCATATCATATTGGTAACATCACATATATCTCTTATAATATCACTTAAATTTGTATTTTTTTATTAATGATATTTAATTAGTTCTACATTCTATTATTATAGAGGTTTGACAAACTCATCAATAGTTAAAATCAAAATCTATTCAGAACTTTGAATCTAATGAAAATTACATTTCGATATCTTTTTGCAAGCTTAATTTTTTGTATTATCTTAAAATACATTTAGTAATGTTATGTACGTATTGAATTCAAATTATAGCGCAGTAACATGCAACTCATCTTGAGATTCACATTTCATTTTCACAATTATTGCATATATACATCAATAACATATTGTACTCATATATCTACACGACTCTAAACTCAATGACATCAAATAATGCTTGTAATATTTAAAATAATTTTTGCATTTTTGATTCTCAGCTTAACTTCTATAAATGTCACCAAAACATTTCATTCCTACCAAGAAATAATATATTAGTAATTAAGCGTTTATTACCATTGTTACTCACATCATATTAATTCATTTTTGTAATTTTTTAAATAAATGACTGGAATCATAAACCCTATGTACCCATATCAACATGTTAAAATTTCAAAGTCTGAAACTTAGTATACATTGAGTTTCATGAAATCAGATAATCTCGTAGATTTCTTAAATATTATATATTGCTGGCCAATAATGATGCAGCATGATTCTCCATCATATCAGCATTCTAAACATATCTTTATTTTGTCAATTGGCATAAATTAAGGGTGCTTTTCAGGCGATAAATGGTATTTTAGATACCTGGGTAGGGGGTCATGAAAAAGTTGCAAAAGTCAAAAATTGAGGGTAATTAATATATGCAGGTCATTTTATTTTTTTTCTTAATTACATTATATATAATAATAGATTATATGTCCAAAGCGAACAAATTGTGAATTTTTACTTTTGAATGGTATTCAAATTTACCCTCTCCTAAGAAAATGCCCCAACAATATAATTTTTTTTATATTGTTTTATTTTTTTATTTGAAGTTTGAATAAAAAACTTATTTATTTTTAATTATAATTTTAATTGAATATGCTGTTTTGTGGCTAATTTCACTTTAAATTTATGAGGTTTATAAGGATATCTTAAGATTTCTACCAATATATAACTGAGTGACATCAGTGTGAATGAATTTATAATCAACTTTAACTACAATAAGGTTTTTCTGCCGATATTTCAGACTAAGGGAATTGTATACTTGTGTGGAGCGACCAATTTCTACATTTTTAATTGTTTTATAGGCATTTATTAAGTACCAGTATTAAGAAATTAATGCTTTACGAAAGATATTTCTCAGATCCTATTTCATATCTTTATTTGATATAATTAATGAGATGTCCTAAATACTTACTTCATTCGAGCAATTTCTAGTCAATAAACAACACAATTTACTAATATTAATTTAAATCTAAAGTTTAGTATTGATGTTTCAATAAGTACAGTTTAATTGAACAGGTGAATGCCAAAAAGCTATTCAAGGATTCATTGCTTCTAATCGGTTCCGCTGTGAAACTCATGGAAAATCAAAAGAACAAAAACAACAATCTTTGAGAAGGTATATGAGTAGGGGGATGTATATTATTTTGTGGTACTCTAGATCCGTAACAATTCTTTTGCTCAGGATCCTTTTAAATATAAAAATAATCGTTTAATACTTGAATATAAGCATAATAATTACTCTTCTTCTTCAATGTGAGCATCTTCATCTTCTGGATCATCTGGTTCGCCAGTACTCTCTTCTTCCTCCTCGAGAGTCTTGGCAAGTCTGACATCTTCCTGTTCTCTGTAGATCTTAAAATTAGTATCTGTCTTGAGAAGGAAACGACTTGTGTTCTTAGCTGTGAAATCATCTTCTGGATATTCTGGGTAGTGAACATGCCACGAATTTTCACCGACAGACTTGATTTCTGCTTCATAAAGATCATAACCATTTGGATCAATAACATAGATCTGTTCTCCTGCAGTGAATGTATGGTTGACTGGCTTCTCAAAGTTTGGAATATCCTCACTCATCCCTTCTGAATTAGGCACTTTTTTACTTCATACCGCCTATGATGCTGAGTAGCAAAAATTTTACAAGTCTGAATTTAAAAACAAATTTGATTTATGCTTTCCTTTTAGATTCTCAGCATGAAATTGAATTATCAGAATCATCATTGAAATTTTTGAAAGTGAAATTTATCGATCCTGCATCGTTCAAATGGAACTTTATAAAAGTTTCACATTGTTCTTTAAAATTTTAGAAAATGATGTTTTACCTTTACTAAAATGGGTTCAAATTCGATGAAACATATCGATTGGATTGGATTACGTTCTCGAAAATATACTACAATGAGAGATGTTCTACGAGTTTCTTCAATTTATTTTTCTTTTTCAGAAGTTTTTCATGATTACGTTTGCATTCGGAATATTTCCAATTGAAATAAGCTGACATGAAAGCAACATTGGATTCTATATCATATGGAACTATCTTCTTTTAAATATTTATATCTATAGAGCATAGATTTAATGACTCTTTATCTGAATTTATAAAAAATGGCCAAACTAATAGACATTCCGAGAGAGGTACCACAATATCTATTGAAATCAGAGGCAATTTCGGAAATGAGCATTATCTCTGCGAGAAAATATTTTTGACATTTTTGTAAAGTTAAAATTTGGCATTTTTCGTTTAAAATTTCTGACAATTTATTTTTATTTTTATGGAGAAAGATCAGCAATATTTAGAATCAATTCTTTATGATTCATCACTTCCAGATGATGCAACAACTATCCTTAAAAGGTTGATAACAGTTACTTTTGATCAAGCAAAAAGATTTGATGATTTTATTGTGAAAAATTCAGAATATCAACTCAAAGTCAATAGTACTTTATCGACACTAAAACAAAGCGTTCATGATTTCGAATCAAAGATAATGTCTGCAGTTGATTCAAGAATTTATAATATAACGAATAATCAGAATGAAGTTGTCAATAAAAAAGTAAATGCAATTGAAGAATTATCGCGAAAGAATCGATCAATGATTGTTGAAACAGAACGATGGGTTACAGATAGATTAGATCTTTTCGATAAAAAATTTGATGACTTAAATGCAGATTTACGCACGACAGTTTTCAATTATCAGAAAAGGCCATCAGAAATACCATCAACATACTCAAAAGAGGAAGATAGACCTCAAATTGTTGATGGAACTGTTGATATTTCACCTTTAATCAGAGGAATTTACCGTGACTCACGCAGATTAGACAGTTTTGATGAACTTATTAGCTCGACACGTAATGATTGCAAAGAAATTGTTGATTCTGTAATTTCAATGCAAGAAAATTTAGCTCAATTCAACCATAATATCCACGATCTTTCTTTAACAGATGGAAAAATTAGTAAGCGCATAACAGATTCTGTTAATTTCTTCTTAGACAGTTTTAGTAATAATGATCAACACATTGTTGAACTATATACATTACTATCAAGGATAACTAATGCAGTACACTCATCTATTTCTGTTTCAATGGATGCTTTTGAACATGTTGAAGCAATTTTAGGACGATTATCATCAAAAATACTTCCTTCAATACCATCTCTATCAGAGTGTCAATTAGAACTATTTGGTCTCAAAGAAGAAGCTGCTGAACGTCGCTCTTTGTATGAAAGTGACAGAATTAGATTCAAAAACAGTCCTGATGCTCCGATGCCATCTCAAGCATTTAAGGATGTGAGTGTTAAGAAGCTTCATAAGAAAGGTGAAAAACCAAACTTTACAAATACTTTAGGTTTGAATGATGATACATTGAGATTTAACAAAAATATGTATGATGGCATGACAATGATGATGCTTTTAGAAAATGTATCAACAAGTATTGCTGAAATGAAACAAAAAATGCAGATTTACGAAGATGATATTACTGAATTACAAGAAACACAATCAAATAATGAAAAAAGAACAGTTGACATAGAGTATTCTGAGAGGACATTTACAAAACTTGAAGAAATGCTTTCTAAGCTTAACGCAAGAGTGTCAAATCTAGAGAAACAACCAAAAGTTTCAATTTCTTCAGCCACTTCCAGAAGCCAAATGTCAACTTTATCTAATGTTTCAACACCAAGAGAACAATCAATGGCTGAAACTCAAGTTGTTGGAATTCAATTATCAAAGAAAAGACCTTATATGTCAGCACCACAAACAGCAAGATCAGCACGTTCTAAATCATCAGCTTCTCGTGTGATGGCAGACAGAATTCCAGAGAAATTTTAGTAATAACTTTCTTTGATATTCATTTCTTTATTTAAAATGAAGAAAGATTTAATCAAAAATTACATTTTACTACTCTTCTTGCGTTGCTATTCTTTAGATTTTATTTATTTCAACTATTTTTATAGGAGTAACAATCATTTCAAATAATGAATTTGAAAGAGCTTCATCTTGCTGATAACCTACCTCAAAGTTATGGAAACTTGATTTTCATCAATAAACTTATTGTCAATAATCATAATTTCAAGTGTTTGCACAATTTGAAGAATTATGTTGTTTATTCAAAATTAAAAATTTATTATAGAGCTTTAGATACGAAATAGTTAAATATTTTTATTATCTGAATGCTATGACCAACATGCTTATAACAATGCAGACAATGGGCAATAATATATTGAGTAAGGAATCTTATCAGATATAAAAAGCCATGATAATATGGTAGATGAGGAAAAAATGTACAGAAAATATGATGTTTGTTTAGCAATCCAATTTTATGATGTTACTCAAGAAATAGTTTTTTATTGAGCACAACTTAAAACAATCACATTGATATTTGCCTCATCCTATATTATATAGAGTATCCTTGACTTGGTTACTAAATGCGATGCCAGAAAGCAGCTCCGGTAAAAATTTCGGCTTAATTTCTGAGATAATCCAGAAGCATCATTATCAAATATGGAGTGTTCAGCCAATTGCCATTTCTTTTTCAAAAATAGAATGAGTGACATCTAAAATTATTCAAATTCAAAAATGATTGAATAAAATTTTATATTACGACGATAATTTTGTAAAATTGAAATTATTAATTTTTTTTATCTCGCTCTAATATAAGTTTATGCAGCAACCAGCTTTTTTCGGAGTCACATACGGTCTCCCAAGCCAGGATGCAACTAAACTTGAGCGTTATATCAAAAATATATTCGATAATATTGACAATATACACTCATATTCGTATTATTCAGCGATTAAAACATTTCAATCATTTGTATCAGGCCAATATAGATATTGGCAAGAAATGAATGAAGGCAGTGCTTATATTCAAGAGTTATTTTTGAATTTAAGCTTCAGTAAATTACAAGAAAACACTCTCGTCTTTTTAATCGTAATGAATGCCTTATCTGAGATAGAGTTAGGAACTAAAGGTGGTCTTGCAACAAAAATCGTTAAGGATATTGCCTTAATTACGCCATCACCAAATGTTCATGTTTGGCAGCTTCTAGATCAACTCTTAGTTTGGATAACAAATCCACTTGGTGCTTCATTGCATTTAACACTACAACCATTGCGAGATTTGATTTGGAAATGGTATTTTGTCAAAAAACCGGAAACTCAGATTTCATCGCTTAATCTCTTAGATATATTCATCCGCCGATTTCCATCATACCTAAACTCGAATTTTCAAGCAACACAGAGTCTTCTTTTAAGAGCTTTGCATGAACCGGACAAAGCTGTACAAAAAGCGGCCTCTCAAGCTTTAGGATCATTCCTTAGCATTTCTCAGACACAATATGTCAATCAATCCATACTCATTTCGAAGCAAATCATGAAATCTTTTACGAATAAAACGATTCCACTCGAAGAAGGCTATGTAGTCTCAATCGCAAATTGTCTTAGGAGAGATGACGATATCCTTGGTTTTGTGCAATTCCAAGAACCTCCAATCAGCAGAATTTCATATACTCTGACAAATGATACCATCGGAGGATTTGCTTTAATAACATTAGCGTATCACACATCGCCACTTACATTTACGCAGCGCCATATTAACGCTGTTCTCGACATCTATTGCACTTTATTCGAATCTACAACTCCTCTTCCAAGGACATTGTACAAATACTTCGGCGACTTACTATTCCAGTTTGACATGCCTACGAGATACCAATACTCAAAACCAATCGAACGCCTTACCGGAATTTTGGGAAGACAAATTTCTGACAAATATTCAGTTTACGGATTCCTTTCTGTTGCTACTCCGAAGACTGAAGCGTTTATTAAACTCAAAACTACCATCAGCAACCATTTATTTTCGAAATTAGTCGCAAATGGCCTCGGAAAGTTCTGTTTGAGGTATCCAAAGGATTCTCCTGATATCCATGCATTAATTATTCAAAGTCTCAACATGATTTTGCTTACTTGCACCAATACAACGAAACTTAAACATTCATTCAGAACATTAGCTTGTTTTGAGTTCAGAAGAGACGAAGTAGAAACAGAAGTTTTGATGCAGTACTCGAAAGCCCTCAAGAGCAATGACGTAAGGCTCAGAGAACAAACAATTAATTTCTTCTTATCTCAACAAAGGATTTTCCCTGAAATCAAACAACGTATTGTTGCTTTCGTAGCTGCAGAACCTTCACCAGCACTAAGAAACTACACTCTTTCCAACCTTTTGGCGACACCTGTTGATTCTCCACTCATCCAGCCATTGTTTGCACTTCTTCATGATGCAAATGCCGCTGTTCGCAAGACGGCCTTGCAGAAACTCTCAAGTATCAACAATACAGAAGAAGCTATTACTTCATTTATCTCGGAATTAGTGAGAAACCTTCAGAATTCAGAGAAACTCGATAAGAGAACAATTAACAATCTCTTAAATGCCGCTGAATTCACTCCACAATCACTTATTCCGTTCAGATCTTTCTTGATGGATGTCGTAATTAAGTCATCCAAGCAATCCTCGTCATCATTGAGGTTACTATCCAAACTAGTGGATAAAACAGAGACAGATTCAGTTCTTCCGCGCATCGTAGAACACATTTCTCAATCATTGACATTGCATTCAACGAATAACAGACTTTCTGCTGTGTTGGATCTTCTCATTGCAACACTCAGAAACTCTTCGTTACGTAATGATATGAGAATTAAGTACTCAAACGTCATTATGAAGTTAATGGCACTCGCAGATGGCGTAGAAGACAAAGAAACACGTATCAAATTACTCGAAGCGTTAACAGAAATCGCAATTATCGGTAAACATGAGATGTTGACTTGGTCGATCGAAACAACTCAAAATTTGCCAAGCCAACCAGTACCTTATCCGACATCTGCTGTTGCATCAATGCCAGTACTGTCTGCTTTGTCTGCAAATACAAGTTTTGGCATCGTTTTGAACGTTTTAACTGATTCATCGCTTGTTGCTTTACATCCTAAGGCGATTGATTCATTGTTGCTCGTTCTTAAGAGCCATAGAATACTGAATCCGCAGTTCGAAGACTATTTGGCCAATGTTCTCAGGTCAATGATCTTAGAAGCAGATAATTCAGCGACAGTATCAATTATTTTGCATAACCTTTCAGTTTTTATCACCATTCTTGGCAATAAGTTCGCACCAATCATTCCTCCTCTCATAGATTTGATCTGTACAAACTGGGGAAGATTGGAAAGCGGTTTGATTTTGAGAGCTTTACAATGGATGGCATTCAGAATTTCTGAACTATTAAGTCCATACTTAGTACGTATTACAAATGTCATTTTGAGCTCATTGCCACTGTTGCCGGCGAAGGCAGCTGATGATGTATTTTCTATTTACATCTCAATGGGCTCCATGATGAAAGAAGTTGACTACATATTAGTTCCTTCACTTCTCAACTGGCTGGAAGTCAATTTCGCTGATACTTTCCTCAGTGAACAAGTTATTCAGAAATTATTAACAATTCTGAACGAAGTAGGAACAGAAAGGTATGTATCCGAAGTTATCAGAACATTGATTATCGTTTGCACCCAAAATAAGTCATTGCAGACGAAATCAATTGATGTCTTAATTCTTTTGGCCGCAAGACAAAGGAACGAATTCATTTTATTCCTTCCTGAAATTGTTCCTGTATTTAACCTCTCAAACAACTCGAATATGGATATTATTATGAGATCAATCACTTCTGGCGTTGAACTCCCACAGTTCATCACAGAATCCTACAAGTCAACAACAAGAGAAGCCAAGATCTCTCGTTGTTCCTCAGCAGCAGCCCTTGAACGCTTTGTTTACATTAAACCATCGAATTTCAGATTGCCAAAGACAGAATGGGATGCAGCTGAATGGTCCCACTGGGCAGATGAAGTCGTTCAAGCCATTATTTTGTCTTCTCCGCTCAGATCTTCTTCAGCATGTGGCACATTGAGCGAACACAACGCAAATGTTAGATCCCAGCTCTTCCCAATCTCATTTGCAGCATCAATAGCCACAAGTAACGATCCAGATCTCCAACAAGCCCTTCACAACATCATAATGTCCAAAGATGTTCCAGATTACATCCTCAAAAACGCTCTAAACTCAGTAGATCTTCTTGATATTGCCAATTTCAAGGTAGATCTCGATATGACAATCCTCGCAAACAGAGCAATGAAGGCAGGATTGTTACAACAAGCGTTGAGATACGCAGAAACACTTTACGAGAAAAATCCAACAGATAACGTTGAGAATTTAGTTCTTCTCTACCAAATGCTTGGATTTCCATTCGCTGCAAACGCCGCCTTACGCAAATTCAACGCTCCAGAACTACACGACAACGTTGCAATACACTTAGGATTCTGGGAAGACGCGTTGGCCAGTTACGAAAGGAGAATTGAACAAGGCGAAACAGGCCAGGACATCATCGAAGGACAAATGAAGTGTTTGACAGGATTGAACAGATTCCAAGATTTGGAAGTCATCGCTCAGAAGACGGACAACGAGTTCTACAAAGCTGTTGCTGCTTTACACATGTTCAATGATGAAGCTCTCAAGAAAGCTGTTTCTAAACTCGATCCTCCGAATGATTCAACATCATTCTATTACGCGTTCAAAGCTGTTTTAGATCAGGATTATTTGGGAGCTCAGAAATTAATTGAAATGATGTTGACTCAAAAAGCTCCAAAGATCACTTCACTTATTGCAAATGATTACGAAAGAGCATATAATCATTTCGCTGATTACTGTATATTAACAGAACTCTTCAATGTCACGAAGATTTTGATAAACAGAGCTCATAATTTCATTGATCCTTCCTATGAAAATTCCATCACAAAATCTTGGATGTTTAAGTTCGAGCAGTTACATGATTCTCCACTCCACATGCTCGAAATGTTGAGAGTAGAGAGTTTCATTCTCGGTCCAGAACAGATGCAGCCATTCTGGGTCAAATTCATCCATTACACGGCTAACGACAAAAACGCGCAAATCAGGAATTTGGCTTTAGGACACATCATCAACCAAAATGATACAGAACTTAAGTACACAATGGCCGAAGTCATCAGATACGAAGGAAACCATCCAAAGAGTTGCCAGACATTGCATCAGTTGATTAATTTGAGTCCAAACTCTCCATTGACAGACAAATGGCAGAGAAAACTCGGCCAATGGTATTTGGAAGACAACGATTTGATACAAGCAGAAGAGATATTGAAGAGATCAACAATTCCTTTCAAAGACGATTCGAACACATTGTTGTTGTATGCGAAAGTTTGTTTCCAATTATTCGAAGGACAGAGAGACAACGAATCTTACTTGGAAAGAGCAATCGAAGCAAACTTAACAGCATTCAGATTAGCTCCTGTACAAGCAAGCCAATACATTCAACACATCGCAACATTGTTGTTCCAAAGAGGACATCCTAAAGTGTTGAATTCTTTCCGCAAATTCATTCCAAGAATTCCAACAAGTTGCTGGATCGATTTGCTTTCACAAATCATTGCAAGATTAGGTGCAAGTGGCGGATTGAGACAGATCATGGAAGATTTGGTCACAAGAATAGGAAAGGAATATCCAAACCAAGCTCTTTACGCATTGATTGTCCAATACAGATCAAAGGAAACAGAGAAACAACAGCAATCATCAGAGTTAATTTCAAATCTCAGACAAAGTTATCCAACAGTTGTCAGCGGAATTTTGAATTTAACTTACGAATTGATCAGAATTGGAACGAGCTGGTTCGAGATTTGGACACAAGCTCTCGAAGAAACATCAAAGATGTATGATCACGTGAAAGCAGCCAATATTTTGTTGCCTCTTCACGCTGTCATTGAAAAACCACCAGAAACAATGTTTGAAGTTTCTTTCGCTGCACAGTTCGGAAGTGTTTTACTCCAGGCACATTCACTTCTTGACGCGTTTTTGAATGACCACGATGAGGACGCTTACAACAGAGCATGGTCCATTTATGTCCCTGTTCTGAAGAAAGTCAGACTCATCGTTCAAAGAGTTAAGAACATCCCATTGAACGAAGTTTCGCCACTTTTATCTCAATTGAAAGGATCTGACACTGTTGTTCCAGGTCACTTCGATCAGACAATTCACAGTGTTGACAAACAATTGATTGTCGTTGAATCGAAGCAGAGACCTCGCAGAGTCACATTGAGAACAAACGAAGGAAATTCGATTGATTTCCTTCTGAAAGCGAACGAAGACACGAGATTGGATAAAAGAATCATGCAACTCTTTGATTTCATCAACTCCGCGATCGAGAGAGCTCCTGACAGACCAAGAAGACTCAGAATTATTCTATACAAAGTAATTCCAATCACAAACAAAGTTGGTTTGATCGGATGGGTCAACAACTGCCAGACTCTTTCATTAGTTATTTCCCAGTACAGAGAACCACGTGGAGTTCCATCATTGGCTGAATACGAAGCCATTGTTAAAGAGTGCCCAGATTTCGATAAATTAAGCGCAACAATGGATGACGATGAATTGGTCAGATTGTTCCATATTGGTGTATCAATAACACCAGGAAATGAACTTAAAGACGCTTTGTTCATTATGTCATCGGATTCAAGCCATTGGTTGAAGAGAAGAGCTCTTTTCACAGAGAGTTTAGCTTCAACATCAATGGCTGGATTCATCCTCGGATTGGGAGACAGACATCCAGCGAACATCATGCTGCATGATACAACAGCTAAGCTTGTTCACATCGATTTCGGAGACTGTTTCGAAGTCGCCATGAGAAGAGAAAAGTTCCAAGAAAGAGTTCCATTTAGATTAACTCGTTCTTTGGTTAACGCGTTAGGTGTCAATGGTTTGGACGGAGAGTTCACGAAAGCGTGTGAAACAATGTTAACAATCATGCGCGAGAACGGCGTCCAGATCATGGCACTCCTCGAAGCATTCATTTATGATCCTTTGCTCCAGTGGCTCATGGCAAGAAGCGACGCAGGAGAAAGACCTGAAATAGAAACAATGAAGAGAATTAAAGAGAAAATTAATGACGCAAGAGGTGTCAAACAACAGGTCGCTTCGCTCGTGGAGGCCGCTACTGATGAAAGGAATTTGGCAAGAATGTTCAGAGGCTGGTACCCATGGCTCTAGTCATATATATATATTTCTTTCATAATTATATATAGGTTTATTTTTATGTAATATTTGTTAATTTTATCTTATTTTTATCATTACCTTGAACCATGATTTTCACCATTATTATAATATTTATTATTAAAAGAAAAATTTCGAAATTTAATTCTTTTTTATGCTTTTCATTTCAATTACTTATCACATGCTTAAACACAGAAAATAAAAGCGAAATAACTTAAGAAATGAAGCTTATAGTCAATATGAAAAAGACAATAAAAAATAATAAGGTCGAAAACTTCTAACGAAAAGAAATTAAGGAAGTAATTAGTAACAAAGCTATGTAATTTTCAGTATCTATGACTCAACTTCAAATAAATATTTGCGATTTTTCAATTTTAGCACAAAAATTAAGAAAAAATGTAATCGGAGCTAACGAAATAGATTGGAACTCCATGGTTGTAAGTTTTTACTTAAATTTTCGAGTTTTTCTTTTAATATTTCATATTAATTTTAAATTTTTATTCGATTTTTGGAGAGTTCACTTGCCGTTAGGAAATCGGGTTATATATGCTGTAATGATTACGGGAAATAATTTAAATTATGTTTTTGTTTGGAAGTAAATTCATTTCATAAGAAATTTGAGTTTGACAGTAATTTTATCGAGGATAACATCGAAAATATCATTTACTGACAATAAAAGCTTTCCTTCCAATAAACTTTGGATACATTAACGTTAGTGATTTCAAATTGAAGTTTTTTTTTATAAATTTCTCCAACATCAACAATCATTACCTTAATACTGCTTATATTAAGTAATGATGATCGCCGCAATCAGCGACCAAAAAGAAGTTCATACGAGAAAACGATGAATTATGATTTGATAGCTGATGTAAAAAAAGTATTGTCAAATATATTTAATAGGAAACAATTCTATTAGCAATATTTTTAATTTTCGATTTGAGAGCCTTCACAATTTTGGTGAAAACTATGAAAAGCGGTTTCTTTCAAAAACATATTTATCGAATTTTTTGTGGTCCTATTTTTGGATACTAAATAATATTTTTTAATATATAAGTTCATGTCAAATTTCTTTTGAATATTGTGCTGATTCATATTGAAGTTAAATATAGCTTTAACATAATGGGGAGAAGTACCTTATACTAGTTTCTCAAAAAAAATTTGAACGGCATTTAAATTATCCCACTTTTTGAGACCTGTTGTCCAACACTAAAACCATGAAATTTCCATTAATCATAACAGTGTGAAACCACTTCTCCCAAATCGTTTCAAATTTTATTTCAATGATATCAATTTTCAATATCATCGTTTCCGCCTTGAAATTAGAATAGCACCACATAACGGTACAATCCGAAATATCCAGAATTATTGATCTTTGGCTGATTCAATTGAAGGCGCACACAAACACTATTCAATTTTCATTTTGCATTAATTGCAGACAGAAAGACAGAATGGTCATACCTAATCATTCCCAAGAACTTGCTGAGGCATATCAAGAAATGCAAGAAAAGATAGCTTCAATGACCGAGAAGGATGTAGATGACACTTACAATTTACTCCAAAAACTCAACTTCTTCAGCTCTGAGTCCAAGGTTTATGAACTCATCAAGGAGATATTCTATATCGCCATGATTAGAATCGACATGTACAACACCTTGGCCAAATTGGTTGTTTACATCAATGACAAGTTCATTGATTCTGACAAGATCATCCCAGTTAAGGATCTTTGCTTGAACATTGCATTGGATCCCATCAAAGATGATCAGTACTCTTGGTACAAGAAATCTTCTGATTTCAGATTTCTCCGTGCCCTCTTCAACGAAGGCTTCTTCTCCGCCCAGGATATTAGCAACGAGATCGAGGAATTTCCATCGAAGCTGAGAAACCAGAAATTCCTTCTTTCTATTTACTTTTATCCAGAACTTTACAATATCCTTCCAGAAACAGTTATTCCTGCTGATGACTATACATACGTCCATGAATCTCTTAAAGAGATCGTTGAAAACATGTACAATTACAAGTACAACGATTTCGAGACACTTAGAGAAGTATTAGAGAATGGATACTCAAAGGATTCATGCTTCTATTATCTTAAGTATGATGATTTCGATAGATTCTGCCACTTCCTTCCTCCACATTTTAATCCAAAGATGACAGTTCCATTCAATCCATTTGAAACTCATCCAGAACTTGTTGGAGCACCAATCATCAATGTTGCAGCATTCTATGGCTCTGTTCAATCCTTCAGATCCATCTTCCAGCTTGGTGCTGAAACTCCATTTACAATGAGTTACGCTGTTGCAGGCGGATGCATTGAAATCGTCAGAATACTTTATTCCTACAAGTGCTCCTTCGAAAATGTCCTCCCAATGTCAGTTCTTTATCGCCAGAACGCACTTTTCAATTGGGTTATTGAAGAAAACAACAATTGGGATATCGAAAAGCGTCTTAAGGAGTCATACAGGAATTCTATCGAAACAAACAACATCTACGCATTAATGAGTTTCATTAATGAAGGATATGATGTTAAAAATACAGATATCATCTCAGAAACAACATTACATACAGCTGCAAGAAATGGAAACTCCACAGTTTTCCAGATTTTAGCTGGTTTTGATGATGTTGACGTTAATGCACTTGATATCTCAGGAAATACTCCATTAAGAGTTGCTGTTGATAACGGAAAGCACTTCTTTGTTACAGATATTAACGAAATTGTTAAGATCGAACCAAACTGCCACGGATCTCTTCTCTTCACACCACTTCATCTTGCTGTTCAGCAGGATAATCTCCATTTGGTTGAAGCCCTCTTGAAATGCAAAGGAATCAATGTAAACTTCCAAAATAAATTCGGAAGTACCCCACTTTCGATGGCAAAATCGGAATCAATTCGCAAAGTACTTCTTAGTGCTGGTGCAATTTGATTTTTTTTATAAATATTGATATATATGTGTTTTTTATTATTAATTGATTATCTTTTTTTTATTTCCTTTTTGACTAGAACAAAATTTGTAATGCATGAAAAATAGCGTGACTTCATTTTTGACAGTTTACAAATGTAAAGTGTTGCGTCCTTAAAAACTTGGAAATATATACATTCATGAATTATCTTGTATATTAATTGAAAATCCATAAAACCCTAACAATATTTTTTCTTAAGGATACCCTTACGTGTCAGATTTTTTGCGCATACGAAGAAGTCATGCTAGACATGAGCTATAAACCTGAAATTTTAGCAACATATTTAAAACTTTTTAAACTACAATACATTTTAATATTCAAGAACAAAAATATTCTTTTTAGAAATTACATAATTATTTTATGTGAAATCTATATAAAAACATATTTTGCGAGCGTAACTTTTTTCTTTATAAGCACCTTATATGACTGATAAACTGTGAAGGCACATAATTGTTAATTCATAGAGTTGATATGTTTCCAAAATTGAGAGGAAATTTGAAAATTGAATACCCTTTCAATTCAATTTTCAAAAGATATCAGCTCCTTCAATAATTGAAAGACGATTTTGATCATTTGCTCTTAAAACAAGTATGCCATGGAGAAAAAAGTTACGCTCGCAAATCTGAAATATAACTATCATATAAAAAAATTAAATTTCTAATTTTTTACTCTATAGATATTATTGGCCATTTGTGTAATGCATAAAAGTTTATGTCATATGCATACATTTGGAAGTATGGGAGACGAGGGAAATTACTTCTATGAGGCACTAGGATTTTTAAAAATTTCTCTATCGGACTCACCGTTCAATTTCTCGAAAATTAAAAAAAATCAATAATAGCTAAAATGTATTATGCATAACAAATTTTAATGTTACACGGTATTTTTTGAACTTCATGACATGAATTTTCTTTATATTATTTTTTTTTTTTGGATTTTCTATGATTTATGCGATAGGCTGGAACAACATTGTAAGTGCAATGATATCATTTATAGAGAAATCTAAAACTTCAGCATTCAGAACTCGCAACCACAAAAATATTCATTTGCTAAGTAAGTAAAGTTGATTAAGTTCGACACTTAGCTTTTATACGTAAAACCAAGTGTGTATTGTTATTTCTTGTTAAATTATTGAGAAAAAAATAAATTGTAAGAGAAACGATACTGATTATTGAAATAATATTGAGGGTAGCTGCAGATTTCTTCATTAACATGCCGGAAATTTGTTAATCTTGGTTTTCTATCATAAAATCTGTCGAAGAATCTAAAAACGGAGATATGAAATAGAGATCATGTAAATCTACAGTATCCTGTCAGAAAAATAGACTAAGCATGTAACCCTTTTTTGGTCATAAACACTTTTTACCACTTAGTCATACAGATGATCATGAAATTTAAACGAGCACTTTTTGTCAGAATTTATTCTTTTACAAAGACAGAAGATTTTAGTATTATTTAATATTAGTGCTGTAGCAAAATTCAAAAAACGGTGAAAATTCAGTGAATTTGTGAATTCACATTTTTTTTCGACATTTTTCTTGATATATCCATGCACATTAAGAACACAGCTTTGATACGCTTAAAAAAGCATATTTTATATGAAATTGTTAAAGAAATAAACAATTTATATAAAAATTGCACTTATGGGCAGTTTAGATATATAATTTATATATAACATATATACAAGTCCATAGACAAAGTGCAATAACTACAATGTTGTAGAAAATTACAGCAGAAATACTGACTTTTTGAAGGATAATAAGAATTCTTCTAAATGTTGTATTTTTATAATTTGATTGATTTTTTTTACTATTTCATTAATCTTTTATGAATAATAATTATTTTTAATATATGTGCTATTAAAATTTCAAATTTTGACTAATATATCTAAGTTATCTGAACGAAACATTTAGAAAATATCATACTTACATTGAAATAGCAAGTAGAGCATATTAATAGCAAGTTTCTTGGCTTTATATCTATCATCTATTGTTGTTTGATCAAACAAAATTCACTCTATTATATGGTGTCAATTAATTAAAACAATTTTTAATAGTTATTTATTTAGTGCGAATAAGTGCAAACTCATAAATGAATAACTTAATAGTAGAAATGAATTATCTGATATAAATCTCACATTGTGTCCATCAGAAATACTTTAATTGCATACGCATAACTATTAGTAATACGTCTGGAGTGTCAATTAATAACAATCCCACAACAAGTAAAATTCAGATTTTTATTAAACTTATTTTTTCCTAAAAGTTTTCTCAAATTACTATATATACATATGTGGATAAAATAATAGTAATATTGTAAAAAATTAGATAATTTTTTTTATTTGAGAACCTCTCAAAAGTTCATTCAATTTATCAATTGTTTCAGTTTGATGTATATTCATTTCTGGAGCCTAAAACTTTAGCAATCATGACAATATCATATTCTCTTTCTAACTACGCAATGTAAGGGTATCCTTAAAAAAACTATAAAAATATAAATAAAATTAATCGTTAAATAAAAATATTTGATATTAGAATTTTATTGGAAAAATAAAAAACTTAATATTTTAAAGAAATACTTAAATACTTGAATGTTTTAACTTTTACATTATCATATAGACTCTCAAATTATTAGCCATTTTGGCTGAGAACTATGGTCTGCGAGGTACATAGATAGAATCAGTACCTCGCAGACTATAATTCTCTATATGGCGCCGAAAATTTTTGGTGAAATGCGACGACATTTCACCAAAAATTTTTCGGCGCCATAGGAAGAATTGGAGGGTGTGAGATACTATTACATGCTATAGTACTCACACCCTCCAACTCCCAATCAAAATCGCATAAAATTTGCTACTTATCTTCAGATTACCTCCCATTATAAAATATATCATTGCTATCTCATCGTACTATATTTCCACCCTATTGTATTTAAAAATATAAAATTTTTTGATAATATATTTTTATATCTTGAATTTTCAAACAATATATTCACAGATAATATAATGGGAAATCTATCTCAACCTAGCCTTAAAGTACCAAACTCCTGCTTGCATTCTCACTCACAAATATTAAACACCCATCTCCAAAAAACTAAATTCTTCACAATTTTTTTAAAATTGAGAACATAAAAAACGTATGCATTCAATAATTTAAGATACTAACAAATATTAAAAACTTCAAAATATCAGATATTAACGTTTTTCAATTAAAAAAAATATCATTTTGCTTTTCAATTCGAACATAAATCGTAAATATTTTTAATTAATATCTGATTTACAGCATTATTATCCATTTATAAATCTGACAAATAAATGACAAAACCATCATAAATAATGTCACTTTTTGTCAAAAGTGAAGTCACGCTATTTTTCATGCACAACAACTAGAACAAAATTTTCATTCCGTATTATCACAAAAATTCAGAGAAATTTTAAGTTTACACGGAAGGATTAATAATAATCACTTCATGGAAAAGCAAATTCACGTAATTAGCAATAATGAGATCGAAACAATGCTACTTGGAACAGGGATGACGCGTCAAATTAACTATATGTTGATTCGTGATCAAGTTACTTTCAAACCAAGTCAATACGAAAATTATGTTATTTTAATTTCGAATGATGAATCAAAGCCACTAGCCAGATTAGCTGAGATAATCAATAAAGTTTGCAAATCGAATATTACAATAAAAGATCTTCAAGAAATAAAAGAGATGCAAAAAATAACGCCTTTCACTCCAATGAAATTTGATCCTCCACCACCATATAAATTACCAAATCAAAGTTCCATTGATAATTCTAATAGTGATGCCAATAAAACAGAAGGAAACAATATAGAACCATATAAACCAAAAATAGAGAAACCATCACACCAAGTACAGATTTCTAAGAATACTGCAAATCCATTAATAGAAAAATCTAGTACCCAAGAGCAGCAAAATTTAATAAATATTGCAATAAATCCGAAAACTGAAGTAGATTCACCAAAACAAGAACAACCCACTGATAAAGTCATCCAGCCTAATACATCTGAAGAAGTTGCTCAAAAATCAGAAAATAATCAACAATCAAAACCTGTTGAAATAGAAAAACCAGAAGAAGAAAAGAAAGAAACTCCATTAATTATCAATACTGAGGCTGAAGGTCCTAAACCAGAGACAATTCCTCCGACAAAATCAGAAATTACAGAAACACCTGTCGAGGAAACGAAAGAGGTACAAGAAAATAGCCAAGAAAATAATTTAGCTGACCTTGGTGATCTTTTTTCAGAAAATTTCGAAAATCCAGCTGCTTCAAATTCTCAAACAACCACAACTGAAGAAAATAAAGAATCAGTTGCTCCTAAACTGGAAGATCTTATCAAGAAAAAAGATCCACCAGCTCCAGTGCCATTAGATCAAAATAAACAACCAAATAATTCCAAACTTGAAATTAAACCTCAAATTAAAACGGAATTGAATAAAGAAGATAGTTCAGAAGATTGGGATTCAGACACTGATGAAGATACATTCACTCCTCCAGATTTTGATCTTAAGATTAAAGATGATAAAATCAAAGTGTTAAGTAGTCAGAAATACTATCAGGAATTTATTAATCACATAGCTCAGAAATTGGGGACTGATCTAAATGACCTCAGCAATCTTAGGAAAGTTGTATTTCTCTAAGAACAGTGCTGACTACTTTGTTTTATATGAATTTTCAACCATATTTGTTTTTTTTAGATTGAATGACAATTATTTTCACCCATATTGTCGCTAACGAATTATAAAGGATTAAATATATCATTGTACCTAATTTGTCACTTTTATTTCAAATTTTCAATGCATTCAAATGTTATACAAAAATGATTTTATCAGCGACATAAATATTTAAGGATTATGCGAATAATTATTTTTTGTGGATCTGAAAATTTAATTACAGTGAATGCTATTTATTCTTTTATCCATTGTAGGATCAGTTCCAACATACACTGTTAATGACAGAACATTGATCATTGATGGAGATGGCATCATTGAGCAAAATGATGTTCAGAAAAACATTCCTTCAGGTTGTGAAAAAGTTATCATTCAAGGCAATGTTTCCGAAATCGGAGACTATGCCTTCAATAGTTCAACATCACTTGTTACTGTTGATGTTACCGCTCCAATTGTTAGAATTGGAAACGGTTCTTTCTTCCACTGTAATAAGTTAGTCAATTTCACCAACCCACCAACATGCGAATTCGTTGGTGACAGTGCTTTCAGATTTGGCTACTCATTAGTCACTTTCTTATCCACAAAAACAACATATTACTACGGTAAATACTGTTTTGATTCAGATGAAGCACTCCAAAGATTTGATGTCTTTGAACATCCGAATGCAACAGATCCAACAGGAGTCGTTCAGATAGGTTATAAGTGCTTCTTTAGCTGCAAACATTTAGTCGAATTATTCTTACCGCCTCTCACCACAATAATTGACGACCACGCTTTCTACAACTGTGAGGCTATTGTTAATGCCTCAATTCCACTTACAATTAGATCTATTGGTAAGTTTTCCTTCTTCAATTGCAAGGGATTTACAGATCTCGAGTTTCCAAACGTTGAAACTGTCAAAGCAGATGCTTTTGCTTCATGCGAGCGCTTAACAAACATCACTTTCGGTGCAGGTTTGACAATCTTAGATGAATATGTCTTCTTAGACTGCGAATCCCTCCAGTACGTCAATGGAATCTCCAATGTTAAAGAGATAAGAGAGGGCGCATTCAAAGATTGTGATTTATTGAGAGGTTTCACAATTCCAGATGGAGTAGAAGTTATCTCGACAAAAGCATTCTCAAAGTCAGCAATTACCACAATTATAATACCACCATCAGTGAGGATGATTGGTCCGAACGCCTTCTCATCTTGTTCCCAATTAACAACCGTTAACTTTTCCAGTGGATCAAATGTTGAATACATTGCTGACTTTGCATTCAAAGACTGTGTTAACCTTACATCATTTGATTTCGGATCTAAACTTACTAAGATCGGAAAATTAGCTTTTACAAACACAGCTTTGAAGTCAATTACCATTGCAGCAAGTGTTACATCAATTGATTCCACAGCATTCTCAGATATCAGCACTATTTCTGAGATCAAAGTTGACGCAAGCAATCAATATTACGTCAATGGTGCCTGTGGAGCTGTTTACAGCAAAGACAAGACTTCACTCTGCTGGTTCATTCCAACATACACAGGAGAATTCAAGTACGAACAAGAGTTGACAACAATCATGCAGTACGCATTCTCTGGTGCAACAATTTCAGAAGTTTCCATTCCAGAGTCAGTTACAACAATTGAAAAAGATGCATTTGCATCATCTTTGATCCAAACAATCAAAGTTCCAGGCAAATTCAAATAAATTCCAGAATACTTCGCTATCAAGTCTGAAAACTTAGTCAATTTAGTTCTTAACGAAGGAATCACAACAATTGGAAACAGCTCATTTGCAGATTGCACAAAATTAGTTGAAGTTAAACTTCCAAGTTCATTGCAGTCACTTTCTCATTATTCATTCAGAGGCTGCACATCTCTCAAGGAAATCAACTTAGAGAATGTTAGTAGATTAGGATTATCAGTTTTCGGTGGATGCACTTCATTAGAGAGAGTCAGTATTCCATCTGCAATCAGAAGATTATCTAACTATTTGTTCAGTGGATGCACATCACTTTATGAAGTCACATTAAATGATATGATCACATCAATTGGAGCCGGATGCTTCCAACAATGCACTGCACTTAAGAGTATCACATTACCAAAGTCTCTTAAGAGAATTAACAAACAAGCATTCACTCAGTCTTCAATCCAGAACTTGATCATTCCAGAAAATGTTTCTAAAATTGTTGGTGAAGCTTTCTTGAACATGCCAGAGTTGGAAACAATTGTTTTCAATGGAGTTATCAACTCAATTGAAGAATTCCCATTCGCTTACTGTCCTAAATTACGCAGTATCACTTTCCTTAATAACATTATTAATGCATCAGATTACTTCCTTGGCGATGAAGTCGAAGCATTAAGAGAGTTTATTTATTGTGGAAATGATGAAGTCAAGGGTGATTTCTTATACAAGTACGCTGGAACAGAAGGTTTCGTTGCTTCTGTCGGTGATTACTACAAACATGAAAAAATCGGAGGAATCACTGCAAAAGTAACATCACTTTGCCATTCACCATACGTTCCAACACCTGCTCCTACACCAGCTCCTTCTCCTCTCCCAACTGAGAAACCAACTCCAAATCCAACAGAGAAACCAACACCAAATCCAACTGAAGAGCCTAAGCCACAAACTCCAACAGAAAAACCAGCAAATTCTAAACGCAGAGTAGTAGTAATCACTTCATCAGCAGTTGGAGGAGCAATATTATTAATAGTTATAATTGTTATCATTGTTGTTGTATTTACAAAGAAATCTGTTTGGAGAAAGAAAGAGACATTAACAGAATCTCTTTTAACACAGACAGTTTAAAGTTTTATGTATTACAATTAAATGAAGATGATTTTTTTTTATGAAAAGATATTGAAGAAGTTGCAGATAACAACATAAAACCTGTTAAATGTTTGCCTAAGAAAAACTAATTAAACTTTTGTTTACGTTCGATTTTACATTTTTTCCCCTCTACCGATATTCAGGACGATAGGTATCGCTTGGTCGAGTCATTGTGTAAAACTAAGATAGGCACTAAATATGATCCTCATCTATTTTTTCGCTTTTGGATTGGTTCTGTCAATTTGTCAGATGGTGGATCCCGAAAATTTCTGAAAAATGATAATCATTATAATCCAATTAATGTGAGAATGTTTACAATTTTATTCAAAATTGAAAAGAAGTTTTCTAACTCAATTCTTTGATTTACATCAATTCTGATTATCATTCATGGTAGAATTGCTTGCAGAGAACCATTTATGGAGCAAAATTTTATCATTAGATAATGGAAATGTTGTAGATATACCTGAGTTACAGGTATTGGTTCAATCAAACACTTTCCCAAGTATTTCAGAATCTGAAATCTCTCAGTTTTCAAAAGGATTCAGTACAATCGGGTCAGGCGTTGCTGCAATTAAGAATTTAGATTATCCATTTGTATTTAAGCCAGAAATACTACAGCAGATGATGAAATATTCTGATATAGAAGTTATTGCACCAGATTTTGTTATTTCGTACTTTCTAAATTCATATATAGCATGGTCTATTGGGTTTTTGGAAGGCAAGTATATTACAGAATTCTATATTTTACTTGATGCCTTAAATTTTCTCATTGAATCCAAGAATGAACACATTATTTCACATGCAAAACACTTAGCATCATCAGCATTTTACCATGCTTTCACGCATTTCGCCAACGAATCGCCTACTTCTGATTTTACAAAATTAATTTCTCCAATTCGTGACTTTTACATCGCAAACACCGATCTTACAGAGAGTTCATATGATCTTATTATCAAACTTGCTGCAATTTTGATATCTCCTTCAGATACAAAATTAAATATTCAAGCTGCTGAATATCTCTCAGGTATTGCAAGTATGATTGAGTCCAATCCAAATTTCCCGGGTTCTATTATCCTTAGCATCCAATTACTCATTGAAAAGTCCCTTCTTTTCCTAGATAAATCAAGTTTAAGTTTTCATCTGAGATTTAGCGAATCTCTGAACACAATGGCTCTCATGGAATCTCTTGAGAAGTTTTCGGATAATATCGATCAGTTGTTCAACTCCAGCACCGAAAAAATGGAAATTCCGCCTCCTCTTCCAGATATAATTGCAAATGTCCCTGCAACAGAGAGTTTTACAAAACTTGAGTGGGTTTCCCATCTCACTTTTGAAAGCGAAATGACATTACCGGAGTTTCCTTCAAATTTATTGACAAATAAAAAATGTATCGATATTATATACCAAGACTTCGGAGAAAGGCTACTAATGATCTCAGAACTGGTCATTGCTGATCCTGTTATATCCAAAAACTTCATGGCAGCTTGGGTTAACAGAATTTGTGGATCAAATCGTCCTTACAAGTACTACGATACACTTGCGGCCTTCGTAATACTTATAGAAACTACAAAACTCGAAATAGACTACGCTCCGTCCATTACTTCTCTATTTCTTTCCCCGATATTTGATGATCGCGTTTCAATCTTCTACAACTCGGAATTATCACAACAGGTCAACGTAATTAGACAAAATGTCATTGATTTCTACCTCGAACTCCCCAATTATTTGGAATTATTGTACTCAACTTTGCTAATTTTGGTTCCGCACCCTCTTTGTTTCGCGGAATTCATTTATACGTTGATGTCCGAGAAGAATTTCCACAAAATACCAAGATCTTTCGCAAATAAAATTTTGCGATTATATTATTTGTACCAAAACGTTGAAGATCTCAATATTGAGCAGCTTCGTCGTGTAAATATTGCAAGGGCATCATTATTGTTCGCAATTAACGAGTATTTGTCGAAACCCGGATATGAAGAATTAATTTCGGATTTAGAATTCGTTACAAACTTCAGAGCCCTTGTTTATGAAGACCCTGTTCGATGGTTCGCCCTTAAATACTTGTTTATGTACAAAGACAACTCAATGGTCAGTTTATGCATAAATGAGCTTTTCGCCTGTTTCTTTTCGGTCTCTCCACAGCTTCCAATGAACAGAATGGTCATAGATATCCTGGATTTCTGGTTTAAACTCGAACAAACCGACAAAAAGAATTTATATTGTTTGCATATTCATTTGTTGATCAAATGGATCAAAGAAATACCTTTATCACAATATTCCAATCAATATATCTTGAAATCTTTGGATATAATAAGAAATTCTGTTGACGGAAAAATTAAAAAACAATTAAGAAACGAAATCTATGAAATTGTCACAGAAAAGTTCCAAAACTATGATGATGACCTCTGTATAACTTTGTTTTCATTTGTTGCTTCCGAAAAAATTGGGAAAAATAATTTAATTTTTAATTTCAGAAATCCGAAGTTTCTTCATACGATGTTAAAGATATTTAGCACAGGAAATGTTAGTTTGTTCCTAGATATCCTTCAAAAGAACCTGTTCGAGAGCCAAATCAAAAGATTAGAATGTAGAGATTCAAAATTTGACATCGAATTAGTTGATACACTTTTAAATTGGATTGATAATAATTCACATACGAAAGAAGATGTAATAATGATATTAAATACAATAGAACTCATTACATCAGGTGGTTGTTCATCAGCATTTGTTTATAAGTTTATTTCAACACTATGTCCGAAAGAAGGAAAATTTAGAGCTCCTTATTTTGACACAATTTTCACTTTTTTTGAAAATCTTGTCAATAAATATTCATTTGAACCTGGTGCTTATGTTCCTGTTACTTACAAGACAATCTCATCATGTTTTGGATTCGATAACAAGATGATAACTGATGGATTTACTGTTGCTTTCTGGTTGTACATCGAAGACAAAGGAAATATGGATTTCAGAATTTTGACAATGACAGATATGTCTGCTGATAAAATAGAAATTAGTGTTTCTGGTCAAATAATGAGAGTTGAGTTCAAAAAATCAAAATTCGTTATTGACCAAAAATTTGATTTGTTGCATTGGTGCCATTGCGCATTTGTCTTCAAAAATAATATGATTAATTTTTATTTTAACGGTCAAAAACATTCTGAATCTGTTTTTAACTTGGAAAACATTTACGGAGGTGTTGATTTGATTTGGTCAAATCCGCCTTTCGAAGCTGATCTCTGTGATAACGCTGCAAGATTAGGCCAAGTCGGTTTCTACTCTGAATTGTCGCCATCAGAAATTTCTGATATTTACAATAATGGTGCAAGAGTTATCGTAAAAAGTGACAAAAGTTATTTGATAGGTTTACCTCACATTTCTAAAAATAACACTCTCAAAATGAAATTCGTGAAAAGAGAGAACTTGGATGCAAAATTCGTTGAAACTCCTCCAACTTTTAATAACGGTTTAATTCAAACTTTGAAAAGTGTCAACGGTTTGACAGTTTTAATTCCATTATTGAAATATTCCAGATTAGAAAATGACGACTATTTCGACAGGGTTATTTCATTAATTTTCAAGTTAATTAACTCAGGAAGAGAATATGAACGTGAATTTGAAAATGATTTTGGATTCGGCCAAATATCGGCGGTTTTAATGTCAGAAAAAACTTTATCATTTGATTTATATCAGAAATTTGATTTTGTCAGCCAAAAACTATTGAGTCCGAAATTGATTTCCAATTTGAATGAAAGTATTTTGTTTAATTTAGATTTGTGGTTTAAATGCAGTTCAGAAGATTTGTTGAAAATCGTCAATCTTTGGTTTGACAAGAAAATGAAAGTTCCTCTTTCTGAATTAATTCTTTCCTTAAGATCATATTTCTATGAACAAGATGTTGAAAAGGAATATCTCAAATTCCCTGAAATAAAAAGAGATGAAAATTATTTGGAAGCAAGAAAAATTATTCTTAAAATGATAAAGAAAAGAGCAGTAAGAAATGTAAATAATGTACAATTGCAGCAAATGGTAGGAATAGCTTTGACGTCGTATGATAAACAGAATGCTGTAGAAATGGTAAGTGTCTTGAAAATGATTGTTATGCAAGTTGTTGAAAAAGCAAATGTGACAATTTTTTCATGTATTTCCAATTTACAATATTTAATTGGTTGTGGAAATGAAAAGCTCGAATTTAATATTATAGAGATCTTCTGTCATGCACATGAGATGAACATGATGCAAACAATTGATCCTTACATGCATTTCACTGTTATTGCTTTGGAATTAAAACCAAATTATGGTTCTCAAAGTTTGACAGAAAAAATTTTGTCTTTGAATGATATTAACACTATTCCTTTGTTATTTGTATTGGCGCATAACAGTAACTGTTTGGAAATGCTGTTTAATAGATTAGATATCAAACAAAAACATATGCCCCATTGCTGGTATTTTGTTTTAATTTTAGTTTTGTGCAGAGAAAAGAATTTGAATGTTTTGAAAGAAGGAGCGAAATTTTTATTGAAATACATAAGGAAATATCAAGTTTTATTGAATGATATTGATACTATTGGACAGATATTTGGGGGACATGAGTTATTCATGAACCAGATATTGTTGATTTTGACTGAAAAAGGTGTTGACAAAGAATTGAATCAAACAATTGTAAATGTCTTCAAAAACAGTTTTCTAAGTAAGCCAAGTTGCGGATTATCTTCTGAATTACAAGAATTGATGGAAGAAACTTATGGAAAAGAAACAGATGAACTTGAAAACGATTTTTGCAGCTTTGATCACGCAAATCAAATCAGAATGAAATGTTCAATGTCAAACAGACAAGGAAAAATCAGAAAAACACAAAACTTAATGGCATTGAGCTTTAATTCATGGTTACAACCATTTGTAACTAAACAAACTGATTTGTATTTCGATAATATAATTAAAAACTCTTACAAACCTTTGAAAAATAAAATTTTTGGTTTGTATGTCAGTTTTGAAGGAAAATTCATTTCCAGAGAAGTTTTCGGAAGAATTTCTAAGTCATTACCTTATTTGAATGATGTTTTCTCAAGTAATTTCCAGCAGAAATCGAAGAAAGAACAACAAGAAAAATTCTTTGAAGTTGCACAAAAAATTAATTTTGAAGTAAATCCAAACGAAAGAATCAAAGAATATATTGAGAAAATTGTTAATGCATCACAAGTAATCAGTAAAAGCCTGACACCAACAGAAGATCCTGGTTTGTTCTCTGCAAGAAATTGTATCAAATTCATGGATCAAATCAAAAGAGATCAATATGAATGTGAAACAATTTATAAACGACAATTTAATTTGTTTACTGTTGATTCTGCTCCATGGGCAAGAGCTGTTTTGAGTCAGGATGGAAAGTACAGATATAAGAGAGATTCTGTTTTATGTCATGGTTTGATTCCAGTGAGAATGCGTAAAAATTATAGATTTGATAATCACGAAAGCGCGAAATATAAATATGAATCAGCAAAAGCGCAAAAACAAGTGAAATTAGATGGTGGAAAAGTACTTAAAAAGAAAACAGCTGGATTTGATTCTCAAGAATGGGAATGTGAAGTTATTTCATTAACAAAAACACAATTAGCTTTGTTGTCTATTATTGATGACTCCATTTCTATTCAGAGAAATGATTTACCAGTAAAAGTCATCAGATTCCAATCAATTCATTCTCTTTTGCTCAAAACATGGTCGCAAAAACCAACAGCAATTGAGATAATCCATGTTGATGGAAGTTCTTATTTCATTAACTTCTTGAATATTAATGCAATTGACTTTTTAACTGAAATTGAACCAGCGAAATTGTCATCAGCAAAAATCGTGATGCAAAAAGATTTCATGAGTTTCATTGCTGATTCCAATTTCACGAAAAATTGGCTTAATCATACAATCTCCAATTTCGAGTATTTGCTTTTCTTGAATTTCCTTTCTGGAAGAACATTTTCCAGTCTTTGTTTGTATCCTTTCATGCCATGGGTTTTGAAGAACTACAATTGCGAATTGGATATCAAAGACACTTCTATTTTCAGAGATTTCTCGAGACCAATAGGAAACCAAGAACCAGAAAAAGATGCAAAACTCGATGAAGATTTCAACAGATTGAAATCATTTGGAATTACTCCCTATCATTACAACTACGCGCCAATTCATCCGAGAATTGTTTGCAACTGGATGGTGAGAATGGAACCATTCACAACTATCCACATTACTCAAGGATCAAACACTTTCGATGAGCCACAGAATATTTTCGATTCGATTGTGAAAGCGAGAAAAGGAAATGATTTCCACGAATGTATCCCTGAATTCTATTTCTCGCCTGAATTCCTCAAGAACGAAAACAATTTCGATTTCGGACAAGTGAACGGAGAAAAAATTTCCGATGTTGAATTGCCGAAATGGTCAACAAGTCCATTCGATTTTATCTACAAACACAGGAGATTACTCGAGTGCAATTACGTCAGACAACACTTGAATGAATGGATTGATTTGATATTCGGATACAAACAAAAAGGAGAAGCAGCAATTCTCGCTAGAAATGTTTATCTTCCTGAGATGTATCCGGAAATTTGGAACAATGGAAATGCAAATAAAGAGCAGATTGAATTAATACATCAAACTGTTGGTCAAATGCCTCAACAATTGTTTGTTACTCCTCATCCTTCTGCAACAATAAAGCCCTTGAAAGTTCACGAAGAAAACTGGGAATACCAGTTGAGTGAAACAAGAATCGTAATGGGTCACTTGAATTCCGTGAGAAACTTGGTTTTGGCTTCTTTCGTCAACACGAAAAAAACAGGAAGAACGTTCAGAACTAAAGCCTTTTCACATGAAAAAGAAGATTACAATCTTGCTGATTTCTCTTTTAACATCAATTTCCCTGAAATCTGGTGTTATCATCCTCAAGGATATTTGTATTGTTCTGATGCTGTTACTGTTAATTTGTTCCAAGTAAAGAAACAAAGAGTTGAACAATGTTTTGTTCACAACTCTCCAATTACTGCAATGCACTGCGACACTTATAATGTTGTCATTTCTGATGCAGACTCTTGTGTTTTAGTCTTCAAATCTTCTTACATGAAAGAGCCAAGAGTAACAATCAAATGCTATAGATCTGCAATAAGAAGTGTCTTCATTCAGTCCTCTGTTTATGCAGTAAATGCTGTGATGAAAGATGGAAATTTGGTTCAAATAAACACATCAACAAAAATTGTTCACAGTGTTCATAAAGTTGAAAACAACAAAGTAATCACTTGTATTACTCCAATTTGGGGTTTATCAATTGTTTGCGAGTCAAAGGATATTCTGATTTTCGATGTAAATGGAGAGTACTTGAAGAAAGTTCCAATAGAAAAAAGAATTATATGTTTGGCGTCCGCGAGAACTCCTGATTTCTTTGACGTAATTGTGGCTGTTGATGAAGATTTTAATGTTTGGGCTTTCGATGCTTATTTTCCAGAACATAAAGTTTTGGCAGCAAAAATCCACTCGAAACCAATTCAAATTGCCATTTCAACAGAAGAAGTTTTCTTCACTATCCTTTGTGAGGATGGCTACATAAGAAGCTTCCCATTGCCTCCAAAAGCATTTTATCCTGATGGAGTTTTCGATGTTGAACCATAATTTTTATATATTTTATATATATATTTTGTATGTTTAAAATTATTTGTATTATATATTATCAAGCATTTATTATAATATTATGAAGATGATCGGGTTTAAAAAGTAATTCGACACTTTTTATTTGTCATACTATATGTATTGCTTAATAGTTATTTATATAATATGCTGCTGTATTTCCCCAACAATCAATTTCATTTGGATTGGCTCCGTGTAAAAGTAATAATTCTACAAAATCTTTTTTAGAATTGATTGCTGCAAAATTCAGAGGAGTTTGTCCATGTTTTTCTTTTACATTTAGATCTGCACCATGCGAAATAAGAAATTCTGCAAATTCTATATCATTATTACTAATTGAAAGATGAAGTGCAGAATAACCATTTGCAGAGCTGATTGCATTGATATCAGCACCTCGTGATATAAGAAACTCGACAACTTCTTTATTGTTATGAATTGTGGCAATATGAAGAGCAGTATAACCCAAATTGTCACATGCATTTAAATCCGCACCTTTATAAAGCAAAAATTCACAAAGAAGTGGGATATTAAAACATCCTGAGTAAGGAAAGCATCTACTGACATCGTTTGTTTGATCTAAGTAAATCAAAAAAGCTTGCAGATTATGGAATAAACGGCAATCATTCAAGTAAATTCTTAAACCAAAATCATTCATCAAAAAGGTTACAAAATCAACGTTGCCAGAAGCTATTGCATATTGCATGCATTCTTGTGTTGGCCTATTGTATTTCAAACATTCATGCATAATATCAGGTTTGCCTCCTAAAAATGATAACTGTAGACATAATGAGGTGATTGTGAAGTGATACTCTGATCTTAAATACTTAAAACAATCAACAGATCCATAATAGCAGCATAAATCTAGCAATGAATATTGAGTGAATTCGTTAGGGAAAAAATAGCTTTTAAGTTTTTGAAATATATCAAATCCTTCCTTCTTTGTGAATGATATAAATGATTTAACATTGTCATTCATTATTGCTATGTAAATGGTGTTTTCTTCAAATACATCTATTGGAAGATTTTTATATTCGTCATAGAAACAAGTATGGTTAACGTGATAATGGACTCCATACTCTTTAAAAATAAAACAATCAAATAGATAATTTATGCCTCCGACTTGCTTTGGATGATAATCGTCATAAATCTTTTTGAATATGGCCAAATATGACCTCAAATAGCGATTATTGTATGGAAACATATTTGATATTATCAAGATTAATTGAATTGGTGAAATTAATTTTGTTTCGAACAATTTGATTTTGATATCAATGTAAATCCTGTCAATATCGCATTCTTTGAACATATTTATCCTGTATAATGTCTTAAATATATCAATATAATCTTTATATAAATCCATAAGCTCACGACAATTGTCTATCATCATTTTATTAATTTTTTCCCATATGAAAATTTTTTCCACTTTGGAATTTTTTTCCCATATAGTTCAACTCTTAGTGGCAATAAACAGTATTTTGAAAACAATTTACAACAAAATTGAATAGTTTATGGTTTTAGAATTCTAAAATTCATCGGATTCATATATATAATTAATATTCAAACCATTTTTCAAGTAAAAAAATAAATTGGCTTAAAATTTATATAAATCTATTTTTTTATTCTCTTTGATTTGCAAATTTTCAGGTGCTGGAATAACCAGCAACCGTGTCTTTATGTACAAAATTTCAATGCTCTGAAATTTTCTGCCTTTTTTTCGGGATGGAGCGAGATGGCGGCTCACTCCTTTATTTCCGGGCTGATCCCGATGTCCCAATCACATATTGGGAAAATATGTCGGTTAAAGAGAAACAGGAATTTCTTCAATTGAGAGACCAATTTCATCAAAATCAAAAAGCATCAATGAAAGACAGACGACTAGTTTCTTTTGGTAATGAAATGCAAATGGTCTTGAAATACACAGAAAAATCCGATACATTCAGAGAAAATAAATGCATATTAATTGGAATTGCCTTTGCTGGACCTTTCATATGTGTTAATACACGTCAGTTAAAAACATTTCTCGGTCGATGTAAGTCCTCAATCAACGGCAGCTTTCAACAACTCGGATATGTTGCCCTCAGAACGAAATCCAAGGCGAGAAACTGCGTGCTATCAGTTTTACCATCATTATCGAACGAGCCAAACCTTCTTAGACAATGGTCTGTTCGATATGCTTCCGATGATGCAAAATACTGCTATATTTCTCGTTTTATGCCTTCACAATTACCAACAATTACTCCTGAGGACTTGTTTGATGAAAGGAAACAGAATTCTGCACTTCCTCAAAGGCAAATGACAACCGCAACTTCAATGCAGAATATTGCGCAGTTTTCTCGTATGAATACCGCTGTAGCACACCAGATACCGCGCGTCCCATCGGTTCCTGTTCAAAAGTCAATCCTTCCGCCGCCAATTTCGAAGCAATCGAAGAAGATGATCGAGTTCGACCTTCCTGAGGTTTCTGAGCTCGGGTTTTACGATGATACTCCCGATATGCCCGAGTTATCTACATCTTTCACTCTCGATTGCTTCAATGATGTTGATCTCTTGGATAGCAACACAAACATCGAGTGGGACTCGAAGTTGAGTGAGTTTTTGCAAGTTCCCAGATCAAGATCAGCATATTTTGAAGACATGACAGATTTAGCCCAACTATAAAGATTTTATAGAGATTATACTTCATGCAATCGTTACAATAGAGATTTATCGTCCATATTTCTACTATTTTAAGTTACAGTGTTATTTTCTGTTTGCATAAAATTTTTTTGCGATTGAAGTTTTAGGTAAATGAAGAGTTTTGATATATTTCGCTAGATATTTGTGAAATACAATAATGCTTCATTGCAGTGAAATCACTATTGTTCATCTGACCGTTTTATTTGTATAAAAAAATTATGAAACGTTTCTCAAAAACTGGAAAATCAATCACTTTTGTAAGTCCTTGAAAGAAATTAATTAAATTTGAAATATTGCACATGTGCATAAGAAACCAGATAAGATTATTTTCTATCGCTCCTCATAATTCAATCAGAAAAAGGTCGATAAAATCAATACAAAAAATATATTTGACCATACATCATCATGACAACAGAGACGAGTTCCTTCTTCAAGAAAATGACAAATATATACTTAACGACGGCAGTAGCTGACGTATTTGCTAATACAATTATCAGGGGAATTCAATGTGCAGATTGCCCGATTGATTTTGTAGATGCAGTATTACACGGCTGTCACACTGCCACAACATTTATTGCTCATCCAATAGCCGATAAAATTTTAGAAAATATTTCTCAATCATACAAATATCATTCGCAAGATGAAAATGGATGCAAAATTTATGCTTATGTAGCTGGTGGCATAGCAACTGCAGGTCTTATCACAGCAATTAACTTTCCATTGGATCAATTCCGAACTTCTCGCAAAGAAGGAAAATTCAATATGCCAAAAGCATCGGAATTCACAGGTTTCTTTGTGAATCAGGTAGGCTCTAAATTAGGATCAATGTTTGCATGCCAGATGCTAGGTTCTATTGCAGCAAAGGAATACACTAATCCATTTATCAGATGGACAAGAGATCAGGCTCTCCTTGCATCTGTAAACTTTGTGTCAACAATATTTGTTGTTCCTATTGCCCTTGTTTCTCGTAAGAATATCAAGCAGCTCTTTACCAAGTGGGTAAAGCAGTTGTATCCAAATATGATTCTTTGTGACTCAGTAGGACACTTCATGTCCCTTTCATCTTTTTAATTTCCTTTGTATTTGTATTGATTAATAAAAATTTGGTTATAAAAATATCAAATTTTCACAAATATATTAGTTAGTGCCTCCAATTAAAGCACAGTTGCTTTGGTTCAAATAATGTGTCTAACTATAGATCCAAGGTGATCTGATTTTTGCATCCCTGGGATGGACGATACACCCAAAGTGTCACCTTTTTTGGGATAACATGAATTTTAAATATCATGAGAGTTCTGCAAACCATATGCACAATATCTATTCAGCCTGACTTCTTGTATATATGAGTTAGACTTCTTAAATATTGTGCTTGGGGCGATATAAGCATTTCCGAGATTACCATCGTGCTCTATAGTATGCTACTTCTCCCTGGTTCTAGCTCAGTTCCAAGGATATTGGCGTTCAAGGATTTGGCAAGGTCCTTCCGAAGTCTCTCATTCGATGAGAGATTTCGGAAGAATCTTGCCTTAAAGTACTCCAACTCTTGTTCTTTTGTTCCTAAATAGTGAGAAAAGTTATTTGACTACTTAAGGTAGAGATTATCCGAGGTCCCTCATTTGATGAGAGGCCTCGGATAATCTCTGCCTTAAAATTGTACACTTGTAGTCCATGAGAGTGTAAGTATACATTGATAGGACAGCTTTCTTCTGAAGTCTTAGATTTGATGAGAACCTCAGAAGAAAACTGTCCTATTTTATAGTAAAAGGAGTTTCAGGAGCTCCAAAGCTCCCTTTCGTAAGGATTAGGAGCTTTGGAGCTCCTGGTTCGTAGATGTGTTTCGCATCTTTCATCAGCAAAGGACATTTACCATCTGGGACTCTGTTGATGGAGACTCAGGAGCTCCAAAGCTCCCTTTAGTAAGGATTAGAAGTTTTGAAGCTCCTGGTTCGTAGACGTGTTTCGCATCTTTCATCAGAAGAGGCCCAAATGCTAAATAGCCTCTGCTGATGAGCTTCAGGAGCTCCAAGGCTCCCTCTCGTAACGATTAGGAGCTTTGTAGCTCCTGAAGGTAAGGTAGGATTGCTCTGATCTCTAATCAGTAGATGCCATGCCTCATTATGAACTCTACTGACAAGAGATCAAGAGCTCCAAGGACTCCCTTTTTAGTTAGTGGCGTTCTCACCATTTAGTAGGATTGCTGATCCTACTAATGAAGTGATCACTTAGTATACGTTTTGAATAAATTGAATTTTTTTTAGAATTTAGTATTTTTTATAGACATCACATGTATATTATAAATACATAAATATATTCTTTAATTCAAAAAATTCAATTCGGTTTTGGGATGGGTATCCCAGCCCCAAGTATTCAATTTTATTCAATTTTTAAAGAATTTTGGGTTGGGATGCCCAGACCAAAACAAGCTTTATATTTTGATGTGTAGATACGTATGTGTGCATCATTGTTGTGTTATATATTATGTTTTTAATGAAAAAAAAATCTGATTCAAAAAAAATTATCACTAATTAGTTGATAATATAAAGAAAAAATAGATAAATTGTATGTTTTGAGAGTATTTATCCACATTCACTCATATGAATTTCATTAAATAGTGTCTTTTTAGTCCCAAATTTATTTTGAATTATTGAAATCAAAGAAAAAAAATCAGAAAAATTTCTCGAAATTTTTATTTTCAAAAAAAATTTGGATTTTATATTGAAAACTGACACTGGGAGGACGATAGGGCTGGGATTGGAGATACCCCCCTCACTTGGGAAAAATACGGATCTATAGTCTAACTGTAAATGGAAAAATGTAAATGAATCAAATATTTATAACAGTATACGGAAAAAGTGGGTCTTAAAATCATTTTGGGTCTTATTTTTAACCGCAAAATTCCCACAATTTTGAATACTTTGGCAAAAAAACTTGGAAAAACATAGCGTCTATATACTATGTATATTAAGATTTTGCAAAGTGTCAAAAAATAAAATTTTTTTTAAAAAAATTTTTAGGGAGTTCGAAAAAAGTAATGATTGTAAGAGATGGGAAGTATTTACGCTTGAAGTCGGAGTGGATATGAAAAGCATTTGTAGAGGTGCATATCTTGGTATGCAAAATTGAGATACTGTGTTGAAATCTACAAAATTCAAAATCTGACACAAGTCTCTCTGACCATATTAGACTCGTATTCTTTCTCTGTTGTATGAGATTTAATGAAAATACTTGTTAATAGATACACATTTATTTAAAAATGATATCCGTTATTAAATCATATGCTCTGTGGACGCAGAAACTTGTGTTTTCGACTTTGTAAGTTGGTAATGAGCGATACGAATGGGTCAGTTTTGTTAGTAAAGTCATCTGTGAAAAAATCGTTAATTGAACAATATGTAATAATTTTTGAAAATGAAGTAAACAGTATATTGAAATGTGCAGTATTAAGCTACTCTTTGACCTTGTAAGTTTTGATCAATTATGAAGCTGAAGGTATATTTGCAGGTAAGCAAGTTTGGGGAAAAATCTTATAGCTAAAAATAAAAATTGTATAAAATAATTATGTGGTTCATTTGCTAACGTGCTTTATTTTTGGGGTCGGAAAAACCAGGTTCGAATCCGAATACATCTTATTTTTTCTTTTTCATTATATCAATAAATTGTATTATCCTCAAGAATTATTTTAATAAGAATCAATTCGGAATTTGATCCATGAATAATATATTTCGTATTTAAATACTCATATTTTTGTAAAATAATCTTTTTGGTTATATTACAATCAAAGTACAAAACAGTTATAAGATTTTCTAATCCTAAATTCAAAATATTTGAACTTTGATCTTTAAATTTTAAACAATTCTGAGAAAGAAATATTGTTAATCGCTTAACATTCTTATGTATATAAGTTGATTATGCAGCTTTGTGTCAAAATCCAATTTTTAATACCAATCTCATTTATTGTTCAAATTATTTTTATTATTATAATCATGAGATCTGGTATTATGTGAATAACATCACATTTCAACATAAGCGTTAGTAAATTTCAAAATTGCAAAACAATCACCTCAATTTCTCTATTTATTCATAATAACTTATTTACGATATACCCCTTTAATTAGTTTCATGTATGTTAGCATGTGACAATAGATATTTGAAGTTTAAATAATGGATTGCCGAAGAAATTAACAAAAAATTCTTATATTTTTGATTTATGATCATACAAACATAAGAACTTACAACAAATATCATTATAATACATAATTACCATAGTTGTATCTCAAATTAAAATAATTATATTTTGGATATTATCTCAATAATTTTCAATTTTGCTTTATATGAGATTCAAACAGACCATTAGATACATGTTATAACCAATCAATATTTTCATAAGAATAAAAATTTTTTAGAATATTGTTTTATGTTTTTTATAATTTACAGTCTATTTGTATCTGCCTATCTTAAAATACATTTTTTGTTTGTAATTGCTCTTCCACCTATAACAATATAGAACAATTCTGAAAATTTAAATGTTTTGATATGGATAATTCAGTTATACCAAGATTGACTAAGTCTCTTGGTATGAATAGTGAACTTGAGAACATCCAATTGATTCATATTAATAAATTTGAGTCAAATTCACAAAATTATTATTAGTAATCTTAATTTATTCAATATATATGACTAAAAACAGTTTACTTGTTTCTTACAAATAGCAATCTTCTATTTATTTTTCATTGATAAAAAAAGAAAAAAAAAGAAATGTCTGGCACTTAATTCGAACTCTGGACCCCAAAAATAAAGCCAATCCGGCGGTTTTAACCATTAGACTACACCTTAATTTCATACTAAGTACATTTCACAGATATTTATGCGGCCCACCCTGTCAAAAAAATAAGACCAAAAGTGAGCTTAAGACCCAAATTTTCCGTATACTGTAAGATATTTTTTACGTAATTATGATCGTGCAACTAACCGTTTGGTATAACATTTGATGTTACTCAAGGAAACTGGATAGGAAAGTCCTGACATCGCGAAATGACAATTATAGTTTTGTTAACTCATGAAATATTGGTTATTAATATTAAATTCAAGGCATACATTGAATAAGAGAACTATGCATCGTATTACGATCAAATGAGAATTAATTTATTTTTGTTTTTTTGTAACATTTCTTTGTAACAAAAAAGTGACTTTTTATTTGAGAATCCTAGTTCCGGTTGAAATTGTTACATAATGCTGTTCTTAATTTAGAAAAAGCATATACATCCCTTATTTAGTCCATTTCCAAAGTATCTAACGATTTGGATCGAACCGTGAAAATGAATGTAAACTTTTCAATTGCTATCATTTCTTTTTCTCTATCAAATATCGATGAGTGAAAGTATTCCTTTTATTGATGAATATGGATTCTGCAATCAATGGTCCCAAAAACTTATTGACGAATATGTAAGTGAGCGTGCCACTCGCGAACAAAAACAAAGTGACGTTTGGACAAATTATATTAAAAGTGCAGGCGGAATAGAGAAAATCTATGTAAAATCTTCAAAATTCAAAAAGTTAATTCGTGCAGGAATTCCTCAAGGATTAAGACCTATGATTTGGGGTCAAATCCTTGGACTCGAAGAAAAAATCTCAAAATCTAACGATATTTATCACAGATCATATAAAATGGTTGAAGTTGTTCCCAAAAATTATCGTGATATTATTGAAAATGATCTCAAAAGAACTTTTAATGATGCAGAAAATTTATCCAAAGATATTTTGCGTAAAATCTTGATTGCTTTTGCAGTAACTCATCCTGAAATTGGTTACTGCCAATCTCTCAATTTTATTGCGGCTTTATTACTAGTTGTATTGGGTGATGAACCAGCCTACCATGCTCTATGCACAATCGTTGAAGACTTCTTACCAGCAGATTACTACACTGCAGGAATGCACGGATTTCGTGTTGATTTGCAATTATTCAATTCAATTTTACACGAAAGAACTCCAGAAGTCTGGAAACACGCAACAAAGCTCCACCACGAATGGATGCTTACAGCCTCCGGTTGGCTTCTTACAGTTTTCTCCAATTCATTTCCAATTCCTACCGTCCTTAGAATCTGGGATTCATTCCTTGTCGAAGGTCCCAAGATCATCTACAGAGTTGCCGTTGGCTTTTTGAGGATTCACCAAGAAGAATTCCTCAAAGCTCAGAAATTAAGTCAGTTTACGAATCTCCTCTCTAACTGCGAGAAGAATATGATCGATCAAGACCAATTAATGGAAATGGCCTTTGGATTGAGAGCTTTCTCTCGAAATCATCTTATCGAGCAGAGAGTTGTCGCTGAAAGAATCGTTGACACTGGTGTAGGAGAACAGCAGACTACACTCCTCCATGAAATGTTCGGAAAATTCAACATGTAAATATTTTTTTACGAATAAAGATAAATTATGTAAATTAATTTTTAAATAGCTCTTTGTTTATGCCATATGATTCGATAGAATTCTCTTTTTATCTCTGGGAATTATTTATTTGCTCAATGACAGTATAATTTAATTATATCTTACATAAAATCAATTAAATAATAGGAATAGATTTCTGTATTCTTTCCAAAAATCAAAACTTCCTAATTTCATATCTGAAATAAAAAGTGTAAAATAATTTTGATTTGATAACATGTATAAAGAATATTTTATAATTAAATAAACAATACAAACAAAATTTTATAAACAAAATAGTGTGCATGAGTTCAATTTCCCTCTTTATTTGAGAAATAAAAAGAGAAATTGAATCTAATTTCTTTCATTAATATAATAATATAAATTACTTTGTCATTATATAACTGCCTGATGAACTGTTAAAGTGGTAATGTGGAGCAGAAATATAGAAAGTCTGCTGGGTACCTTTTCCTTTCAAAGCTGTTTGTCCTCTTGGAATTACGTCAAAGTTCATGCTTTTAACTAACTCAGCTGTTTCCTTGCTAACATGGATATGGTTTACAGCTGAAGTTGATTGGAGTCTTGAAGCTACATTAATAGGATCTCCAATTATATCGAACAATGGTTTATCAGTTCCCAAAACGCCGGCAATTATTGGACCTCCTGTGTTTATTCCAACTCTAATTCCCAAGCTTGTATCAAGTCTTTTGTTGATTTCATCCATTTGATACATAACATCGAGTGCAAATAAACATGTCTGCTCTGCATGACTTTCGTTTGTCATATCTTCTGTTGGAAACAATCCACTTGCTCCCATGTAAATATCTCCGATCAACTTGATTTTTGTCAATAAAGGATATTTGGCGGCTGTTTTGTCAAGCACAGAGAAATAGAAAGACAAATTTGTCATGATCATTGAAGGAGTCAAATTTGCTGCGTATTCCGAGAACTTGTTTATATCAATGAAAATGATTGAGCAGGTACTTACATTGAAAGAAATATCATTTTCTCCTCTATTAATTTGGTTAACGATATCTCTTGGAAGAATCTGATATAAAAGTTTTTCGGATTTCTTCTTTTCATCTTCTGCTTGTTTCATCTGCATTACAAGCTTTTCATCATTTCTAAGAACTAAAACAAAGTTGTTCACATTATCATTGTATCCATTTTTCATTCCTATAATTGATAAATGAACAGGAATTGTTTTAGAAGCATCAGAAATAACGCAAAAATCTCCTTCGAAGAAAGATGATGATTGTCTGTTTCTCATCTGATCAAGTTTTGCGTTGATTTGCTCGATATATTCCGGAGCAAATACAGAAGTAACATTTTGACCTAAAATCTGTTCAGGAGTGTATCCAAGTAAAGAAGTAACAGAGTTATTTGCAACTTCAACAATTCCGTAAACATTAGTTCCGAAAATTGCATCATTTGCACCTTTAATTATCAATCCTTCAAGAGAAAGTTTTTCAATCGGACTGTCTGTTTCATCGTTAAGGAACATCTTTGAGAAATTCTTGTTATTCAGCAATGTATATGGATTAATTCTCTTCAAAATTGACAAGCCACCATTGAATGATTTGACTCTATTATGATAATAATAGAATTCGGTTAGTAAGAAGCAAATCATTACTAACAGAGCGAGTAATTCTATCATTACGAACCAAATATCCATCTTTGTGACTTGTTTCTGGCAAAGATCAAGGAATCTTTGTGTTACTACTAAAAGTCTGTCAAACATTACATAATCTGATATAAACAATGCATTAATTGCATCAGATATTGTAATATTGTTATTATCTGACTCGGCATCCATCAATATTTGTGATGCATAACTCTTATAGATACCGATTTGTTGATGCAACGAAGCATTGTAGTAATATTTATACGGTTTATTTGTGTCATTTTGTAAATGACCATCGTATATATTATAACTATCTAATTCTTCGTCAAAATCTATGCAAGGTTCTGTAGTATTTGTTCCTGATACTAAATTTTGATCAGCCTCGTACAAACTATCCAAAACATTTGATGCCAAATTGATAAAATGTTGTGTCAAAGTCTTTGGAAAAGTTCCATGAATATCCTTCAAAACTATTGATATGATTAATGTATTTAGAGATTCGGCTGAAAGTGCCATTCTTCTGCAGGCAAAGTCATTCCATCCATTCAGTTTTATTAAATCCTGTAAAACATTGATCATTATAAAGCAGCCTCCCAAAACTATCAAAACATAACAAATTCCCAAAAAATTCAAAATCAGCAACAAATAAATTCTTAAACCACTGCTGTTTGAATTATCGGCGAATTTAATTTCATCTTCTTTCTTATTTATTAAAATTGCGTCAGCTGCATTTGCCTTTTCTGTTGAATCAATGGATCTCAAGATTTCCCTCAAATTCCTTTCACTTCTTAGAGTGAAGAGATGCAAAATAAGTGGCGGAAAATACATAACAACAAAAGTTATGATGGGAAATGATTTGGCAAAATTCTTAAATGTTACTTGAAGATTAGAAACTTTGTTTTGTTGAAATTCAGAAAGATTAGTAAACAAGAAAACAGAGCCCTTATATAAAGATTCGAAATTATTTGCAATTTCGAATGCATCAGGATCATAAGAAAGTGTTGCCATTTTTTCTTCACTGACACCTGCCAAATATCTTTGATATATGAACATTTGGGCAAAAATATTTGGTAAAGCAGCAACAAATTGAGAACTCCCTGCTGAATATGTTGCAGTATCTAAATAATAAATGTAGCAATCAAGATTATTAATGAAAAGTGGCTGTAGATAAGGATAAATGCTAGTATCAACATTAGCTTCTTTTGATAACATTTTCATTAATGCAGTGAAGTTTTCTGCTGCATAATGCATGAAATAAAGCATCGGCTGTTGCAATTCACCAGAAAAATTCACTGCAGGAGTGACTTTATCAGGTAAATCCTGAATAATTTGCTCAACACCATTCAGATATTTGTCAAATAATCCATTCAATCTCATGTATTCAGCCATGATCGAAATACTTGACAATGCTGAGTAATATCTTGCATTAGCAATATAATCAAGCTGGTTCATGTTCTTCACGTTGTGTCTGACATTAACTGATGAGAAAATAAAGCCAAACAAGAACAAAACAACAATAAAAAGACTCAAAAGAATGGATAATGTTTTGATAAAACGAATTGAAAAAGGTAATTTGGTCTCAAGGAGTCTATGTAAAGCTAATCTGGCCCTTGACTTTCTTATTGTGTTTTTGGCAATATATTCTTCGAGTTCATTATCTAAATCGGTCTCTACAGAACCGTATTCGTTGTCATTATTGGATGAATCTCTGAATGAGCCTCTTGAAGAATCATTCTCAATTGTTTGATCATCTCTTATGATTCTTCCTTCAAAATCAACAATTTTTTCAATCAAGTAGTTAGGAAATGCAGCAACCATACTCCTGAAGCAATGATCTATTGAGTAAGTGTGTCCAAGTTCGATGTTTGATTGTCTGTTCTTTACTTTTATCGCTTCTGGGAAATTGCATTCTGCTTCGACCAAATATCGGCAATATTCTTCGCAGAATCTAGGATTGTTCGGGAAATTAATTAAAGCTTCTCTCCACATTGCTTTTGTTCTGGAACATTTTGTACTAAGGCTTTCAAAATAAGTTTTGTCAAGTTTTGTATCGTCTAAACCTTCTATTGTCATCATTTCGCATTGTCTTGACTGGTTTCTTATTTCAAGGAGTTTTAAATGTGCATTTGTGTTGTCCGATGATTGCCTGACTGATTTGACGGTTTCAACCTGATATAAAAGAAATCTTGTCAAATAATGTAACTTTCTGCTTTTAAGAAGCCTCGATTCGAGCCTGTTCTGTAATCGGAACTCTTTTGGAAAGAAATTGGCAAAAAATAAGCATAAACTGATGGCTTTTTCTGAATCGAAATTTTCTTCAATGTAATTTACTAAAGACCAGTTATAAAAGCATGGACAATTGTAAGTGAACCCTATTCTTAAGTACATAAGTGCTCTTTCTTCATCATATTTCAAATTTAATTCGTCATAGTAATAATTATACTCGTCTTGATTGAGATAAACTGCCTTTAGATCTTGTTTTATCCGTTTAAGGCGGATGTAAACAAATAATATTGATGCAAGAATAAAAATTCCAAATGAGACTAAAATCGCGCCTATAACAACGTACCAACGGCTGTCTTTATAGAAGTAAAGTGCAATACTTGAGAAATCTGCAACGAAACATGAAAGAAAAAGGCCAAGTGATGATCCATTTATAAATGGATCAACAAATATCATATTTTTAATTAGATAAATGAGTGAATATAGTGACCATAGGACATGAATTATTATATCAACAATATATGACCATTTTTCGAATAAATTAACCAGAAAGAACATTAAAATTGAAACATGTAGGCAGTCCATTACTCTTGTTATGAAAGTAGAGTCGAAGTTAAGTAGTGGTGAAACGTTAATGTTGACTGAGATAGCTGCAAAGGACTGAATGAATTTAACTGAACTATAAATGTAAATTTCATTAGCAATTGATAAAATAAACGCAAAAACGATTGCTACAGAGTGGTTTCCATTTGCAATCATCGCAAATGATTCTCCTAAATTAACGAGATTTGGAACAATGAATGTAACCAAGAATGTATCGAAGTAAATTCGTAATGGATATATTAGTGCCGATATGAATTTTCTTTGGATTCTGTAGTATGACATTTGTATTGTGTCTATAATTAAAAATGCTATATTAATAAAGAAAAAAATTGCGGCAAGAATCAGACAATAGTAATCCTTATTAGGAATTGGACGCCAAAACATAATAGTCCTTACCCACTTTTGAACTTCATAGTTTTGTTCTTGCTGCCAGTAGTCAGTCCATATGTATAGTGAGACACTAAGTGTTTGAATAAAGAATACTAGCATAAATGGGTAAACTACTTCAATCGGAAGCTTTACTTCAAGAAATAGTTGGCTCCATAGGGGAAAATGTGAATCAACATAGCCATCTGAACTATAGATATTATATAGTTGACTTGTTCCATCAATCGAAGCCGAATTTGGAATCGCTTGACCGGCTTGATTGTCTGGATACATAATTTTATTAAAAAAATTGCAAATAAAATTTCAGGAGAAAAATAAACATTGAAATATACAAAAATTGAGAATGTTTATAATTTCATGTAATAAATCAATAGTTTATGTACATTTAATTTATGCATCAAATACACATTTTCAAATTTTGAATTATTTTTTTAATTAATGGAACCGTTTATTATTTTTTAATAAATTATTATTCTATTATCATATTCATATTTGAAAATGGCAAGTTGAATATTCAATTAATTCAATTCCAACATCTTAAATTAAGAAGTATTTTTCACTCGCATTCATAATATTGTAATTATATGATCGTTATTGAAAAGTACGATACGATTTGAATTATTTACGATAACCCTTAAATTATGAAAAATAATACCGGATGCCAAATAAGATTTAATACGGTCAGAACATTCTAAATAAATTGAATTTGTAATAATCGTTGAATTCTCATTTTGATATAACATATTCTTTTATTGAAACATCATCTTCTGTACATGATAACTAAACATATCTCAGATGAATTTTGCCTCAATATATAAACCAACAAATCAATCCTTTCAACTTCATGATCCATTACTAATTTAGCTTTTCTTCTGTTGTAAACAGAAATTCATCAAAAGTGACACATCAGAAAAGCTAAAATATTGAATTTTTGGAACTTTTGATAGAGCACGTTTTTAAATATTAATTAAAGTAAATGTATATTTTGTAAAGATTCTTTTTAATAAAAAAAATAAAATTTTGAAGAAGAACACAAAATCTTCTGAAAAATAATATCACATAAACTCATATTATTTTCTAATATATAACTATTTTATATAAAAATCAAATTCAATGATCTTAAAAGCGAAGGATAAACCTCAAAATTTACGAATATAATGAGTGGGAATATAATGCTTATCTATCATAAAACCATATGAAATATCAATTTTTGCTTTACGCCTAATTTTTGACGACAATTAGCAAAAAATGTTAAATGTTAACACTCAGTCCATTTGAATATGAAAAATAAAATTGACTTTGATTAAATGTTTTTATTTATCATGCAATTCTTCTTGCGACCAAAGATTTGAATAAAAGTTCAAAAAATAAGAAAGCTTAAAAAATAATATACGGTAGTGTTTACTAATAGATGAATAGTATATAAATTCTATTAAAATGGATTTGATCCAAAAAAATTATAAAATTTGATCATAAATAAAATCGTTTTAAATTACTTCTTCATTTAAATTATAACAATTATTTTTGGTTTTATATTTTTTTGGATCAAATCCATTTTAATAGAATTTATATACTATTCATCTATTAGTAAACACTACCGTATATTATTTTTTAAGCTTTCTTATTTTTTGAACTTTTATTCAAATCTTTGGTCGCAAGAAGAATTGCATGATAAATAAAACATTTAATCAAAGTCAATTTTATTTTCATATTCAAATGGACTGAGTGTTAACATTTAACATTTTTTGCTAATTGTCGTCAAAAATTAGGCGTAAAGCAAAAATTGATATTTCATATGGTTTTATGATAGATAAGCATTATATTCCCACTCATTATATTCGTAAATTTTGAGGTTTATCCTTCGCTTTTAAGATCATTGAATTTGATTTTTATATAAAATAGTTATATATTAGAAAATAATATGAGTTTATGTGATATTATTTTTCAGAAGATTTCATTCTATATGCCTATGAAAAGTACTCTCAAAACTAACTTTTTCCTAATTATAATTAAATCTAGTATATTATATTATGCTTAGTATTATTTCATTTTTCTCATTCAATTTAGAATTTACAAATGTCAAAAAATTGAGAGCTGTCACTTTTGATGAATTTTTGTTTATTACACTTCGTTTCAAACTCATAGTTGTGCTTTCAAATGGAATAATCCCACAACAAAATAATAATGGCAAAATTTTGAGGTCCTGTGGCTGGCCAAGTAGTATAAGAGTGCGGGTTGTGTGACTTTTTTTGTTACGTCTATATATAGATGGAGGTATATTTTTTTATCTTCTATATATAGATGATATAAAATTTTTTCTTACGTTTTTTTAAGTCATGAATTCGTAAGAAAACGCGACATTATTAAATAAATTAGTAATAAATATTATATACTAAACACATCATTTAAAAAATTAACATTAATTTTAAAATAATTTATTTTTTATCTTTTATAAAATAATCTATATATAGATGATGTCAGATATTCCGCGATTAATTAAACATCGTTTAAATCCTGAATGGGTTAAACTTCAATTTAAAAATGAAGATTGTGAATTATTAAATGAATATGAAAGCCAAAATAAGCTAATGAGGTATAAATATAATGATAAAGAATATTTAATTTCATGGAATCAATGGAGTCATAATCAAAGACCTCATAAACGAGAAGAAGAAATTGAAAATAATGAAATGGAAATCATTGATGACATTAAAGAGGATGGAATTCCTAAATTTTGTAGAAAAACCTTTAGAACTAAGTTAGGAGCATATAAACGTAGAGTATTAAATCCTGAATATCTTAAACATCAATTTAAAAAGGAAGACTGTGAATTATTAAACGCTAATGAATATGAAAATGCTAAATCAAAACTGAGATATAAATATATTGGAAGTGATGAAAGTGATGAAAGGTGTAAAGATAAAGATAAAGTTTATTCAGTTTCATATAATAACTGGCACACGTTAGGGATAAGAAAACATTTAGGAGATTATGGGAAATGTTCTGAATTCTTTAAATCTAGTATGTATGGGAGAGTAAAAGAAATTAGAAATAATTATTTTCATGAATGAAAGATTCACTACCATAATGAAATAAAAAAATTTTTAAAAAATAAACTTTAAAAATTCATGTCTTACATTTTTGAATAATTTATTTTTATTTTGTATGAAATGAGTGTCAAAACTAACGACGTGAAAAAATTAGGATTCACAAACGAGGAAATAATGGATATATTAGAGGAGGCGGGTTATGAAGTTAGTAAATATTATTTAAGAAATTGTCAAAAATTTGCCGAGTTTTTAAATGAGTTTAGTTATGATGGAAAAATGAATAAAGATGATGTTTTAAATTTCTTATATCCTACATCTGAAAAAGAAAAACCTAAAGAACCTGATGTTTTCCCTGAATATTATGAAGAACGGATTAAAGATGATGAATACGATGAAATTGAAAGACTGGAAAAAATAAGAGATGAAATAGATGAAAAAATTAAGGAATTAAGAGAAGTTGAAAAATATAATGAAAATGAAGTAGAGGATTTAATGAATATCCCAGCTTCAGAATCAGAAGTTCAGAAATCTCATGAAGAAAGATATAAAAATTATGTCTCAGAATCAACACAAAATTTATTAGATGGTGAAATAGACGAAACACTTTCAGAAGAAGGTACTAAATTTATTCGTAAACATAAGTTACAATTTATTGATAATGAAGAATACCCCTGTATCCTACTTTCACCCCTTTGATTCGAAAAATTCAAAAAAGCTCTAAAAACGTGACATATGCAACTAATACGATTAAGAAAGAAGATCATGATATTTACACAAATTATTATTTAAATAAATGCACAGGTGTTGATAAAGTTTTTGATTTATTAGATAAAATATAAAAGAAACAATTGGAACATATAAAATTTTATGTGATTGTGGTTTCATTGTTGAAGATACCAATAATGTTTCATATGAAAGAACAGCACCGAAGGAAGATGAAGTTGAAAAGTCTATACCATTCGTTATTAAGAATATAAAAGATATGAAAACGTATAAGCATTATATTTATTCATTTATTTCAGAAAAAATGGAAGCAACCCATAAAACATCTTCTCATCATTTTATAGCTATTCATACATTCCTTTTCAAAGTTGTGAAATTAAATAAGACAGGAATTAGATTTAATGTATCAGGGTACGCATTCTTGAGTAAATTAAAATGTATCCGTCACGTTGCAGATGATAAAAATTTATGTGTCCTTAATTCATTTTATGGGCTTTAGCCCTGGACTCTCTGAGTCTCGGACTTTAAAAATAAACTTTATTTTTATTTATTTTTTTAATTTTTGTTCTTACATAAATGAACAAAAACGGAACAGCTAAAATGAATGATAATCAAATTAGAGCAGAAGGTAGAAGGTTATTTAAACGTTTCTATAACATTCCTGATGGTGTTAATCCTAAAACTCGTAGAAGCTATTTAAATGAAGCAATAGATGCATATGAAGGGTTTGACATTACATCAGAAAGTGAGAGATTGGCGAGAATGTTAAACGTTAATATTGATTTCTATTATTGTGATCCTCAACCAGAAGACGTGGACATAAATAAGGTAGACTTTCCATTAGTGGAATCAATAATGATAGATCCAGAATTTGAAACAGTAAATATTTTATTAACACAGAGTCCATGTGGAAAACTTCACGCTGACAGAATTACAGACGTTGAAGCACTCACAGGATATAAAGTTTGCCCCTTTTGCAAAGAAGAAGTTTATTCTATCCGTGATGATCCAGAAAGGAAAAACCAAAGAAGATTTTTAAAGCATTGTGAGAAATGTAAAGAAAATAATGGAAGATTAATTCAAGACGTTCAATTGCAAAAGACTCAACAACCATATGCACCACATATTACGAAACAGAAGATATATCAGTGGTTATTAGCTCATAATTTGCAGAAATATTATAAACCAACAAGATATTATATTACTTTTGACTTTGAAACATTAGAGACTAAAGAAGAATTACAACTTTCTGAGTGTGCAACTTTGAACGCTTACTTAAAACCATTCATGGTATCATCAACAGTTAAATTAAAGCCGCTTTGCGGCGAGGTCGTAGACCGCGATAAAACGTATACGAGGAATTTTTGCTTAACTTCAAGTGATTCTTTTATTTCTGACTGGATTGAATTTTTATTTTCAACCTGTTCATTAGTTGCTAAATCAAATATTGAACAATACGATGAATTATTGAAACCGCAAACGACATTAAATGAAAAACAGAAGGAAGCATTTAAAGAACTTCTAGATGAGGAATTTAATAAAGTGAATATCATAGGTTTTAATTCGGGAAAGTTTGATTTAAATTTAATTCTTCGTGATTTAAACACTGCAAAATGGAAAATAAAATCAATGCTGGGTTCTTCTTCACAATTTAAGCAAATCATTGTAAAGAAAACAAACTGTCCATATGAATTGAGATTTATTGACATCAGAAATTATATAGCGGGTGGAACATTGGACCAATTCACTCAAGATTTCGGAAACAATAAAACACGTGTTAAATCCTTTTTCCCTTATCAATTTATCACATGGGAGAATTACGAAGAAGAATTATATAAAGAGGAACCATTCACTCAAGATTCATTTTATTCAGCATTAACTCAAGAAACTATATCAGATAGTGATTATCAAATATATCTCAATGATGCTAAAAATTTTAAGAATAGATTAGAATATTTTATTCATTATTGCAATAAAGATGTTGAAATTATGATTGACCCAATTGATAAAATTATCGAAGAAACATTTGTTTATAAAATTGATATGCTTCATAATCTTTCTTTATCATCGAATGCTTCAATGATTCGTTACGCTTTAGCATATAAAGACTTTAATCCTAATGAAAAATATCCTGAGGAAGAGATAGAATCAAGTTTTGAATTAACGAAAAAGTATTGGAAATATAAAATTGAATCATATAAGAAACAAGATGAAAAAGCAGAAAGGAATACTAAAAATAATGTTTCAATGGATGATTTTCAATACTATCACGATTTAATCCTTTCATCTAAATGCAAAATGTGTGGTAAAGCGTTTACATATGCTAATAAACCAACATTAGATAGAATAGATAATGAAAAACCACATACTAAAGAAAATTGTCAGTTAATGTGTTGTTATTGCAATGTCGTAAAATCAAACAAAGATGAAGATGTTCAACGTTTAAGAATCAATTTAAGAAATTACACATTAAAAAATAATTTACCAATGACTTTAGATTCAGTTGAAGCTTATCACATCCTCCGTAATGGAATTACTGGTGGTCTATCAAATGTTCAACATCGTGTTAATCTTAAAGGAATCACACACATTAATAAACTTTCATATAATCCAGAAACTAAAACTGTATCAAATGAGGACACCACCAACATTATGACTCATTTTGTTGGTGTTGACTTTAATTCATTATATCCTTCATCATTTTCATCTAATCCCATGATTTATTCAATATACTGACCATAAAATGTATATGCCGGGAAGATTGAATGGAGTTATCATTTGTGATACAGCAACAAAGAAAGCAAAAGCACTGGGAATAATTAAGAAGAAAAATACTTTATTCGTGGCTGAAGTAAAGGGTCACATTGATGAAAAATACATTAATGATTACATAAACTTTTTACCGATAATAAGAAACTTAGATATTATCACAGATGAAAAAACAATTGGGTTTTATGTATAATTACATGAAATCAAACAATCTACCAGTTGACCAGAAACAGAGAAAATTAACTCAGTTAGCATCAACACACAACCAATATCAACCATTTTCTTCTTATTATCTATGGTATCTAATAGATAGATTTAATTTTATCATCGATGACATTCAATCAATTTTAACATTTACTAAAAACACTTGTTTTAATGAATTTGCGAACGAATTTATGAACGAAAGACAAAAGGCTGAATTAGAAGGAAATAAAGGAAAAAGTTTATTTTGCAAAATTTCACTTAATGGATCATATGGTTACGATGCAATGAATACACAAAATTATGCAAAGACTAAAATAATGAATGCACAGAAGGCACGCGTTGCATGTATGTCAAATAAGTTTAAAAACATAAGAGAAATAGGAGAGGATACATATCAAGTGATGCTCAAAGATAGATTTTATAGATGTGATACATGTTTACAAGAGGCATTTTTTACTTTAGATAACGCAAAATACTGGTATTTAGTTTTCATTTATGATTTTATGTATAAATGCTTGGATGTTAATCGTTTTCATTTCATTGAAGGTGATACTGATTCATCTTATTGGGCAATCGCTGGCGATCCAAATCTTCCTAACACTCAAGCATTTCAAGCAATTGTTACCGATAAAAAATTTTATGATAAAAACATTTTCAAATTCGCACCTTTTGATTTCTTCTGTTTTGATGAGAAATTTAAACCTAAATTAAAGAATAAAGTTGAAGAAAAAGCACATGAGAAAAAATTATTGGGTTTAGCAATTGAGAAACAAGGTGATAACATGGTTGCTTTATGTCCTAAATGTTATACTTCATTCAACGGTTCAATTGATGGGAGTGATTTTAAAAAGATTGCACAAAAAATGAAAGGTGTTAGTTTACGACAAAATAAACAATTAACACCTAAAAATTATTTGGATATAATAAATGATAAAGTTATTTTCGATGGTCAGAATATTAATTTACAACTTAAAAACGGGTCAATGACTCGCTTAACAATCGGTAAGACTGCATTAACAGGAGCACACACTAAGGCTGTATGTTGTGAAAATGGATGTTGTATGCCATTTATTTAATACATTTATTTTATTTTTAATAAAATGCCACAGAAGAGACAAAAGGAACCGTTAATGATGTGATTCAATATGTAAATGATGGTTTTGATACTATGATTCAAAGAGGTGGGCACCCCTAAAACATTTATTTTATTTTTATATAAATGGATAATGCAGATTTAGAAAATTTAATTGATGATTTAGTACTTAATCAATATTTTCCTAATTATTATGAATTAAAATCATATCTCCAAAAATATAATAAAAATATAACGGGTGATGATATGGATTATTATTATCCATATTATAAAAATGAAATTTTGAAATATCATGATAAAATAATTTCTAAAATTAAAGACAAAATTAAAAATAATGAATATACAAAGGAAAAAACTAAATCACAACTTAAACAGTTGAAAGATTTCAAAAATAAAGTATTAACAGAAGAAGATATTGATGAATTATATAATTTATATAATCCTGAGCCGCAAAAGCCAAAAGAGAAAAAGCCGAAAACAACACCAAAAGAGAAAAAGCCGAAAACAACACCAAAAGAGAAAAAGCCGAAAACAACACCAAAAGAGAAAGTAGCAAATGTTCAACAGCTAAAGGTGCAAAACGCCCAGGTCCTTCAGACCATAAATGAAGCACAAGCTTTAATTTATGATTCATTAGTTAAACCATATTCAGCCCAACTTTTAAATGAAGATCAACTTTTGGAATTCATCCTTCAACATAAACTCGAAGCGGGAAAGTATATCAAACCTTTATATACAGCATATTTAAAACAAATGAACAGAATACATCCAGAATTAATGAAAGTGGGTGTCAAATCCAAAACTTCATCATCCAAAATCAAAGCAGATAAAATTAAACCACTTGCAACACCAAAACCTCCAACGACAGTACCTCCTCATCCTTCAGTTAATCCTTCATCATTCACTTTATTATATCCATTTCAAACATTAAAGAAGCAAAAAGATTTTAAAAAGGATTTCAAGATATTAAATAAACCAATTGACCCAAAAATTCAACCGTTAAAGGAAAAATTCAGTCGCCCTTCATTTGCACCATATCCATATTCATACGAAATCGATCATCTGGAATATTCAAAAGGAAAAGTTACTTATTTATTTGCCATTAACATTAACACTAGATATTTATATTGCATTCCGGTGAAAGGGAAAACAGAACAGGAAACAAGAAGAGCTATTCAATACTTACTAGATCATGAAAGAGTAGATAATATAAGGTGTGATGGTGATAAAGGATTTCAGGCAGCTATGGCTCATTATTTTCCACAAATTAATTTTTACTTCTCATCTTCTCCATATACGTTTCATAATAAAATAGTTGATGCGGTAATGAGAACTCTTAGAGATGCGTTAGGGGTTAACAGTCAGATATACTGGGATGGAAATCATGACTCCATCATACAACAGTTAGTATATTATTACAATAATACATGGCATAGAACAATAAACATGAAACCGGTGGAAATGAAAAATGATATTTCAAAAGAATGGGAATATATTAGAAAGCAAATGGAAAGGTTGAATGATGTTAAACGTGAACAAATTAATTCAGGGCTCATGAATTTTAAACAAGGGGATAAAGTTTTGATTCATCTCGATTATGGAAAAACTGATAAATTAATGACAAAAAGAAGACGAAGATTTGACACAATAGCTGAATTTGTTAGATATATTAACGGTAATGCATTAGTTGAAGTTGGCAATAAATTAATAGAAATTCCGATTTATTTTATTACTCCATTATATTTAAATAATATTTAATTTTTTTTATTTCGTAAGAAATGAGTGACAACAAAGCAGTCAAGAGTCCAGACGATGAATATAAAAAGAAACTAAACAGAATTAAATCAAAAATATGCTATTACAAAAAGAAGTCACAATGTGGTGGGGTTGAAAACGATAAAGAAATAATCGAAAAATTAGAAACTTACCGTTCAATCCTTAAACTGAGTGAAGCAAAAATAAAAGAATTTAATAGAATAAATAAATTGATTGGAAGAGATGAATTTAATAAAGATGAATTTTTAAACTCAATCCAAATTTAATTTTTTCAGTACTACCATGTTACCATGTCAATTAACTTCTCTTACAAATGATGACAACAACACAGGAAATAAATGTTATCGTTTATGTTTTCATTAATGATTTTAGGTTATTCAATAATTAATTATTTTTGAATAACTGGGAAATAAATTTACGTCAAATATGTAATTTATAAAATCTTATGTCGACAGGCTACGTAGCACAGTGGTCTAAGGTGGTGTTATGGAGGGGTCAGGGTCTGTGGTTCGAACCGCGACAGCGCCGTATTTTCTTATTTTCTTTGTTTGTCTTGTTTGTCGTGAATAAAAAGTGTCATAAAAGTGCTCTATCTTCCACGGGAATAAATAAAAAATTTACTTTATTTCTTCTTTATTTCTTCTTTATTTCTTTGTTCCCGTGGAAGAAGGGTTTTGATGTTTTTTCTCAGCCGAAATCAATGATTTTTTCATTTTTGGAATCCTTAGCGAATGAGGAATCTTTTCTCTCGTGGAAGCTTTGACCAAAAATAAGCCGCTAGCGGCAAGGGCGAAGCCCATGTTTAGGTGAAGAGGTGAGATTTCACCTGTTTTTATGGTAGCACTGAAATAAAATTTTGTTATCAGTTATTTTATCATCATTTTATTAAGTTCATCTTTAGTTAATAATTTGAATGGATTCGCTAATGTTCCACCTTGAGTCACAACACCTACCCCGGCTAATTGTGAAGAACCTGGGATAAGTACTCCATGAAATGATTTCATTGGTATCATTAATTTAGAAATAGTTGGCTTAATTAATTTGGTCATTTATGATAAAAATAAAATTGTATAATTTAAATTTTTTTCTTTCTCATTTTCTCATCCTGTTTTGGTTTCAGCAACTTTTCAAGTTGTTGTCTTGTCAGTAACTTTAATTTTAACTTTGGATCAAATATTGGGTTTCCATCTTTATCTCTTCCAATAACACCATATGGTAGAATCTTCATTTATACTAAAATAAAAATTTAAATTATGCCGTTCGCTCTTTTGGAGCTCAGGACTTTCATGATTTCTTCGTAAATTTCCTTAAGATAGAATAAATAAAATTAGTTTTATTTTTATTTATTTTTTTTATTTTGTATGTAAGAACAGAAATGTCAACAATCAGCACAACAACAATCGGCACAACAACAATTCAAGCCACGAACGGTGGGACTCTGTCCACAACTACAGCACCAAACTCGTTAGTTATGAATCCTATGTCAATGTTAGTAGAGATGAAAAACTTCATTCCTTCTTCATATACTTTTGAAACAAAAATCCAGAAGATAAAGCAAGAACTGTTAACAAGTAATTTAGACTGTAGTGCGAAAGATGAAACAAATGAAGAATATCTTTATGAAATGCAGGACATTATTGACCATTTGCCTAAACTACCTGAAATCCAACAACAAAAACTAACTATTCCAGAATTCGATGAAATAGAAGTCAAAGCAACTGACTCAGTAGAAATAAAGAAGTTCATACGAAAGGTTAACTATGAGTTTCTTGGATTTCATTGCAACCACAAAGTCATGGACAAAGATTGCGATATGGTATATAAGAACATCTCTGACATATACAAATCTGGGGAGTTTAAGACCTACGACAACTTTGTTTCGTTAGTTGCTGAATGTGTATGGCAGATAAGAGATAAAGATAGAAGAGGTAAGATATGGAATGAACAGATAAAACCCGCAACTTTTGAGTTAAAGAGAGCAATTGACGCCTTAGTCATACTAGCAGGTAAGGTTTCAGAATATAACGCAAAAATGAACCCACAATGTTCTAAATGTAAAGCAGCAATGAGGAAATATAACTACTCCGTCAAAGAGATAGAACGTATGCGAAACGACTATGCTGACTTAAAGAAAGAGATGTCAAACATTGAGTTTGAAACAGTTGGAAAGATAGACAATGACACCAAAGTGGTTAGAATAGGTGATTTAAACGTAAGATACTCAAAGAAATACAACAAATATTCTTTGTCAGACATTTTATCTCCATTTGGAAAAAAAACAAACCACTGGGTTAAAATTGCTTCTACTCAGAAAATTTTGACAAGAAATCCTGAGCTTATGATATCGGTAAAATTCTATGGAACTGCAGCATATCTCATCGACAAAAGTCTTATACCAATAGTTTTGTTATGGTTAGACCCAGTTGTTGGATATAACTTCATAACATATGGTTCATTCGATACGGAACGTTGCAGTGAAGGCTTACTTTACATCGTTCAGAAACCGAAGGACTTCAATACAAAGAGATATAAGATAGGAAGGACATATAATATAACTCTAAGATATGACAGTACAGTCAATATAGTCAAGGTTGTGTTAGTTAATGATATGAGAGCTGCAGAAACAGAACTACTTGAAAAGTTTGAGAAAATGTATGGTGCTCCCATAAAAGGTAAAGAAACGTTTGAAGTAGATGAGATAGATAAAGCTATAAAATTATTTGACGAAGTTGCTGAAAAATACATGTAAAAATAACGTTTACCATGTAAAACGCTTATAAAATAACTGGGGTAGAAAAGAGGGTAGAAGACAGGTTAGATCTAACCTTCTACCCTAAAATATATTTTTATTGAATTCAGCACAAAAATCTGAGTAAAATGGCATAAGATTGCTACCCTCGAAAAACCGAGGATAGAGATTCCGTACGAAAAACAGTGAAATTTCTCTAGACCGACTTCCTTCGGGGTCGCCAAAACTCTATGAAATCATGAATTTCCTTAAGATAGAAAAAATAAAGTTAGTTTTATTTTATTTATTTTTTTATTTTGTATATAAAGACAGATATGTCAACAACAGAGAACACAACAACAGAGAACACAACAACAGTTATCGTTCATGAAGCTATAAATGAAGAATACGAGTACATACAGTTTAACAAACAACTCCGTCTCATTCGTTCGGTCAAAGATGACATGTACCAAATGCAAAGTATTTTGAATGCTCTTCGTTCTACAAAGCAAGCATACCATTGGTTTGAAAACCAACAGACAAAAGAACTTTTAGAAGAATTTCCTCATATGTTTGCTTCCCTCGGAAAACCGAGGGTAGAGATTCCGTACGAAAATCGCAAGAATTTGGCTCCTGGTTTGAAAGGATATTATGTTCATAGACTTCTTGTAAATGCTGTTGCAATGTGGGCTTCACCTCGCTATGCTTGTTATATTTTCATGATGTTAGATGAAATTCATAGACAAGAACGTGAAGAGATGGAAAAGAAACTTCATGCAAAAGATGAAGTCATTGAAGCAAAAGACAAAAACATACAGAAAAGAATACCACGTTCGGTACCAAAAGGAAAGGAAAAGAACTATAAGTATATGATTTATACTGAAGAGATGGAAAATGAAGAAGATAAAGATATGGTTATGTTGCATTTAGTCAGAAGAAACAACAAAAGCTTTTATGACTTAGCTAAGATTTACAAATCTGACAGAAACTGGTTCTATCGTGAAAACTTACCGATTTCAATGACCCCAAATGAACAAGTTAAACAAATAGTTCAAGATACTTTACCTCAAACACACTATGATATTAAAGGTTGCACAATACTTACATTCAAAGAAGATTTGCCATTACTGAAGGAAAAAATAACAGAATATTTCGATAACTTCAAAGAGGAAGAATGAAGTCACAACAACATTAATGAAGAAGTCACAACAACAACATTAACGAAGAGAGAATGAGGTGAGATCTAACCTTCTACCTAAATTATATTTTTGCCTTCCTCCTTTCGTAAATGTCATGTTGTCATCATTTTTAAAAGAAGTTAATTTAACCTGGTGACGTAGTGACACTGAAAAAAAATTAATTACAGACATAAAATATATTTAGTTCATTCATTGAACTCTATACCATGCGTAAACTGTCATGTAAGGTGGCATGTATTCTTTACTTTGTCCCGTTGTTTGCGTATATCCTGAAACGAAATGTGTATGGTTTCCTCCTCCCTCAGTGTTACTCCAGTAACAATCTATAGCAAACTTAACGTTGTCTTTAACATCATATCCTTTACCTTTTGTCATTCCTGACCAATCCCAATATCTATGCTTATGCCAACCCGCTTGAGATGTGCTTAAATCTATGTAGTGACTGTGTGCAGGTAAATTTTCACCTGTAATCGTTTTACTTCCCCCTGTTTCCTTTGAAGAGTTTGCACAATACAAAAACCTGTCAACTATTTGTTCCCATGCACCAACACCAAACATTACTTGAGGACCTCTTGCATCCATAGATGTATAAATAGAACCTACTGGGTTCATTAAATCAAACATATGAGATATTATAGGATTGTCTCTTTTGAACTTAAAATATAGTGTAACTATTTCAGGTTTCTTCTGGTTTGTGTCAGAATATTTTTATAATATAATCTTATGTTTTCAGGGTAGGTAAAATCTTGACTATAATATTTATTTCTGTCATCTTCATAATAGTATACTATTCTCGTTTTTTCTATTGCATTATATCTTTTATATCTATAATATTCTAAATATAATGTTTGCTTTTTTGGGTCTACACGTGCGTCAACACCATAGTCATAATAATATGGTGCTGGAGCTGGGTCAGGCAATGTCATATCTGCCATTTCATAAACTCTTAAATATTTCTTTTGTTCGTCTCCATATAAGTTTAAGTAGCAGTTGTTGTCTAATGGAACTTTAACTTGTGTACCATCATTCTTTATATAGCCTACATACATTTCATTGTTATTTTTCGGAATGAGTTTATACCGTATACCATTTCTTAAGGACTGTACCAATTGCCATCTAAAATATTTATTTTCTTCATTGACAGAAAAGTCACCAACAATAGTTTCAATATTTTTTGTTCCTATCAAACTTTGGTATATTTCGTTAACATATGTTTTATCTGCCTTTTTCATTAACTCATCGTTAACATATGTTTTATCTGCCTTTTTCATTAACTCATCGTTAACATATTCCTTATCTGCTTTCTTATTTAACTCATCGTTAACATATGTTTTATCTGCTTTCTTATTTAACTCATCGTTAACATATGTTTTATCTGCCTTTTTCATTAACTCATCGTTAACATATTCCTTATCTGCTTTCTTATTTAACTCATCGTTAACATATGTTTTATCTGCCTTCTTATTTAACTCATCGTTAACATATGTTTTATCTGCCTTTTTCATTAACTCATCGTTAACATATGTTTTATCTGCTTTCTTATTTAACTCATCGTTAACATATGTTTTATCCGCCTTCTTATTTAACTCATCGTTAACATATTCCTTATCCGCCTTCTTATTTAACTCATCGTTAACATATGTTTTATCTGCTTTAAGGTCTAAACATCCTGAAACCCATCCTGTATCGGCTTTTGTTTTTAAAATCTTTGATGTCCATTCATGATACCATTCAACCATTTCTTTAATTTCATTATCTTTTTCATCAACATAAACCAAATTTGCTTTCTTCGTTAATTCACTATCAACCCTTTCTTTAATTTCATTATCTTTTTCATCAACATAAACCAAATTTGCTTTCTTCATTATGTCATTTAGGAAACCTTCTATGAATTCCTCATTTAAATTAAATCTTCCAATCTTCAAAACTTTAGGAAATGCATTTAATGCGTAATATCTCTGTTCTTCTGGTGGAATTGATGTTATATCATCCGTTATACCTTTAATTTTAGAATTCATAAATAAAATTTCTTTTATATTTGATATCACTGCACCACCTTTGCAAACGAATTCGAAATGGTCATTTTTCAATACTATCTCCAAATCTCCATATTTCAACCTTTGCGTTTGTTCTGCCGTCTTTGAATTATATGCATATATGGCGTATGTAATGGTCTGCGCCTTAAGTTGTTGTAGTTGCTGTTGTTTAATCATTTATTACGATTTAAAAATAAATATTTAATCCGTTATCTCATCAGCTATTTTTTCTATTTGAAATTGCCATAATATTTCATTCATGAATTCTAAATCACAATCAAATAGGTCAGTTATTCTAAATTTAATATTTGATAAATCTTTTGAATGAAGAATAAATGAATTCCCGGATAATTGAAATGGATATGATAAAGAAAATGTGTTTAAGTTGATGGATAAAATGTTTTGTATTGATGGGTAAGAGTTAGGGTCTAATGTTTGATGTGAAAATCTCATTGGGGTATTAACTTTATCACATTTGATTAAAATGAAATTGGAACCGGTGTCAGAATACAAAACATCCCCAACATCTTTTTCAAAATTTAATATCCCCAACAATGAACGAAGATGAGGAGTACAAAATTTAATTTTCAGCGGAAATTTAATAAGGTTATTTATTTCATCAAGTTCAAAAAGTTTATCAGGTTTTGATTTAAAATTTTCTTCATACCATACGATAAATGATTCATTTAAATAACTTAAAATCATGTTAATATCCCATTTCGTTATCACATTTTTATATACATATCATACGTTTTTTCATGGTCATCTTTAATAAATGATATATAATCTGAAGGGTCTAAAAGAATGGGATTAAATTTACCACTCACAGAAACGAGAGTAACATTATAAATTCCGCTAACTGTTAAATTTAATTCACAGTTATTATTCGAAATAATATTGATAATTGACATTTTTTATTACGATTAAAAATATGGTAAAGCGTTATTTTCCAGTGATAAATAAAACTAGAATAAGATTACCTCAAGAATTCATAAATTCAACGAATAAGAAATTCATTCATGTTATAAATTTTAGTGTTTTCAGAAAATACGAGTCAATGTCATATTCATCATCAGGTTATATTTCACTTCATTCAAATTTAGTTCAATCAAACCCATATAATGACCATTTCATAAGATTTTCAGATGGTATTAAAAATGTAATTGATAGATTAAAATATGAACAGATTGACAATATCGAATTTTTGGAATTTTGGTTTAAATATCCCGATGGAAAAAAGACTGAAGTTAAAGATAAAGCAGATACTATAACAAAAACAATTACAATGACCGATCCAGATAGTGGGGAACAAAAAGAAATAAAACAAACGATAGAAACTGGTGAAAGGTCAATTATTATCGATTATGATTCAAAGGATTATTATTCGATAATGTTAATGCTTGAATATTAAATAGCCTTAACAAAGAATTTTTCAAGTGATATTTTATATTCATCAACTATTTTATTATAAATATCATTATATGTTAAATGAAGTTCAGTTGTTGTTCCGTTCTTTGATATCTTAATTGTGCTAATATCCTTTATAGGATTTATTTTTGCAACTGTTCCGCAGCATGAAACCTCATCATCTATGAAAAATTGAATCTTAACGTCTGAATCTTGAACATCACAAAGAATGGCAATAATGTGAATTAATGATTCATAAGGTAAAATAATTAAACCGGATTGGTCAATTAAATTTATTATTGAATCATAATTATTAATTATTATATCACGGTAAATTTTCATTAATTCAGAATTAATGTCTATTTTATATGGGTTATCAAGTGGTGGTGTTGGGTATGTTGGATAAGTGGGAATTTCAACAGGTTCTTTACTGGGTTCAGATAAAATGATTGGGTCTCCATTCTCATGGTTTTCTTCATTCTCCTCATTCTTCGGTAAGTCACGAGTTAATAAATTTGGTTGAGTTGCTGACCTTGTTAATTCAGGGCTAACATTAACTTTAACATTTTGAATAATTCGTGATTTATCATCATTTACGTTATAACCAACCGTAATCTCTGCTTTTGCGTTAGTGTTCTTTTGATTAGTGAAACGTCTTCTCATTTATAATCGAATAAAAAAATATATTTAAACTTTTATTTTGTCGAACTTTTGAATCTATTATTCCCTGTATTTGTTCTTGAAGATGATTTATTGCTTCATTATCGTAATTAAAAGACCTAATATATTCATTAATTGCATTCTTATAATCATCTGATTTCTCAAATTTTCTTTTATCTGATTCCTTAACTAAATCATAAGTTAACCTCGTTGCTGATAAAATGGTTTCTTAATTAAATCTTTGAATGCTTGAGATAAAGCACCTGATGCAATTCTTGCTACTATAATTGGTTGGAATTGCTGTTTAAGTTCATCTTTAACATTTGCGAAAACTGGATCGAATAAAGAAACTTTAAAGAATTTCTTAGCTGAAATTTCAGGTCTAATATTTGCATATTGACCATCAAACTGTATTAGAATATCGTGGTAATCCATCGGTCCTCTTCAATAGCATTTAATTCTTCATTGAAATAAGAATATGGATTATGACGGTATAAATTAATTGGACCATGTTCACCTTCTCCAATGTATTGTTTAACAGCTTTTCCATTTTCATCAAATTGCATAGGATAACGTTCATTATATGCTTTACGTTTAGGATAATCAGACATAGTTAATTTATAACCATTTATGACTTTAATATTTCCTTGACCATCAGTAACGAAAACTTCATTTATACCATCAGGTTTTCCATTTGGACCCGTAATGTCTGCTTCGTGTGCTTCCCAATTTGGACCATGACGTTTGGCATATGCTTGAGCTTCTGGTAATGTTAAAACGTTTCTCATTTGTTTAACATCTTTTTGAAGACCAGCAACAATATGAACTATTCTTTCATTCCATCTGGAACTTTCATAGTTCTATTATATGCACCCTTTTTGTTTGTTCCTTGTTTTAATGGAACCTGTAGAAGATTTGCTATTTCTGTCATGTTTAATTATAAATAAAAAATAAAAATTAATTATAAAAAGTTAATCAAATTTAACACCTCCTTTATTTAAATCAACTATTATTTTTCCATGTTCACCTAATTGCTGATATTGTGTGTAAAGTTCATTAATGCTCATTGGTAAATTCACTTGATAAAGCATAACGTTCAACTGTTGACGACTAAACCACTGAAAATGAAAAGTGTTGATAGATTTGATTTAATGTTTGTGCTTAATGCTTTGAAGTATTGAACAGCCATGAAGAATGAACACTGAATGTGTCGACATTGAGTTAATAACTGATTAAAATATGATTTCTCATTTGTTATTAGTTTTGATTTCACCGCATCATCTAGAAAAATGAGTGAATGCAAAAATTCTCTATCAAAATTTGAAATAGAAAGTGTTTCAAATAATTCATCCCGTTGTTTATCAATAATTTTATCCTCTAATCCTTGCTTCTTGATTGTATTATATAATTCTTTATACATTAAAAAGTTTTTTAAATAATCTTCTGCTTCTTCTTGTGATAAATAAATAATTGGAATTTTGATTAAATGCTTTAAAGATTCAAATGTATCATCTGAAGGTGAACCTGAACGGTTGATATAAATTAACACATGTGAATGGGGTGAAGTGTTAGCAATAATGATAATTTGTTTTAATATCGTTAATGTTTTACCTTTATTTTGTTTACCAATTGCTGCAGTGATTGAATTTAAGTAACATTCAGAATATGGAATTTTCATTAATTTTTCCTTAGATAGAGCATTTCTATTATCACTCAATGCTTCATTAATCATATCATCTACGTATGTATTATATACTCCTGCTAATTCTTCATAAGGAGTGGATGAATTTAAATCCATTTAATCAAAAATAAATTTATAATTTTAAACATTTCTATTCATCAATATTTCATCATATGAACTTCTATACTGTGGTGGTGTACCTGTTGGATGATATTTCAAACCTTCATCCGGTGTCCATGTCCAATATGTAGTCCTAGTAAACCAAACCTGAGGAGGATTTGTCACCTTTGAACAGTAAGTGTCATTTACACCCTGAATGATTGGATAAGCTTTCACTTGTACTGTAACTTGTGAGTTGAAAGTTTCTAATCCATCAAAGAATATACCCGCTCCATCACGTTGAACTGGAATAGTGCATAAGAATGAAGTTTGGTCTTTCCATGTTCTAGCTAATGGCGCGCCATATCATCATTCAGTGGTCTAGTTAATGAGTCCTCGTATTCTTCCGTGCATTCATTCACTCCATCTAAATCAGAAGCTTGAAGCATACGTGTAAAGAATATATCACCCACTGTGGTCATCGCTTGATCGGGGAAGTTTCTGGAATCTATAGTGACTTGAAGACCTCGAAGCATTGGATTTTCTAAAACTGTTCTTTGCATTGCATTCTTCGGAAATGCTAACACAACATCTGTAACATTATGAAGAGCGTATGAGAAATCAGAACTGATACCTTCAGGAGTGATGCAACCTCCATTTAGTGAACGAACGTCAATATGTTGAGCTGGAATCATGAATGGATCTTCCTTACTAAATAAACGTGGTATTGCTTTAACTGATTCTTCAATTAAACCGTATCCTGGTGTAATGCATTTATCCTCTAAAACTTCCATCTTTGTGCATGAAATAATAACGTCTTCAACTGTTGCGTCAGCAGATGTAGCGGCTAAGCTTGTAATTAATTTGGCAGGAAGTCCGATTTGTTGGAATTTGCGATCATATTTATAAACATGATTCATAATCTTTTCATAATTTTCATCAGTTATCTTTTCATAAACGTAATTTTGTAAATCAGCAACTCTTAATGGGTCAACCTGACAAAATACTAAAGTATCCCTGAAAACATAATATTTAAGAATGATATCACCAAATGATTTAGGATAATCATCGAACGCCTGAAATGCTAACAAATCATTTATCGGAATAATCATATCAAAAGTGACATCAACTTCTTCATTTGCTTTCTTGAAAACTTCTGAAGGGTCAAATATTTTACCACATACTGAGTTATCATATTTTTGAACATTATTATATAGCGAATGAACAAACTTTTTAACTTTCCTTTCTGATTTTGGTTTATATGTTGCAAATGCGAAAGATTCACGGGCGCAATCCATCTGAAGATAACCGACATCACCTCTTTCATTCTTTCTACTTCTAATTGTTTAAAGCTTTGATTTGATGATTTGTAACCAACGAATAAACGCATGCATTTAAAAGCGGCATCACATGTGAAAGCTTTATTTGAAACAAGAGTTACTTTAACTTTGCGTTTAATATATGTGTCACCTAATTGGTTCACATCATGAGCAGGGTTTGTAATTCTTAAATGAGTTTGTTTATCATCAAAATATGGAGCATCAGAGTCATAGCATGAACTTTCAAGTTCTCTATAATATCTTCTACCGTCATTCTTTGTGAATATTTCATTTATCTTTTCGAATGAATGAAATACATTTCCATTAATCGGTTTAGTGTTTGGCACCAAATAGTTAGTCGTCATTTATGATGAAATAAAAAAATCAAAATTAAAAGATGAAAATGAATTTTTAATTTTAATGAAATAATCAACTATGGCTGCAGGATTCTTTAAAAAGTTATGGGATAAAGTAAAAAGAGGAGCACATAAAGTTTGGGAAACAATGAAGAAAGGAGCAAATTGGATATTTAAGAATAAAGAAGCAATTAGTGACGTTGCAGAACAAATAGCACCTAATGTTCCGGTAAGGAAGTATTAAATAAAGGAGATAAAGTTTATCATCGACTACAACCGATATTAAGATAAAAATAATATTTATATTTTTCCACTACTTTCCTCCTATTTTATTAAGTATTCCTTCAGCAATTCCACCAACTGCGTTACCTGCTTGTGCTCCCATCGCTGGATTACCTGCTTTAGCACCTAATACTCCACCTATGATAGTTCCTGCCGTTTTCGCTACTGGTGCCAAAAAGTTTGCAATGGGTTTTATTACTTTCTGATGAACCCATCTTGCTGCTTTCTTAATTCCTTCCCATAATTTTTTAAAGAATCCTGCCGCCATTTCTGATTTAATATTAATTAAAAATTCATTTTCATCACTTATATTTTAATTTTTATTTTATGATAAATGAAACCGATTTTAAAAATAAATGAAACAGAGGAGGAGGAAAGTGAAAATGTTCAACAAAAAATAAACGTTGTTAAACCCATCACTGAAATAAAAATTTTTTCATCTGTTGAAGAATTTAATGACTATTATGCTAATAATAAAAAATTATTTGAAGAATTGACAACGTGTAAATTGAATAAAATGTTTAAAGTTTAGAGTCCAAGACCCAGAGGGTCATGGATTCAAAATTTCAAAAATAAAGGGGGTGGTTAGTTTGAAATCTATTCCTCAATCAAGAATCACCTCATTAATGAAAATTGATGATTTAACAAAAAGAATAGAAGAGATTGAAGAGCGAATAAATCAAATTATTGATTTCATAAATTCAAATAATCATTAGCTTCATTTATTTTTCATTCAAAAATGTAAGACATGAATTTTTAAAGTTTATTTTTTAAAAATTTTTTTATTTCATTATGGTAGTGAATCTTTCATTCATGAAAATAATTATTTCTAATTTCTTTTACTCTCCCATACATACTAGATTTAAAGAATTCAGAACATTTCCCATAATCTCCTAAATGTTTTCTTATCCCTAACGTGTGCCAGTTATTATATGAAACTGAATAAACTTTATCTTTATCTTTACACCTTTCATCACTTTCATCACTTCCAATATATTTATATCTCAGTTTTGATTTAGCATTTTCATATTCATTAGCGTTTAATAATTCACAGTCTTCCTTTTTAAATTGATGTTTAAGATATTCAGGATTTAATACTCTACGTTTATATGCTCCTAACTTAGTTCTAAAGGTTTTTCTACAAAATTTAGGAATTCCATCCTCTTTAATGTCATCAATGATTTCCATTTCATTATTTTCAATTTCTTCTTCTCGTTTATGAGGTCTTTGATTATGACTCCATTGATTCCATGAAATTAAATATTCTTTATCATTATATTTATACCTCATTAGCTTATTTTGGCTTTCATATTCATTTAATAATTCACAATCTTCATTTTTAAATTGAAGTTTAACCCATTCAGGATTTAAACGATGTTTAATTAATCGCGGAATATCTGACATCATCTATATATAGATTATTTTATAAAAGATAAAAAATAAATTATTTTAAAATTAATGTTAATTTTTTAAATGATGTGTTTAGTATATAATATTTATTACTAATTTATTTAATAATGTCGCGTTTTCTTACGAATTCATGACTTAAAAAAACGTAAGAAAAAATTTTATATCATCTATATATAGAAGATAAAAAAATATACCTCCATCTATATATAGACGTAACAAAAAAAGTCACACAACCCGCACTCTTATACTACTTGGCCAAATACAACTTATGATATTGTCTAAATATAGTGTATGAAAGTATCTTAAGATGGCACAATATTTTATGTATGTAATTTTCATGAATTAGAAATTTAATAATTTTAAAAACCATTTTCTTTTTTGTTTATTGAGTAAATCATTCATCAAGAATACTTAAACTTCCGATGAATTCTTATTGACTAAATTCTAATTTGAACATTACAATAATAGTAGTATATGTGAACGGGTTTAGTGACTTTTTTTGTTACGTCTATATATAGATGAAGGTATATTTTCACATCTTCTATATATATATGATATAAAATTTTTTTCTTACGTTTTTTAAGTCATGAATTCGTAAGAAAGTGTGACATTATTAAATAAATTAGTAATAAATATTTATTTATAAATCATTAAAATTAACATTAATTTTAAAATAATTTATTTTTTTATCTTTTATAAAAGAAGCTATATATAGATGATGACAGATATTCCGCGATTAATTAAACATTGTTTAAATCCTGAATGGGTTAAACTTCAATTTAAAAATGAAGATTGTGAATTATTAAATGAATATGAAAGCCAAAATAAGCTAATGAGGTATAAATATAATGATAAAGAATATTTAATTTCATGGAATCAATGGAGTCATAATCAAAGACCTCATAAACGAGAAGAAGAAATTGAAAATAATGAAATGGAAATCATTGATGACATTAAAGAGGATGGAATTCCTAAATTTTGTAGAAAAACCTTTAGAACTAAGTTAGGAGCATATAAACGTAGAGTATTAAATCCTGAATATCTTAAACATTTATTTAAAAAGGAAGACTGTGAATTATTAAACGTTAATGAATATGAAAATGCTAAATCAAAACTGAGATATAAATATATTGGAAGTGATGAAAGGTGTAAAGATAAAGATAAAGTTTATTCAGTTTCATATAATAACTGGCACACGTTAGGGATAAGAAAACATTTAGGAGATTATGGAAATGTTCTGAATTCTTTAAATCTAGTATGTACGAGAGAGTAAAAGAAATTAGAAATAATTATTTTCATGAATGAAAGATTCACTACCATAATGAAATAAAAAATAATTTTTTTAAAAAATAAACTTTAAAAATTCATGTCTTACATTTTTGAATAATTTATTTTTTAATTTGTATGAAATGAGCGTCAAAACTAACAATGTTAAAAAAATGGGATTCACAAATGAGGAAATAAAGGATATATTAGAGGAGGCAGGTTATGAAGTTAGTAAATATTATTTAAGAAATTGTCAAAAAATTCGCGGAGTTTTTAAATGAGTTTGATTATGATGGAAAAATGAATAAAGATGATGTTATAAATTTCTTATATCCCACATCTAAAGAAGAAAAACCTAAAGAACCTGATGTTTTCCCTGAATATTATGAAGAACGGATTAAAGATGATGAATATACGATGAAATTGAAAGAAAAGGAAAATAAGAATGAAATAGATAAGAATTAAGAGAATTGAAAATAATGAAAATGAAGTAGAGGGTTTAATGAATATCCCAGCTTCAGAATCAGAAGTTCAAAAATCTCATGAAGAAAGATATAAAAATTACTTTTTGGAATCAACACAAAATTTATTAGATGGTGATATTGACGAAACACTTTCAGAAGAAGGTACTAAATTTATTCATAAACATAAGTTACAATTTATTGACGATGGAGATTATCCATGTATATTACTTTCACCTCCTCTTGATTCTGAAAAATTCAAAAAAGCACTGAAAAATGTAACATATGCAACAAATACGATTAAGAAAGAAGACCATGATATTTACACAAATTATTATTTAAATAAATGTACAGGTGTTGATAAAGTTTTTGATTTGTTAGATAAAATATCAAAAGAAACAATTGGTACATATAAAATTTTATGCGATTGTGGTTTCATTATTGAAGATACCAATAATGTTTCATATGAAAGAACAGCACCGAAGGAAGACGAAGTTGAAAGGTCTATACCATTCGTTATTAAGAACATAAAAGATATGAAAACTTATAAACATTATATTTATTCATTTATTTCAGAAAAAATGGAAGCAACCCATAAAACATCATCTCATCATTTTATAGCTATTCATACATTCCTTTTCAAAGTTGTGAAATTAAATAAGACAGGAATTAGATTTAATGTATCAGGGTACGCATTCTTGAGTAAATTAAAATGTATTCGTCACGTCGCAGATGATAAAAATTTATGTGTTCTTAATTCATTTTATGGACTTTAGCCCTGGACTCTCTGAGTCTCGGACTTTAAAAAAAATAAACTTTATTTTTATTTATTTTTTAATTTTTTATTCTTACATAAATGAACAAAAACGGAACAGCTAAAATGAATGATAATCAAATTAGAGCAGAAGGTAGAAGGTTATTTAAACGCTTCTATAACATTCCTGATGGTGTTAATCCTAAAACTCGTAGAAGCTATTTAAATGAAGCAATAGATGCATATGAAGGGTTTGACATTTCATCAGAAAGTGAGAGGTTAGCAAGAATGTTAAACGTTAATATTGATTTTTATTATTGTGACCCTCAACCAGAAGACGTAGACATAAATAAGGTAGACTTTCCATTAGTGGAATCAATAATGATAGATCCAGAATTTGAAACAGTAAATATTTTATTAACACAGAGTCCATGTGGAAAACTTCACGCTGACAGAATTACAGACGTTGAAGCACTCACAGGATATAAAGTTTGCCCCTTTTGCAAAGAAGAAGTATATTCTATCCGTGATGATCCAGAAAGGAAAAACCAAAGAAGATTTTTAAAACATTGTGAGAAATGTAAAGAAAATAATGGAAGATTAATTCAAGACGTTCAATTGCAAAACACACAACAACCATATGCACCACATATCACGAAACAGAAGATATATCAATGGCTATTAGCACATAATTTGCAGGAATATTATAAACCAACAAGATATTATATTACTTTTGACTTCGAAACATTAGAGACTAAAGAAGAACTTCAACTTTCTGAATGTGCAACTTTGAACGCTTACTTAAAACCATTTATGGTATCATCAACTGTCAAAATAAAGCCGCAAAGCGGCGAGGTCGTAGACCGTGATAAAACATTTACGAGGAATTTTTGCTTAACTTCGAGTGATTCGTTCATCTCTGATTGGATTGAGTTTTTATTTTCAACCTGTTCATTAGTTGCTAAATCAAATATTGAACAATATGAAGAATTAATGAAGCCGCAAACGGACCAAACGGCGGGGACTTTGTCCCATACATTAAATGAGAAACAAAAGGAAGCAATGAAAGAGCTTTTAGATGAAGAATTAATAAAGTGAATATCATAGGTTTTAATTCGGGAAAGTTTGATTTAAATTTAATTCTTCGTGATTTAAACACTGCAAAATGGAAAATAAAATCAATGCTGGGTTCATCTTCTCAATTTAAGCAAATCATTGTAAAGAAAACAAACTGTCCATATGAATTAAGATTTATTGACATCAGAAATTATATAGCGGGTGGAACATTAGACCAATTCACTCAAGATTTCGGAAACAATAAATCACGTGTTAAATCCTTTTTCCCTTATCAATTCATCACATGGGAGAATTACGAAGAAGAATTATATAAAGTGGAACCATTCACTCAAGATTCATTTTATTCAGCATTAACTCAAGAAACTATATCCGATTCAGATTATCAAATATATCTCAATGATGCTAAAAATTTTGAGAATAGATTAGAATATTTTATTCATTATTGCAATAAAGACGTTGAAATTATGATTGACCCAATTGATAAAATTATTGAAGAAACATTTGTTTATAAAATTGACATGCTTCATAATCTTTCTTTATCATCGAATGCATCAATGATTCGTTACGCGTTAGCATATAAGAACTTCAATCCTAACGAAACATATCCAGAAGAAGAAAATGTGGAATCAAGTTTTGAATTAACAAAAAAGTATTGGAAATATAAAATTGATTCATATAAGAAACAAGATGAAAAAGCAGAAAGGATACTAAAAACAATGTTTCAATGAATGACTATCAATACTATCACGATTTAATCCTTTCATCTAAATGCAAAATGTGTGGTAAAGCGTTTACATATGCTAATAAACCAACATTGGATAGAATCGATAATGAAAAACCACATACCAAAGAAAATTGTCAGTTAATGTGTTGTTATTGCAATGTCGTAAAATCAAATAAAGATGAAGATGTTCAACGTTTAAGAATCAATTTAAGAAATTATGCATTAAAAAATAATTTACCAATGACTTTAGATTCAGTTGAAGCTTATCACATTCTCCGTAATGGAATTACTGGTGGTCTATCAAATGTTCAACATCGTGTTAATCTTAAAGGAATCACGCACATTAATAAACTTTCATATAATCCAGAAACTAAAACTGTATCAAATGAGGACACCACCAACATTATGACTCATTTCGTTGGTGTTGACTTTAATTCATTATATCCTTCATCATTTTCATCTAATCCTCATGATTTCATTCAATATACTGACCATAAAATGTATATGCCGGGAAGATTGAATGGTGTTATCATTTGTGATACAGCAACAAAGAAAGCAAAAGCACTGGGAATAATTAAAAGAAAAATACTTTATTCGTGGCTGAAGTAAAGGGTCACATTGATGAAAAATACATTAATGATTACATAAACTTTTTACCGATAATAAGAAACTTAGATATTATCACAGATGAAAAAACAATTGGCAGTTTTATGTATAATTACATGAAATCAAACAATCTACCAGTTGACCAGAAACAGAGGAAATTAACTCAGTTAGCATCAACACACAACCAATATCAACCATTTTCTTCTTATTATCTTTGGTATCTAATAGACAGATTTCATTTTATCATTGATGATATTCAATCAATTTTAACATTTACGAAAAACACTTGCTTTAATGAATTTGCGAACGAATTTATGAACGAAAGACAAAAGGCTGAATTAGAAGGAAATAAAGGAAAAAGTTTATTTTGCAAGATTTCACTTAATGGATCATATGGTTACGATGCAATGAATACACAAAATTACGCAAAGACTAAAATAATGAATGCACAGAAGGCACGCGTTGCATGTATGTCAAATAAGTTTAAAAACATAAGAGAAATAGGTGAAGATACGTATCAAGTGATGCTTAAAGATAGATTTTATAGATGTGATACATGTTTACAAGAGGCATTCTTCACTTTAGATAACGCAAAATACTGGTATTTGGTTTTCATTTATGATTTTATGTATAAATGCATGAATGTTAATCGTTTTCATTTCATTGAAGGTGATACTGATTCATCTTATTGGGCAATCGCTGGCGACCCAAATCTTCCTAACACTCAAGCATTTCAAGCAATTGTTACGATAAACAATTTTATGATAAAAACATTTACAAATTCGCACCTTTTGATTTCTTTGTTTTGATGAGAAATTTAAACCTAAATTAAAGAATAAAGCTGAAGAAAAAGCACATGAGAAGAAGTTATTGGGTTTAGCAATTGAGAAACAAGGCGATAACATGGTTGCTTTATGCCCCAAGTGTTATACATCATTCAACGGTTCAATTGATGGAAGTGATTTTAAAAAGATTGCACAAAAAATGAAAGGTGTTAGTTTACGACAAAATAAACAATTAACACCTAAAAATTATTTGGATATAATAAATGATAAAGTGATATTTGATGGTCAGAATATTAATTTACAACTTAAAAATGGTCAATGACTCGCTTAACAATTGGTAAGACTGCATTAACAGGAGCACACACTAAGGCTGTATGTTGTTGAAAAATGGATGTTGTATGCCATTTATTTAATAAAATGCCACAGAAGAGACAAAAGGAACCGTTAATGATGTTTTTGATACTATGATTCAAAGAGGTGGGCACCCTTAAAACATTTATTTTATTTTTATATAAATGGATAACTCAGATTTAGAAAATTTAATTGATGATTTAGTACTTAATCAAAAATTTCTTAATTATTATGATTTAAAAGCATATCTCCAAAAATATAATAATAATATAACGGGTGATGATATGGAATATTATTATCCATATTATAAAAATGAAATTTTGAAATATCATAATAAAATAATTTCTGAAATTAAAGACAAAATTAAAAATAATGAATATTCAAAGGGAAAAACTAAATCACAACTTAAACAATTGAAAGATTTCAAAAATAAAGTATTAACAGAAGAAGATATTGATGAATTATATAAATTATATAATCCTGAGCCGCAAAAGCAAAAGGAGCAAAAACAAAAGGTGCAAAACACCCAGGTCCTTCAGACCATAAATGATGCACAAGCTTTAATTTATGATTCATTAGTTAAACCATATTCAGCCCGACTTTTAAATGAAGATCAACTTTTGGAATTCATCCTTCAACATAAACTCGAAGCGGGAAAGTATATTAAACCTTTATATACAGCATATTTAAAACAAATGAATAGAATACATCCAGAATTAATGAAGAAGGAATGAATTCCAAAACTTCATCATCCAAAATCAAAGCAGATAAAATTAAACCACTTGCAACACCAAAACCTCTAACGACAGTACCTGCAACACCAAAACCTCCTCCTCCTTCAGTTAATCCTTCATCATTCACTTTATTATATCCATTTCAAACATTAAAGAAGCAAAAAGATTTTAAAAAGGATTTCAAGATATTAAATAAACCAATTGACCCGAAAATTCAACCGTTAAAGGAAAAAATTTAGTCCCTTCATTTGCTCCATATCCATATTCATACGAAATCGATCATCTGGAATATTCAAAAGGAAACGTTACTTATTTATTTGCCATTAACATTAACACTAGATATTTACATTGCATTCCGGTGAAAGGGAAGACAGAACAGGAAACAAGAAGAGCTATTCAATACTTACTAGATCATGAAAGAGTAGATAATATAAGGGGTGATGGTGATAAAGGATTTCAGGCAGCTATGACTCATTATTTCCCACAAATTAATTTTTACTTTTCATCCTCTCCATATACGTTTCATAATAAAATAGTTGATGCGGTAATGAGAACTCTTAGAGATGCGTTAGGGGTTAACGGTCAGATATACTGGGATGGAAATCATGACTCCATCATACAGCAGTTAGTATATTATTACAATAATACATGGCATAGAACAATAAACAGGAAACCGGTGGAAATGAAAAATGATATTTCAAAAGAATGGGAATATATTAGAAAGCAAATGGAAAGGTTAAATGATGTTAAACGTGAACAAATTAATTCGGGGCTCATGAATTTTAAACAAGGGATAAAGTTTTAATTCATCTCGATTATGGAAAAACTGATAAATCAATGACAAAAAGAAGACGAAGATTTGACACAATAGCTGAATTTGTTAGATATATTAACGGCAATGCATTAGTTGAGGTTAACAATAAATTAATAGAAATTCCGATTTATTTTATTACTCCATTATATTTAAATAATATTTAATTTTTTTATTTCGTAAGAAATGAGTGACAACGAAGCATCCAAGAGTCCAGACGATGAATAAAAAAGAAACTAAACAGAATTAAATCAAAAATATGCTATTACAAAAGAAGCCACAATGCGGTGGGGTTGAAAACGATCAAGAGAGGAAAGAAATAATCGAAAAATTAGAAACTTACCGTTCAATCCTTAAACTGAGTGAAGCAAAAATAAAAGAATTTAATAGAATAAATAAATTGGTTGGAAGAGATGAATTTAATAAAGATGAATTTTTAAACTCTATCCAAATTTAATTTTTATTCCTCTTTGACAACATCTCTCTTTCCATCATTACTGCATAACCACATTTTCTCAATTTTAGTGGTTTGTTATTTTTAACATGTTCTTGCATCATTTTTATCATTTCCTCCCTTGTTATGATTCGTGGTAAATTTTGAGCTTGTGGGGTATTCATTTATGATAAAAATAAAAATTTGTTATCACTTATTTTATCGTTAATGTTTTTAGGTTATTCAATAATTATTTATTTTTGAAGAACTGAAGGTGTCACTATGTCACTCAGTGTCACTCGGTTATTTAACTTCTCTGAAAAAATGAGACAACATGACATTTTGACAACATAGTGGGATTAATGAGGAAGGTAGTTATTATTTATTTTTGAAGAACTGAAGGTGTCACTATGTCACTCAGTGTCACTCGGTTATTTAACTTCTCTGAAAAAATGAGACAACATGACATTTTGACAACATAGTGGGATTAATGCAAAAATAAATTCAAATCATACTTTATAAAGCTTCATTTACAGGTATTTCATCATCAGTAAATGATTCCTCATTATCGTTTGGTTCAACCTGTTTATATAATCCTTTCATTTCTTCTTTCAAAACATAATACCATGTCTGTTTACCATCTATTCTTCTCTGTTTCTTATCACATTTATCCTTAATACTCATTTGAAAATTCTTGTCTTTCATGTCTGATGGTTTGCAGAATAGAGCATTTTTACATGTCATACCTACACACAATTCATCATAATGTGTATTTATCCATACATCTAAAGGATTTGATGATAATTCAATTAAATCTTGTTTGGCTTCAGTCATCGGTATGATTCGTACATTAAATGATGAAAGGTCATATTGCATAAAATATGTTAAAAGGTTATCATAAAATTCCTTTGTGCATGAATCCATCAAATTCTTGAAGTAATCAAATTGACCCTTAAATTTACCATTAACTCTTAAAACCACATATCTTCTGTCTCCAACTTCAATTTTGACAGGGTAGACGTTGTTAGTTACGAAAACAAAGTTTGCAACATTCTGAGCAGTTCTTCTGGGTTGATTCTTTTCATTAATTCTAATCTCATTATCCGTTATAATTGATTTCAAAGCGTTGAAGTTTGCGAGTCTGTCTTCACCTACATTCTTGAGTTCATTAAGTACAAGAAACATTTTATTCTCAACTACTGAGTTGAAATAACCCGTTAGCTCACTTATTTCAGTAATGTTTTTACATGAATAACCAGCGAGAAGTTCAGAAATAATGTCTGTAAATCTGTTTTTACCTGTTCCCTGAAGTCCTTTCAAAATAATTGCTGTTTCATTCTTGATTCCAGGATGTTGAATCATTGATGCAATCCAGCCGAAATATTTATACACTTCATCGTTATTATCACAAATGGCTTCTTTAATGAAATTCATAAACATCTCAATTTTTGAGTAATCAGGCTTTTCAAGAATGTTGTATTTATAACCCTGAAACGTTGAGAAAACATCTGGGGAATCAGATTTAAAGCAAACACCCTTAACGGTTAATGAAGACAATTGATTTAGTAGTACATCCCATGCTGTTATGGTTTTACCTTCTTCTTTAAATAATTTAATCATTTTGAGTGACTCTTTCATGTTTGATTGAAGAACGAATGATATTTGATTCATTTTGTCGTGTATGTTGTAATCTTTTTGAATGAAATATTTGTTTCCACAATCTACAAAACGGATTACACGTGATAAATCCTCAATTACTTCAGAACTGTTTTTATACTGATGATTTTCAGCCTTGCGTCTAATATCTGTTATCAAAAACGAGTCATCAAGTTTGATATCAAATGTTATTTTTGGCTTACGTAATAAAGGCAAAACATATTCATCATAATATTCCTTTTGATATAGTTTTAGAATCTTCACCAAAACAAATGGAGAAGTCATTAAATGTGCATATCTACTACGTGCTTTTTCAAAATTACTTTTTGCATTTTCTGTTAAATTGCAGAAGTTATAAACGTTGTCGTATGCTTCATTAATTAAATGATTAGGTAACGAATTAATTGCTTGAAACAGTGTGAATAATGTAACTTCTTTTTCTAAATTCATATTTCCACCGTCATTATGTACTTCAAAATCACTAATACCATCAACTATGCTCTGGGCAAGTTTATCGTCAATGTTTACATTTTTGTTTTCATTCATGATAGTCTTTATTTCTTCGTTCTTCTGTTCAACTCTTACCTTAATATTCAAATCATTTAATATATCATTCACTGTTCTGGTTAATGTTGAATCATAACTTCCACGAATGAATGAGTATGTATTGATTGGTTCTGTTGCATTCTTGCGAACTCTTGAATCAGCCATAACCACTAAAGAACGCTTTGAATCATCAATAGAAGTCATGATATCAATATCATAATCATTGCAGGAATAGCATTTAATCATTCTGTTCGAGGTTGAATAGAAGAAATTAGTGTTGCAATAAATGTGAAGACCTCCTGAAGCGGTTTTAACGATAACATCTTTATCCGAAAGTTTTGATAAAATGTCTTTTCTAACTGTTTCTTTAAGTTCATCATTGTACGATTTATTGATATCAACATCTATAATCGTTAAATTTGATATTTTATTTACTAATAAAGCCATACCAGTTTTCCTTCCTCTTCCTCCATCGTGTTTGAGGTAGTTATGTAAATCAATCATGTTTTCACCAATTCTTTCGTTGAGGGTTTTAGTTTCTGCCACAACTAATTCCTCAGCTAATTCCTCAACTAATGAATCAATAACTTTTTCATCAGAAACGATATAGTTGCTGTTGTTGTTTGTTGTTGTCATTTATATAGGAATAAAAAAAATAAAAATAATTTTAAAACTAACTTTATTTTTGGGCTGCATCATATTTCCAGTGATGTTGTCAAAATGTCATGTTGTCTCATTTTTTCAGAGAAGTTAAATAACCGAGTGACACTGAGTGACATAGTGACACCTTCAGTTCTTCAAAAATAATTAATTATTGAATAACCTAAAAACATTAACGTAAACATTAACAATAACACATATTTCCAGTGATGTTGTCAAAATGTCATGTTGTCTCATTTTTTCAGAGAAGTTAAATAACCGAGTGACACTGAGTGACATAGTGACACCTTCAGTTCTTCAAAAATAATTAATTATTGAATAACCTAAAAACATTAACGTAAACATTAACGTAAACATTTATTTCTGCAGTTCATCCACTACTTCATTACCTAATTAATTACAGACATAAAATATATTTAGTTCATTCAATAAATGCGGTACCATGCGTAAACTGTCATAAATGGTGGCATGTATTCTTTACTTTGTCCCGTTGTTTGTGTATATCCTGAAACGTGATGTGTATGGTTTCCTTCTCCCTGAGTGTCGCTCCAGTAACAATTTATGGCAAACTTAACGTCATCTTTAACATCATATCCTTTACCTTTTGTCATTCCTGACCAATCCCAATATCTATGCTTATGCCAACCTGCTTGAGATGTGCTTAAATCTATGTAGTGACTGTGTGCAGGTAAATTTTCACCTGTAATCGTTTTACTTCCACCTATTTCCTTTGAAGAGTTTGCACAATACAAAAACCTGTCGACTATTTGTTCCCATGCACCAACACCAAGTACTACTTCTGGTCTGGTAGAGTTCATTGAAACATATAATGAGCCAACCGGGTAAATAAGATTCGGCAAAATTTGTTTAAGCACATTGAGTTCCTGTCTTAGATGCATAATACTATTGTCATTAGATATCAAAGTATCTACTAGACTTGTTGCCGGTGGTATTGTTGGACCTTTACTTGGCAAGGTTGTGTTTAGTGTAATATCATCTGCTGTAAAAGTTGTAAAACTTGTATGTGTATGAGTCTTATCTGCCTTCTTCATTAACTCACTGTTGACATATTCCTTATCTGCCTTCTTCATTAATTCACTGTTGACATATTCCTTATCCGCTTTAAGGTCTAAACATCCTGAAACCCATCCTGTATCAGCTTTAGTTTTTAAAATCTTTGATGTCCATTCATGATACCATCCAACCATTTCTTTAATTTCATTATCTTTTTCATTGACATATTCCTTATCTGCCTTCTTCATTAATGCACTAGCCACAAGTCCCTTATCTGCTTTCTCCTCTAACTCACTAACCACATATTCCTTATCTGCTTTCTTCATTAATTCACTGTTGACATATTCCTTATCTGCCTTCTCCTCTAACTCACTAACCACATATTCCTTATCTGCTTTCTTCATTAATTCACTTACCACATATTCCTTATCTGCCTTCTTCATTATGTCATTTAGGAAACCTTTTATGAATTCCTCATTTAAATTAAATCTTCCAATCTTCAAAACTTTAGGAAATGCATTTAATGCGTAATATCTTTGTTCTTCTGGTGGAATTGATGTTATATCATCCGTTATTCCTTTAATTTTTGAATTCATAAATAAAATTTCTTTTATATTTGATATCACTGCACCACCTTGCAAACGAATTCGAAATGGTCATTTTTCAATACTATCTCCAAATCTCCATATTTCAACCTTTGCGTTTGTTCTGCCGTCTTTGAATTATATGCATATGGCGTATGTAATGGTCTGTGCCTTAAGTTGCTGTGGTTGCTGTTGTTTAATCATTTATTATGATTTAAAATAAATATTTAATCCGTTATCTCATCAGCTATTTTCTATTTGAAATTGCCATAATATTTCATTCATGAATTCTAAATCACAATCAAATAGGTCGGTTATTCTAAATTTAATATTTGATAAATCTTTTGAATGAAGAATAAATGAATTCCCGGATAATTGAAACGGATATGATAAAGAAAATATGTTTAAGTTGATGGATAAAATGTTTTGTATTGATGGTAAGAGTTAGGGTCTAATGTTTGATGTGAAAATCTCATTGGGGTATTAACTTTATCACATTTGATTAAAATGAAATTGGAACCAGTGTCAGAATACAAAACATCCCCAACATCTTTTTCAAAATTTAATATCCCCAACAATGAACGAAGATGAGGAGTACAAAATTTAATTTTCAGCGGAAATTTAATAAGGTTATTTATTTCATCAAGTTCAAAAAGTTTATCAGGTTTTGATTTAAAATTTTCTTCATACCATATGATAAATGATTCGTTTAAATAACTTAAAATCGTGTTAATATCCCATTTCGTTATCACATTATTTATATGCATATCATACGTTTTTTCTTGGTCATCTTTAATAAATGATATATAATCTGAAGGGTCTAAAAGAATGGGATTAAATTTACCACTCACAGAAACGAGAGTAACATTATAAATTCCACTAACTGTTAAATTTAATTCACAGTTATTATTCGAAATAATATTGATAATTGACATTTTTATTACGATTAAAAATATGGTAAAGCGTTATTTTCCAGTGATAAATAAAACTAGAATAAGATTACCTCAAGAATTCATAAATTCAACGAATAAGAAATTCATTCATGTTATAAATTTTAGTGTTTTCAGAAAATATGAGTCAATGTCATATTCATCATCGGGTTATATTTCACTTCATTCAAATTTAGTTCAATCAAACCCATATAATGACCATTTCATAAGATTTTCAGATGGTATTAAAAATGTAATTGATAGATTAAAATATGAACAGATTGACAATATCGAATTTTTTGGAATTTTGGTTTAAATATCCCGATGGAAAAAAGATTGAAGTTAAAGATAAAGCTGATACTATAACAAAAACAATTACAATGACCGATCCAGATAGTGGGGAACAAAAAGAAATAAAACAAACGATAGAAACTGGTGAAAGGTCAATTATTATTGATTATGATTCAAAGGATTATTATTCGATAATGTTAATGCTTGAATATTAAATGGCCTTAACAAAGAATTTTTCAAGTGATATTTTATATTCATCAACTATTTTATTATAAATATCATTATAAGTTAAATGAAGTTCAGTTGTTGTTCCATTCTTTGATATCTTAATTTGTGCTAATATCCTTTATAGGATTTATTTTTGCAACTGTTCCGCAGCATGAAACCTCATCATCTATGAAAAATTGAATCTTAACGTCTGAATCTTGAACATCACAAAGAATGGCGATAATGTGAATTAATGATTCATAAGGTAAAATAATTAAACCGGATTGATCAATTAAATTTATTATTGAATCATAATTATCAGTTATTATATCACGGTAAATTTTCATTAATTCAGAATTAATGTCTATTTTATATGGCGCATTGCGACTGGAATCGTAGATTCCTGGGTTCTCGATGTTTATGAAAGAGGTGGGGGGTATGTTGGATATGTGGGGATTTCAACGGGTTCTTTACCGGGTTCAGATAAAATGATTGGGTCTCCATTCTCATGGTTTTCTTCATTCTCCTCATTCTTCGGTAAGTCACGAGTTAATAAATTTGGTTGAGTTGCTGACCTTGTTAATTCAGGACTAACATTAACTTTAACATTTTGAATAATTCGTGATTTATCATCATTTACGTTATAACCAACCGTAATCTCTGCTTTTGCGTTTGTGTTCTTTTGACTTGTGAAACGTCTTCTCATTTATAATTGAATAAAAAAAGAAAAATATATTTAAAGTTTTATTTAGTTGTTACGGTAATATCCCAAGGTTCATCATTGTTTGCTTATACTTTCTTTGTAACTGCACCAATTATGTTATTAATATTGCTTTGAGTTTCTTCCAGTCTTATTTTATCATTTACAATATCTTTAATCATTTCATTACATGCATTCTTAAAACCATCTGATTTTTCTAATTTACGTCTATCACTTTCTTTAATTAAATCAAAGTTATAACCTTGTTGAGAATAAAGTGGTTTCTTTATCAATTCCTTGAACGCTTCTGAAAGTGAAGATGAAGAAATTCTTGCCACTTGAATTGGTTTAAATTCTGCTTTCATTGCTTCTTTCTGTTCATTGAACACTGGATCGAATAAAGCAACTTTAAAGAATTTCTTAGCTGGAATTTCAGGTCTCAAATTTGCATATTGACCATCAAACTGATTAACATATCGTGGTAATCCATCCGGTCCTTCTTCAATAGCATTTAATTCTTCATTGAAATAAGAATATGGATTATGACGGTATGAATTAATTGGACCATGTTCACCTTCTCCAATGTATTGTTTAACAGCTTTTCCATTTTCATCAAATTGCATAGGATAACGTTCATTATATGCTTTACGTTTAGGATAATCAGATACAGTTAATTTATACCCATTTATGACTTTAATATTACCTTGACCATCAGTAACGAAAACTTCATTTATACCATCAGGTTTTCCATTTGGACCCGTAATGTCTGCTTCGTGTGCTTCCCAATTTGGTCCATGACGTTTGGCATATGCTTGAGCTTCTGGTAATGTTAAAACGTTTCTCATTTGTTTAACATCTTTTTGAAGACCGGCAACAATGTGGACTAATTCTTTCATTCCGTCTGGAACTTTCATAGTTCTATTATATGCACCCCCCTTTTTGTTTGTCCCTTGTTTTAATGGAACCTGTAGAAGATTTGCTATTTCAGTCATGTTTAATTATAAATAAAAAATAAAAATTAATTATAAAAAGTTAATCAAATTTAACACATCCTTTATTTAAATCAACTATTATTTTTCCATGTTCACCTAATTGCTGATATTGTGTGTAAAGTTCATTAATGCTCATTGGTAAATTCACTTGATAAAGCATAACATTCAACTGTTGACGACTAAAACCACTGAAAATGAAAAGTGTTGATAGATTTGATTTAATGTTTGTGCTTAATGCTTTGAAATATTGAACAGCCATGAAGAATGAACACTGAATGTGTCGACATTGAGTTAATAACTGATTAAAATATGATTTCTCATTTGTTATTAGTTTTGATTTCACGGCATCATCTAGAAAAATGAGTGAATGCAAAAATTCTTTATCAAAATTTGAAATAGAAAGTGTTTCAAATAATTCATCCCGTTGTTTATCAATAATTTTATCCTCTAATCCTTGCTTCTTGATTGTATTATATAATTCTTTATACATTAAAAAGTTTTTTAAATAATCTTCTGCTTCTTCTTGTGATAAATAAATAATTGGAATTTTGATTAAATGCTTTAAAGATTCAAATGTATCATCTGAAGGTGAACCTGAACGGTTGATATAAATTAACACATGTGAATGGGGGGAAGTGTTAGCAATAATGATAATTTGTTTTAATATCGTTAATGTTTTACCTTTATTTTGTTTACCAATTGCTGCAGTGATTGAATTTAAGTAACATTCAGAATATGGAATTTTCATTAATTTTTCCTTAGATAGAGCATTTCTATTATCACTCAATGCTTCATTAATCATATCATCTACGTATGTATTATATACTCCTGCTAATTCTTCAGAATTTAAATCCATTTAATCAAAAATAAATTTATAATTTTAAACATTTCTATTCATCAATATTTCATCATATGAACTTCTATACTGTGGTGGTGTACCTGTTGAATGATATTTCAAACCTTCATCCGGTGTCCATGTCCAATATGTAGTCCTAGTAAACCAAACCTGAGGAGGATTTGTCACCTTTGAACAGTAAGTGTCATTTTCACCTTGAATGATTGGATAAGCTTTCACTTGTACTGTAACTTGTGAGTTGAAAGTTTCTAATCCATCAAAGAATATACCCGCTCCATCACGTTGAACTGGAATAGTGCATAAGAATGAAGTTTGGTCTTTCCACGTTCTAGCTAATGGCTTGCCATCATCATCATTCAGTGGTCTAGTTAATGAGTCCTCGTATTCTTCCGTGCATTCATTCACTCCATCTAAATCAGAAGCTTGAAGCATACGTGTAAAGAATATGTCACCCACTGTGGTCATCGCTTGATCGGGGAAGTTTCTGGAATCTATAGTGACCTGAAGACCTCGAAGCATTGGATTTTCTAAAACTGTTCTTTGCATTGCATTCTTCGGAAATGCTAACACAACATCTGTAACATTATGAAGAGCGTATGAGAAATCTGAGCTGATACCTTCAGGAGTGATGCAACCTCCATTTAGTGAACGAACGTCAATATGTTGAGCTGGAATCATGAATGGATCTTCCTTACTGAATAAACGTGGTATTGCTTTAACTGATTCTTCAATTAAACCGTATCCTGGTGTAATGCATTTATCCTCTAAAACTTCCATCTTTGTGCATGAAATAATAACGTCATCAACTATTGCGTCAGCAGATGTAGCGGCTAAGCTTGTAATTAATTTGGCAGGAAGTCCGATTTGTTGGAATTTGCGATCATATTTATAAACATGATTCATAATCTTTTCATAATTTTCATCAGTTATCTTTTCATAAACGTAATTTTGTAAATCAGCAACTCTTAACGGGTCAACCTGACAAAATACTAAAGTATCCCTGAAAACATAATATTTAAGAATGATTTCACCAAATGATTTAGGATAATCATCGAACGCCTGAAATGCTAACAAATCATTTACCGGAATAATCATATCAAAAGTGATATCAACTTCTTCATTTGCTTTCTTGAAAACTTCTGAAGGGTCAATATATTTACCACATACTGAGTTATCATATTTTTGAACATTATTATATAACGAATGAACAAACTTTTTAACTTTCCTTTCTGATTTTGGTTTATATGTTGCAAATGCGAAAGATTCACGGGCGCAATCCATTTGAAGATAACCGGCATCACCTCTTTCGGTTTCTACTTCTAATTGTTTAAAGCTTTGATTTGATGATTTGTAACCAACGAATAAACGCATGCATTTAAAAGCGGCATCACATGTGAAAGCTTTATTTGAAACAAGAGTTGCTTTAACTTTGCGTTTAATATATGTGTCACCTAATTGGTTCACATCATGAGCCGGATTTGTAATTCTTAAATGAGTTTGTTTATCATCAAAATATGGAGCATCAGAGTCATAGCATGAACTTTCAAGTTCTCTATAATATCTTCTACCGTCATTCTTTGCGAATATTTCATTTATCTTTTCGAATGAATGAAACACATTTCCATTAATTGGTTTAGTGTTTGGCACCAAATAGTTAGTCGTCATTTATTATTAAATAAAAAATCAAAATTAAAATATGAAAATGAATTTTTAATTTTAATGAAATAATCATCTATGGCTGCAGGATTCTTTAAAAAATTATGGGATAAAGTAAAAAGAGGAGCGCATAAAGTTTGGGAAACAATGAAGAAAGGAGCAAATTGGATATTTAAGAATAAAGAAGCAATTAGTGACATTGCCGAATCAATAACGCCAAAAGCTGCCCCAATAAGAGAAATTTTAAATAAAGGAGAAAAAGTTTATCAAAGACTACAACCAATACTAAGATAAAAATAATATTTATTTATTTTTCCACTATCTACCTCCTATTTTATTAAGTATTCCTTCAGCTATTCCACCAATTGCGTTACCTGCTTGTGCTCCCATCGCCGGATTACCTGCTTTTGTACCTAATACTCCACCTATGATAGTTCCTGCCGTTTTCGCTACTGGTGCCAAAAAGTTTGCAACAGGTTTAATAACCTTTTTATAAACCCAACCCGCAGCTTTCTTTATTCCATCCCATAATTTTTTAAAGAATCCTGCCGCCATTTCTGATTTAATATTAATTAAAAAAATATTTCATCACTTATTTTCTAATTTTTATTTAATGATAAATGAAACCAATTTTAAAAATAAATGAAACAGAGGAGGAAGAAATAAATGAAAGTGAAAATGTTCAACAAAAAATAAACGTTGTTAAACCAATTACTGAAATAAAAATTTTTTCATCTGTTAAAGAATTTAATGATTATTATGCTAATAATAAAAAATTATTTGAAGAATTGACAACATGTAAATTGAATAAAATGTTTAAAGTTGATGGATTCAAAATTTCAAAAATAAAAGGGGTGGTTAGTTTGAAATCTATTCCTCAATCAAGAATCACCTCATTAATGAAAATAGATGATTTAACAAAAAGAATAGAAATTATTGAAGAAAGAATAAATCAAATTATTGATTTCATAAATCATGACTCGTTGAGCCCGGGTCCTTAAAGCTCATCACTGAGTTCAAGGTTATATTCATCAAATATTTCATTATTAAATGCAACTTCTGCTAGTTTATTTATTTTTTCAATACAATCATTTGAAAGTCTATCGTTTAATTTTTTCTGAAGTTTTTCATTTTCTAGTTCTGAAACTTTATTTGGATGATATTTAAACCCGTTAAATTCTTTTTCCTCAGTTTTGATCATTAATTTACAAAGAACTTTTGTGGTTGAAATTCGTTTAAACCATTTATCATTAATATTTGTTATAAATTCAATATTCGGAATTAATTCCCAAATTTTTACATTTTCAATTAATTTATTATCAAATGCAAAAGCAATAGGTTTAATATTAAACTTACCTTTAATATAAAACTTTCTACATAATCATCGAAATAAACATCTACTTGTTTAACATTTTCAAGAATTGGTGAAAGAGCATCCATTAATTGATTGATGGTTACGAATCTTGATCCTCTCATTTTCTTACGAATTAAAAAAATAAATTATTCAAAAATGTAAGACATGAATTTTTAAAGTTTATTTTTTAAAAAAATTATTTTTTATTTCATTATGGTAGTGAATCTTTCATTCATGAAAATAATTATTTCTAATTTCTTTTACTCTCTCGTACATACTAGATTTAAAGAATTCAGAACATTTCCCATAATCTCCTAAATGTTTTCTTATCCCTAACGTGTGCCAGTTATTATATGAAACTGAATAAACTTTATCTTTATCTTTACACCTTTCATCACTTCCAATATATTTATATCTCAGTTTTGATTTAGCATTTTCATATTCATTAACGTTTAATAATTCACAGTCTTCCTTTTTAAATAAATGTTTAAGATATTCAGGATTTAATACTCTACGTTTATATGCTCCTAACTTAGTTCTAAAGGTTTTTCTACAAAATTTAGGAATTCCATCCTCTTTAATGTCATCAATGATTTCCATTTCATTATTTTCAATTTCTTCTTCTCGTTTATGAGGTCTTTGATTATGACTCCATTGATTCCATGAAATTAAATATTCTTTATCATTATATTTATACCTCATTAGCTTATTTTGGCTTTCATATTCATTTAATAATTCACAATCTTCATTTTTAAATTGAAGTTTAACCCATTCAGGATTTAAACAATGTTTAATTAATCGCGGAATATCTGTCATCATCTATATATAGCTTCTTTTATAAAAGATAAAAAAATAAATTATTTTAAAATTAATGTTAATTTTAATGATTTATAAATAAATATTTATTACTAATTTATTTAATAATGTCACACTTTCTTACGAATTCATGACTTAAAAAACGTAAGAAAAAAATTTTATATCATATATATATAGAAGATGTGAAAATATACCTTCATCTATATATAGACGTAACAAAAAAAGTCACTAAACCCGTTCACATATACTACTAATAATGCATTAATTCTAACATGCTGAAAAATGATTAAAAATATCCTGTTTATTTAGAGACAATATCTGGAACGATTAGATTATATTAATTAAGAATTTTTTGAGTAGGTGACAAAAGTGCTTACTCTTAAACAACCGTCGGATTTCCGGGTGAAATCGTGACACACTTTCGTCTTTCGTAGGCGGTGGTGGTTGTTACAAAAGGTAACTTCGAATGTAGCGTGAAATCTGCAAAAAAAATTCTGAAATTTGAATGGAGAACACAAAAATTGAATAGTTTACGTCAATAAAAAAGAGAAAAATGAAGCCAATGTGTCTCGAACCTAGGACTTAGAGCAGAAATCCCACTGTTTATCCCATTACACTACATGCATCTCTCCCCTCAGTGAATGAGATCAACTATATGATAACTTTTTCCCCATTATATTCTTGTGGAAAAGTGACAAATAGCAACTTTGACCCTCTCTCAGAATTTTTTGGGAAACTAAGCCCGTTTAATTTAAGTAAGCATTGATGATTAACATATTGCTTACTTTATCGAACTTCCGTTTGTTTGTTTTGTAAATCGAAAAATATCGATAAAGTTATTATCGATTTAATTGGTATCATTTCAATATGTGTGAACTGTAAGTTTACATAGCAAATAAGGTTAATGTTAAAAGTGTCAATTATCAAAATTTTATCATTCTATATTTTCCATATAATGCATTGAGTTGTCGCATAATATCCAATCATCTTCTAAATCCAAAGGCATTTAGATGACATCAAAAATTTGAAATTTGATTAATTGAGTTCTTAATTATGTTTTAAGATGATATCAAAGGAATTTCAATATAGGAAATATAAATTTCAAATCAGTGGAATAAATGAAATATCTTTGTCAAATTGTATTTTTGAAAATTTTAATTCACAATCCGTTGTGATTTCTGTATTGGAAAAGAATCTATCGTTAATATAATTCAAGATTACTTTTTCAACTCTTCTTCTGTAACTGAATATGGAGGGGCTTTATCAATACGAACACAACTCGGTAATATTTTATTAGATAAAACATGTGGCATTTCTTGTAATTCGTGGAACCATGCACATTTTATCAACATGTATTCTACATATTCTTTTGAATTTAATAGATCTACAATAAGTGAAAATGGTCTTTTATCCAAACGCCATGCTAATTATGTATTAAGCCAACCAAGGACAAGTCTAAATTATGTAAATGTTACCAAATCATTGTGTTCATCATATGCTGGAGGAGTATATGATAATGGATATGGAAATTCTTCATTCTGCATTTATGAATCATTAAGAGGTGAAACTAGTTGTATTGAGCTAAGAAATCATTACTTTAATTTGAATTACTTTTCAATGTCTAACAATACAGTTCCACTGTGTGTATTGTGCATTAATCTTTCCCCATGTAACCTTTCTGTTTTTAATTCTATTTTCATTGATAATGTTTGTGATACATTTTCAATAAATTATACAGGCGGATATATGATTTTCAATGATTGTTATTTTGAAAATACAAATCTAAAATCTGCAGAGGTTTCTAATCAAATTTTAATTAAATTTGATATTTATTTTGGAACGGATAGTACATTAAGCTGTGTTTCGATTCCAAATTTGTATCTAAAAATATATCACCAATGTACACATCAAATGAGAAATACTTGTATTTTATCTTCTCTATCTATTCATGTACTTTATGTTTTTATTTTATTATAAAATATGGGAATTCAATATAACCGATAATTTTCAATATAATTTCATATTATTGGCAGATTAAACCTTATAACTAAAGAATATTTCTAGTTACAGGTATGTTAATATTTTAATTATTTTTTCTATTTGTCACTTTTTATTATTAAGGTTATTTCAAAAGCTATCATTACATTAAAATAAAAACAGAATATAATGTAATCGAAAAGAATCGATTAATGAGAATATTTTTGTTTTCCAATGAAGGACATACGAAGCTATTATTTAAATATATATAGGCATCTCTTATAACACTATACTTACAAAAAAGATCAGAAGGATATAAATATGAAACACGGACTGTATTAATTAAAGGACAATTTTTGAATAAATTTCTGTTTTCAAATGAAATTTGTCCAAGATAAACTATTATCTTTAGACTGTTCATGCTATCAAATGCACCATTTTCAATACTTGAAACTCTAATCGGAATAAAAATATATTTCAATAATGGCAAATTATTTAAAGATTTACTTGCCAATTCTGTCAAATTTCCTGGGAGCTTTAAATCGTTTAATGTTTCGCATCCAGAAAAACAAAAAACAGGCAATGCATTGATTTGAGTCATTGATATATCTACGGTTTTGAGATAACTATGTGCATGAAAAGTGTATTGTTCAATCGATGTTAAATTTTGCCAACCAATAAATTGTTTTATGATAGATCCACTCATAAAAAACTCTCCAAGCGTTTTAATATTTTCTTTATTTGGAATATCAGGTACTGAGTAAGTAATTGGAGTTCGGACCAATTTGTTATCACCTTTTGTAAAAATAAAATTATTTTCGGAATAAAAATAAGGATTATCTTTATCTACTGTGAGCGTGTTCAGACGATAACATTGGTTAAATGTAACTCCTGTCATTGATTTTATTGATGCAACAATGTTCACTGATATAATTGGGGTCGCACAAAAAGCATTTGAGCCTAAAGATTGTGTAACTGGGGAAAAAATTACATTTTCTAAGGAAGAGTAAGCAAACGCTGTAACATCAATTGTTGTTATTAATGACATACTTAGATCCAAACCTGTAGCTTTGCATCTTATACAAGCATCATTTCCAATTCTTTTATAAGTTTGTGTTGTGATTTTAATTGTCCCCGAATAGGTTTTGTCAAACGATTTAATTGTATCACCTGTTGAGTTAACAACATATTCACTCAATTTAGTTTAAGGGTGTCCTTAGACGATAGACTCTTCTCAGAAAAGTACTTTTAAGGTTATTTCTGATATGCTCTTATCTTTTTTTTACCTTGAATATAAGATGTTCAACCACATAAATATATTTCTATCCATAGGGATACTTGTATAGTACTATTAATAAGAAAGATATCGATTATTTATGAAAGAAACATGGAAATAAAAACAACATAGTTTATATAAGAAAAAGAAAAGCATTTTCGGTGGATAAATGTGTGAATATTATAATTGAAAATAAAGGAAACACTTGGTGATATCTTAAATGAGTTTTGGTTAATTTTAGAAATACCAGTTCCAATTTCGATTGTATTAATGTTTGCAACATCTATGAAATATTGATCTGAATATTCAACCAATGAATGGGGTTTGTATCCATTGATAATCACTTTTTGGACTGAATCATGGTATTCTGCATAATGTAATATTGTCAACTGAGTAATTTGGCATTCCAAAGAATGTGTTATGAGCTTCAATTGGAAATGTGGATTTATCTTGATCAGGGAATCTAAAAACAATTACTTTAATGTTAAAACTCGTAGAAGCATAGAGAATAGAATAAGGTCGTATTAAAGTCTGTGGTATAATAAATTTTTCAACATAGCGAATGCAATTTGTTGCCGATCCATATATTTCTTCAACTCCATATGGTATTGTATATACAGATATGTTTTTAGCTGCTGGAAATGTCATTAATTTTTTCATGTTTTTATCATAAAGAATCCCATCTACAACGGAAAAATATTGATTTGCAGGATCAATTGTGAACTCTTCTAAAAAATATGTCCAATCAAATGAGCCAGCTCCATGAATTTGATTCATGGATAAAGGAATATGAAAAATTCTGATTTTAGTATTTTGGATTATGGAATTTCCAACTTTTTCAACAGAATCAGGTAAACATAAATTTACAAGACTAGTATAATTTACAAATGCACTATCCCCGATTTCTTTGACATTCCCATAAATGAAGAAATTAACTGTTTCAGCAATATTCTCTGTTTGTTGTGTAATAACAGAAGAAGCATTTTTATATATTAATGTCTTATTATCATTGAACCAGGAATATGATGATGCTCTCTTCTAGAAGTGTTTAAAGAAACCTTTAAAAATAGACTCATTCAATCAATTCTATGGGTTTTCTCAATTTAACTGTCAGTTTTGAAGGTTTTCATTACGTTATAGAAAGTGAAACATATAAAAACAATTCAAGCTTTTTCCATGGGTAAAATCCAAAATAATGTTTCAAATTATTATGAACTCTGGATTTTTTCTCTGCCAAAATTGGAAGCGTGTAAAAATGATCAGAGCACATAAATTCTATTGTTTTACTGATATTTTGGCTTCACAAGTAAATATCACAAAAGCCTATGTTAGAAATAATTGTATTTGATTGTGAAGGAATGATATGCCTGACAAATGAAGATTATTAATGAAATATATGCATGGAGTATAGAATAAGATTGTGTATTGCGAAAAATCAACTACATTAGGAATTCAACCATCAGCTGTTCGAAAGTTAAATGTTGATTGAATTTATTGAAGCGCATTGAAGAAATTTCTAATCTTTCATTTATCAATAGAATTTCGATTACATATTTTTGTATAGATCCTAAATATTATTGCATTCACTTTATTAAAGATAAGATTATAATTATATCAATATTATAATAAAATTTGATTTCCCTCCAAACATTAATTCAACGCTACCACCAAAAGGATTTTCACTATGTCTTTTGAAATGCAGTTGCTTATAAAATGGATTAAGAATAAACTTGGAATTGATTCAAAAAATGTCTTTGCAAAGGAATGTCTAAATGTGAATTTTAAATAGTTTAAGGCAAATATTTGATATCGAAAAGTGAAATGTATTCATTTATTTTTTTGAAATGTTACCAATTTATCTTTTACTTTTCTTAGCAGCAGTCAAGACGAAAACAATTCGATTGCCATTAATTCCCCCTTACAAAGAAAACTACATTTATGAATTTCCTTATAATGATACGAATTGTTCTTTTTCGATTTCGAATTCTTCCCTTGCATCGATAGTCGACAATTATCAAAATGAAACACATTCGATATGTGTTATCAATGTTACTGCTGTAATAAATTCTTCTGATTTTTGCATCCTTACCGTTCATAACTCATCTAACCTTGATGACAATATTAAAATCAAGTTTACGACAATAAATTACGTTCACTCCCACATTTCATCCCCATATTTATATCTTAACCAATCAATTGAGTTTTTACAAATTTATACAAGCGATTCCAAGAAAAAACCTCATGCTTTTATTCCATTTGAATGGATTAGTATCATTTCTGAAAACAAGTCGATAACTTTATCCAAAGATTACTACAAAAACATTACTCTTCCACAAAATTCATATTTCATTACAACAAATTCGATCGGCAAGATATATTTCAACATCAAAGTTCTAGATGTACTCTCAAAGAACATCAAAATTACAGTTTATCAGTCAATGTTTCTTAATTCAACAAAAGTATATTTGGTCACTAATACTCCTTCATCAATTTCGATTTGCAGCTCAAATTTGTCTAATAAAACATGTATATCCAAAGTTGATCCTTCTTATTTCAAAATAGAAGTCACAAATAAATCTGTGGTCGAATATTCAATCAAAAATTCAGAAATTAAGCTGAAACCAAAAGAAATAGGCAGTTCTACAATGAAAATCACATTCTCAAGCTTATCTCATAATTATTTGACATCCGAAATTTTTGTCACTTTTCCTGAATATTCAATTGCAGAAAAACAACATGTTTTAGTAGGAACAAACCCTGATTTTGAATTATTTGATGTTTACGATAAATTTGACAATAAAATCCAGCATCCTTACGGTAGAATCTCGATATTTAATTATACAAATGTAATTGACGGTTTTACAGAAATTCAAGGAAATATTTTTGAAAATATCAGTGTCACTTTTCCTGTTTTCTTTGTTAAAAAGATATCTATATATCCAGAGCAATGTTTACTTCCTATTTCGCATTCAGGATTCTCTTTCAACATCACAAATGGTTCTGGAAATTTCACTTTTTCAGTTGAAAATGAAAAAATTGCAAAAGTTGATGAAAATGGTTTTATTACAGCAATAAATTTAGGAGACACAAATTTAGTTGTAGAAGATAATCTAGTCAATGGCCTCAAAGCAACAGCAATGATATCAGTTGAAGACATTTTGAGCGCGAGGTTTAACATGACTCGTTTCGAGATGGAAGTTGGAGAGAAAATAAACATAACTTTCTTCGCGTTGAGTATGTCCGGAAAAGTTTTTAGCTACTTCAAACCAGATTCAATCAGATCTTTGAATGAATCTGTCATTGATTCTAACTACGAATGCATTTCTCCTGGATTTGCAAGAATACAAATGCAATGCGGAGAATCAAATGCAACAGAACTTTTCTCTGTAATTAAACCACTTAAAAGCATCCAAAAAATCAAAGGTTTCTGTGATACTCCTTTTGATTTGGAGATAATTGATGGCCCACAACACTGGGAAGATGCAGAACCTCCAAACTATTTCATAAATTGTGGAAATGAAAGCATAAGAATATATAATCATTCTATTTCTTTTAATGAAACATTTAATGGTACATGCAAACTCATTGTTTACAATGATCCAACGGAAAATAATCCAATTCCTTTAAATTATTCCACAGAAATTGATGTTGATGTAATTAAAGTTTCTCGTATTGCTATAGTTGTGACAGATGAAAACCAGAAATATGCTCCTTCTTGTTCACTCATTCGATCAGCAAATACAAGTGATCCTTGGGGATTTTTGCGTTATTGGAGAGTTTACGTACCATATTTCAGGATTCCTTCACTTGCAATATACTATTTCGATGAAAAACTCAATGTAGTTTATATCGATAATAAAACGGTTATTAGCGGTTTCTTGTCAAGTGGCAAAAAAGTTTCTACACCATTAACTAAAACACTAAATGAAAGTGTTACATTTAAGTACAAGAAATTTAATTTGTCAGCATCAATTATTGTCAAACCGCTCTTTAATATCACATCATCGAAAGAACTAGTTCTTATGGAGAATTGTGAATTTCCAAATGAAGAAATTAAAGGAGGGACTGGCAAATTTAACTTGACAAGAATTTCTGACAATTTAGTTTTAGTCCAAGATTATTGTATCTCTGAGTTTAGAACAGAGATCAAAGTAGTTTATTCACAACCATATAAATTGGTAATTTTAGGTCCTGATACTTGCCAAATTGGATCTAAAATTGACATGGTCATTAAATTATATGATGAATTAGGAAGAGAATTCCATCATTCTGTTTTGTCATGTATTAATATAACTGTTGACAATCAAATGGTTGTTAATGGAGTTTACCAATATTTCGCTGAGACAGAAGGAAAACATTTCATCACTGCGAAATGCAGAGATATTTCTTTTGTTAAAGAAATAACCGTTTTTGAAAAATTGACACTTGCTTCTCCATCAGAAATTGTCACTTTCCCAGGAAGATTTATATCAATAAAGTTCAGTAAAGGACCAGTAGAATTGGTTAAATACAAATCTATGAATAATGATATTATGACAAATGATTTATATACTGTTAACAGTGGTTCAACAACTATTAGATGTTACATTGAAGGAAATGAAATTGATTTCATCGATGTCAATGTGTTAGTCACAAAAATAACAGATTTGATGATTATGCCTTCAACTGATACTTTCATTGTAGGAAATATGGCTGTTTTCAGCGTTTTTGCTGTCACAGAAAAAGGAAATATTTCTATTTCAGATGGAAAATGGAAAGGAGATTTCTCTTTCAAAGTTATCGGAGGAAGAGTTTACACGAAGTTTTCTGAGGAAGGACGGTTTACAATTAATGTCAGATTTTTAGATTTCTTCACCTCACTTTCTTTCATCGTCGATCAGAAGTTAGAAACCGAAAAATACGTGAGTATTCCTATCGGAACATCCCATTACGTGAAATCTAATGGTTATTGTTTCCCTCAATACTTCAAAGCAACAGAAGTTGGCACTTTTTATTCCGAATGTCAGAGAGGAAGTCAAACTGAAAATGTCACAATCTCAGTTACATATCCAAGTGACATTTTCATTGAGCAAGAAAGTAATTTGATATTTATCAAGTTGATACATAATTTTGGCACTTTTTATGATGATTATAATGACACTTTTACTAACTTTAATGATAGTGTCACGAAGATTGATGACGGATATGAGATGAAGAGTAATAATACTAATGTTGTTGTTTACAATGATTATTTTAGGTTAGAGACAGTGATTTCAGTTTACAAATCATTTATTGATGTTCCAGATTATTTGTTAGTTGGAGGAAAGAGAGAAATATATTGTTCGAACTTAGTTGAATGGAAATCTTCCAATACAAGTGTTTTAAGTATTTCAAACATGGGAATTATAAAGGCAAAAAGAGTTGGAGAATCTTTGGTCCAATGCTCCAAACACAATAAAGCAAAAACACGTGTTACAAAACTGTTGTTCGCAGAAATATATCCTAATGGTGATGATTTAGAAGTTAGACCTGTTTTTGAGTATGGAAAGCGAAAAGAAATGTTAAGTGTTTTTGATTCATTAGATTGCAAATGCAATAATGATAGACATTGCTTATTTGTAATGGATAGATATGTATGCCAAGGTAATGAAGATTTGAACATTTCTTTGTCTTTATCAAAAAAGAATTTCAAACATAACTCGAATGTTCCTTTGATGTGGCATTAGATTTTGTTTTGTTAGCTTTATTTTGTTATTTATAAAATTCTATCTTTAAAAAAATAGCATAACACTTTCCTTTTTTATCTATGAAAAAAATCAATATCAAATATGAAGAGAAAAAAACTTTTTGATTGTTTCTTTTTAAAAGATCATGCAGATTTATCTGATATCTTGTATATCACTAAAAGATCTTTTGCATTATTATCTTCCTGGTAAGAAATTTGTCTGATCTCAGCTCTTTCTTGGCTATTTTCAATTGCACAAATATCAAGAACTATTTCTCAATAAGTTCCTATGGTATAAGTATCTGCACTATGCAAAATAAGAAGCTCGGAGCAAAAATTACTTTGATGTAGTATATTAAGTTTTAATCTATATGTTTGATTGCACAAATACTATTATAATAAATTTTTAATGTGTTTGGAAGCAGTAATTATGAAAAACAACAATATTGTTTTTAATTCGAAGATATCAAACTTCTAAATTGGACAAAATCTTAAATACAGTGGTTTTAATGATTCATACTGGACTTTAATTTATAGGTCCGTGTCAATAACCCAATAAGACTTGCAATAGAAGGCTGCATAGTAGAAACAAATTTCCCAGGATGACTTTTTTTTGACAAAATAACGGCCTTTACTTATTCTCTAATAATTCAGAAGAAAGTTTGACGATCGTTAGAATTATGGCTAATGGAATGAATTGATATATATTCTTCACAGAACTTTTGTAGCTTTTTCATTCTTATGATTCATTTATGGAGTTTCGTCTGGCCAACGAATCTGATAAAGATAAAATATGGGAGATTCTTCAGCAAGCAATTGCTCAGAGAAAAGCTGATGGAAGCAATCAATGGCAAGATGGTTATCCCAATACTGAAACTGTGGCCAATGATATTAAAAATAAATATGGGTATGTTTTGACCGAAAATGGTATCGTTATTGCATATGCAGCTGCAATCTTTGATGTGGAACCTGCATACAATGATCTTGAAGGAAAATGGTTAACTAATGGTGATTATCTAGTTATTCACCGGATTGCTACCCACAAAAGTGTAAAAGGGCGCGGCCTAGGTACAAAGATACTTGAGATGCTTGAAGATATTGCAGTTTCAAAAAAGATTTATAGTATCAAAGTTGATACAAACTTTGACAATAAAGCCATGCTCCATATTTTGGACAAACTAAAATATGTCTATTGTGGAGAAGTGAAATATGATGGATCCCCACGATTAGCATTTGAAAAAGTTTTACATTCTAAATAAACAATTCTAAACCAACTATTCATGATTTCAATAAAATTCTATCATAATTCTTAAAAGTCATGTCCGGAAGAGCAAAATTTTATGAAAGAATACCCTTGAACCCGAATTTGCATTGATTTTTGGCAAATCTGCATAGGGAACTATCTTAGTTCTACTATTTATAGGTACAAATGAATGATAAATCTGGATTTTGAAGAAATTCGAAATCATTGCAAAGTATTTTTTGAGGTTTTACTACAGTTAGACAAAATTCAATCAAAATAAGCGGCAAATGTTGCATTAGAGTCATTTAATTTGGCCAAAGTACTTAATAATGTTGGGGTCATAAATATTAAATTCATTTTCATGATTTAAGTCTTCATTGAATACATTCCCCAAGAAAACTAAGATAATTTTACTGAAAAAAATTGAATTTGAGGCGAAGTTTATGAAATTGGATTTAAATTTTTTTTCAAAATTTGTTTGAAATGACTTATTAAAATCTAGTATATTTAGAAATTATGATTTATTTATTTTAAAACTAAAGAAAAATTTTTTTATACTGTTTGTGTAAGAAGGGACTCTGTTAATGTCTCATTCTTCTTCCATCCAGTCTTCTTCATTACGCATCTGACAACGAATGTGACAATCAGAGCAGTGAGGATGATTGTTCCGATTATTACTAATGACAAGATTAGTATGAGATTCTTCTTATGGTTGTCTGGTTTTGGAGTTGCAGTTGGTTCCTGTGTTGGAGCAGGTGTTGGAACGTATGGAGCATGGCAAAGTGTTGTTACGTGTGCAGTGATTCCTCCGATTGTTCCGTGTTTGTAGTAATCACCAACAGAAGCAACGAAACCTTGTGTTCCAGCGTACTTGTTTAAGAAATCACCCTTGACTTCTTGAGTGCCGCAATATCTGAAATCTCTTAATGCTTCGACGTCATCACCAAGGAAGTAATCTGAGACATTTTGGATATTGTTAAAGAATGTGATGGCGTGTAATTTAGGACAGTAAGCGAATGGGAATTCTTCAATTGAGTTGATAACTCCATTGAAAACAATTGTTTCCAACTCTGGCATGTTCAAGAAAGCTTCACCAACAATTCTAGAAACATTTTCTGGAATGATCAAGTTCTGGATTGAAGACTGAGTGAATGCTTGTTTGTTAATTCTCTTAAGAGACTTTGGTAATGTGATACTCTTAAGTGCAGTGCATTGTTGGAAGCATCCAGCTCCAATTGATGTGATCATATCATTTAATGTGACTTCATAAAGTGATGTGCATCCACTGAACAAATAGTTAGATAATCTTCTGATTGCAGATGGAATACTGACTCTCTCTAATGAAGTGCATCCACCGAAAACTGATAATCCTAATCTACTAACATTCTCTAAGTTGATTTCCTTGAGAGATGTGCAGCCTCTGAATGAATAATGAGAAAGTTTCTCCAATGAATTTGGAAGTTTAACTTCAACTAATTTTGTGCAATCAGCAAATGAGCTGTTTCCAATTGTTGTGATTCCTTCGTTAAGAACTAAGTTGACTAAGTTTTCAGACTTGATAGCGAAGTATTCTGGAATTTCTTTGAATTTGCCTGGAACTTTGATTGTTTGGATCAAAGATGATGCAAATGCATCTTTTTCAATTGTTGTAACTGACTCTGGAATGGAAACTTCTGAAATTGTTGCACCAGAGAATGCGTATTGCTTGATTGTTGTCAACTCTTGTTCGTACTTGAATTCTCCAGTGTATGTTGGGATGAACCAGCAGAGTGAAGTCTTGTCTTTGCTGTAAACAGCTCCACAGGCACCATTGACGTAATATTGATTGCTTGCGTCAACTTTGATCTCAGAAATAGTGCTGATATCTGAGAATGCTGTGGAATCAATTGATGTAACACTTGCTGCAATGGTAACTGACTTCAAAGCTGTGTTTGTAAAAGCTAATTTTCCGATCTTAGTAAGTTTAGATCCGAAATCAAATGATGTAAGGTTAACACAGTCTTTGAATGCAAAGTCAGCAATGTTTTCGATGTTGTTGTCACCGGAGAACTTGATTGTTTGTAATTTGCCGCAAGATGAGAAAGCGTTTGCGCTAATCATTTTTATAGATGGTGGAAATGTAATTGTGGTAATAGCGGACTTTGTGAATGATTTGCCTGAGATAACTGAAACTCCATCTGGAACAATGAAATCTGTCAAAGCATCACAGTCTTTGAAGACACCTTCTTTGATCTGGTTAACATTTTTGATTCCATCGACATACTGGAGGTTCGGGCAGTCTGAAAAGACGTATTGTTCTAACACTGTCAAGCTTGCGCCAAATGAGATGTTTGTAAGGCGCTCACATGAAGCGAAAGCATCCTTTCCCATTTCCGCGACGGCTGGGAACTCGAGATATATAAGTCCTTTGCAATTGAAGAATGCAAACTCCCCAATCTTCTTAATTGTAAGAGGAATTGAGGCGTTAACGATACCTTCGCAGTTGTAGAAGGCCCTGTCGCCAATTTCTGTGAGGGTAGGTGGTAAGAATAATTCGATCAAATGCTTGCAGCCATTGAAGCAATTGTAGCCGATCCGAACGGTTTCTGTTGGGTCTTTTGCATCTGGATGTTCGAAGACATCGAACCTTTGGAGGGCTTCATCTGAATCAAAACAGTATTTACCGTAGTAATATGTTGTTTTTGTGGATGTGAAGGTGACTAATGAGTAGCAAAATCTGAATGCCTGGTCGCCAACATATTGGCATGTTGGTGGGTTGGTGAAATTGACTAACTTATTACAGTGGAAGAAAGAACCGTTTCCAATTCTGATAATTGGGGCGGTAATTTCGACTGTAACAAGAGAGTTTGAGCTGTTGAAGGCATAATTTCCGATTTCGGAAATATCACCTTGAATGATAACTTTTTCGCAATCTGCGGGAATGTTTTTCTGGACATCACTTTGCTCGATTATGCCATCACCGTTAATGGTCAATGTTTTACCATCAACAGTATATGTTGGAGCAGATCTAATAAGAGAGCTAAGGACAAAAAACATTTCTTTTGTGATTGTTGTCAGATTGGCAAATCGATTATTTCGGTTAATAAGATTCACAAAAATACATCATCTTTTTAGTCCATAAGTGATAATTTGAACTTTTGATTCCGATCCGAAAGCTAGAAAATTGAGAGCTATTGAATTTTCAGAGGTAGGGCAACGATAGAAAATTTTTGGAAAAAAAGTTCGGAAATCTTAAACGTATCATATTCCCTGCATGGTTTGGTATCTTCCGCCATGCGTTGTGCCAAACATATTGACACTTTCCAATAATTAATTTATGGTATGAGTCACAGAGTTAGATTATAAAAAGAAAGTAAATAATTGCAATTAGAAATCATATATGTCGGAAATCAAATGTTGATGAGCAGAAACCTTTTACTCATCATAAAAGAGATAAATCACTAAAGATTTGTATACATTAAAATTTGATATTTGGTGCTCGAAAACTGTCTGATGGGACTCTTCCAAAATGAACCAATCTATCGCTGAGGACCAAATTAGATGATGTGGATGGTGTATTCTCTAATTCTAACTTAGGAAGAATGGGAACAAAACGAATGACGACAACAACATGTCAAACATAGATTAAATATCTATGAATCAATAAAGTATATGTGCATTGAAGGTGATAACGATCACTTGAGGCTTATAACTCTTTGACTAAATTATGCAATAATTAAATATAATCATTTTTATATTTTTATACTGATAGTAATTAATATACTATCCTGCTTAATAAATGGTATGATCAAATTTGTTTGAAAATTTAATTATGTATATGAAACTATGTCTTCTATATAAAAATCAAAATTTTCGGACGAACCTAGATTGAACCTTTATGAAAATCTATCATTTTTGTTAATTGAGTTAATATGAATCTTTTACATATGTATATATAGCATTGATAGCTTATATAATCATGGTTTATTCCATATTAACATATTTTTTCAGTTAAATTTGTTAATAATATCATGTAACAAATTAATTCAAGATTAGAATGTCTACAAAATGCTAACAAATAAGAACAAAATACAATTTCTCGACTTAAATTTTAATATGGAGTAGTTTTTCGTTTAAATCTAATTACCCAGATTTTCCTTACTTTTACCACTCCCCATGTAATTTCTGGGGAAAACGATAATTCATTTTTTTTATGGATGAATAGATCGTTTTCCTAGAAAGGACCTCATATCTCTGGCTAAAAAGAGTGTCAGATCCTAAATAGATTATTGATCTAGTGTACAAATCCAATAAAAAGCCTATTTTTTTGGCTTTTTTGGTGCTCATTTTTTCGAAGATCTACATGAATATGGGGAAACCATCGGATTTTTTTGGTTAACCCACATCTTCATGTAGTCTGGACTATCTTTCCTCGAAGGACCTCTTTACGGGTGTAAAAACTCATAAAGTTCTCAAAAGATTCATTCTCGATCTCCATGCTGAAAGAATTTACAATAAAAAAGAGATCTACGCATCAAACTACAGCCATAAATGAACTGAACCCCTAAAGCTCAGCTCTTAGTTTATCAAAAACGTCGAAATCCTTCTCATTGCAATCAAATTTTCTCAATAACTCATAAGAAAAATCGAATTTTGATTAAGCCGATGTTATAGGTATCACAAATACTACAAACTTGAGCAATATCGAAATTGCCAGCAAAAGTTTGAAATTGCATTGCTCATATTTGTTTTGTAAACTAAAAATCTGCTTATATTATCATTAATTTTTTATATATTATTCATATACTTTAATAAAAACAATACTATTTCACCTTAAAAATGAATTTCATAAGTCAATATTATTTTTTTGAAAATGTATCAATTTTCGATTAAAACAACATGAGAATAAAATTTACGCAAAATTATTTTTAAAAATGGTTTTAAAAATTTACAATTGATTAAGAATAAGATTGCAAGAAGTTTTGAAGTTTAATTTTAAGAAAAAAAATTCGGATATTATTCATGGATCTAAGTAATCTGATATTTGAGTATCGGCACTATGCATAAAACATATATTTATAGTTTTTTTGGATTTTTATGATTTTAAATATATTCAAATTTGGCAATCCAATAGATTTTTAAAAAATAGGTAAATAAAAATAGATTACATATGCAGCAGATTTAGAACATGAAACAAATCTTATAGTGACCCAAAAAAAAATTCATGATCCAAAAAAGAAAAAAATTGGCTAAATGGGAATCAAACCTTGGCATAATGAATCATTCTGTCGGATGTTTCCACTACACCGGCAGTTCGAAAAATACCCTTGGTGGTTCTATTTAATAGCTACTCCAAACGATAGGCGGTGTCCCCAGCTTTAGAGAGGTGGTAAAAGTAAGGCAAATCTGGGTAAAAATGAATAAAAACTTATCTTGTACTATTTTCATTCAAAGATTTTAATAATGTAAATCATGCATTTTCATAATTCAGTACAGTTCTTTTTAGAATTAAAGTTGATGAGGATGATATTTGTGATTTAAAATAATTTGTTAATGTTCACCTTTTATTCATCACCTTGTGGTATGCCCTAAAGCAATAGCATTATCAATTCTGCTGAATTGATCAACTCAAAATTCCAAAAAAAATTCAAAATTTCAAAAATGAAATTAAACAATTTGAATTTTCACATGAAAAAATTAATTTCGAAAAAAATTTGGAAAATCAAAGTATTTGATAATTAGTCAAATAATCAATTTACATCGTTTTTACTCATAAAAAACAACTAATTTTTGATTTTGATATCATATTTGATAAATACTCATTCCAGAGTTGACGTAATGTATTAATTATTGTTAGAGATATTGCTTTCGCAGCAAAATTCTTATTTCATGAAAGAAAAAAAAAATGATTTTATTCCAACAAAAACAAGTAAACAGATGAATGGAAACGTACTATATTTTCATAAATGTAGTAATCAGCGTGTCAGCTTTTGTTTATCATGTTCGAGTCAAAATGTATTAACTTGTAATAAGAAATATTCGAAGATTATATGAAGTATTGAGCATTCTTTGTAGAAATATTTGTAATTCATTACTAACATATATAATAAAGTTGTTTTTTTTTCCTTATTGCAATAATTTTGTCTGATTTTAATAACTTTTCATGTATACGAGTTGTGTGAATATGCATCATAATATGCGTAAATATACTTATTTGCGACGAATAATGTGGTTGCATAATGGAGGTGCTAAATTTTGATTTTTAATATGGGGCTTTGGTATGTATAATCATGTTCTTATCTCAACGTAGGAGTATTGGTGCAATATGATTAAAATTTACGAGGTTGATCTTAAATTGAATAATTCTGGAGTATAAATCACAATGCAGCTAATTCTATGTTAAAGATAGATACAGATTGTAGTAATCAATTAGGGAGTACAAATTCATTCTTTCATTTCTGTCGTATTGAGCAGAAAGGAAGAGATCATAACCCTAGGAAAAAAGCCCAAATTTGTCACTTTTCATAATACGTTAAACTCAATTCGCTCGGCGAATGCCGAGCACACGTACTCATCATTCAACATAATATTCTCATTCTTTGGTTATTATAGTGCCAGACAACACAAGATTTCAAAGAATTACTTGAGTTTTCAATTAATCTTAATCCGATTTTAGATTTATCGAGAACTCCATCATCACAATCACATACTTCAGTGCGGTAACTACAATTATCCATATACAGAAGGAAGTTCTTTTCGAACAACTCATTTGGAGTCTGTTTTGGAAAGAACTTCTTTCTGTCCGACTTAATTTCATAGTTCCTGATCAACCAAAAGACAGAAACCACACACTATCTACTTAGGAAAGGAGTTCTTTCTAAATCTTCCTTAAATTGAGATTTTACGAGAGATAACCCTTCTATTGCACTTAAAAATGAACATTTTGATATCTTTAGTATCACACATGGTCATATATAGTATTTCATCTACATGAATACATTCATCTTTCGAAGTCTCTCATTAAATGGGAGGCTTCGAAAGATGAATCGTTTTATTCATACAACTTTAAATCTCGAACACATTTAGAGAGTGAGTATATCATTTTATTCTTGTTTTGAGTTTATTCTGATTCAAAATTGCAGTGAAAACAGAAGTTCACACATCATATCTGAATGTGAGCTCATCTATACTTATACGATCTCAATACCTCCACTCTAAGCATAAGAGGTGAAGTTATATAAAAATTATCAGATGCGTTGAAGTCTCAAAAGTATTGCCTGAATGCTTGTTTCATATTTGTCCAAGTAGTTTCAATGAATAAATGTATTGTTTTTTATAATTTCGATTTATTTTTAGAAAATATTCAATATAAACCTTTATTGTGTTATTTACATCTCATAAATTCTCTGTCTAAATCATATAAAAGCGCGTTTTACCCCTCTGAATCAAGAAATTCATTCAATATTCATGGTATATTTATTAAATTTATACGATTTACTAATAATCAATATTATATCCTCATAAATAGCAATATATTTTGGTAATCTATGATAATCATATACAATATTTGAAATCAAATTTTCATTAGTTTAGGTTCCTTGTTAATAGTAAACCATTATATTTATTACTAATAATAAAATCTATGTGTCGTATTGAAATTCAATAAAATTACTTATTCGGTCCAAAAAAACAAATTAGATAAAATTTTTCTTTTTTATGTAATTTTTGTTTTTCATTTTTCTCAAGATCCTAAGTTATGTTCTAACTTTTGACATCATATCCTATCATGCTAGGCTATATATTATAGCATATCCAAAAGGCAAGGAAATCTATCAGAGAAGCCTTTTTGACCTATCGTTGCCCTACCTCTGAATTTTCAACATCGATTTAAGGCTCCTCACTGTGATCATGTGGATAAAAAATATTCGTAATTTTTTAAGATTTTTAAGGGTGCACACGAGAGGATCATGTAAACTTCAGAATTTAGAACCTTATTTTTAGGCATTATCTTGGCTACCTATTTAGGCTCGAAAAGCAAAAAATATCAAAAAATACAACTTGACTCCATTATGACCCTTTCATGGAGGTAGTTTTTATCCGCTAGTATTTAATCTCTTTACAATTCGAAATCAAATTCAAACCTCAGTAGAAGAAAGGAAGAATCGACTTACTACGGTTGTAATACGAATAAATACATATATTTAATTATTTTTATTTACATAATAATTGTTTGAAGCTCATATTCCATCAAATTTTTAAATAAAAACATTAAAATGTTGAAAATGTTCATATATTTTAATAGGGTTTTGGCACTTTATTGAGGAATTACTACATACATAGTCGAACTGAACTTGATATTTTGAAATTTAAATTATTTATCAAAATTAAAATTTAACTTGAAATTTATAATTATTTAGTCATATTTTGCATAATTCTAAGTAGATTTTGTAAAAAATCAAGAAAGAAAAAATTTAACGTGCTTTATTTTTTCTTTTTTATAATAATACATATTATTATATAATTAACATATTCATAATGTTTCACCCTTTCAAAAATATAATCCTCCTCCTCTCAAATAAACGTACATACGGGTGGCCTCTTTTTTCAAAAAATTAAAATTTGAAATTTTGGGCTCAAATATTAGAGATTTTTTCAACCTTCAACGATATATGTTGTCTATATCAGACCTCCTTTCTTTTTGATACTTAACATTGTTCCTAAATCTTAGCCGTTAAGGCTGTTCTGAAAATATTTTTTTTTTCGAAAAAATTCGAAAAAAATTCTTAGAATTCAAAAATCCCTTAATTCCTGAGGATTAGGGCTGTACAAGATTTAAAAAAACATTGCCGGGTTACCGTAGAGGCCTAAAAAAATCGCGCCTCGGCGGCAAGCCGCCTCGGCATTAAGAATGCGCATCTAAATTTTTATATGTCCTTCTTTCTTTTATTTTTCCCTTCCCTTTCTTTTCTTTTTCTTTTTTTTCCCTCCTCTTGCTCTCATTTACCTTTTTTTTCCTTTTCTCATCATTTTTCAAAATTTAAAATTTTTATCAAAAATCTTGCCTATAAAAGCAGACTATGGAACCTTTTAATGCCTCTTAATCAATATTATACAGCATAAAGCATATTAAATGAAAGTAATTACGTATAAATTTATTTTATTATCTTATTTATTAATTCTTTAGCATGTATTGTTTAATATTAACTTTTCTGTACATTAAATATGATATCTCCAAAGTATGAATGCCTTGTAACGAAACGAAAACTTAATTTTATGTTGAATATTTGTCACAAACATTAGATTATTAAAATATATGTTGGATATCCCTTAGTATGAGACTTCATGACTCTTGTTGTCTAACGTGAGCTTTGGATTGCAAGCTCTGTGGTTAACGAACATAAATTAATTGTAAAGTTTTCAAAAATTTTCATCGTTTCTATCAGCATCTATTTTTCCTTTAAAATAATATATTTGTATGAATACAATATTTAGTAATTTTTTTATTTCCCATAATTTCATTCAAAATTTCAGAAAAAATTAATTTCTATTCAATATTATTTCAGCTTCAAAACACTTCATTCTTATAGATGTTGATTCACTAAAGTGTGATTCTATTTATATGAGGTAGGGGCATGAGGCTCGGCAAGTCTTATTGCTTTTTACCTCAATTTAGGTATTAAATAATTATAATGATTCATAGTGGCCGCTGCTGACTGGCCATCAGCAGTCCCCTGGCCAAGATTAATATAATTATTTAATACTTATCCAGTTTTACATCAATAACAACAAAGCTAATCAATCATCATTCAGAAATGCGGGAAATTACTACTAATATTAAAGATTGATAGACATTAGGCTGGCCACCTTCTGTCTAATATCTTTACGAATAAAAATAATACTTTTTAAAACAAATTATTTAATAAATTTTATTAAAAAACAAAATCAAATATCAAATTGATCATCATTCAACTTGATGAAGAAGCGGCATGCTACATATTCTTCTTTGCATGATTCGTTCATTGAATTTCTTGTCTTTCGCAATTCAGATATTACACGTTCTACATCTGCTTCACTGCACGAAAGTGACATCATCCTTTTTCCAATTGGTCTTATTGCTTTTAGTTGCTTTATGCCATTCATGTACCAAAACTTGCCATCATTTTGAGCAAGATGATGACCATTTATAAGATGGGAATCATCTTGCTCTATGAAGAAATCGTAAGCATCACTCAATTCCTTGGCTCTATCGTCTTTATTGATCGTTGGATCAACTGTTGATTCGGCAATTGCTCTTTGTCTGAGGATTGTTATCATGAATGTGTATAGATCTTTTATCTCTTCATCTACAACATCCCAGACCAAGGAATTCCTCGAACCATCGGCATTTGTTTCGGCTGCATGATCGTCGTTAAGCATTTGTTCCTCTTCTGCTTGCTGGATCTCTTCATCATGCTCGGCTACCTCGTCAACACGTTCTGTTCGTTCTTCTTCAAGGATTTCGCCGAGTTTCTCAAATGTGATCTCGCGATTGATGATCCTCAGGGAAGGAATCGTTGGGACTTGCACATCTTTCAACTGCATTATAGGTGGATAGCTTGTCTTTCCTCCAAAACCCTTCTTGTCTCTGATGATCTTCCTTGCTAACGGTGTAAAGCCGAAAGCAAACCGAAGCAAATCAATTCTACCATATTCTTTCATATCATTTTTGAATATTGTAGTGATTGATCGGAGAATCTCTTCACCATCTGGCGTTAATCTTCCTGCCATTTCATCCAACATCCCTTGGCACTGTTGTATCATCAGGAATGCATAAGCACCCATGGACTTGTTGGATTCCAGCCATAATTGAAGTTGCTTTAATGGCTTGAATATCATTAAAGCATCTTTAAAGAGTGGAGGAATTCCATCACGTGTCCATTGTAACTGTTCACGTGTAGCTCTGGAAAGGGATAGTGGAAGATCTCCACTTCTTAAAGCAGTATTAATTGTTTCCAGATTATCAAAGATGAAAAACAGAGTATCATATATGTAGAGCCAGCGAGTTTCCGGGATTGATGGAACCCTGATCTTGTATCTCGCTCTCATATCGTGATTCTTAAAGATAATGATAATCTGGTGAACTCTATTCATCAGTTCATTCAACAATGGACATTGCTTACGTGCGTGGACAATAGCATTGTTCAAGACGTGGTTAAGGCAACGAATGTACACGGTTTGTAAGCCAGGGAAAAGGGCTCCTTCTGGCCTCCAGTGGCAGAGTCCTTTAACCTGGGCTGGCAAACCATCTCCGACTACTCCAGCTACGTGGTTTTTATTAACCTTAAGAGAATCAAACCACGTATGGTAGTCCTCGTATGTCCAATTAGTCGAAATTGTTGTGTCGAAGAATTGGTGGCGATCTGTTTTGCCTGGATTGCACACACAAGAGAATAGACCATGACGGCTGCCGTGTGTTCCGCAGTCCAGGGAAATTGAGAAGATGCGGAATTCCTCGCAGAACTTTAGGCCCCGAGAGGAGTCTGTTTTGCCTAAAGTAATCAATGCCTCTCTGACACCGCGCCGTGTGAACTCAATGTCTGGGATTGTAAAGTTGATGCCCTGTTCGCGATTGACTTTATTTTTAAGCCATTTGGCGAAGCTCTCTAGGAAGCTTTTAAATGCTGGCTTCATTGTGGCATAAAGGCTTATATCTAGGCTCGCAATAAGCCTGGCAATGATCTCTTCTAACGAAGGATCATTACCAGAGCCAACTGCTTGCTGAGTATTCTCAACTTGGTGCTCAGCAGGAACGTAGTTGGGCATTGGGAGTAAAAATTTGCACTTATGATCTTTAAAATCATTTTTCCTGCTTTTTTTAATGCATCGCACGAACTGCCCTTGAACTAATGTTTCACTACATTCGGCACAGTATGTAAAGAGCCTTCCTTTGTCTGATTGATTAGGCTCATTCTCATAATAGCCGATCGTAGTGAAACATTTTTTCCACACTTTGTTTCCAATGTTTCAGGAGTTGGTGGATATTTCGTCTTCTTAAATGGAATCCACTCATCATATACATGAGGATCCCATGCAGTCATAATAAAAATAAAGCTTTTTGAATATATTCAATTTTTAAATGATATTTTCACGGGTTAAATATAAAATAAAGAATAAGATGTAAATTATTAAAATATTTAATTTTAAATTTTGAACCCGTGATAAATATTTTTTTTCATTGTTATTAATAATGAAAAATAAAGCTTATTTCAATGAAAATTGTTCTGCAAATTTATTTCACTTTTGACCTCACTTTTCCGTAATTCAATTTTTTACTTTTAATATTTTAGATCTTCATAATATCATTTGAAAAATTAACCATATAAAAAAATCAAGTTATCAATTCACTTTTTCCGTAATTCAAAAATCAAAAATATAAATAATATATCTTTTTATCAAATATTATTATTATATTCTATGAAAAATAAGGTCCGGAAATTTTGCGGATTCCCGTAACTCAATTTTACGGAAAAAGTGCAGTAAACTATTCAAAATACGGAAAAATTGGTGTAAACTAATGATTTTACGGTAAAATCACGGAAAGTCCCGGAAGAATATATGTGCCTATATGAAATTATACAAAAAATGAATCAAACGCATTTTAAAAGATTGTTCTTGTATTATAAATGCTATTCGCAGATTTATTAGTTGAAGAAAATTACCAAATTTTTGCCGATTTACAAAAAATGATTTACAAAGCATATTTTTATAAGGCTTAAAAAATCTTTAAAATGTCACCGGTGACGGAAATCCATGGTAACCAACCGCGGTTCCCGTTTGGAATGCCATACTGAGGATTTTGGAAAAAAGTTTTTACATGAACATGTGTATATTTAGGGTTGTTAGATTCCCGACGATAGGTGTCTTGGAAGATTTGCCTGGTGTCATCATAGTGTCTTTAAATCAAAAATTTTATTTTGGAGTTAGTTTTATTGATTTTTCAATAAAAAACATTTCTAAAACAAGAAAATAAAACGATAAAATATTTATATTTTATATAAGGATCTTATATATTTAAAATAAATATCATTTTATTTTTTTCATTGGTGTCTGTCAAACCATAATACACTATTCAAAAATTCAATGTGTCTTGCGGTTTCAAAAGACACCTTCAAATTGAACGATAGCACAGACACTATTGAATTTTACCCATTGTATTTAGTTTTTACCCTTTTTATTTTTAAGAATTAATGACTGAAACAGCCGTTTTGCTATGACCTCAATCACTTTTATTAAGGGTTTCGTTTTGCGAAAAAAACGTACAATACGCAATTTCGTTAAAAAAACATTTAGCTAGCAATTTCGACCTTTGACTCCACTCAAGACGTCACTTTTTTAATTTTGCGGTATCATATTTTTGGAAAATCTTTATGAATATTATATAAAAAGTCTCTTTAATATCTATATTTCATATTTTTATCGATTTTTAAAGTTTTTGCGAAAAGTATTCAATTATTTTTGCTATTTGGTCGGGTAAATGTCAGATTTGCGACATTTTCTGATATGATATTCAGATTCTACGTTGATAATAATGCTTATAGAACCCTCTTGCTATTGTGTCAAAATTGCGAAACCGATAGCAAAAATATCTCGCAATATCAAAATTGAGATATTGAGTGAATTATGCATTATAGAGATTAAAAATCTGATTTGTGAAAACATCTCATCAGTTTCTAGCTAATTCAAAAATCTTTACTATCTTATTCGATTAAAATGAAAAGGGAATAGTTTCATTATGCTTTAAATGACAGCCTTATAATATAATCATAGTTTTCGCTCAATATGCAGCATTTTTTTTTCGAAATCTATGGTCAATGTCCTAAATACTGATTGCTTTGCATTCATATCTCTTACATTTTCTATACCCACATCACTATTCATTGCTATTCCTATCTTTTTCATTTTTGTTTGTTTCTCATAATTTCTCAAAAAACATGATAACTTGATATTTGTAAATATCATACTTTATAACGTAAATAAGAACTTGACCTATTAAGAAAAGCAGTAATGAAAAGAAAATCTGAAATTCATAAAAATTACAAGTTTCTGATGACAATTAGCTTAATTAAACCAGGTACAAGATTATATAATTGTATTTTCTATCCAATTATCCATATAATATCTTATCCAGAAAAATAACTTGATCAATACCAAATGATTTTTTAACTAGTAAATAAAGTATTTTCTTTACACACACATTGTATATCATAGTTTTTTTTTTGGTTTCGCAAAACATCCAAAAACAAATATGCTATAAAAGTGACAATTTTAGCAAAACGAAACCCTTACTTTTATTTATTATTTTAAATATTATTTAATTTTATTATTTGAATAGGCCAACTTATATTTGAGAAGCTCAATTTGAGACACTTAAAACATTGAAATATCATAAATATTGAAATATTAAAAAGTGTATTTCAAAATATTGAAATTATAAAAATTTATAATACTGAAATTGAGACAAATTAATAAATTCAATGCGTTTTTTTTGAAATAACTCTCAAATATTATTTTTTGTTTATTTAATGATGAATAAATATGATTGCTTTAGTCAATCATAAAAACTGATTTAAGTTTAAAATAATGAAAGGATAATTTGATCGTTTTTTAAAATACAATTATTTTTGATGATTTGCAAGAATCTTTGAAAAGAATATAATATAGGTTCTATTATTGTAAAATTTATCCAAATCATGTATTACATAAATTACGATTAAAACGATGAAAGAACCAAAAAGTGTGTTTTGTGTTTTGTTGTTGCGTGTTGGATGCGGGATCCTGTTATTTCCGAAATCGACAAAAAATTTGGAAATTTAATTTCCGAAATCGAAATTATATTAATGTTTTTAATATTCTTATATCAAAAGGATTAAAGTTCATTAAGAGAAAAACAATTCTTCTTCTTCAATCTATTGGCGCATTTATTTCTACACGCCAATAAGGAAGGGAAAATTATAAGACACCATGGTGTCTTCAAAACGCTAATTTTTGATATTTTTAACAACCCTATGTATATTATATGAAGTATATTGATAAGGTAAAAATCAAATTTTATTGCATATTCATCGAGAAAATAAACTAACGAATCCCTCAAAATTGAGAGGGTAATCCTCCTCCTCTCAAATAAACGTACATACGGGTGCACCCTTAACCTTTGCTCATCGTTTTTATAATCTTTTGAATGGAATGTAAACCGCTTCGGGCCAAAACATGTGCAAAGAGATGCATCATGTGTTAAATGATATATGTTCAAAATTAACAGAGCGTTTGACCACTTCAAATTTAATCTCATATTCTGATCCAGAGCGCGTTCTAGGTTGTTTCGGATGGACACGATGATGTTATATGAAATATCCAATTAATTCAACTCGTTTCAATTAAAATATTGAAATTTAAAAAAAAAAATACTGAACGAATTGTTTATAGATTATGGTTAAGTTGTCCTTGGGTTAATTGATTTATAAAAAGATAAGCGATATAATAAACTTGATATTTTTTATTCAATATTTTTTTTTTAAATTCATGGCAGGAGAAGAGGGGAAAATATAAAAAAGTTTATATATTAAAATATCAAAATAAAAATTACTTCTCTTGTTTTTCTTAAATACCGAAAATATTCACATCTGGTGCTTTTGTAATATCATCGAACTTTTCGAGTTCGAAATCAGGGATATCATCCATTGGTTCATTCTCCATAGCGGTGATGACCGCTGGAGCGACATCTACGATCATTTCTTGGTCTTCATCGAGATATTCTTCGAACTTCGGAGCTGGTTGCTGCTGCTGAGGAGTAACAGGCATCATAATTGTTCTGTCGTTCTTTGGTATGGCAGCGTTGATTGGCTTGATCGTGTTGCCCTCCTGAACGATCATTGGTGCCATTGGAGTGTAAGCCGGCTTCTTTGGCTTGTTCATGCTCTTGCAGTATCTTGGGATATCACCACAAAGCGATTTGACGGCTGTAACTGTTGTTCTCATGAACTCAATGTAGTTTAATTCTTCGTACTTTCCAGATGATGGGTGTCTGAAGTCGAAGAAGAAGCCGTAGACGAGGTTGGCCGATTCTACATCGTGGTATCTGAGTGGGAGATCGATTGTAGGTGATTTGAAGAGAGTATGAGATGCATCGCGAGATGTATGGTGCATTTGGGAGTAAATGTCTTCAAGATAGTTGCAGCATGAATTGATCTGGCTTCTGAGACCTGTATCTCCCATGGAAAGCCTCAACGACGCGAAAAGTGTGGATGTGATGCATCTTGCGTAGAGAAGCAAGTAGTTCTTATCAGCGACGAATCCGAGTGCGAGGAAGAATGGTCGGGAAGCAAGTGCAAGCGAAAGGGCTGGGAAATATGTGCCATTTGAGTCATCATCTGTATTGCACAAGTTAACGAGCTCCTTGAGGTAATCGTTGCAGTAGTTGAGTGACGACTTAATTATTGGAGACACAAATTCCGATTTAACTGGTGGAATTGAGATCGCAGCGTTTGTCAACGCGAGAGATGCGTCAAGATGGTAGCAGAGTGCCTGGTAGACGATGAAAAGGGAGTAGAAAGACTGGTTCTGGGTCGATCTTGCTGCAAAGAACTTGATTTGTTCCTTAATCTGGAAATAGACTTCAGCTGTCTGTCCGGCCAAGTAATAGCCACCGAGAGGTCCGTAGAAGAGGTAGCTCTTAGATGTAGTAACGATATCGCGAACGCGCTTGTAGATGGCTGCAATCTGCTGATTTTGCATGACTTCGTAGGAGAATTTGAGAATTTTGAGCATGCAATCAAGGGTGCAGAACAAGTAGCCCTGGCAACTCCATTTGATGAGTTCGCAGATTCTGTAAGTATGGATTAAGAATTTGTTGAACATTCTGAGATTCGTTGGTGGGAAACCGCATGTGTCCTTGTCATTATCGATAAGCTTGATTAGAGAGTAAGCTGCTGCCGCTAATGACGTAGAAACTTCCATGAAAGTTGTGATCGTATTCTTGTTCTTCCAGCTGTTGTAGTGTGCGAAAATATTTTGGGCTTCGTTTTCCATTTTGGTAAATGCGTTCAGATAATCCTTCGTACGCTTGGAACATTTATTCAAAATTTCGAGCGAATGTGTTTCATAAAGTTTAATGTTTTTCTGATAAAATGTTTTCAGTAATTCCATAAGAGTGTTAATAAGCATAACATAAATTGGAAGATTGTGAGGTGTATTATCCAATGGCAGAATCGTCAAAAGAATTTCAGTAGAGTCGATAATAGTCTGCGAGCATGCTGTTCTTGTGATGGTGATAATGTTTGTGCCTGGTTTTGTTGTTGAACTATTCTGTGTGTACGAGTAATTTCTGAAAAATTGTGGGAAGTTGAATTGGAGTTTTGTTTCAGCGGCAATAAGCATAGTTAAATCATTTAAGTTAGATGATCCTTTTAGTCCTTGCATTTCTTTGATAATACTATCAAATAAGTATTGGATGATCTCTGTTTGGAACTGTTCGAAGTTCTCTTCACGGAATTCGGCTATGATAGATGATAACGCTGACGCGAAAGGAAGAAGTTTCTTAAATTTAGGGATGAAAAAGGGCAAACCTGGAAGATCGGACATTTTATTTACTTTTTACCTAAAAAAATTTTTTTTATTAATTTTTTATTTTGAATATTATTTTGGATTGATATATGAATTGTAGTTGAAAAGGAGATGATATATTTTGCCAACGATACGTAAATTAATTCATTGAAAAGCTGAAAAGTGACTACAGCACTATCATTTTCAATAATTTTATAAAAAATTGATTATATATTTGAAAAATTGCGTTGTCAATAGATTATGTTATGGTTATTTACTATAATAACACAAATAAAAATGGTCTTTTTCCTTTTTGTCAAAGTTCGGATTAATTAAAGTTGTATATGAAATATTAAGCTGAATAGAATTAAGTATTAAACGTATATTTTGACGTATTTTCTAATAGCCTAGTTGATCATTGAAAAAACCATAATTTACTGGAAAATGGGAAAATTAAACAAAATTTGATCATCCAAGACCCCAATATAATGAGGTTGTTATCATTGATATATGTAAAAATAAAAAATCCCTGAAACATATCGGTTATCATTATTTTTAATCTTTTCTCTGAAAAATTGAGGGTGGAGGATAAATCATTTGAATCATTTAATATGAAATAATTTGTTTATGTAGTGAAGAACTATTAAACTAAGTGATAAAAAAATTCGATTCGATTTTATATTTTCTCCCATTTTGAGAGAACTCTTTCCAAAATTATAATAAAAAGCAATCTGAACATGGCACCTATAAAATATATATTCTGGAAAATGTAATCAGTTTTGAGACATTGAAAGAAAAATGATAAAAGGAAGATAAAAAACAAATTCTGGATATAGTTTAGAAGGCGCAATAAAAATGATTAATACTTGTAAATATAATTCATTGAATTATCGTTTGTAAATTTCTCTTATCATGACAGTTTAGTTTATATAACTAAATTTTACGGAAATATTTTCCTTTCCCAATTTGATGTAACGATGTTTTTATATAAATTCATTTCAGTCAATAAAGAAAATTGAATAAATTTTATTGCCAGCAAATTCTTGATCTAATAACGAAATATAAAAATATGCAAAGAAAATGATATATATCAAACATTTTTACAATAAAATAATTATTAACAAATTATAAAATATTATTTTTTGGGCGCATTAGCCTTATTTGGATTAGTTCTAATAGCTAAGTATTTTCTTTTCTGATTAGTTGTTTGTTGTGGTCTTTCATCACTACTTGATGAAGATGATGAAGTTGATGTTGATGAGGAAGATGAAGATTCAGCTGAGGAACTTGAAGAAGATGAAGATTCAGCAGAATATGGTTCTTCGCCAGACGAAGATTGTGCTGGATGGAAATTGGCTCTAATATTTTGAGGAGTTCTTTTAGACAGCTGTAATTTCGGCTTCTGTTCTTGTGGACTTTGCTTTGCTTGTAAACTTCCAGATGGTTTACTTTGAGGACTTTTATTTGGTTTATTTTGTGGACTTTGTTTAACAGGTTTTGTTTCTTGTGGAGTTTGTTTTGTTTGTGGACTTTTAGTTGGTTTTGGTTCTGGATCATGGTATTGAGATCCTCCTTCATATACTTTATTAACTTGAGAAGCAGAGACCATGCTTGTTGGTGTTCTTCTTGCTGTTTGTTTCTTCATTGGTTTATTAGGTTTCTCTTCTTTTGGAGGTTGTTGTTTAATTTCTGTTGGTTTCTTCATTGGTTCTTTAGTTTTCTCCTCTTTTTGAGGTTGCTTTTTTTCTTTATTTTTGGATTCATTGAATTCTTGAATGATCCGTTCTCTCTGTTTGTTCAATTTCATAATGAATGAATTCTGGTTTTGTTTTTCTTTTTCTTCTTCTTCGTTTTTCTGTTGTTTATCAAGTTCTTCTTTCCGCTTCTTTATGTTTTCTTGGCTCTGACTTGAATGTTCTTTGACGTTATCGATGATTTCTTTGATGTTCTGTTTTTCCTTTATTAACTTTGTTGTTATGAAACTTAATTCAGTATTAACTTCTTCTTTTTTAATGATTCTTTTACCATCTGAAGATTTTGAAGTATTATCTTTTGACTTATTTTCTTCTTCTTCTTCCTTTTTCTTTTGTAGAATCTTCATTTGTTCTTCATAAATGCTCTGATCTTTTTCTTTTCTCTTTCTTTGTGTTTCTGCTTTCTTTTCTTTCTTTTTATCATGGCCCAATGATTTCTTGAACTCTTCTAAGTTCTTTTGCTGTTCAATAAATCTCCGATTTTCTTCTTCTTTGTCTTTTTCAACTTTCTTCGCTCTTTCATCAATTGATTGCTGATCAACATAAGCAACTGCTGGAATTGGATCAAATTTTCTCTTTGATCTTTTTGCGAAATTCCTTGTTGGTTTTGTTTCTGTTTCTTCTTTATCTTTCTCTTCATTTACTTTTTGAATATTTTCTTTCTCTTTCTGTTCTTCTTTCGCAAGCCTTTCCTTTTCAAGCCTTTCTTTTTCTTCTTTTTCAAGTCTTTCTTTCTGTTCTTTTTCGCGTCTTTCTTTCTGTTCTCTAGCAAGTTTTTCAAGTCTTTCCTTTATAAGTCTTTCTTTTTCTTTCTGTTCTTTCTCAAATATTTCTTTCTGTTCTTTAGCAATTCTTTCTTTTTCTTTCTGTTCTTTAGCAAGTTTTTCTTTCTGTTCTCTAGCAAGTTTTTCTTTCTGTTCTCTAGCAAGTTTTTCAAGTCTTTTCTTTATAAGTCTTTCTTTTTCTTTCTGTTCTTTCTCAAATATTTCTTTCTGTTCTTTAGCAATTCTTTCTTTTTCTTTCTGTTCTTTTTCAAGTTTTTCTTTCTGTTCTTTAGCAAGTTTTTCTTTCTGTTCTCTAGCAAGTTTTTCAAGTCTTTCCTTTATAAGTCTTTCTTTTTCTTTCTGTTCTTTTTCAAGTTTTTCTTTCTGTTCTTTAGCAAGTTTTTCTTTCTGTTCTCTAGCAAGTTTTTCAAGTCTTTCCTTTATAAGTCTTTCTTTTTCTTTTTGTTCTTTCTCAAATTTTTCTTTCTGTTCTTTTTCAAGTCTTTCTTTTTCTTCTTTTTCAATTTTTTCTTTCTGTTCTTTCTCAAGTTTTTCTTTTTCTTCTTTAACAAGTCTTTCTTTTTCTTCTTTTTCAATTTTTTCTTTCTGATCTTTCTTATTTTTCTGTTTCTTTCCTTTCTCTTTATTTTCTTTGTTTGTTTTGCCGTCATCTTGATTTTTAGGATTACTTGGAACAACTTGAGAAAAGGGAGGAATAAATTCACTTAATCTTTGATGATAAATATCATTTTGTTGTGGTGCAGGTCTTTCAACTTTTTCTTTATTTGTTGTAGTATTTGTATCTGAGTCACTATCAGAAAGTGTAAAACTAGTTTCATCAAGAGAATCTGTTGTGTCTGGTGGCTGTTGAGTAACATCAATAACGATATTCAATGGTCCTTGATATTGAGTGGAAGAATTTGATTTATCATTAGAAGTTGATTCTTCTTTGTTTTCAGGAGTTTCTTTAACTTGAGGAATTGGTAATTCTTTTTTAATTTTTTTCTTTGTTTCCTCGATTTTCTTGTCACTTTTCTGTTGATTATTTGTGTCACTTTTCTGTTGATTATTTGTGTCACTTTTCTGTTGATTATTTGTGTCACTTTTCTGTTGATTATTTTCTTTTGTAGTTTTTTGTTCCGAAAGTTTAGATTTTTCTTGAGACGCTCTGTACCATGTTGGGCCTTTAATTATACTATTATTTGCTGGCTCAATTGGATGAGGATTCCAAGTTGTTTGAGAATTGTTTCTACTTGATTTTTCTGAAATAAATTCAACACCAGATTCATCTGAAGAATTCAAGTATTTCTTTTCACTTGGAGGAATTGAACTTGACTGTGTTTGCGAATTCACTCTACTCAGGTGTTCCTCAACCAATTTATCAACATCACTATCATCACTAGATTCTGTAACGAAAATTCCCCATTCTTGTAAATCATTATTTTCCTCTTGTTGTTTTTGTTTTGTGCCTTTATTCTGTGATTCAATGTTTGTTGGTAATATTATTTCTTCGTCTGAAGATGAAATATTAATAGCTGGTTCATAATCATTGATTTCAATATTTTCTTTCAGTGGTTTTTGTGCTCTTGGAATATCATCATCATTGTCGCTTTCTTCTTCTTTCAAACTCAAAGTGAAATCATCATCACTTTGTTCTTTCTTAACTTGTTTAGGTTGAGGAACATTATTTTTAACAAGATTTTCTTCAACTTCAGACTTTTCTTCATCATTTTTAGAAGATTTAGACTTTTCTTCATTTTGATTTGATTTTGATTTTTCTTCTTGATTGTTGTTATTGTTATTTTTAGATGATTTAGGAATTTCTTCGTTGTTTTGTTTAGGTTTAGATTTTTCTTCATTTTGATTAGATTTGAATTTTTGTTCGTCGTTTTCAGCCATTTTCAAGATATCGAAATCTGAATCAGTGTCACTTTCGACTTCAAATCTCTTTATTGAGCTGATTTTCTGTTGTGGAGGAGAAGGTAAAATTCCCAGATGATTTGAAATTTGTGGAGAAGTAGGAACATTTTGTCTCTTTGGCGAAATCATGTTTGGTGGTTCAGGAGGAGCAGAACTCTTTGGAAATGAGTTAGGCATTGAACTTTTTGGAAATGTTTTAGGCATCGAATTAGTAGGAATAGATTTGAGTTGAACTAAAGGAAGTTTCGGAGATTTGATGTTTCTTCTTACATCACTTAATATTTGTGGTTGATTTTCTGTATCAGAAATCTCTTCAATAGGATCATCCAATTCTGTATTCACATCTGTTATTGATTCTTCTTTTTCTGGTGTTGTATGTATTGATTCCGTCATACTCTTGTAAGGAGAAATAGATGATGAAGATGTAGTTTTATTTGTTTCTATTTCTTCATCATCAATAGCTTCGATAACATCGTCATCTTCATCTGATGAAAATTTACTTCTTTTCTCAGTATTCAAATGAGGAATCATAATATTTGCTTTCTTTGGTTTCAAAACAGGAGATTTAAATTCTGTGTTAAGTTTTGTTTGTTTAGACATGTTGTATTCAGGATAAATAGTGTGTTCAGGGTAACTTTTTGTCTTGTTTTGTTCTGTTTCCTTTTGTAATTCTTGTTTTAATTGTTTAAGTCTTTCAACAGCTTTTTTGGCATCATTAAAAGCGTTTTTGATTCTTTCTTTGAGAGAAAATGGTGGTTTATATGAAACAACAACAGAAGGAGTGTAAATACCTTTCTCTTGTTCAATCTTCCTCTTGATTTCTTTGATTGTTTCTGCCCCAGCTGAGGATTCTTCAATTGATTCTTTATATTCTTTCGATGACTTGATAAATTGGGCCAATTGTGGTCTATTCTGTATGATATGGAGCATTGATTCTTTAAACAGGTCTTTTGTTGAAACTCCTGAGTATGTTTCAGTAAGTTGAGCAATTTCAATAATTTCTGACATGACATCAAGTAATTCTGAGTCTTTTTCTTTGCAACTGTAGTAATCAATCAATCCTATAAGCAAATCAAAGAATTTTGGATCTTCATCAACAATTTTTTGGAACATTTCATTTTGTATTTCAAAAATTGTCTGCGGTTCTCTTGAATCTGTAAAGATAGATGGTAACTGTGATCCAGTTCCAATCCAACAATTCGAATAGTATGAATAAAAGTAATCAATTTGGTTAAATGAAATTATTAAAGTAAATTGTGGGCAATGTAGTATTTGAGTAAGACGTATTGTGAATTTATTTGGTAATTGGATTGGAAATTCTTGATCAAATATTAATTGACTGCTATGTCTATCGAAAAATTTCCAAACTTTGCATCGGCGTTTGTTTGATATCACAACTAAAGCATCCCCATCTATGCATTCCATTCTAAGTATTCCACTTGGTATATATATAGATGCATCTGCTGAAATTCCAGTGTTTGTATCAATAATTGAAATCGTTTCATCGGTAAATGATGCAAAAAGTAACTCTTTCATGCATTTTATATCTATTATATTGCTTCTAAATATCGTGAATTGTCCCCAACACAATTCCTTCTGATTAATTTTTGCAATATAGGATAAATTTTTTTGATTCTTAGCAACATATTGTATTTTTGGATTGTATGGATCAGAGACTGTCAGATTGTTTTGTATTTCGATTTGCTTTGTTATTGGAGGATTTTTTCTTGAAATTTCTGCAATACCATCCACAATTCTTTGATAAACATTTGAGTCATCTGTAGGAAAATCAACTGGATTATCTATTGAAGTAAAAACCTCAATATCATCCATGCAGATTCAAAAATCTCTGAAAGAATTTTTTTCAAAAAAAAAATAACAATATCCTTCAAAAAGTCTAGGTGCAAATGATTCTTAACTTTTCATGTTTGGTAATTTTTTTTCCTCCATTCAATTTTACGGAGTCAAATATTACTGTCAATTGATGTCTGTAAACCTGAAAATTCACATTAAAATATGTGATTATACCATTATAAATACATTAGTAAATTCGATATCTTTACTAATTAGACACAGGTACAAAAAAAAAATAGTGCGGGAAAAACTCCGAAGTATGATTATTTTCCCCTCAAATTCATGATTGCACTATCTAATTTAATTTAAGTGTAAAATTAGAACCTACTAACTATGTAGATTCTAAAAAAACTTATAATTGCGATGTGTTAATATTAATTCTAATTACACACATATGTGATATGTGAATCGCCGTAATTCGACAAAATGAAGGTAATTGTTGCTAATTGAAGTTCCAAGTTCTCTGACATATTATCTCTTCAAGTGTCTTCGAATGAATGAGCATTACACATTTGTTATGCTATATGAAATATTTGGATTTGCATATGAAAATTCCCTATTTTAAAACTTTTCGAGACGCCAGCACTTTGAAATTTTTCTGGACTTTACGTCAGTTAAACTTCATCATTTCTAACCTGAGAAAAGGACTCATATTTAGGGTGTACATCGGGGCCATGGATTTTTTTATGATACTTGGATTTTTTCTGATACTTGGATTTTTTATGATCCATGATTTGATATATTCCTGATTTAATCATATATCCCAAATATATATCATATGCACATGTCATTTCTATAATTATTTTGAAGCTGCAATGACGATATTGAAAATTTTCAAATTGGTTTCCTAAAAAAAGATGCTTACTGTCTTATTAATGGAGGCCATACAATCAAATAATCATTATAAAATACTAATGGATCAGTATAAAGGGTACATTGATACATGGGATGCAATATACCTTATCGATTCTGATGAAATTAACTCAACAACAAAATTATTCAAAGAAATAAAGGATAATTTAATTGATACTGGGTATTTTACGGCCCAAGATATACTTGATTTGATTGGAAGAGTTGGTCGAAAAAGACCCCGTTATCGACGCGCGTACATAGAATTAATGAAGAGTATATATGAAGAATATCATTGCGATGACAATTTTGGAATTGATTTTCTTTCAGAGTTTGATAGATTGATAGTGTAAACCCATATACATGAAAGCGTGCATGCATAAAGACAGGTATTGTCAGCAATGACTACCTGCCCAGTTATGAGTGATCAGAGAATTACCATCTCAGGCTTTTTGAGAACGTTTCAGCCAGGACCCTCGTATGTTTCTTGTAAACGAAAAAGGGGATTTGACAGAGTCAAATCCCCGCTCACAAAAAGTGGACTTTACATGTCAAATTTTATATGCATGTAATGTCCACTTTTATGAGTTTTAGGAAGGAATTGGAAGCCATGAGTTACTGACATTGCATCAGTATCTCATAGCCTCCAATTCCTTCAAAAAATGGGAGAAACTTTGTCCGAATAGTTTAACATTCGGACAAAGTTTCTCCCATTTTAAGAAGGAATTGGAGGGTAAGAGATATACCATATGAATGTATATCTCTTACCCTCCAATTCCTTCTAGAAAGTGTCCAAACTTTGGGTTAATTGCAAACTATTAACCCAAAGTTTGGACACTTTCAAGTGGAGATGGAAGGCTTTGGGGTATATATTAATACAATATACCTCAAAGCCTTCCATCTCCACTACAAATGGGAGAAACTTTGTCCGAATAGTTTAACATTCGGACAAAGTTTCTCCCATCTTTCAATGTAATTGCTACCTGTGAGGTACTGACTTGAAGTCAGTGCTTCACAGGTAGCAATATCCAAAAATTTAAAAACATTTTATCAGTTCGTTAGAGAACTAGAGCCTCCTAGGTACTGAACCAGAATCAGTGCCTAGGGACTCTAGTGATCTATATAAATCTGAGAAACTTTGAGGAAATTGTTCGACATTTCCTCAAAGTTTCTCAGCAATTTAGCGAGGAATGTTCGTTATCGTGTAGATATTTATAATATATACATGATAACAAACATTCCCCGCTAAAAGATGTAAAATCTTATAAGAAATAATTGCAAAAGAATAACAAATTGCAACAAATTTTATATGAAACTGAACCTTATGAAGTAGTGATTCAAGATCACCGCCTCATAAGATTCAGTTTCAATCTCAAGTATCTCAAAAGTAAGGCTCTATTTTTTGCCATGTAAAGTGTCACTTTTACTGTCAAACCGTTTTTATCGTTTTCGTTTACAACATTAATATTAATTCAATAAGCTATGGTGTCGGATCTGCACTTACTATTGCTGTGCACAAAAACAATACTGCTTTCGTGGAATTACTTGTTTCGCATGGAGCCAATGTCAGTATCGACCCTGGTTATGAAGGTTATTCAATTCTCCATCTTGGAGTCATAAATAATAATCCAAAAATTGTTGATCTTCTAATTTCGCATGGAGCAAATATAGACGAAAATAAGAATAATTTAGGTCTCACGCCTCTTATAATGGCATCATTTTTTAATTATAAAGAAATCGTTCAAGTTCTGATATCACATGGCGCAAACATCAATATAGCTGATGTTTATGGAAATAATGTTATAAATTATGCGCTATTGTATAACAACAAAGAAGTCATGGATGGAACTTCATATTTTTTCAAAGATTTGATTGCAAAAGGATATAATTTAGTCAATTCTCTTGCATCAGAAAACAATAACAATGATTTGATTGAACTTTTAATTACAAATGGCGCAAATGTTAATGTACAAAATATTCATGGAAATACAACTCTGCATATAGCAGTTACACTTTCTAATATTGAAAGTACCGAATTACTAATTTCTCATGGGGCCTCAATAAATTCTATTAATATACATGAACAGACTCCTCTTGATATTGCAATGATGCGTGTTATGAAAGAATATAAGGATTTTCTCAAACTCCACGAAAATGAAATAAAATTTAGTAGAGGATATAGCGATGGTTATGTTGATACTTCTATGGAGGAAAACGATTTGGTTAATCTCTTAAAATTGCATGGTGGAAAAATTAATTCTCAGGGTGAATTCAACTTTGATACAATATCTATTATGAACGAATTTTTCTGGACGAAAGTTTCAATTAATGCCATTCATTATTTATGGTATGCTTTAGCGGGCATAATAATTGGTGCCATTTTATTGGGAATATTATATCGAAAACTAACTAATCCTTGTAGTTCGATTTTTGTCAAAACATTATTTTGGATATTTTGTGGAATTATTTTTTATGTTTTCGTTCAATTTTGCATGTATTGCTGGAATGTCAGAGCTTTCATATTGAGAATGTTGAGGTCCTATTTTTGTATATAAATTTAGCATCGTGTTAAATACGAAGTTTTACTGTGTATATACTAAATTTCATATCTTGCAAAATAAAGTGTTTTTCTTCATAATTTATCTTTTTCATTGATTTTTGCACTAAGAGAAAGGAATACTTCGGATGTTTCTTTAGAATTAAAATGTGTTGTATTATGAAAAGGAGTTCTTCCATCTTTATTTTTTCATTGATATTTGGACCAAATGAAAAAAGAAAATCAGTTTCTTTATTATTTTTATAAGCTGCAAATTACATTACTATTTTAAAATGTTAATTTATGATGTGTTGTTTCTTCATAATTTCCTGTTAATTGATAATTGTTCCATGGGAAATAAGGATTTCAGCTGTTTCTTTACTATTTAAATATGTGGCATAATGAAGCGATGTTCTTCCATCTTCACCTTTTCCATTGACATAGTAAATGATGGAACATCAAAAATTGTAGAATAAACAAAGCATCTATGAAAATTCTTTCGCAAGATTATTAAATAATTCGCGATAAAACAAATCGATCTTTATTTTGTATTCATTCATCAAGAAAGTAAATAAATTAATGTGTATGAAGTTTCCATATTTGAATAAGATTGATTTATATAACTTAGACTTTTGGATATGGAAAATGAACTCGTTCATTGATGAAAAATAGTGAGTTATTTTGAAAATAGAAAAATTTATATATAACTTTATACAAAAAAAATGAAGTAGATAAATGATTACCATCCATAATTTGGCATCTCATTATCAAGTAATGAGTTGTCCATTGTTGTAGCTGTTCTCTTTGTCTGTCTTCTACCGTTAATTGGCTGATCAAAGTCTACATTCATTGCTTCGAGAATTGATTCCCCTTCACGAATTGTTGAGTCGTTGAACAGAGACAGATCATTATCGAATGTAAATCTCTTGACTCCGAGGGAATGCATCAATCTGTCCCAAATACGGAACATAACAAGGATAGAAGTAAGAAGCATGATAATAGGAGCAGCAAATTTCCAACAGTCACCAAGAACTTTGATTGTCTTGATATCATTCATGAATTGATAAGTTGGTGAATCTTCTCCGCCAACTTGCATGAGATAATGGTAGCCAATTGTTGGAGCAAGACGGCCAAGGATTACCACAAAGAAGTAAAAGGTCAAATCGTTAGTTCCATGTGGAATAAATTTGAAATAAGATCCGAGGCGAACTTTTGTTAACGACCATGTTCCAAAGGTACAGAGAATCAACAAAATAGGGAATGTAATGAAAAGCTCTGAAATCCATTTAGGAACTTTGATATGGCAGAGTTGGTAGAAAGGAGAATATTTTGGCTTGAACGAGATTGTAAGCTCGCCCCAAAGGTATGCTGCGCTAAACAATGCAGTAATAATTGATAGTAAACGTAAGAAAATTATTCTTGTCGTTGATCTCGTTTTACTGTTAAGAGCCTTGATGCAACTGTTGGCAGTTTTGGCTTCTGTAAACAGTTCAACACAAGCTGATGACAGAGCTTTTGTAATTTCGTCGGTATGATATAAAACATCTTCTAAATCTGATCTGAGTGCGATATTAAACTTGACATCCTTGATTTTTTGTGCATGTTTGCCTAATTTAAGGCCTGTGTAGTGTCTTTGCTCTGGAAGAAGGTTAAGATTTAAGAAATATCTCATTGTTTCAACACTTGGCTTAAGATTCTTCTCAAAGAGTTGGGCGTATAGTCTGACAGCTTTGCTTGGAGCTGTTTCGAGTATTTCTATAATAGATCTTGCATCATAAATTGCTTGAGCCGCATTACGACTAACCATGGCAACTTCAAAGAGATGGTATTTCTTTTTGACTTCGACGTTAGCAAATCTCCACAATCGAATTGGGAGCGCGATGAATCCATGGCCGAGAAGGAGACAAATAAGGATTAAGCCGTATGCCGTAGATAAAGCCTTCAATAATATAGGTAGCATACCGAAAGTAAGTGTTTTAGTAACAATGAGGATTCCGAGACCGATGAATACAAGAAATGCGGCCCACAAGTACCAGTAGATGTTGTATCTGATGGCATACCAAATTTTTGAACCCCATGTCAGACCGTAATTGTATGTATAGAAGCTTGTGATTGTAGGAGTGACAACCCAACCTAATACAAATGAAATCCAATATAAGGGACTATAAGATTTTGAAATAACATTCAATAATCCTTTAGGAATTTTTGTTGGATCCGATCCAAATAGTACCCAGCTTGCGTCTAATGGGAGAATACCAAAAACTTGGAAAATGGCTACTAATAATGCGAGAAAGAGGATAGATGGAATATACCAAGGTAAGTAAAAGGCTCCAAAGTACCAAAATAAGAAAATCGTTAAGATTGTACATATAATTGGAATGGCAATTCCAATTATAATTGATAAATCCATAAAATCTGTCACTTTTATTGATTTTACACAGTTCTGACAGCAATTGCCTTTCTACCGGATTTAGCTCGTAAGCAGAATAGTATCACTATGTCATGTGATATAACATGGCATGCTCATTTGTCAATAAAACTCTTAATTTTAACCCCAAATTAACAATCTGCAAAATTAATCAGAGATAATACATCTGTTAGTTTATATGCAGCTTAAGAGCAGATGAGTTATGTCAAATCTACTATGTAATGGTTCATTCTCGACATATAAATTGTATTATGAATAATTTTTGCACATTATCAAAAAACTTATATGATGCATTGTATTTCGATATTTTTGTTGATTTCCACATTATGGGTAAGTAAATTCATTTTAGAATTCCTAGATAAGGAATGAAATTCCATCACTTCATGGTTTTTCTGATAATCATCATATGAAAATGCTTTTATAGCATGTAGTGATATTTTTTATAAGGTCGAATTGATCACATTTCTTTGTAAACTTCTGAATTTTCAAGCAATTCAATTCATTTTTTGATGAATTTAGTATCTCAGGATTTATTAGAAGGAGATTTAGTATCTCGAGAAGGAGCAGAAAGTAGTCTAGATATACCATTACTCAAACAAAAAAGAAAGCCATCGAAATTTTGGAATCATTTCAAGGCAATTCTTTTCAGGAGATTAGTATTATTCAGACGAACATGGAAAACTACTGTATTTTCAACATTTGCAACACTTCTTTTCGCATCTTTAGCACTTGTTGCTCAATGGTTGATTGCAACTCTTTGTAAAGAAAAAGATGTTCCAATTACTTTTAATTCATTTTCAGTACTTCATGATAACTTATTTATTGTTGCTAACGAAACGATGCTTGAAAAATACAAAAGTTACTTAGATTTGATAAATCAAACATACTTTAACGATACAGGCAGATATCCGAACTTCACGTACTTCAAAACTCGAGAAGAAGCGAATTCATTCATATATAACGAAATTACTACGCAAGTTGAACCTCCATCACAAAGAATGGGTTTCTACTTCAGAGGTAATGGAACAGACGATATCCCAGTTATATACAATACTACATGGATGATTCCTGATACCAATGTAACGCAACCTCTCTACGCAGAAGTCAATGATTACAGAATTAAGTGGAAGAAGGCATACGGTGTAAACACTGACTTCAACATTTCATTTGTTACTCTCATGGAGCGTGTCCTTGACTTTATTTTCGGCCAAATCGCTCCAATGCTCCTTTGTGGCAGTTTCTTATCAACAATTCCAATTATAAGTTCACAACCGATCATTGATACAGTTGGAGAAGTCCGTGAGTACATGCAAAGCTGTACATTAACACTAATTCCTTATTGGACAGCCACTTTTTGTCTAGATTTTATTCTTTGGTTAGTAACTGCTACATTAGTCTGGTCGTTGTTCATTATCGCACGTACACGAGCTTTCCTTGATAATATCTTCCAAGTTTGGTACATTTACGCTGCATTAGGTCCCTCATTTATATTATTTATTTACACCATCAGTTTCTTCTTCGATTTACCTAATTCTGCAGCCAGAAATGCCTTTATCATACTCTGTATCCTCGATATCATCCCTGTTGTCATTGACATTGTCAGATCTTACGAGCCAAATCCTGTTTGGCTTGATTGGATCTTTGCAATGATTCCAAGTCTTACCATGCAACGTATTTCCATGGGCGTGTTGATTAGAATGGGCTTCATGACACAGACATGGACATGGTACTGGAAAGATCGCAATCAACAAGCTTATTACATCATGGAATTCGCTGGAATTGTTGAGTGGGCAATTTTATTGGCTATTGTAGAAAGAGTGAGAATATACATGGCAAGAAGAAATGCAAGGGCAACATTCGGTAATTACCATGATTTCTTTGAAGAAGAGAAGAGAAAACATCCAATTACTCAAGAGGCAAAACAAATGGAAGAAAATGTTCGAAATTCAAAAGATTACATTGTCAGAATTTTGAATGTTTCTCGTTTATTCTTTAATACAGCAAATGAACCAGTACCTGCTGTAAACAGTGTAACACTTGGTGTAAAGAGAAACTCTATCTTCGGATTCTTGGGTGCAAATGGTGCAGGAAAAACTACTTTGATTAGAATGATCACTTCACTTTTGCCACCTTCTGACGGTGAGATTGAGATTGATGGTGTTAACTTGAAGGATATGACTGATAAGACAATATTGAGTATCTGTCCTCAGTTCAACACTCATCTTTGCTTCGAAATGACTCCTCATGAGCATTTTTACATGTATTCACTTTTACATTGTTTGGATAAAAGTGACGCAAAAAGATTGGAAGCACAACTTATCCAAGACATGGAAATGGAGCATCTTAAAGATATTCCTATCAGAGAATTGTCCGGTGGTGACCAGAGAAAACTAGCTGTTGCACTTTCTTTCCTTGGTCCATCAAAGATTCTACTTTTGGATGAACCAACAGCAAGTTTGGATCCAGTCGCTTCCCACAAAGTCCATGAAATGATTCTCAAGTACAAAGGACAGAAAACATTCATGTTGTGCACTCACATCTTAAGCGAAGCTGAATTCTTGTGCGATAACATCTCAATCATGGTTAAAGGGTGCGTTTACACTTGCGGATCACCACAGTACTTGACACAGAAGTTTGGTACTGATTTCAGAATCGATTTAATGCTAAAAGATGAAACAGATGAAACTGAAACAAAATGTGACAAATTCTTTGAGAAAAATTTGCCAGGAGCGAAATTGACAATCAAACGTCCGAAAGCAAGGATTTACTCTCTTCCTGCCAAATCAATGGCTCTCTCACAACTCTTCAAGATCATTCAAGAAGGAGAAGACGGAGATAATGGAATTTCATACTTCACTTGTTCATCTTCTTCGCTTGAAAGAGTCTTCATGGAAATTGTCCACATGTCTGAGCATAGTGATATGGTTGCTGTTCAGAATAACGATACTTTGTAAGTTATATTTTTTTGTATTAAATATCCTTACTATTTCGAATATTGACTCTTTAAATCTATTTCTTTCCATTAATTTATGAGCATATTTCTTTAATCAAATTGATAGATTTATGCTTTTAAAAAAAAGAATTATAAAATTCAAATGAGCCGAATATTCTGTAAATCATATATAATGAATAAGCATTAACCATAGAACAGAACAGAGAGTTTACAGCATGGATTTTAACTTTTCGTATGAATTGTATTTTATTCCATTGCTAAAGAACTATTGCAGAATACATTTTTGCATAATTTTTGAGATCGTAAAGTTATACAATAGTATAATTTTATATATAACATACAAACATAAAAAAATAATATATAATATTAAAGGATTTTCAGGGGAATCTAGTATAATTCAATTGTTTTTGTTAGTTTCTTATTATTTTCTCTTGTAAGAATATGTATAATCGTTTGAAAAGTGCTGTCTGAAAATCTTTGAGCACTTATTGCTCGAATAGAAGAGAGGAGACTTGCCTTCAAGATTTCTCTTTGTAGCATCAGCTCCTCTAGCTAGTAATGTGTTGATAATTTCAATAGCATCATTCATTGTAGCATAATGTAATGGTGTATTACCGTGAGAATCTTGACAATCTATATCTGAGGTAAAGTCTAAAACACGTCTTATTATTTCTATACACTTCATTTGGCAAGATATATGTAAAATTGTCTGCTTATATTTGTTTTGATGATTGTAATCAACACCACGAGTTATTAAAATGTTAACTGCTTCTAAATTCTTGGCTCTTATTGCAGCAAATAAAGGTGTTTCATTATCTTTATCTAACGATTTTGTGTCGGCTTGATTATCTAATAGTAATTGTAGCATTGGCATGAATTCTGTCTTTTTAACTGATAAATGTAGTGGAGTTTCTCCGTTTAAATTTTTTGCATTAATATTTGCGTTATTTTCTAGAAGACACTTAAGTGACGAGATTTGGTTTGTATTTATGGCAACATGAATAGGTGAAACAATGTGTTTGTGAGAGAAATTAATATTTGCCTTATAATCAAGTAACATTTTAATACAATCTTCTGATCCTTTTGCTGCAGCTTCATGCATTGGAGTCCAATAAAAATATGAAGAATACCTTCCGAATCTGTTGCATTCACATCAGCACCTGCTTCGCATAAGAACTTAACAATAGTAGGATTATCAATTTTGCATGCATAGTGTAAAGGGGTCTTATTAAACTTATCTTTGAAAGAAATTATGCTATGATGTTCGATTAACAAAATAACGGCTATTAAATTTCCTTTAATAACTGCGAGATGAAGTGGTATTCTGCCCTTATCGTTGGGAATATTGCAATCTGCAGTGCAATCCAGTAAAAATCGTATAACGTTTTCTTGATCATTCCAAACGGCACGATGTAAAGGGGTCCAATTGTCATGTGTGATGGAATTAACATTGAACCCATTGGTCACTAAGCTCTTTAATCTCTTCAGTTGACCAATAGCTGAAGTAGAATGTATTGTTGCCATCCAAAATTTTCTGAAATTTCAAAAAAATCTTCAGAACAAAAAAATGCCTATTATGGGTGGACTCGTGGATCTCATAAGTGAGCCAGAAGAAAAGGATTGCCTCAATCTCAGCTGGAAAGAGAGGATTGTTGCCTCTATTGTGTGCGGTTTCTTCTCTTTCTTTGCTGGAACAATGTCTATTTTCGCTATTGCATTATTACGTATCAGAAAGTTTGCGATTTTGTTTGCAATTATGAATTTGATGTTATTCTTATCATTAGGTTTCATTATCACTTTCAAAAAATTATTCTCATCCTTATTCCAGAAAGATAGAAAATATGCAGCGATTGGTTTATTCGTAGGAATGTTCATTACAATGTTTTTTGCATTCGGAAAAGTAAGATTGATTGGTGTTATTATAGGTTTCGTTTTAGAATTTGTTTCTTTCATTTATGTAGCTTTATCTTATTTACCATTAGGCAGAGAACTCTTTGCCAAAATTTTCCACTTTTAAATACTAAATTCTATCCATATATATCAAATAAAATTGTTATTCTTTCCAAAACCTCATCATACTTTAAATTTTTCTCGAACTAAGCAAATCATTCAATATTTGGATAGTTGACTTCAAATATGAAATTGTATTTCAAAATACTTTTAGATATCAAAGAGTTACGGAAGGAAAATGTATCCAATATACATATTTCTTTTAGATTACATATATTTAAAACATCATTTATCTAGATATAAGATTCAAATTTCTATTTCCATGAAATTTGTTAATCTTTATTAGAAGTATGCTTAGTATTATACTATTTCGAAGGGTACTCACAAACTGAAGATGATTAAGTCAAAATTCAACACAAATAAGATAAAAATTTGTATAATTTTCTATGAAATAAACAATATTTATTGTAATATAACTTTGTAAAGTAATATGTTCGTTTTTCTATTAATTTGAAAGGAAATTCATTTTCATTTCAATTAAATTCGATAAATATAGCGATTTCTGAAGATATATGAATTAACATGTGTATTGTTTGTTGAAATACAGTCGTATATGTATAAATTTTGGCGTAATAAAAATTAAATTTGAGTTCTTCTTTGTTTTGGAGGTTTGTTCTTTTCTTTAATGGCGTTGCAGATTCCTTGCATTCCCATTTCAGCCAAAAGACCTCTAACTTCATCACTCTTAACGTTGACACCCAATTTCTTGAGATTTCTTGCCAAATCTAACGCGTTCTTTGACGGCATGATGACGTTTTCCCAAACCTTTCCTTTCACTCCTGCTGCGAGTTTCTCAATAATATCGTCTACTTCAGTTCTTGGAGGTGGAGCAGCTGCAACTGGTTCTGGAGCGTTAATTCTAGCGCCATCACTAACAAGACGAGTGAAACTGGCTACTGTAAGTGGTCCTCCGTATTGAGAAACCAATCTATCGATTGTTGGAAGAGGTAATTCGATATTAGATTCTTGGGCCATTCCAAGTAAGATATCTCTTGCTTCAAGACGTTCTCCATTTCTCCAACTGCCGAAACAATCTCTAATACTGCGGAATTTTGTATTTGCTGTCCTTGCAATTAAGGAAATAACAACTTCTTCTGAATATTCAGTGCCATCCTTTGTCTTGGAGAAATCGTAGTTAATTGGTTCGTTTTGAACAACTTCTGTGTGTACTTTCTCACCGAAAATTGATGGATCTAGGTTTCTTCCTCCACGAGCAGGTTGTTCGGCATGTTCTTGATGTTTTTCGCCAAATATAGAAGGATCTAAGCATCTTCCTGGGCGTGGAGCTTCTTGTGTTTCAATGGTTTTGTCGCCAAAAATTGTTGGATCCAAATGTCTTCCAGCATGTGTTGGTTGAGGTATTCTGGACTCACCGCGAGATTTTGTAAGAGCTGAGTGATCGAGTATTTTGCGAGTTGAGCGTTGACTTTCTGGTTTAACAAAAGATGAATCGTACATTAACTTGTAGTAGCTAACATGGCCTGTATTATTGACATCAATTGTCATAATTAATGGCATTACTTCGCGTGGATTTGATGCAACTCGAAGACTTATTAAAACGTCAGTAAATTCTTTTTGGGAAACGAATCCTGTTGCTCCAGGGTCAACTTGAAGAAAAGCATCAATAACGTTTCTTCTTTGAAGAGCAACATTGTTCATAAGAACCATAGGATCTGATGTATTAATTCTTGGAACTTCTTGTTCAGGAATTTCATTCTGAAGGAAAGCAACGAATTCTCTAAACTGAAGTTCATTCATTTCAACATTAAATGCATCCCAAAGTACAGAAATTTCGACAGGATTTTCTGTAAATTTTGAATCGACAACTCTCTGTCCAAATTTATCTCGTGTCATTGGAAAGTCTCCAGTGAATTTCTTCCATCTTTTCATGTTTGTTTCTGCTAACTGAAGAAGAAAACTCCGAAAAGCAGCGCAAAGATCAGCACTCATATAAAAAATTTTCAACGTACATTATTCAATTTAAAATTTGTATATTTTTACAGGCGCGAAGCCCGGTTAGATATGAATTCTTCTTCCTAACAGCATTTGGACTTGAGGGGAAATATTCCGTCCACTGTTCACAATTTTTTGTCACTGTATCCACAATATTTTGTTACTTTTTTTATTTGAACATTTGAAAAATGTTTCAGAAATGTGATGGTCCTTACACTCCATTCACACTTCCTGAGCCAATGAAACTTTTAGCTAAATACTCTTATTATCTTTGGGCAGTTGAGAAGCAAACAGCTGAACAATATTGGGAAAGAGTAAATAAAGCTATTACTTTGAATGTTTTTCCTCCACAGTTAGTTTATGATCAAATAAATCGTATTTCTACTGTCAGAATTAAATATAGAAAGATGCTTGGAACTGTTTTAAGAAATTTTGTTCAAACTTACAAGAATTTAGATTTAAGTGATACAAACATATACTTAGCATATCAGATTCGCGATCTTGTTCAGCTTCCAGATGAATATCAAGAAGAATTCAATGATGTTCCAGATGATATCGATGAACAAATTGAGCTCGGCTTTCCTAAAGGAACAATAGATCATGCTCTTCTTTATGATGACATTGATGAATTCAAAGAAATCTACAACAAAGAACTTGAGCGAATAATGAATGGAGAAGAGGATTTATACGACGAGGAAGAAGAAGAAAAGAAAGAGAAACCAACTACCGATCCAAAACCCGAAAAGAAAGATGTTGAACTAAATATTTCTCCAGAAGACGAACAGAAGTACATTAAAAGGGATAAAGATGGAAAAATCATCAGTGTTGGGACAAAAGATGCTGGTTCCATCTATTATCCTACGAATGAACAAGTTATTAATTTCATTAACAATGATAAACAAATAAACAACATTTTACAAGCCCCTGAAGCTAACACTACTAATAACGAAACAGAAACTACACAAGAACAGCCAAATGAGCCCATTAGAGTAGAAAATATACCAGTATATCCAGAAAATATTCGAAATCTAGCCAGAGCACTTCATATACCACCGGAGCATGCAAGCATTAATGATCCTGCTTTTATGCAGAGAATTATCGAAGAAACAAGAAGAATGATACGAAATGTAGCTAATGGACCAAATCAGGAAGAACAAGAAGCTTACGAAGATGATGATGAAGAGGAATATGACGAAGATGCATGGATACTGCATGAATTCGATGAAACGGATGAAGAAAACGAAGAAGATGTAATTGATTACTCTCCAGAAGATTTTGCTGAAGAAGATATGATCGAAAATGGCATAGATAACTATCATTTAGTCGAACAGGCCGCTGAATACGGTGCAACAAAGATATTTTTCTTTCTTCGACAATTTGTACCTGTTAATGAGGAAATGTTAGAGGCTGCTTGCATGAGTAACAAACCAATTATTGTTTCCCATATTTTCGATTCCGAAATTGATGATTATCACCTTCATTGGGAAGATGACATTGCAAGACACGGCTACAGAAACATGATCCACCACTTATCTGAAATGATCCCAATTTCTTCATTTCATTTGATCGACAACTTGTTAATTGATGAATATTTGAATGATTACTGTTTATACGGCCAAATAGATGGTATGGACACACTCTGTGGGCATACAGCCCTAATGGCCGCTTCAAAACTCGGTCTTGTCAGTTTAATGGAATTTATTATACAAGAAGGTGGAGACATTGACAGACAGAGTATGTTCCATGGAGAAACAGCACTTCACTTCGCCGTAGAAAACAATAAAATCGAGGCTGTAAAGTGTCTTGTCGCACATGACGCTGCAAGACTGAAAGATGAGTCTGGCCGCACTCCATTGGCTATTGCAATTGAATTGGGATATAATGATATCGCTCAGATACTCTCTTCCAATCTGAAAATTAAGATTTAATTCAAAATAATTTTTTTTAATTTTTATAGATATCTTTTGTTATTATTATAAACATGTTTGTTATACATTTCTACATTGATAACTCATAACATCTTTTTTATTTTTGATAAAATTTGATCCATTGTTGTTGAACTATGAGTTAATGTTTATCCTGAACATGATATTCCTATTTAAATTTTGTAGCTTTGAACTGACTTGCCATTGAATATCAAAATTATTGAGAATTTGGAAAAATATAATTCAATATTTATGATTGATTTCAATTTCTTATGATAGAAATTATTTATTATTAATTATCAATTCATTTGTATTATGTGAAAATTCCAAATTTTTTTCATTTTTCGAAAAATGAAGAATTTTTTAACAAATTTTGAAATTAAAATCTCAAAAATGAAAAAATTTTGGAAAAAAAGACCATAAATTGATATATAAAAACACTATTATCAGTAAATACTATTCATATAAAAGATATATAGAGAACATTTAATATCAAACAACAAATATCTAAGAATATCAAATTAAAATGTTGGTGGAAGTCTGTAAGACCAAGCAATTACAAAGCCATCACCTGAAGAAGTAACAAACATATTCTCTTTTGGATGATGTGCGATGCCCAAAACAGTGTTCGTGTGGACTTTTGCTGTGAACAAATGAGTGTTCTTTTCATAATTACAAGCCCTGATTGTTTCGTCCTTAGATCCTGAGATCAGAACATTGCTTGTATATGAGGTGCATGCACATGTTACGAAATTCGTGTGTCCTTCAATAGTTCGCTTGAATTGGGCACCAGAATTTGTAATTTGCCAAACTTTAAGTGTTTTGTCACCGGAAGCAGTGACCAATTCTCCTTTTAGAGTAATAGAAAGAGAAAGGATCATCTCGTTATGGGCTTGGAATGTAAAAATTTGATGGTCAAAATTCCTATCAAAAATACCAACATTGCCATTTGAGAATCCAACGGCGAAATAGGCTCCGCCTGGACCGGAAACTATAGAAGCAATTGCACCATCTTTGTTGGTCTGTGCATCTTGATCTATTGTTCCATTTGAAATACTTTTGATTAATTTCATAGTTTTCATATCCCAAATACATATAATTCCATCGGAGCCACCTGATATGAGGCGCGATGAATCTGCTGTAAAGAGTAACGATGAAACATTTTTCACATGTCCATCAAGAGTATTCACTATCGTCTGAGTTTGAAGAGAAAAGATACCAATTGACGAGGGAGCGATAGCTACGGCTATCATCGTTCCGTCCGGTGAAAATTTAAGATCTCTACTATGACATTCAGCCCTTGGAAGATTTGAACAAATTTCCGCTGAACAGAACAGAGAACCATCATTAACATCAACAATATGTAGATTTCGAGGACTAGAGAATGCAAAGAAGCGACCAGTAGGATCAAACTGGACTGCGCATATGACAGATCTTACATCAATGAGATAGCGAATTACTACTGTATTTTTGTTGAAAAATGGATTTGTCGATTCAATCGTATAAGGGAAATCTGATGTCGTTACGTTTTGTCTGTTATTTTGGTAATCTTGATATTGAGGTTGCTGTGGCATAGGAGGAGCCGGACATGCAGCGCAACTCACATCAGTCTGGTACTGCGGTGCCGGCTGCTGTGGAATAATGCCTGCTGAAGCGTAAGGATTCATAGATTTGAGTTTACTTACTTCGGCACTTAACATTTGTTTATAAAGGAGTATATATTGAAAATCGTCGGTAAATTGTGCGTTTAATATCCTTGACTGTGCTGTGAAATTTTGTAATTCCATAATTTCGTTTTTCAATTTCAAAATCGATTCCGTATAGTGTTCAATGAGCTCGTTGATCTTGGAAACTTTGGCTGTCGTTTCGGAGACACCAAAACTAGTTTCAAGAGGAAGCTCGTCTCGTTTGAACATCGATGTAAGATTTTTGAAGTGCCTTTTTTTTTTGAATGAGAAAAACGAAATCGACGCACAACTTTCGGTTCCGTATTAGGAATACTGTTTACACAAAAATTAAATTGTTATCCTCCTGGTGTCCCGTTTGCGAAAAATCATTTGAAGAATTAAAACTTGATTTCAGAGAGATTTCATATCGCCTGCACCACAAAGCAAAAATAAACAACTTGCCAAATGGAGATTTAATTTCCAATTTTCATTTTCGGAGAAAATGCCTGCAATTGTAAACTATTTAATCGATCTTGACTTATTTTGAAATTAAAATATATTAATCACATCAATTTAAAAACGGAAAATAACATAAATTATATCGAATTCAGTTTTTTAGAAATCGATAACTTCTTATCTTGTACACAATAGGTTATTGCATAACAAAACTATTAAATCTATGTCTTGTTAGAACAAAACTAGGAGATGAAATGTATTAATGAGTTAATAAAAAATTACAAACATAAAATTTAGATAAATAACAAACAAATATAATAAAAATTAATCGACATGAATTGAACGCAACTTCATGTATATATCCCTCTGAGCAACTTCTGTGAAAAATCCGATTCTCTTAGATTCAATAACTTGGTCGAATTTCGTTTTCGCGGCTTGTAACTGCTTGAATAATCCCTCGTCAGCCTTTGCGAGGTCTTCCAACTTCGATTCAATTTCAGGCAAATGGAATTCGTACTCTTCTTTGATAAATTTAAACATATCATCCTGATGATCATTGACATCATAGTCAACTCTCTCAAAAGAGAAAGGTACCAGCATTGCTCTCTTATGCATAGCATCAATAAGCGCTGCTAGTGAAATTGTTTCTGATTTCATTTTCGCTAAAGTTTCTCTCATCATTTCTATGTATGATCTCGTATCTAATTTTCTAGAAGAGAACATTGCTAATGTCTGGAACTGACCGAAAGTGACAATTCCGCCAAATTGAGCTGCATCCATTTCGTATTGTTCTCGGATTTGGTCTGTCATACGACTTTCTTCAGCTGCATAAGCCATAATAAGAATGTCTAATACTTGGTCCTCTGAAACAGTCACATCGAACTCTTTTCCTTCAGGAATTACTAATTCATTTCTCATTTTTGTGACAAAACTCTCAGCAAAAGCACTATCAGATACAGAATAAAGAACTTTCTTCAGTAGATCAATAGCAAGTGCTCCATTGACAGGACTAAGTTTGACTTCAGCTCCATCAAACTCGTCTTTGAACAAAACACCTTGAGAAGCATTAGTTATCATGAAACAACCTAAGCAGAAGCAATAATAATCAAGATAAACACAATCTCTATATGGTTGAATTACATCAACAAATTGTAAAAAGTGTTTGCACCTTAGATTACCTTCTTCGGCATATACTCTTGCTGATTCTATTAAATCGAAGAACGTTTCTGCTGCTTCTTGAGGATTTCCGAAAATTACCAAAAAAATTTCGTAAATATCTTCAGCAAAATGCTGTCTATTAGGATTCCAGTCCTTAACAATCCTTCTATCACTTAATTCAGTCAATCTGGCAGCATAAAAGTAAGATAAAGCCGCCAAAACCCATTTTAACGTACGAATTTTTGGAATTCTGAGTGGAGGAACGGTTTGGAAGATAGTAGGGAATTGTTCGCGAGTAATATTTGCAGGAGTTCTTTCCTGGTCGACGTATCTTGAGATATCATCAAGCATATTGACGATATCATGGTATTGCGGAAAATCTTTTCTAACACGACCTCTAAATGCATGAGTTTTATCTGAAATGTATCTTTCATTGATTTCTACTGCCTTTTCCTCCTCTTCTTCATGCTTTTCGGGTTCTTTTAAGTCAAATTTTTCTTGAGAATTTTTATTTGATTTCGGTCTTTCGAGTTGATCGCGTAAAATTTTGATTTGCATTTGAAGGGAACGCTTATTTTTAACTTGTAAATCGAGTTTCTTTCTCATATTTGCAAATTTAGTTTCATCTCTTTCTCTAACATTTGACCAACGCTCTTGATCATCTCTGTATTGTTGAGTAATTTGTTTTAATCGAGATTGACTAACTTCTAACTGGTCTTTTAATATTTGTGTTCTTTCTTTATGACAAGTAACGAGATACGTCTTTTCTTCTTGATGTAATTGAACTACTCTTGCGAATAGTTCCTGATAACGTCTCCATATTGATAATAAAAGAGTAGATCTTTCAGGACATTCGACAGAAACCTGTCTGCAAAGTTCCTCATAAGCAATTGTAAACCAATTTCTTGCATTTGATGCTAATTCGATTGGATCTTTGGATTCTTTTTGATTTTTTTCGAGAACTGTATTTAACCATTGTCCAAGATGCTCTACTTCTTCACGAGTATTACTAGGTTCAGGAGATGGGAAAACTTTTGTCATCCATTGATTGCTTTCAGGATCTAATTGAGAGGTTCCAGGTCTAATTGGAATTGGAGTCGCAACAACTTTGTTAAATTCATCTGGAATAAAGGTGGGAACATTGGGAATCTCTTTCTGATCTGTAATATGCGAGAGATCTGCTGTTTTTAAGTTTTGCGTTACTGTTCTTTTTGGAGATTTTAGGTTAGACTTATCACGAGTTCCACTAGTAGCAGTACGGATGCCACTACGGGTAGTGGGCCTATGATAATCAACGTCAAATGTTACAGTTGCCGGACGTTTCTGTGATAAATCCGACATCTGAAATTTTAAAAAATTCGTTTTTTATTTTTTATCACAATATGACAGTAATATCACATTCTTTCATGTTTGGTTGTTTATGATTACTAGGGAGGATGAATGTTTCAATCAAGAGATATCATTAAATGTACTTTCAAAGATTCGGCTATAGTATTGTTGTGCATGTGGAAGATATGAGGTAGATCAATATTTACAAGAGTATCAATACAGTAAAAAGGTTAGTTGCATTAGGAAAATTTTGAAGAAACTATTTACATATAATATTTTTTTATTTACATGAGAATAAAAACAGTAAATAGAATAGTTGGAATAGGAACATTCAGTATCTGTTGTGGTCTGCAGCTGAATGCTTGACATGCGACAAGAGATGTCTTGGGAAGACCACTTGATGTGAGAATATCGACGAATCTTTGTGTCTTGTTCTGGAAAAGAACACCACATTTAAGACTGATGCAGTTAATGAATGCATTGTCACCAATCGATGAGACACTGGATGGAATGCTGATCTGCTTAAGACGAATACATGATTCAAGTGCACGACGGCCGATGCTGCTAACACTGTTGTCGACAAAGACAACAATCTCGATGTATGCACTGTTGATGAATGCGCTGTCTGCAACACTGTTCAGACGACGGTCGAAGCTGATGTAGTTGTCTCGGCACGCAGGAGCGTGCAGGTAAACGCGGCCGAAGTCTTTGCTGTAGATAGTGCTGTTGTGACAAACAAGGTTTTCGCTGGTGAAGTCGCTGATGTATGACAGAGATGTGCAGCCTTCGAAGATTCCTGGGAATACCTTTGAAAGATTGCAACTAGAAAAGATGTCGACACGCTCAAGATTAGTGCAGCCCTTGAAGCACTCTGAATAAAGAGATTCGACGCTGTCTGGAAGACTGGCACGTGTGATAGATGTTCCACTGAAGCACTCGCTACCGATAGAGATGATGTTGTTCGGGATGCTGACTTCGTTAAGATTTGAACATCCCTTAAAAAGCATGGATGGAAGTGTGTCGAACGATGTTTTGCTCCCTTCGAATGTGATAGTGATAAGTCCGCTGTTCATGAAACTTCCGGAGTCAATCGATTTGATACGATTGATGACATTGAATGTCGCGAGAGATGTACATCCCGAGAAAACATTTTGTCCGATGAAAATATCACATGTACACTCATCGAATGATACAGTTCTCAAAGATGTACATCCTTCGAATGCAGAATCTTGAATTGTTAATTTACTTACAGTTGATGAAAATGAAACACTTGGTAATGTTGTTACTTCGGAAAAAGCATTATTAGCAAGATATGTAAAGCTTGCTGGAAATATAAATTGTGATGAAAGCTTTGTTTGATAAAATGCTAAGATTCCGATTTCTTTGAGCTTTGGGAAATAAGGAATTGATGTCAAACTAGTACAATATGAAAATGCATTGTCTTCAATATATTCTAGTTCAGATGTTCCATCACAAGTAATAGAACTTAGACTCTGTTTATTCAAAAATGATGATAATTTAATTCTTTTAACTTGACTTGAAATTTTAATTGATGTCGCTGAAGAATCAAGTAATAACGATATTGACGAATTATCTTTAGCCATTATCAACATTTGGCTGTCAATCATAATTTGAGAATCACCTTTGAAAGTAAAATTAATATTTGGATTTGGAGGAAATGCACCTCCACCAACATCAGTAAGATTTCCTGGAAGAAGGATTGTTTTCAAGAAGTTACAACCTGTGAACGCGCCAACACCAATCTTAGTTACTTTTTCAGGTATATCAATTGATGTTAAACCTGAATTATAAAAGCAATAATCATTAATTATTGTTATATTTGGAGGCAACTTAATCTGTTTAAGATTTTTTGCAGTTGCAAATGCCCATCCTTCGATACTTGTAACTCCAGGAGGAATTGTTATTGATGTGCATTTTGCATTCTTAAATGCACCATATCCTATGTATTTTACTTTCGGATTGATTTCATATGTGAACGTAGAATTTGGTGCAAAAGCATATATTGTCTGATAATCTTTAGAATATATAGCAAAATTATCGCTGACAAAATATTTATTATTTTGATGAACTCTTATTATTGTTAAAGTTAATACAGAGTTTGCAAATGTTCCAGTAATTTCTTGAACTGATTCTGGAACTTTAAATTCAACAAAATTATCATTTAGAAATACATTATTCGTAAGTGATCGAAGCTCGGATCCTTCTTTGAAAGTAATTGATGTTAAAGTATTAATATTTCCAAGTCCATAATCCTTAATATAAATAACAGTTGATGGAATTTCAATGGATTGGATTTTTATATATGAAAACCCATTTTTTTCAATGTATCGGAGTCCTTCGGGAAGGAAAAGTTCTGTAACTGATGTGCAGTAAGAAAATGCACTTTCGCCAATAATTGTAAGTTTAGTGCACATTGAAAGATCAATTTGTTGTAATTTTGCACAATTGTAAAAAGCATACTTACCAATTGTTGTAAGTTGAGGATTTGGATCGAACCTGAACGATCTTAATGTTTCTTTTGAATATAGGAAACAATAATCGTTTACGTTATTTCCATAAATCTCGAGACAATTACTCGAAATAATAAGGTCTGGATCTGGCATATTGACACCTTTGAGAAGTGTCCCAGAATTATAATAGAACTCAGGATCAATATTTGTCATCTATTTGTTGGGCATGATACAAAAACTTTTTATCATAAAAAAATTGAAAGGTCTCAGATTTTCATTTGTTATGTGGTTGGTCGAAATATTAAATATTGCCTTCACTCAAACATAATAAAATATTTGAAAACTCAAAAAAATCTATAATTTTCAATGATTTTTGACGAGGAAACTTGAGGGATATGAATATACCTAAACATGTGGCATATATAATTAGAATAATTCCATGACATATTTGATAATCCTTTGAGATTTACTAGAATTAATGGATTTCTATCTGAATTAACGCACAAATTATATGTGCATAACATTTATCAACAAATTATATTGATAGCAGCTAAAGAATATTTTTTAATTTGGAAATATTGAATTTTAATAATTGGGATGTTAATAAACCATTTATCCTATTAATAAATCACATAATTATCCAGCGAATTAATAAAAATAACCAATTATTTTGTCTTTACACGGACCTTCTCTTTTATTTTTTATAAAATTAAATTTCTCATCCAATTGGTTTTCACCAGGATATCCAAATAATAGTTTAAAATGGTTTATTTTTTTCGATCGGAGTTTATTTCAAAATATCCATTCAATTTTTCAATTTCAATATGAATTCATTCCAATTTTTGATTAAAAATATAATAATCGATCGATGGAAATTCTGCCCTTCCTATCAATACTTTGTGGAAGTGCAGAGTCAAGGTGGGCTGATCATTTCGGAGATATGCATATCAATGGAACATTTGAACAAAAACAAAACTTTAAATTCAATTTTAATGTTTTTACGTCAAGAAATTCTTATGCAAATTACTTAATTCAAGATTGTACCTTCAAAAATATGCGTACTCATCCAATATCTTTGCGGAACCTTTCATTAAATATTTTAGTTGAAAGGTCTTTATTTGAAAAATGCAGAGATCCAGATAAAGGCGGGGCAATATTTGCCACTTCCAGAAATAAATTTGCTTTAGATAAGGTTTGTGCAAATGAATGCACGGCGGCAGTTTCTGGCCACTTCTTCTATTCTGAGGGCAACAATTCATCGGTTTATTTAACTTCAGTAATATTTTGTGGCAAAAACAATGATAATTTTGCCTCAGATACAACTACTCTATCAATAAATGGAAATTATGGATATTTCAAATTTTTAAATTGCTCATTTAATAAAGCAAAAGATACTTCGGCAATTAAACTTCACTCAACAATATCATATTGTATAAATTTCTCCACAATAAATAACAACACACATTCCAAACAGACAATCGATATTTTTCAAGATGTTGTAAGAACTTTTTCCTGTAATATTCTTAATAATCGTGGTGAATATCTTTTTGCAATATATGCTACTGAATTGGTATTAACAGAGACATCAATTTTTGGGAACAAAGTGACAAACGTATTTTTTGGGAGAACAGGAGAAATTTCGCCAGCTATTTATCTTTTTGAAGTCTATATTGATTCTGATATTTCATCAGGTATAAGGACTATTAGTTATCAAAATAAAAAGGTAATCAAATCATCTGCCAATTTGGAAAGAATGCTTTCATGTGGAATAGATCCAGTTCCAATGACAGCTCCGAAAAAAGTGGAGCACATCAATAATGCTTATAAGAAATAGATCATAAGTCATTTTATAAAGAGAATTTTCAAGAATTTTTATCATATGATGTTTTCATTTTTACTCTTTTCAAAAATAAAGAATTGTTTTCTTCAATTTTCTGTTGAATTTATATATCTAACATTTGATATGAAAAATAGGTGATGTATTAGTCAACGCATTGCCCTTACAATTGGAACTACAATAAATATGTATATATTCTTTTATTTACATTAAAATAAAAACAGTAAATAGAATAGTTGGAATAGGAATATTCAGTATCTGTTGTGGTCTGCAGCTGAATGCTTGACATGCGACAAGAGATGTCTTGGGAAGACCACTTGATGTGAGAATATCGACGAATCTTTGTGTCTTGTTCTGGAAAAGAACACCACATTTAAGACTGATGCAGTTAATGAATGCATTGTCACCAATCGATGAGACACTGGATGGAATGCTGATCTGCTTAAGACGAATACATGATTCAAGTGCACGACGGCCGATGCTGCTAACACTGTTGTCGACAAAGACAACAATCTCGATGTATGCACTGTTGATGAATGCGCTGTCTGCAACACTGTTCAGACGACGGTCGAAGCTGATGTAGTTGTCTCGGCACGCAGGAGCGTGCAGGTAAACGCGGCTGAAATCTTTGCTGTAGATAGTGCTGTTGTGACAAACAAGGTTTTCGCTGGTGAAGTCGCTGATGTATGACAGAGATGTGCAGCCTTCGAAGATTCCTGGGAATACCTTTGAAAGATTGCAACTAGAAAAGATGTCGACACGCTCAAGATTAGTGCAGCCCTTGAAGCACTCTGAATAAAGAGATTCGACGCTGTCTGGAAGACTGGCACGTGTGATAGATGTTCCACTGAAGCACTCGCTACCGATAGAGATGATGTTGTTCGGGATGCTGACCTCGTTAAGATTTGAACATCCCTTAAAAAGCATGGATGGAAGTGTGTCGAACGATGTTTTGCTCCCTTCGAATGTGATAGTGATAAGTCCGCTGTTCATGAAACTTCCGGAGTCAATCGATTTGATACGATTGATGACATTGAATGTCGCGAGAGATGTACATCCCGAGAAAACATTTTGTCCGATGAAAATATCACATGTACACTCATCGAATGATACAGTTCTCAAAGATGTATATCCTTCGAATGCAGAATCTTGAATTGTTAATTTACTTACAGTTGATGAAAATGAAACACTTGGTAATGTTATTACTTCGGAAAAAGCATTATTACCAAGATATGCAAAGCTTGCTGGAGATATAAATTGAGATGAAAGCTTTGTTTGACAAAATGCAGATTTTCCTATTTCTTTGAGCTTTGGGAAATAAGGAATTGATGTCAAACTAGTACAATATGAAAATGCACCGTTTTCAATAACTTCTAATTCAGATGTTCCATCGCAAATAATAGAAATTAGACTCTTCTTATTCTTAAAAGATGATGATTTTATTCGTTTAACTTGACTTGGGATTTTAATTGATGTTGCTGATGGATCAAGTAGTAAAGATATTGACGAATTATCTTTGGCCATAATCAACATTTGACTATCAATCTTTATTTGAGAATCACCTTTAAAAGTAAAATTAATATTTGGATTTGGAGGAAACGCATTTCCTCCGACTTCATTCAAATTTCCTGGGAGAAGAATTGATTTCAATGAACCACATCCAGCAAATGCATCTGTTTCAATTTTTGTTACTTTTTCTGGGATATCAATTGATGTTAAACCTGAATAAGTGAAACATCCCATGGAAACTGTTGTTATGTTCGGAGGCAATGTAATTTGTTTAAGATTCAATGTAACAGCAAATGCATATGTCCCAATAACTTTTACACTCTGAGGTATTGTGATTGACGTACATTTTGCACCCATGAATGCACCATGGTTTATGAATGTAACTTTAGGATTGATATTATATGTTGAATTTGAATTTGCTGCAAAAACAAGAATTTGTGTATAGTCTTTGGTATAAACCGCATAATTGTCACTGACAAAATATTTATTGTTTTGATGAACACGAATTATTGTCAATGTAGCAACATCATTTAGACATGCACCGATAATATATTGGACTGATTCTGGAACTTTAAATTCAACAAATCTTGCACTTATAAATACATTATTTGAAAGAGATTGAAGTTTCGATCCTTCTTTGAAAGTTATTGATTTTAAAGAATATATATATCCGAATCCATAATCCTTAATATCAATAACTGTTGATGGAATTTCAATGGATTGGATTTTTATATATGAAAATCCATTTTTTTTCAATGTATCGGAGTCCTTCGGGAAGAAATAATTCTGTAACTGATGTGCAGTATGAAAATGCACTTTCGCCAATAATTGTAGGTTTGGTGCACATTGAAAGATCAATTCGTTGTAATTTTGAACAATTGTAAAAAGAGTACTTACCAATTGTTGTAAGTTGTGGATTTGGACCAAATCTGAATGATCGTAATGTTTCTTTTGAATGCAAAAAACAATAATCACTTACGCTGTTTCCATAAATTTCGAGACAATTACTCGAAATAATGAGATCTGGATCAGGCATATTGACATCTTTGAGAAGTGTTCCAGAATTAAAGTAGAACTCAGGATTAATATTTGTCATTTACTCTTTTGCTCCCATATCAACTTTTCTATCAAATCAACTTTTTATATAACAAAAAAAGCCTGTGATTAAATTTTTGTATACCAATTCACGCCGGTAAATTAAATTTGAATGGAATCTAACAATTGTTTTGTGGTTGGAAGAAACATTGGATAATACCTTCATTAAAACATACCATATGCCAATGAATGAACCAGTGAAATATCAGTTTTTCAAATAGATTAAAGTACAAAGCTTTAATTTGCGTTCCACCTCTAGAAAAACAGGGCTAAGTTTTATAACTGGAGTTACCTAGTAGCAGTAATAAGGTTGCTATTAAAGCTAATTGTCGTATGAAATAGTGGTCTCAAAAATAGATTTCAGAACCTATTCAAATAATTTGAGAACTTAAAAACAAACATATCAAATGCTCGTAATATAGAAATATTTTTATGAAAAATTTAAAAACAAAAATTCTCTGAAATTTTAGAATCTATTCTTATATAATGTTCTTACGTTAATCTACATGTTATTGAGAACCAAATATGGTTTAATTGTTAAATTTGATACAAATCCTTTTCAGTTGGAATTTGATTTATTATGTTTTCAGTTATATTTTTTATTTTGATATTTTTTTGTATGGGAAATAATGAATAAATCGGTCTACATTAACAATAAACTGGATTTAACCCACACCAATGGAGTAATACCTCAATGATTTGTTAGATAGTGAAGATATTAAAATTTATCACCCATTTATTGGCTACCGTTTGAGATTTATAGGTCCACTTTAAGTATTAGCAGTTATGATATAATTGGCTGAATAATAGATTTGATTTTTTTTTGAAAATAATTTAAATTTGCTGAACTCGAATTCTAATTACGAGAATTTTTATTTTTCACAAAATCATCTGAAAAATGAAATATTCTTCAAAATCTATTGATGGGAATCGAAAGATAGAAATTGTAATGCCTAACGCGCTCTCTCCCACCTAATAAGATATCCGAAAGAAGCTGAAATCATTAATTAGTTTCTTTTCAAATTTTGCCTTTAACATCAATTACTATAATTCCCTATTACAAAATCATTAGATAATACCATCTTGGAATTGGGTTTTCCATATCTAAACATATACTTTTTTTTCTGAACAGGCGTTAAGGAATTGGGTGTCACAAAAATTAATGAATAAGGTGACAGCTTTTCCAAGTTATGACTGAAAATGAAGTTTTCAAATTCAATTTCTTTCAAGTTTAAATTTGAACTGTTTTAATTTTCTTATTTTGCTTATTTTAGTTTGATACATAGAATTTGATAAAATATTTGTTCCAGACGCATTGTACAATCAATAATAATGAAAATACAGACATGTTATGATGCAAAATAGAGAATGGTTTTTTATCATTCATTTGATAAGGATCAATGATTACTTAACGTTGTTATATGTCGATGCAAAGCAAAGAGGAGTTTGTCCACATTTGTACTTGCAAATATTCTTTGTCTAAGATTCTTAAGCACTGCAATAAAATATTTTTAAGAGGAGAAGGAAAAACGAAATAAAGTTAATTTACAATTTTTTTTGTTATAATAATTCATAAATTTTGATTGTGATAAATACATATAAAAAATATGTTTGACTAAGGAAGTCAATTTGGAAAATCGTTTTCACTTTAGGAGAATATAATTTTCCATTTGGAAAATTTAAAAAATGAGACGCGCAGGATTCGAACTTTTTTAAAAGTTGATTTAAATGAATTTTAGTGTGGAATATAAGGATAATATCATATTTAAAATAAGAATATACTAGTTTAGGTGGTATTAATTTTTTCGATAAATTTGAGAGTATGTACGTTTAGGGCATGAAAAGTGTCAATTCGCTCAGCGAAAGCTGAGCTAGCTTCGTTCTCGAAAGAATAAGGAGGGAGTGAAGGAGAATGATACAGAAGTTGACACTTTCATATTATTTCAACAAATTTTGATCAAATTGAAATTCAATAAAATTCAATTCAATTCATATCCTTCAGTCAGTACATTGATATCCTTCTGCATCACAATGATAACTCGGGCATCAATAGTTCTACAACTAACTCAGAAAAAACAAGATTATTACTTCCTGCTTACAGCTTTTAAAAAGTTTCGATGATAAAAATCACTCTACTCTCGTTTATCGACATATGGTGATAGTAGGTAAACATATTCTTATCGATATTAATAAAAATATTTGTACGAAAATCTTATCCAATTAGAGAGTTATTCATAAAGTATATGATAATTATAATTACTTTATCTTTGTTTTATCTTTGAATAAACAATTTAATTTAAATTGCATAATATTTTTTGGTTGAAAGACAGGAAACTTAGTTGAGTTTGTATTATTTTTATCGTTTAATTCATCGTATCAGTGAGTGATCCAGATATTTAAGGGTCCACTGTAAGGCCAAATAAGGTCTATCGTCGTCCCAAAAATACTGCTCGAGATGGTGTTTTACTAAGGCCCAAAACTTAAAAAAACTCAAAAAAATTAACTTTACTCTTTTGAGATCCTTATCAGATGTGCATCAATTTGATGCAGTATCGCAGTTCGAATCTGATTTTTTAATGTAGATATACTCTAACATTCTTGAAAAAATGCAAAATAATATTAATTAAGCTTTTCATTTCTGTATCATACACGAAACAAAATCATTCATTATACTAAATTTATTAAAGTTTGAATAATGAAAAAAAATATATCTAAATTTTTACATTGAGTCTGCTATTGATATGGTTAATATTAAATCTTGTAACAACGGGCATTGGCCAGAATAATACCCGCTAAAATACACAATTTTTTAAAATTTTATCAATTTGTTATGGTACATATTTATGACAATGAATAAAATGCTTATCCTTCATAAGTAAATACATAATTTATGCTTAAACACAAAAAATAACACGAAAATTTTTGGCCAACATATCAAAACTAAGGATAATGTTTTGAATATATAAGCAATAATACTTTGTCTAGAGAATTAAATTTGTGCTATCTAATTGTCAATTCTTTGAATTTTTTTTTTAATGCAAGATATCCCGGCATTGGCCTCAATGAATATAAACTACATGCATCATAATATTAGTTTGTAATAGCATAAAAGCGAAATTCCTAATTTCTTCTCAAATAAATTCCTAAAAAAAACATCGGAATTAATGATTGGAAATAGGTCAAAAAAATTCCTAATATAAAACTTATTCTTAAGATAAATCAAAATTCGAAAATATCTATTTTTCAAAACACGCATCCAAAAGCGAAAAAATTCGAAAAAATCATGTTCTTATAAAACTCGCCGATTTTGCAATTTTTATCCGATTTGAAGTTATAGAATATATTACCATCTTACAAAAACATATACTTCATTATTGCATTCACAAAATATTAATCAGAACATTAGGAAAAGTGGATTTTCGAAAAAAGACGATAACGATTATTTGCAAATCGCCTCTCAATTTTGAGAGACTTTCAATTTTTACAGTGGACCCTTAAGATATTTAGAAAAAAATTATTAATTTGATTAACAAATTTTAATCAAAATAGCAAAAATCTATTTGATAGCTGTAAACAAACAATAATTTTTATTTCAAGCAAAATCACTTATTTTCATCTAAACGTATAAAATTGTCAATTTTATGAAAATAAATTGAAAATCTCATGAAATGTAAATGAGAGTAATATTTTTCAATTTTCTTTTTTTCTTTGTCTCAAATATTTTCTGTTGGGAATTTTCTTGTTATCAAAAAATAATTTTAATATTTGTTTATTTTATTACATACAATAAAATTTTAAAAACTCTATTTCTTCTCAAGAAAATTTTTTCCTTCATATGAAAAAACATTTTGTTCTCCATTTGATACTGAGTCTAAATCTCGATTTTTGAATTTTCTTCTTTCCAAATTTCTTTTTTCCAAATTAGAAGTTTAATTCAAATTTTCAATAGTTTATATATTTTCTCAAACCGTCTCAGATTTTCTCACTTTTTAGGGATTTTCTCTCAAAATATACAAAAATAGTAATATCAATACATGTGTCTAATATACTTTAAAACCATCGTGACAAAATTCAAAAACGAAGAGTTCTTCTCTCCAAATTTTTTTCAAAATCAAAAAAATGAGATAAAAAAGTACGTTTGGAAAATTCATTTTTAGCATTTTAGGAATTTTCTCACTTTTCTTCCAAATTGACATCCTTAGTTTGACACATTTTGCGGGCGTATTTTATAAGCCCGCAAAAAAGTGTCAAACATATTGAGTTATTATTTTTATTTTTACATGAGAATAAAAACAGTAAATAGAATAGTTGGAATAGGAATGTTCAGTATCTGTTGTGGTCTGCAGCTGAATGCTTGACATGTGACGAGAGATGTCTTGGGAAGACCACTTGATGTGAGAATATCGACGAATCTTTGTGTCTTGTTCTGGAAAAGAACACCACATTTAAGACTGATGCAGTTAATGAATGCATTGTCACCAATCGATGAGACACTGGATGGAATGCTGATCTGCTTAAGACGAATACATGATTCAAATGCACGACGGCCGATGCTGCTAACACTGTTGTCGACAAAGACAACAATCTCGATGTATGCACTGTTGATGAATGCGCTGTCTGCAACACTGTTCAGACGACGGTCGAAGCTGATGTAGTTGTCTCGGCACGCAGGAGCGTGCAGGTAAACGCGGCTGAAATCTTTGCTGTAGATAGTGCTGTTGTGACAAACAAGGTTTTCGCTGGTGAAGTCGCTGATGTATGACAGAGATGTGCAGCCTTCGAAGATTCCTGGGAATACCTTTGAAAGATTGCAACTAGAAAAGATGTCGACACGCTCAAGATTAGTGCAGCCCTTGAAGCACTCTGAATAAAGAGATTCGACGCTGTCTGGAAGACTGGCACGTGTGATAGATGTTCCACTGAAGCACTCGCTACCGATAGAGATGATGTTGTTCGGGATGCTGACTTCGTTAAGATTTGAACATCCCTTAAAAAGCATAGATGGAAGTGTGTCGAACGATGTCTTGCTCCCTTCGAATGTGATAGTGATAAGTCCGCTGTTCATGAAACTTCCGGAGTCAATCGATTTGATATGATTGATGACATTGAATGTCGCGAGAGATGTACATCCTGAGAAAACATTTTGTCCGATGAAAATATCACACGTACACTCATCGAACGATACAGTTCTCAAAGATGTACATCCGGCAAACGCAGAATCTTGAATAGTCAATTTACTAACAGTTGATGAAAATGTGACACTTGGTAATGTTGTTACTTGGGAAAAAGCATTATTACCAAGATATGCAAAGCTTGCTGGAGATATAAATTGAGATGAAAGTTTTGTTTGAAAGAATGCCATGTTACCGATTTCTTTAAGTTTTGGGAAATATGGAATTGATGTCAAACTAGAACAATATGCAAATGCACCTTCTTCAATAATTTCTAGTTCAGATGTTCCATCACAAGTAATAGAAATTAGATTCTGTTTATTATTAAATGCTGATAATTTAATTCTTTTAACTTGACTTGGAATGTTAATTGATGCCTGTGATGAATCAAGTAATAACGATATTGACGAATTATCTTTAGCCATGATTAGCATTTGGCTGTCAATCATAATTTGAGAATCACCTTTGAAAGTAAAATTAATATTTGAATTTGACGGAAATGCACCTCCACCAACCTCAGTAAGATTTCCTGGAAGAAGGATTGTTTTCAAGAAATCACAACCTGCAAACGCACCAACACCAATCTGAGTTACTTTTTCAGGTATATCAATTGATGTTAAACCTGAACAATAAAAGCAATAATCATTAATTGCAGTTATGTTTGGAGGCAATGTAATTTGTTTGAGATTAGAGGTAAAATAAAATGCATATCCTTCTATTAATGTAACACTTGGAGGGATTGTAATAGATGTACATTTTGCCTTAGCAAAAGCTCCATGCTTAATGGATGTAACTTTAGGATTGATATTGTATGTTGAATTTGAATTTGCGGCAAAAACTAGAATTTGTGAATAATCTTTGGTGTATACTGCATAATTATCACTGACAAAATATTTATTGTTTTGATGAACACGGATAATTGTCAATGTATCAACTTCACCTACAAATGTTCCAACAATTGATTGGACTGATTCTGGGACTTTAAATTCAACTAATTTTGTCCATGAGAATGCATTATTTGAAAGTGATCGAAGTTTAGATCCTTCTTTGAAAGTAATTGATGTTAAAGTATTAATAAGTCCAAGTCCATTATCTAAAATATCAATAACAGTCGTTGGAATTTCAACTGATTGTATTGATGTTTGTGAAAATGCGTTATTTTTAATATATTGGAGCCCTTCTGGAAGAAATAGTTCTGTAACTGATGTGCAGTAAGAAAAAGCACTTTCACCTAAAACTGTAAGTTTCAAACATAATGAAAGATCAATTCGTTGTAATTTTGAACAATTGTAAAAAGAGTACTTACCAATTGTTGTAAGTTGAGGATTTGGATCGAACCTGAATGATCGTAATGTTTCTTTTGAATGTAAAAAGCAATAGTCACTTACACTGTTTCCATAAATTTCGAGACAATTACTCGAAATAATGAGATCCGGATCAGGCATATTGACAGCTTTGAGAAGTGTGCCTGAATTAAAGTAGAACTCAGGATTAATATTAGTCATTTACTTTTTTATTATCATATTAATCTTAATTTTTATAAAAATAAAATTGAAAGGTCTCAATTTTTCAATTGTTAAGTGGTTGGCCAAAATATCCAATTAACGACTTTCATTATACTGCATGTTGGTGAATTGTGTTAGCTCAAGAAAAGGGAAAAAAGTGAAATTGAATCAAATATTGATGTTTTCATAAAAAATTGAATGGAATCGGCTTTTCATTTAAAAACATTAAACTAATGATAATTTGGTCATGACGTATTCCATTTATATTGTAAACATTTTGAGATGATGGTGGTATAACATTTATAATATTAGTCAGAACAAGCTGGAATGAAAACAATGGAACATTATTCCGATTAAAAGGCAGATAAGTGAAAGACCCACATTCACATGTGTATATAGCGCCTATGAATATTGCACTTTTGTTTGAACATTTTATGAACGAGCCCTTTGTGAATGAAATATGATCCACAAATATATTAAAAATACTAATTATACTTCAAATCCTAAATTCGCTCATAAATCTTGAATAATATGATATCATTTAATGCCAAACTTTTTTTAAAAAAAATTAACTGAAAATTAACGCTAGAAGTAATAATATTCTAATTATTTACAATTAAAACTAAATAATAAATTAATAAAAATTAAAACAATGACCTTGAATGTTTTGCTGGTAAAATTGCAGTCTTCAGTTCCTGAAGAGATGCATCTGTACCAGCAAATCCTTTTTCTCTGAGAATCAATCTCGCGAACTGTGCAGTGTATTTCGGATATCTCACATCAAAGAAGTATTTGATGGCGAAGAACTGCTGATCATCAGTTATCTTTCTGAACTCTTGAATAAGCATATTTTGGTAATCTTCATCACTTTTGATGGAGTGAGTGTCAACAAATTTACGTAATGCGGCGTAAAATGGCAAAAAGCTCACATTTCCGAATATCCTCTTTGTCATGTAATCGATAACCATCTCTGGCTGATAGTGATATATCAATTCAAAAATTGAATATATCACTTCACCTTGGAAATACATTATGTCACTTTTTAGTAAACCAATCAATTCATCGACCTGAGTTTTGAAGAATTCTATTCTTAACTGCTTATCGAAATTAGAGTTTTCGCATGCGAGATTAATGAGACCGATGTGGGACTTGATTTGGACCAAGTTTCCTCTCATTCTCTTCATCATCAAGTTCATTATCAAATAAATAATATCATTGTAAGTATTTTGTGACTTTGTGTATGTCAATGTCAAACAAGGAAGCAAACTATCGAAGTTTGCGTGTCTGTGTCTATTGAATATTGTTTTAACGAACTCGTTCAAGTCTTTCGGTTCGATTTCGAACGCGAAACACTTATAAATAAACACAGGAATGAATTTCATCACGAATGGATTCATTGGATATAATTCAATGAAATCAGTAACATTTTTAAGCATTCCTTTAACAACACCATCTGGCATTTCGCAATCTGATTGTAGGATCTTCATCAAACAGAAGATTGCGTCCACAAATTTCTGTGGATCAACAGGAGTTTTGATTGCATCAGTCAAAACATTCGTGTTCAAATCAGTGTTGATATTAAATGATGTCAAAATACTTTGGAATATTGTTTGGCGCTTCCAATCAGGGAATGTCGTTTTAATGATAGTATCATCATCAAATTCAAATTCTTTGACATTCATAAATGCCATCAAAAGTGACATGTCAATGTCAAACCATTTATCATCACGTAAAGTGACAAAATTAAGAATTTTTGTCACTGTTTTGTTTGAAAAATCTTTCAAACACTTTGCGCATAAAGCAATTAACAAAGTACTTATTGCCTTTTCTTCGCAAGTTAAGAGAGCAGTCATTAAATGGCTTGTTAATATAGGATTTTCATTAATTTCCTGTGAATGTCTTTGTATATTGTAAGAAATCGTATTTATCAGGTCCAAAACAGTATCAGGATTTCTCAATGACGATTCACTGATTGATGAAATGTAGTTTGTGAAATTGATGGCTCTGTTCTCGTACCTTGATTCAGGAATGACATATTTGACAATGACACTTTTGTCATGTAAAATGTCAGGAGCGTATTTATTAATGAATTCTGCCAATTTATTTTTATATTTATCTTTGTTCAAAGTCAAGAACTTAATGATTTCTGGGATTGAATCCGGAGGGAATTGGTAGGCCAAGTTATTATCTTTTCCAATCAAATCCATTGTATTCAAGTTATAGTTTTCAAACCAATATCTTAAAGTAACAATAATTCCTTCAGTAGAGAAAACACTGCAGTAATAATGCAACAATTCAGAAAGTTTTTCAGGCAAAATTTGACAAATATTAAATTTCGTAATTGCAATATAACGAACAGTATCATTTCTTGAATGAAGATTTGCTGGTAAACCAACATTAAGATTATCTCTAATGATTTCTCTTGTTTGTTTACTTGATTTGGCCATTTCATACAGTTTAACTCTTCTTTTTACATCAGTATAAATTGATTTCGTGAGTTTGATCATTTCTCTCATTGATTCAATCAAACCTCCTGCGAAATTAACTTTTAATTCTGGCAAATCTCCATCAACAATTTGTTTTGCAACTGATTCATCGAGTTCTCTGACTGTTCTCAAGAAATCAACTCTTTCTTCATCAGGCAAATTTTGTATTGCTTCTTTGTATTTCTTAGTGACATCAGAACCAGTTTGCAAAATGAATTTCGTGTATCTCAAGAGAGAAGAAGGTAAAATGAACTTGGAATGGCTTGGAATATTGTTGATATGCATAACAAACGAGTTCTTGAATTCAGGAACTTCCATTATCAATCCTTCATTCGTTGGATCCATTACAATCTTCAGCCATTTAGCTGCAACATCGAAATTCGGTGACAACTTAAGATGTGTCGTTATCGAATTCAACACAATCTGTTTGTCAGCGCCAACAAGTAAAGGCCAATACCTCAATAATCCTTCAGATGCCATATCAGGGAAAATCTGAATACATGCATCAGTTATACAATTGTACAAACTCGCGATTGTATTCGATATTGGTAATGAGTTATACAACTTCAAGGCATAGTATAACTGTGGGAACATCGATTGTCTGTCAATTATAGGATTCGATCCTAAAATTTCAATTGGATTCGCTTTAAAATTCGCGTCAATTTGACTTATCAAAATTTTCGGATCGTATCTTGTTGACTTTAATTTTCTCATTGTTCCAACAATGTAATTCGTTGACTCTGTTACTATTTGATAGATGATATTCGGTATATCTCCGAACATCTCTACATCCAAAGTCAACATGTTGAACATGGAGAGATATCGCATCGCCAATGTCAAAGTTGAAATTGGCAAAACATTAAACAACAAAATATCAATTGTTGTTTGAATTGTTGGTAATAAATAATACATGTCTAAATCAGGTTTCGATTCACCTAGTATACAACATGAATACAAAGTATATTCCATTTTCTTGTAATCAAAACAATCCAATTTGTTGAAAAGTAGTTCAATGATTAATTCATGTTTTTTGTGATGACAAAATGAATCAAGACATTTGATGGCCGAATCTCGAAGTGCTGGGAAATCACTGGAAGCATCTTCTACAACATAATTAAGTACAGTATCATAGACAATGCGATCGTAATACTTATCTATGTTCGATGGCGTGAAAGAAACAATTAATTTCAAAATTGAAGATTCAATATCTAAACTTGGACGAGTTGTGACTTGTTTCAGGTAGATAAGTTCTCGGATAAGGGCAAGTAACTGATAATGACGGGATTTGTTCAAATATAAGGTACAACATCTTGAAAATTGATCAATTATCTCCAAAGTGTTCTCGTGGTACTCCATTCGAAGTGCGTAACTGAAGAGATCGAATGTTTGCTCGAGAATTTGTGGATCTTTGGTTTTCGATGCAATATTTGCGATGGATTTAAATTTCGCGTTGGAATTGCTTTTGTCTTGGGGTTTCCACTGGAGATAACTAAAAGGAAGAGGGAGTAAGTACTTGGAGGCCGATTCGGAGCTGTTTATGTCGAAATTTATTTCATATGTCTCATTTCTCGCGAAAAGTTTAAGTCGGACGAGGTCTCCTTCCATGGTTGTCTGTATTGTGAATGATGCCGATGGTTTGGAGAGGATTGTAAAGGCTGCTTCGAGTAATGTTTCATTATCGTGTCTTTCGAGCATAGTCATGGCAAATCCAGCGGTAGGAAGTAGCTGGACACGATCAAGATTGATATCGTGAGAGATTAAATGAGAAATTAATGGTAAAGATTTCGGAATTAATTGTCGATTTTTGTGTAGTTCTTTGAAGAGTATAGAAACCAAATCTTGATTATGAAAAACTACATTAGTGATAGCATTTTGCAAATCTGAATCCGCTTCCCCATCTAACATTTTTTTAAGTAATAAATTTAATAATGTTAATAACCAAACACGTGGTGGATTTCGGAGCTGACGAATAACCTTGCTCATGTTATTCTTGACCTCAGGAGCTTGATTTGCAAAGTATTTAATGCAACAGTCGTTCGCGTAGAGATCTTGAAGATAAATTTCATCAGTATCATGGGTAAGCCATGCAAATACGTTCGCAATGAATAGCTCGGCGTAAGGGTTTCCATCTGTGGGAAGTAAATTAGACTGTGGACCTAATAAAGTTCGAAGAGTTTTTGGATAAAATGGAGAAATATGTGCTAAAAATCGTGCCGTTGTAGAATGAGCTTGCACACGAATATCTGACTCGGCATTGCATGCAGCATCCTTAAGAAATTGCAAAATCTTTTCAATTCCACCTGATGCATTTTCCGGAAAAGTTCTTTTTATGTTAATAACGTTAACTTTCTGATCTATCTCTTGGAAAAGACCAGAGATAACATTTTTATCAGCTCTGCTGCCATTAATCTTTTCAATTTTCCCTAATAGATCATTCATTAAAGTTATGCGATATCGCTTTTCACTTGCAATTTTTTTTATTCTCAATTTTCATTTCTGATAATGTTATTACATTTTTCATCCTATTTCGAATAAAACTAAAATTGTTCACAAATCTTGATTTGGATGAAATTCAAATTCTTACTGTTGGAATAAGCCGTTTTAACAGCATAATATCAAAGAACAGAACATATACAACATATGGTATTAGTAAAAAGACCTGAATTCAATTCCTTCATATAGAAAATGTGATTTTTATTTGAGTCTTTTTCTGATCCGATTTAAATTAGGGGGTAAAATGACGATTATTTTCGGAAAAACCCTTCTCCCTCATTTTCTCCCCCACCTTATGGCTCCTCGTTTAATCTAAGTGAGAAAATCAATACAGATCTTGAAGTACTAAGCATTTCTCATCACAAATGAAATAATTTCAAATAATCGGTTTGTAATAACGTATATTTTTGATGACACGCCTTCCACCAAAAGAGGCACCAACAAAAGATGAAAAGTTCAAAAATCGCGCAGAATTAGACAAGCTTAGAATAGAAAACGAACGTTACATGAAGGATCATCCAGAACTTAACGCTGCAATTCAAGAATTCGTTTATGCAGTTCTCAAAAGGAAACCAGATGATGTTCGTGGCTTTGCAATTGATTTCTTCACAAGACCTATTCAGGAAACTCCAAAATAAAAGATTAACATAATTTTTATTTTGGCTTGCAATACCGATGAACAATTCATCGAAGATTTGTCTACGATAAGAAAAATAAAATTGTATTTTCAAAATTTATTGAATAACTCATACATTTTTCGTAATTTTTCGTTTGATATGAATATTAATCCCAAGAATCGATATGGTATGTATACTAACTTTCTTCTATTGGTATATTATGGATGTTTTAGCTAATGATATTTTTTTTTGATGATTCGTGATTGAATTTTTTTTTAAGATCAATTATTATAAGTCAACACATAGAATCAAAATAATACCATTTGAATTATATTTGATTGAAATATAGAAAATGCATAAATTACAATCAAATCCCACTAAGGATGTATTTGATAGTAAAAGAATGCAGAAAATCACCCACATTATCACTAAACATATAGTGCTTTTATTTAACTAAGAACAAATCATAACAAAAAACAAAAATATACAAAACAATAAATAAAATTTCTAATTCCAATAAGGCCATTTGGCGCCAGCTGGAGGTACAGAACTACATTTTCCATCTGAGTTCAAAAACCATAATTTCTTCGATTTCATCAACTTAAGTTTATCTTCATTTTCAGATAAATGGAAGAAATGAACAAAAACAGGTTTCGATATATTCTTAACTTTTGCAACATATTTCCATCTTTCTTTTCCTGCGAGAAACACTCCGCCTGCATTAACAGCGAGCATCGGATCCAAATAAGAGATAACTATTGGATAGAACGACTTATATCCTAAGAATTTCCTTATGTCAGCAAGTAAAACCGGATGATTGTCCAGTTGTTTTAATTTTTGACGTAATATCATATATAAAGTCATTTGATCGTGACTTTCGGGCATTTTATGCATTTGCATCTGCCAGACAGGCCAAAGAGCTAAAACTGCTGGTGAAGGGATTGCTTTGTAGAATCCAAGATTTACTCCCCAGTAAGGAAGGTTTTTATTAAATGGAATTTCTGTAAATACTTTCGAATCACTTTGTACTTCTAAATCGGCTCCGTTTTTGAATAAATTCGTTGTATTCTGTATAAAAACGATATCAATATCGCAAATTATGACTTCTGCACCTAAATTAAGTATTTTCTTGGCTATGTACGGTCTGACTTTGACAATATCGTAAAATTCTCGTTTTTTGCGATAGTTTACTGCATCAGCAGTTAATTTCGATGAAAAGTATAGTACATTAGCGCCTAATGCTTTAAGAGAAACGTATGATACTGCATCGAGAGCTACAATTACATACGAATCATCATTTCCTTGAACGTTCCATAATGAACATAAACAATTTTTTGCAAAATTCAATAAACCTTGGTTCGTTACTAGAAGCATTAGTTGATGTCTGCCAGTTGCACTGTTGTAAGGCGATTTGTTAACACAAAAACGTAATTCTTGATCGAATTTTTCTTCTGAAATTTCGTGGAAATCATCAAAGAATTCGAAAAGAACTTCATCTGATATATTATTAAAGAAATAACCACTAACAATGGTTAGAATCGTGAGGATGATTACAGATGTGAAGAAAAAATGCCTATTCATCCTCAGATTGAATTTTTGACACGTAATTGATTTCAAAATCTTTGACAATTGTCAAAAATTCAAATACAACAACTACGATATCAAATTAAGCATTTGCGACTTAAGAACATAATGCACACAATGTAATAGATGTTAATCCTTGAGATTAGCTTGAGTTTCTGTTTATTTGGCTCTTCAATATTGGCATTGTAAAAAATGCTATGAATTTATGAACCTTAATAGGGCCATCAAACTAAGAATTTTCTATATTGAGCATATACACATTAAATGTGTGATAAAAATCAATTTTCGAAAAATGCAAAATTAATCCGATTTATCAAAACCAATAATATTTAGAATATTTATATTTGTCTAATAAAATAAAATATAAAATTCATAAAAGCATTTTCATAAATGGATTTGAATAAATTATGCGCGGATTGGAAAGAAATAGGAGGGAAAAAATACATAGTTAGAAATATGTTTGGATGCTTGGGAATCGTTGATGATCATTTTGGATTGATTCCTTGCTCCTATGGAGGTCCTTTCTTGCGCAAAAGAACTCGCATGCCATCATTCTTCGATATTATCACAAATTCAGGCAAAAAAGTTGTCTCCAGAGATGTTAAATGCGAACCCGGCTCTATTAAGACAATTTGGTGCCAAGGTGGCAAAATTGGCCTGTTATATCAGCCTGGCATAATTAATGTTTACCGCATTTCTGGTGAGCTTGTAGCAACATATCAAGATGCGAACAAATCCGACATTATACTCTCGTCAGAATTTTACAATGGAATTGCAACTCTTCATTCCGATGGACAACTTACAGTTTTCGACTTTTCTTTGAATAGATTCCATCCATTCCAGAAAATCAATCTCGCTAGTCAGCCTCTTTGCATGGATTTCATTCGTGGCGAACAAAATGAATGTTATATCGCTTTTGAAGACCAATCAGTTTACGTAATAAGAGAAACAGAAATTGTTTTCGTCAAAAAAGTTCCGTTCGTTCCAAATACAATCCTTATTTCCGCAACAGGAACTTATCTTGCTATTACAAACAATAATCGAATCTACATTTTCTCAATTGCATCCGAAGAAGAATCTATATTCACAGCACCTTATCCAATCGATTCCTTTGCATTCTTTGATGAAAACCGAGTCATTGCAATTATCAACTCAAAAACTTACGTTTTTGGTGTTCCAAACATCAATTTCGAGCTTCCTTTCGCCAAGGCTTCTCTCGTTGTCCAAGATACCGATCATACAAAGCTTTATACTACGGATGGAATGTATTTCATCCAACCTATTCCTTATGCGATAGGATCACTTGTAAAGAACAAGAAATTCCATAAATTGTTTACAATGAGAGATTTATACGAAAAAGAAGATCCGAATTTCATTACTTTACTCAGAGAAGTAGAATCTGAAGCTCCCAGGTCAATTTCAACACTTCTCTTTGCAGCACAATCTGTTATAGATCCAACTCTCCAAGAACTCATACTCAGTGTCGCAATTTTCTTAATTCATATTTTCGGATTAGACAGATCCGAATATATTTACACAATTAGGAAACTGCGTATGCTGAATACCATCAGATCACCTGAATTTGGCTTCACAACTACAGCGCAAGGCTTAGATTTGATGCAACCAGTTCATACAATCGAATTTGCCATGGAAATGAACTTCTACGAGTTCGCCTACAGAGCCTGTAACTTATTTGACTACAATTCTTCGCTTGTTGCCATCAGCTGGGCCACTACAATGTTTTATCTCCACGGAGATAAGTCTCTTTCACAGGTTATTGGTAAAATCGAGACTATTCAGAGTCCAGACTATGCAGCACTCGTCAATGCCGCGAAGAGTTCGCATATGTCCTCTAAATCTCAAGAAATTTTAATTGATAGAGTCCGAAATCCAAAGCAGAAGTGCATTTTCTTGATGAGACTTCCACAAGCTCAACCATTAGAGTATGCTTTGCACACTTTGGATGGAGAAGCCATAATTCGAACATTGTATTTCAACAAATTAAAATTAACTCCTCCAGGATTCCAAGATGTCCTCACTTCCAACCCCAGAGCATTGGATCATTACGTTGCGTACAAGAAATTCGTTGATCCAAAGGTTCTAACACAAGTCCCTGATATCAATGTCGCCAGACTCATGATGTACTTAATGTGTTACGAAGTTCCACCCGCCAGGTTCGGAAAACTACCGGATCAGATGTTCGCTTTGGCCAGATTGATGAATAAAAAGACAGTTTGGTCTAAAAACGTCAGACGCCATGGAAAAGCACTTCTCGACTTGGAAGAGAAGAAAGAGACATTAGAACCAGGAGAGACACCAAGAGAATGCGTAAGAAGGATTTTCAAAGACGGAAATCACGAACTCGCAATGAAAGTGGCGAAAAGATACCATGTCACACCAAGAATGTACACAAACATACAGCTAAGTGTTTTCAAGGAAGTTGGCAACTGGAACTCCATTGAAAACATGGCAAACATGAAACAACCTTTGTCATACGAAGAATTTGCCAAGTTTTGCGCTGAAAACGGAAACAAACCTGTTGCAATGGTATTCATCCGAAAGATGAAATCATACGAGAAAATGATTGAACTTGCAAAGTCTCTTGGAATGGAAAATGAAGCAAATATCCTTTATAATGAATGGGTTAAGAGCGGAAAGAAGCCAAAAAAATAATCTCGTATTTTTATATTTTTTTGTTTATTAAACTAATATTGATATTACAAACAAAAATTACAAATATTGCACGAAAATTTTGAAATTAAGTTTTTTAAAGAATTTCAGCTTGAAGTCATTCAAAATATATCAGAACCTTATATAAGCTATTTTTAATATTTTATACTTTTATATTTTGACAGTTTACAAAAATTTACATAGTGTATTTGTACGATCAAAACTTTCACTCAAATAAATTTAGTGAATTGCGTAGTATCTATAAATACTACATCGATTCATATGCTGCGTTGCATCAGTTAAAAACGGAAAATGAAGAAGGACTAAACTCAATTAACAAAATGCTCAAAACAGAATTGATTGATTCTAATAAATGTTCTCCATCAAATGTAATAAAAGATATTTTAAATATCATTCCATATAATAATCGCTATATAAAGTCATATTTATCTCTTGCCAAACTCATCTCTGATGAATATCATGTGAAAGAGATCAAAAATATTCCAATGATTTCTAACTTCTTTTTTTATAAAGAGTATGGAATTAAATTAGACAATTCCTATGATTTCGAAAAAATTAATTTTGGAAATCTCGATATTCATATAGGAAATACAATTTACAGAGCAATTATGAATAATGACAAAGAAGTGTTCATCGTGTTCACGGAAAGAGATGAATTTGATGAAGATCAAAAACTTGAAAGCAAATTATATCCATTTTCTGGTGAAAGATATTCATTACTTGAATTATGTTGTTACCACGGAGCAGTTGATTGTTTCAAGTTATTAATAACAAAATTTAATTCAGAAATAACTGAAAAATGTCTACAATTTTCATTTTTAGGAGGAAATCCAGAGATCATGAGCGAATGTCTGAAATATCATAAACCAAATAAAGAATGCATGCATTATGCAATTATTTCACACAACATTGATTTTGTTACATTCTTGATGAATGAATACAATTTAGGGATAGATTTAGAAGATTGTGGACTTCAAAACAATCTTGAATCATTTTTAGTATATTTCGATCAAACAAATGATATTAATCGATGCTTTTTTTACTCAACAATATTTGATATACCATCCCTTTGCGAATATTTCCTTTCACATGGTGCAAATATCAATGCAAAAGATTATTATGGACAAACAGCTCTTCATATTGCAGCAAAATATAAAAGAAAAGGAGTAGCCAAATTTCTTCTTTCATATGGTGCAAATATCAATGAAAAAGATAAAATTGGACAAACCGCTCTCCATATTGCAGCAAAATATAAAAGTAAAGGAGTAGCCAAAATTCTTCTTTCACATGGCGCAAATATCAATGAAAAAAATAAAAATGGACAAACTGCTCTATGTGTTACAGCAAGATATAATTTTAAAGAAACAGCTGAGCTTCTTCTTTCATATGGTGCAAACATCAATGAAAAAGATAAAAATGGAATAACCGTTCTTCATATTGCAGCAATATAGAATAGTAAAGAAACAGCTGAGCTTCTTATTTCACATGGTGCAAACATCAATGAAAAAGATGATGATGGATATACTGCTCTTCATATTGCATCTAGATGTAATTTTAAAGATACAACCGAGCTTCTTCTTTTACATGGTGCAAACATCAATGAAAAAGATAAAAATGGACAAACAGCTCTTCATATTGCGATAAGATGTAATTTTAAAGAAACAGCCGAGCTTCTTCTTTTACATGGTGCAAACATCAATGAAAAAGATAAAAATGGACAAACAGCTCTTCATATTGCGATAAGATGTAATTTTAAAGAAACAGCCGAGCTTCTTCTTTCACATGGTGCAAACATCAATGAAAAAGATAAAAATGGAATAACCGTTCTTCATATTGCAGCAATATAGAATAGTAAAGAAACAGCTGAGCTTCTTATTTCACATGGTGCAAACATCAATGAAAAAGATGATGATGGATATACTGCTCTTCATATTGCATCTAGATGTAATTTTAAAGATACAACCGAGCTTCTTCTTTTACATGGTGCAAACATCAATGAAAAAGATAAAAATGGACAAACAGCTCTTCATATTGCGATAAGATGTAATTTTAAAGAAACAGCCGAGCTTCTTCTTTTACATGGTGCAAACATCAATGAAAAAGATAAAAATGGACAAACAGCTCTTCATATTGCGATAAGATGTAATTTTAAAGAAACAGCCGAGCTTCTTCTTTCACATGGTGCAAATACCAATGGAAAAAGAAAAACATTGGGAGACAGCAACTCATTATGCAGTATATTGTAATAGTAAAATCGAACATCTCCTTTCACATGGCGCAAAAAAATTAATTTTCCTATATAAGACACTTCTCTTTCATAGTAATCTGATTTTAATGGGATCATCAGAATATCTCTATCTGCAAATCAGGGAAAATCAAAATCTTGTTTTTCTGAATTTTTCTAAAAATTTATATTGATTATTATACAACTTAAGTATGTGTTAATAATTCTCATAGTGTTTTTGCTCAATTTGATGGGATTTCAATTTGGCCCAATGAAATTTTAAAAATTTCGAGCCAATAAGTAATTCATTTGATGATTTAAGATGAGTATTTCTAAATCTATAAATTGAATTTTTGTAATAATCTATTTAATTTAGAGTAGTATATTTAAAACTGAAATCAATTGAAAATGTCTTAGCGATTCTGTACTTTTACTTGAGGGATGTAGCAGAGGATGAGCGTGTAGCGCCGACACCAGCCTTAGAGTGCTTGACAACCTTCTTGGATGGAGCGAAATCAGCAAGAACGTGGCCAATCATTTCTGGCTTGATTTGAACTTCGAAGAAAACGTGGCCATCATAGATGCCGATAACGTTATCAACGAACTCTGGAAGGATAACCATATGGCGGAGGTGTGTCTTGACAACTGGTGGACGAACGCCAGCCTGGCCCTCAACAGCCTGACGAGCCTTCTTCAGCTTCTCGATAAGATGAACGTGCTTAAGATCGAATGAGCGGGAGATGAAACGGCGGCGCTTTGTTGGGAGGAGCTCAACGAAATCCTTAAGCTCCATAGCACGGAGGTCATCGAGGGTCTTGCCACGGTATGTGTAGTTACGCTGTGCGAACTTGCCAGATGCAGACATAATCGCAAAAAGGAAGGCCAAAACCGTTCATCAAGCGGTTTTGTAAAATTGAAAAACTCCAATTTTAGTTTTTAGGCCTTATTACAGATTGCATCATTATACTTACATACAGTGCATTAATTTTGTTACTTCTAATTTGGAGAAACTTCAAAAAATAATTTCATCAATCTTTGCAAACTGAAGTTTTTACAATAATATTCAGAAATATGACGTTCAAATTGAAATAACATTGTGAAAACATGTTTGCAGAATGTATAAAATGCTCCATTATTGAATTTCATTTGAAAAAAAGAATATACACATTCAAAAACCATTAGCTACTTGTTCATCATCTAAAGAGTATTGATATTGTGCATCTCTTAAATGCTTTCATGTTTTTAGCTTCTAATTTCAATTGAATATACTAATAATGGCTGGCATTTTCAGCCATTATAATGTTCTTAAGTTAATTGACAAACACGTCTTTAAATGCTTTATAAGAACACAACAAAACAACAAATTAAAAAATGATATGAGGTAATATCGAATATAGAAAACAGTAATATATTCCATAAATACGTCTGCATGAATTAATATTAAATCCATTAACTATAATAGCTAAAAAAGTAATATATACCGATTTGATATGATTATTTCTGAAAAACGAGAAACTACGTAAAACAAGATTAATAAACTAATAACATACAATGTAGAGCAATCAGAATTCAATGCTATCATCTGAGCTGTCTGATAAAATTTTCTTTGATGATTTTTTAACTGCTTTTGGTGGATTTTTATTATGACCGTGCTCTGATGATCTGTATGGAGGAGTTTTCCTTCTTGGTGGCTCGGGTTCTTTATATCTTGGCGGAGGATTTGGAGTATGTCGATCTTGTTCATATGGACTTTTTGATCTTGAGTCAGTAGCTGCATGATGATGCTCTGATTTCCTTGCTGTTCGAGGAGGAAGCATTTCAGTATGGTATTCGCTTGAAGTAAGATCTTCAACAGTGTTTTCCCTTATATATTGATCCAAATCCCTATTCTCTGAATTGATTGAGTCCATGAGTTCTCTTGCTCTCTTTTCGATTATATCGAGATTACTTAAAAATACAATTTGATATTGGTTAATTGCGTTCAGAGCTTGTGATCTTAATGACTTGAAGCCATTTTCTATATTTTCTACATCAGTTTTCTCTGTATTCATCTATTTCAAAAAAAAAATTGGATAAATGAAAGGGGTAGTTCAAAAATATTTAGGGGAAAATAAGAAATCTCCAAAATGAAATATTTTATTATAATATACAATACAAATTATTGGTTTATTGGATGAGAAGTGCCCGATTCTATGCTGAGAGTTCCGATTTTTGTGCCAAATGGATCTCTAATCGTGATATTTGATGAAAACAGCAAAGTATCGTTTAAAAATGGTGAGAAGTTAATTTTAGATGTTCCAATTAAATCATTACAATCATCTCCTGCAAAGATTTCAATTACTCCTCTTGAATTTTTGATATAATTCACCAAATCATTATTATTTTCAACAATAAATGTAATATAAGCATTAAATTTAGGCACATGGGCTGATCGTCTTGTTTTTGTTGATGATTCCATTCCAAAAGCTTTTGTAATCAGTTTTGCTTTAACAGAATGATGTCCAACAACTTCTTTCGTGAAATTAAACTCTCCAGCATAAATAACAATCTCAGTTTTGTTGGTATTTGAGAGTTCTTCAGTAAATTGAATGTGATTTGCGTAATTTTCAACAGATTCTGTATCGCTTTCAATTTTGAAGCTCATAATTGCATTTGTTTGGATTTCGTTGATCCTCTTCTTGAGATATTCGACTTCTTCATCTTTAATTTTGATTTGTAATTCTAAATCTTCAATCTGCTCTTGAGTAGCTTCACTTGTATTGGTAGAAAATGTAGGAAGTAGATTGTCAGTGCTATGGTTTGATTCTCCAAACAAAGCAACGAAATGAGGGTCATCAAACGGATCTGAAGGGCAAGAATCGAGAATTTTCTTGAATGGACCATTTATTAGATCGAAATCATCCCTGAGATCATTGAGTTGCTCTTCTTTTTCATGACTTTGGTCCATGATATCGTTTGATAATTCTGTGAGTCGATTTATCTTCTCCTGAAGCTCATCATCGATCTCATACAACTGTGACTTGATTGTCTCGGCGAGTTGTACTTGAAATTCAAATAGATGCTGCTCATTATCTGCTGATTCTTTCTTTTTTCGATCCATTTCTTTTTCTACTTCGATTTTTCTCTCTTTAAGATTATTTACTTCAACTTGGAGATCAGCAAATCTATCTTGAAGCTCTTTATAAACAGCATGTTCGTGTAATAACTGAATATGTTTTTCTCGCTTAGATTCTAGCTTGCGAGTGAGCTTCTGGACGAGTTCTAAATGTTTGTCATCCTCATCGACATCAGGAAGGGCAACTGTATACAATGTTTCGTTTAATTGCCTGATTTGATCATAGTTATCATGTATTTGTTTACGTAATTGTAGACTTTTCATTATACACATATTGCACTTACTATTCTTCAGCAATTCTTCAAACTCTTCTGGATGATCTTGATGCTGATTATTTAAAATTGCCGCAGATATAGCAAAACGTGGATCATTTTTCGCTTCGGCAAGTGACTGAAATGTATTTGCCAGATCTGATTTAGTTCTTGTTGAATGGCAGAAAGAAGTATTTTTTGGACGAACTCTCTTCTTATCACTTTGACATAAATTCTGGTAAAACTTGAGTTTTTCAGTAAAAATATCATTTTTTGTTTGTCTATCAATGAATAATTTTGTTATTTGTTCGGTTTTGGATTTGATTTGTTGTAAATCTTTCTCTATTGTTCTGATATCATTTGGATTCTGGTTTTCTAAATCTGAAAGTACTTTTGCATTCATTTGAAGCTCTGCTTCCATTTCGGTACGAGTCATTTCACTTAGTTTCTTCTTCTTCATTTTGATAAAACTGAAAATCTGGAATCAAAGAGTGTCATCTTAGCATGATTTCAAACAAGGGTTGATAGGCTATAATTCAGAAATCTTCGAAATAAATTTCCATGAATTTGTATTTAAGGAAGTTAATTGAAGAAAAGGAACGGGAATAAAAAGTATTTAAATTTCTATAATATCCGATTTTATATTTTATTTATTTAAAGGTTGGATGAGGAGAGGTACTGGGCGACCTTAGCAACATTAGCAGAAAGAGCTGCTGGAACGAAGGCACCATCTGTGTAGCCAGCAACGATGAGTGTCTTTGTCTTCTGGAGGACGACAGCCTGCTTGCCCTTCATAGCGAAGACCATTTCAGTGTTAGCCTGGTTGCAGACGTACTTCTCGCCACCATAGAAGAAACCAGCAAGAGCTGGGGATGGTTCCTGGAAGTATGTGATGTACTTCATGATTTCATCTTGCTTAGCCTTCCAAGCACCCTCGGAAGCGCAAAGAGAACCCTGCTGTGTGATGATAGCGCAGCCAGAGGACTGTGTCTTAAGTGTAACAAGCTGATCGTTCCACGACATGAAACTTAAAATGAAGTGAACTCAAGATGAAGTGTTCAGACAAATTTTCATACAATTGTATCGGCGATATATTCAAACTATCCATCCACCTTTTGCTAAATATTTGTATCATAAATTAACAATATTGGGTAAATTCGATTTTCGATTTGAATTTCATTTAATTTGAATCAAAGCCAAATCAATTGTGAGAATAACCTTCCATTTCATAAAATCAAATTAATGATACCTATTATTAAAATCAAAATTTACAGTTATTTGATTTTATGAAAAACCAAGGGCGGAGGTTTTTGTGATATGGAAAAATGTTCGTTGCTCAATTATCTCACTATTGGATGGACTTTTATCGAGCGAAATTTTGGCTGTAAAGACAATTCTGATATTGGTAACATGGTGATAAGAACAAATAGTCAGTTTGCATGGTTTATGATGAGATAATTTCGATTTAAAAAAAACAAAAAAATTTATTTTAATGAGCGATTATATTTGAATATGCTCTCCTAATTTGAAGGAACTGGTTAAATCATGAATTGATCATGAATAATTTTTTTCAAAATAACAATTATAATTTCATATTCATTATAAGTTGAAAATATATCATAAAGACTTTATGAATGATAAATTCCTAAAAAACAAGTTAGTTTGTTTCTGAAAATAATAATAATAAAAACCAATTTAGACCTAATAATTTTTGGCGGGATAATTGAGATGTTACGATTGAATTAAAAAAAAAGCGGTAATACATTTTTACAATGATGAAGAGGCTGGCAACCTCTGAGTCAAAGCACTTGTTAATGCAATGATGAAGAGGCTGGCAACCTCTAAGTCAAAGCACTTGTTAATGCAATGATGAAGAGGTTGGCAACATCTGAGTCAAAGCACTTGTTAATGCAATGATGAAGAGGCTGGCAACCTCTAAGTCAAAGCACTTGTTAATGCAATGATGAAGAGGTTGGCAACATCTGAGTTAAAATACTTTTCCCAGTGTGGGAGTAATTTGAAAAAAAAAATTAGTTCATATATTGAAAAAAACAAAAGTAAAAATTAAAGTTTATAGGTTGTGTTTTGATGAGCTAATTGTTAAGATATTGTAGTTCTAAAGAAAAATTTGAGTTTCGAGGAAGTTTCTCGACAGAGGAAACTTTCATATCGAATGTTGCCTCTGTCGAGATGTATGTGACAGGCAAAGTGCAATCACCTATCAATATTGCACTTTGCCTGTCAAAAGTTCCTCGCATCTCTTGAGGTGTGAGGAAGTTTCTCGACAGAGGAAACTTTCATATCGAATGTTGCCTCTGTCGAGATGTATGTGACAGGCAAAGTGCAATCACCTATCAATATTGCACTTTGCCTGTCAAAAGTTCCTCGCATCTCTTGAGGTGTGAGGAAGTTTCTCGACAGAGGAAACTTTCATATCGAATGTTGCCTCTGTCGAGATGTATGTGACAGGCAAAGTGCAATCACCTATCAATATTGCACTTTGCCTGTCAAAAGTTCCTCGCATCTCTTGAGGTGTGAGGAAGTTTCTCGACAGAGGAAACTTTCATATCGAATGTTGCCTCTGTCGAGATGTATGTGACAGGCAAAGTGCAATCACCTATCAATATTGCACTTTGCCTGTCAAAAGTTCCTCGCATCTCTTGAGGTGTGAGGAAGTTTCTCGACAGAGGAAACTTTCATATCGAATGTTGCCTCTGTCGAGATGTATGTGACAGGCAAAGTGCAATCACCTATCAATATTGCACTTTGCCTCTCCAAACTCTCAAATATGCTTCTCACCATACATCAAACGGGCAAATTTCTCCTTAAATTTCTCTTTATTTGAAAGGTTTTCAACAAAGCTATACCTTAAAAATCTGTGCTTGTTATATCTGATCATTTGTGTGTTAGGGGAGGTAAATTTATTCCACTAGAGCAAATTTTTTCCGAAGTTTCTCATTCGATGAGAAACCTCGGAACAACTCTTCAATAGTGTAATGAATTTGTGGTATTTGTCCTGCAAACAGCGAGAGAACTTGTCTGTAATTCGTTTATGATGAAGTTATCTGGATGTCTCTCAGATGAGGAAGGAAGTCCAGAAAACTTCACCATAAGTTAATACTTGTGTATTTCTATGACTCTCTTCACGTCAGAGAATGTAAATTTACTCGAATAGGGCAAAGTTCTGCTCAAGTTTCTCATTTGATGAGAAACCTCGGAAGAACTTTGCCCTAAGGTAATGTATATGTGATTGTTGGCCCGCAGAGAAACAAGGAATCTGTTTGTATTTCGTTTATGGTGAAGTTCTCGGATGTTCTCTCAAATTATATGGAAAATCAAGAGAACTTCACCATAATTTGTTGTAGTTGTGATTCTCTGGCTCTTTGCCGGCCAGAAAACTAGAAAATAGTTTATAGTGGGAGTATGCTCGATGAATACCTACTCACTAAAAATATACGTTATTTTTTGTTTTCCTATGGGAAAATAGTTTTGATTTTTATACTATCGTATGCTTTGTTATTACATGAATTGTCTATTTTCTTAATAAAAACTCATTTTTCCGTGTGGTTCTGAATCAATGCATTCCAAAAAAGCGTTTTCCGCCTTTGAAACGTGAAAACACACATTGCATGAAGAATCAGAGAAGATTTTCTATCTTTCAATTTTTTAGACTTTTTGAAATTTGATAATAACTCTAAATTAAGCTGATAAACTCATAGAGCACATAAAATAACACATGTCTATCATATTTGAATTTTCTAAAAATCTCCAAAAAAATCGCGTTTTAAAAATTTCGTAGTTAAAAAGTGAGAGAGGGTCAAAGTTGCTATTTGTCACTTTTCCACAAGAATATAATGGGGAAAAAGTTATCATATAGTTGATCTCATTCACTGAGGTGAGAGATGTATGTAGTGTAATGGGATAAACAGTGGGATTGCTGCTCTAAGTCCTAGGTTCGAGACACATTGGCTTCATTTTTCTCTTTTTTATTGACGTAAACTATTCAATTTTTGTGTTCTCCATTCAAATTTCAGAATTTTTTTTGCAGATTTCACGCTACATTCGAAGTTACCTTTTGTAACAACCACCACTGCCTACGAAAGACGAAAGTGTGTCACGATTTCACCCGGAAATCCGACGGTTGTTTAAGAGTATGCACTTTTGTCACCTACTCGTTAAAAAGTAAATTTTTCAGGATAAAAAACTATAATTGGTTTTTTTTTTGGAAAAATGAGTTTTTATTAAGAAAATAGACAATTCATGTAATAACAAAGCATACGATAGTATAAAAATCAAAACTATTTTCCCATAGGAAAACAAAAAATAACGTATATTTTTAGTGAGTAGGTATTCATCGAGCATACTCCCACTATAAACTATTTTCTAGTTTTCTGGCCGGCAAAGAGCCAGAGAATCACAACTACAACAAATTATGGTGAAGTTCTCTTGATTTTCCATATAATTTGAGAGAACATCCGAGAACTTCACCATAAACGAAATACAAACAGATTCCTTGTTTCTCTGCGGGCCAACAATCACATATACATTACCTTAGGGCAAAGTTCTTCCGAGGTTTCTCATCAAATGAGAAACTTGAGCAGAACTTTGCCCTATTCGAGTAAATTTACATTCTCTGACGTGAAGAGAGTCATAGAAATACACAAGTATTAACTTATGGTGAAGTTTTCTGGACTTCCTTCCTCATCTGAGAGACATCCAGATAACTTCATCATAAACGAATTACAGACAAGTTCTCTCGCTGTTTGCAGGACAAATACCACAAATTCATTACACTATTGAAGAGTTGTTCCGAGGTTTCTCATCGAATGAGAAACTTCGGAAAAAATTTGCTCTAGTGGAATAAATTTACCTCCCCTAACACACAAATGATCAGATATAACAAGCACAGATTTTTAAGGTATAGCTTTGTTGAAAACCTTTCAACGAATGAGAAAGTTAGGAAAAACTCTACCTTATAAGATCAACTATAGAATTCATAGCTCTTTGAATACTAGGAAACATTAATGCAGTAGTTTAAGGCAAAGTTTTTCCGAGATCTACGAAGGATAGAGAGATCTCGGAAGAACTTTGCTCTGCACAAGTAATTTCAGAATCTATGGTCCTCTAAGGACCAGAGGACGGTAATGTAAAAGAATGATGTCAATAGCAGATAAATAATAGCCTTAGAAGTTCAATACGTGCACAGTTTGACTACATTGCCCTAGTAGTTAGACTGTACAGGTATTGTACTTCTGGCCTAAAAAATCCTCATTGAAGACAATAGGTAGAAACTCAAATTGTTGATAAATATCCCAAAATATCATAAGAGAGCCCATTATTGTTACCTGGCTCCTTCCTGGCTTTCAAAGTCTGTAAACGAGAAGTCTTGGCTCTTGTGGTAATTGCTTCCAAGAGGTTTACTCAATTCGAGTAAAACTATAAACCCTGTAACTGACATGTACTTCCTTGAATGGGCATTAAAAGTAATTTAACCTAACGAATAGTAACATGACCACTATTTTGATGACTAAGAAATGTAATTCATCAAATTGGCAGTTCGATGAATGATACCATGCAATCAACAACTGGTTTGTTACAATTTGGCTTGATTCATCAAATTGGCGGTTTGATGAACCGAATATTGTAATCCAGACTAGGTCAGTTACAATTTGGCTTGATTCATCAAATTGGCGGTTTGATGAACCGAATATTGTAATCCAGACTAGGTCAGTTGCTTGTTGGTCATAGATAATAATGACACCTTTCAGTTTTTGTTAAACATCTCAATTATCCCGCCAAAAATTATTAGGTCTAAATTGGTTTTTATTATTATTATTTTCAGAAACAAACTAACTTGTTTTTTAGGAATTTATCATTCATAAAGTCTTTATGATATATTTTCAACTTATAATGAATATGAAATTATAATTGTTATTTTGAAAAAAATTATTCATGATCAATTCATGATTTAACCAGTTCCTTCAAATTAGGAGAGCATATTCAAATATAATCGCTCATTAAAATAAATTTTTTTGTTTTTTTTAAATCGAAATTATCTCATCATAAACCATGCAAACTGACTATTTGTTCTTATCACCATGTTACCAATATCAGAATTGTCTTTACAGCCAAAATTTCGCTCGATAAAAGTCCATCCAATAGTGAGATAATTGAGCAACGAACATTTTTCCATATCACAAAAACCTCCCCAAAACCAAGCAACAACAAATAAAAAACTGCTATTTCTAGAGATTATTGTTTTCAAATACCTCGAAAAAGGATTTAAATGACTGATTATTATATTTAAAATGTATTTTATTAGGTTTGCGAATAACATATTTGTTCAAGGGACAAATCGACAACAAAAGAATCATACTGCTAATGCTTGGATAAAAGTTCCTTGACGTTACTCCGAAAGCAAAATTCTTATCGCCTTATTCTTGATATTGGAATATTCATTCTGGAGTCTAAATCATTTTTTTGCAATCACAACTCGCTTACAAATGGAAGGCTACGAATCTTATTTTGCGTTTATACTATTTTAGCAGTTTAACATGAAGAACATTGATGAATGTTTTACCTGATGCTGTCTCTTTTTACTTCATTCTCAATTTAACCATAAATCTAGTAAACGAAGAATGAATTGAGCTTAAATGAGCAAAAGGCCAAAGTTTGGAATAAATTGGATTTCTATCCAATAGTGTAGTGTTTTGGATTGGCTTGACCTAAAAATTAATGCATCTAGTTATATGCTATAAGATTTATATTATGGAAAATGATAGTATAAGATATATTTTACTTTTTTCAATGAACATTATTCCATGAATAATAGAAATGGATGGTATTGATATAGAATGAATATATGAAAGCTTACCTCAATATCGATGAATGATTTCTGCAATGACTTATAAAAAAAAAGGAAAATGATTTATTTTAAAGATCATATGTATCATTAAAAATATTTGTACTTAACATAAACAACTCGCAATCAGCTAGTTCATATTTACTTATCAGCATGTTTAAATCATAATTTCAATTGAATTTTCAAAAGATTTGATTTTTGAAATAAAAATTCTGATAAAACAAACAATTTACCTTTACCATACATACAATCACAAACATATTCTTCCGACACAATTGATTACTCGGCTTCAATATTATTTTGTTGAATTGAATTATTCTCGAAACTATCGTCACTGACATCTAAAACTATAGGAAGCGAATGGAATTCAAGTTTGCGTTCATAAATTCCATAAGCAGCATCATTATAAAATTCGTTATAATTTGAAGCTGAGAAAATGGTAAGTATGCATTTGCATCCTTCCTTTTCTAAATATTCGAATGGATATTCAAATCCATCATCGACGCATTCATGACCTCTTAAAATTAAAGATAAACGATTTCTCCTTAAGGGTGCACACGAGAGGATCATGTAAACTTCAGAATTTAGAACCTTATTTTTAGGCATTATCTTGGCTACCTATTTAGGCTCGAAAAGCAAAAAATATCAAAAAATACAACTTGACTCCATTATGACCCTTTCATGGAGGTAGTTTTTATCCGCTAGTATTTTCCCTTTGAATCTCTTTACAATTCGAAATCAAATTCAAAACTCAGTAGAAGAAAGGAAGAATCGACTTACTACGGTTGTAATACGAATAAATACATATATTTAATTATTTTTATTTACATAATAATTGTTTGAAGCTCATATTCCATCAAATTTTTAAATAAAAACATTAAAATGTTGAAAATGTTCATATATTTTAATAGGGTTTTGGCACTTTATTGAGGAATTACTACATACATAGTCGAACTGAACTTGATATTTTGAAATTTAAATTATTTATCAAAATTAAAATTTAACTTGAAATTTATAATTATTTAGTCATATTTTGCATAATTCTAAGTAGATTTTGTAAAAAATCAAGAAAGAAAAATTTTAAGGGAGGCTTCCGACCAGAAAGCCCTCTCAATTTTTTGTGATGTTTACACCAAAAGTGAGATTCGTTAAGCGTTTTTCTCGTTGAATATTGAGTTTCCCGGATTTTGAGTTATTCATAAAGCTCCGCTATATTATACCCTATCTACTGATATGATTATTTTTGAAAAATCTCTTAAATCGACCTGCACTGAATTTTTTAGGGAAAATTCGAAATTTTATAGGCGTTTTTTGTAATGTTTTTTTACGGAATAAAATCCGAAAAATAATTTTTTGAAGAATCATTTGGGTAGAATACTTATCGAAAATTATATTTATTATAATTTTGGTCGATAAAAATAAGCGGATTCAAAACTGGCAAAAACCCTTTCGGCAATTTGTGGACGATTCCGAACCCCCTCATTTTTGAAATTTAATAAGAAAAATAGAATCTTTATTAAATATAGATTTTAAAAAACTTGGTTATAAATTACGAAATTTTATCACTCGGCTAAAAAGTGACAATTTGGTCGGAAGCCACCCTTAACGTGCTTTATTTTTTCTTTTTTATAATAATACATATTATTATATAATTAACATATTCATAATGTTTCACCCTTTCAAAAATATAATCCTCCTCCTCTCAAATAAACGTACATGCGGGTGGCCTCTTTTTTCAAAAAATTAAAATTTGAAATTTTGGGCTCAAATATTAGATATTTTTTCAACCTTCAACGATATATGTTGTCTATATCAGACCTCCTTTCTTTTTGATACTTAACATTGTTCCTAAATCTTAGCCGTTAAGGTAGGGTTGTTAAAAATATCAAAAATGAGCGTTTTGAAGAAGAGGAATTGTTTTTCTCTTAATGAACTTTAATTCTTTTTATATAAGAATATTAAAAACATTAATATAATTTCGATTTCGGAAATTAAATTTCCAAATTTTTTGTCGATTTCGGAAATAACAGGATCCCGCATCCAACACGCAACAACACAAAACAAACACTTTTTGGTTCTTTCATCGTTTTAATCGTAATTTATGTAATACATGATTTGGATAAATTTTACAAAAATAGAACCTATATTATATTTTTTTCAAAGATTCTTGCAAATCATCAAAAATAATTGTATTTTAAAAAACGATCAAATTATCCTTTCATTATTTTAAACTTAAATTAGTTTTTATGATTGACTAAAGCAATCATATTTATTCATCATTAAATAAACAAAAAAAATATTTGAGAGTTATTTCAAAAAAAAACACATTGAATTTATTAATTTGTCTCAATTTCAGTATTATAAATTTTTATAATTTCAATATTTTGAAATACACTTTTTAATATTTCAATATTTATGATATTTCAATGTATTAAGCGGTCTCAAATTGAGCTTCTAAAATATAAGTTGGCCTATTCAAATAATAAAATTAAATAATATTTAAAATAATAAATAAAAGTGATTGAGGTCATAGCAAAACGGCTGTTTCAGTCATTAATTCTTAAAAATAAAAAGGGTAAAAACTAAATAAAATGGGTAAAATTCAATAGTGTCTGTGCTATCGTTCAATTTGAAGGTGTCTTTTGAAACCGCAAGACACATTGAATTTTTGAATAGTGTATTATGGTTTGACAGACACCAATGAAAAAAATAAAATGATATTTATTTTAAATATATAAGATCCTTATATAAAATATAAATATTTTATCGTTTCATTTTCTTGTTTTAGAAATGTTTTTTATTGAAAAATCAATAAAACTAACTCCAAAATAAAATTTTTGATTTAAAGACACTATGATGACACCAATCGTCGGGAATCTAACAACCCTACGTTAAGGCTGTTCTGAAAATATTTTTTTTTCGAAAAAATTCAAAAAAAATTCTTAAAATTCAAAAATTCCTGAATTCCTGAGGATTTTGGAAAAAAAGTTTTTACATGAACATGTGTATATTATATGAAGTATATTGATAAGGTAAAAATCAAATTTTATTGCATATTCATCGAGAAAATAAACTAACGAATCCCTCAAAATTGAGAGGGTAATCCTCCTCCTCTCAAATAAACGTACATACGGGTGCACCCTTAAAAATGTTTTAAGGATATTTTCTAATTTTGAGTTTGTCGCCAGGAGAGTTATTTTTGATAGACCCGCTTGACATACATCATGCTTACGATTTGAAATGAGAAAATTAATCTTACGGAATCTGAAATGAGCGATTGAGTCATTTTAACTTATCATGATTCAGAATTTTTGAGAGAGAATAAAGATTCTGAATGTTTTCAAGATGATGAAATATTTCATAATCTATTGGTGAAAAGAACATAATTAATGAATATATAAAATTTTCAAAGTTGAGGGAACTCGTACAAACTAATCTTAAAAGATATATCGTTTTATTGTTTGTCTTAAATTCGGTTTATTTTTTAAGAGGCATTAGATAAGTTTTGAAAGTATGATGATTGAAAGGGTATTGATTTTAAAATTAAGGTTCGATGTAATCATCACATAAACATCAAAATTAAACAGAATTTTTAAAACAATTCAATTTATCTTTTTGGAAAATTTTATTTATTATTAATATATTTGCATTTGTGAACATTTTTTATCGTAATCAAAAGTTCCTTGATTTTTAAAAGTTCTATCGGATTTTTATTATTATTTGCACATACTTAACATTTTAAATACTATTTTCTCAATTTTCTTTCCAAAATAGTCAGATGCTGGCAATTTGCCGGCAAAATTGTGAACTATTCTCAAAATTCAGATAGCTAACCCCTGAAAATTTATTCTCATGTTTGGTTTATTATTCACCCTTGCATGCTCTCGTAGAACACACTACCATCACAGATCCACAAATGGTGTTGGCGACAACATTCTCGCTGTTGCCAGATCAAAGCAGGGCTGCCCATATGTTTGGGGCGGCAATGGTCCATCCCAGTTCGACTGCTCTGGCTTAGTTAAGTTCTGCCACAACGCTTGCGGCATCAACAACATTGCTCGCGTTGCTGCTGATCAGGCTAGAGCCGGCCGCCAAGGTTCTGGTGCTGCTGGTGATGTTGCTTACTATGGCTGGCCAGCTTACCATGTAGGTGTTTGCTGCGGTGATGGTGGTATGATTCATGCTCCAAAGCCAGGCGATGTTGTTAAGTATCTAGCATTCAAATGGTGGGCTCCTTCTGGCTACCGCAGGTACTGGTAAATTCTTCAGTAAAATTAAAAATTTAGCTCTTCGAATTTTCATCGCTTTTTCTTAACTCCTAACATGAAATTTACTATTAATTCTAAATTTCGTTATTTTCAGACGCTATTACCATTCTTTATTGAATTTCGATATGGTGCTGTTATGCTTGTATGCCGATTCATACAAATAGTGTTTTTTTGATATTGCGATTTTCGAAATTTCATATATTTGAACTTTGGTCAAGATTAAAATATCAGCAATTAGATTACCAAACTGTGGCGATAAGAATTACCTTTTCGAAAAACGATGCATATTTGTGAAGCATTGAAAATATCACCAATTTTATCCATGATCAGAATTCACAGCTATTGAACTTTAATATAATGAATATTTTGCTACTCAAAGATATGTTTTTATATTATTATATCATTTATATTTCGGTGAACCGAAAAACCGCCTGGCAGTTTGTCAAATTATTATAATTGATACATCTACATTTTGTCCCAATCCATATTTTCACAAATTTTTAAATCTAAAATTTGACAAATCTTTGAATTGTAATAAAAGATACAATTCTTATATGACTAAATCACCCTATTCTAAGTTTTTTGTAAATCTTTTCTTAATTTTTACCGCTTACCAATTTGGATAATACAAATGTTTTAAATTCCAATATTCAATGAACAATCCCTTTAAATTCCAATAGTTCATATTGTATAATATTGGAGCTCTTAGCTCTCGAAATGTGTCTCCTAACTCATAATGTTCAAAAAAATGCATGATGGAATATCAAAGATTTACTATAATTGTAATATAAACTACGAAAAAATAATTTCTACCAATATAATTTATTATTTTTGGTTTGAAAGTATTTATTCTTCTTATTTCGCTCATTTCATTCATTAAATTTCTTTTTTAGCACGCAATTTCTTTATGAAAAGCCTTGTTAAATAAAATAAATCAGCTTCTATAGAATTTTTTTTGTCTTTTTTTAGATTCATAAATTATTGAAATCTGATCTCAGCCATATATAATGATAAAATAGCATGGGTGTTTCTTGTACTTCGATATTACTGTTCTTTTCGTTAACATAAAAGCAAATGAAAGAATAAAGTTCATTTTTACCCGTTTAGATGAAATTGCTGAAAATCCCTACGTAGCATATCATGTATGCACAAATTATTTATATTACGCGCTCTCAGAAAGACTTTGAACGCTTCTGAGATCATATTGCGATGAGTGGTCGCATTAGATTATTTTGATTGGCCGTTTAAGAATAATGATATACGATATGATCTAATGATCTAATATCAATTCAATTATCTCTAAACGATTGTCAAAAAAATGTAAATTCTGAACTTTTCAAACTATTCAATAGGGAATTCTCAAATTTAAATAGAAAAAGTGGATGAGTGTTCGACAATCCACTTCACTTTCAATCTATGGCTGCTAAGTACACTCTTGTTCTCCTCCGCCACGGTGAATCCGAATGGAACCTTGAAAACAAGTTCACAGGCTGGTACGATTGCGATCTTTCTGCTAAGGGTAGTGAAGAGGCCAAGTCTGCTGGTGAAATTCTTAAGGCCGAAGGTTTCACATTCGATATTGCTTTCACATCTGTCCTCAAGCGTGCTATTCGTACACTTTGGATCACACTCGATGGCATGAACTTAATGCACATCCCAGTCATCCGCTCATGGCGTCTTAACGAGCGCCACTATGGTGCTCTCCAGGGCCTCAACAAGGCTGATACAGCCAAACAATATGGTATCGAGAAGGTTAACGAATGGCGCCGTGCTTTCGCTATCCCACCACCAGCTCTTGAGAAGACATCTCCATACTACCCAGGCAATGATGCTCGTTATAAGGATCTCGACCCAGCTTGCCTTCCAGTTCACGAGTCTCTCAAGATGACAATCGAGCGTGTTCTCCCATTCTGGTTCGATCAGATCGTCCCAGCTATCAAGGCCGGCAAGAGAGTTATCGTCGCTGCTCACGGCAACTCCCTCCGTGCTCTTGTTAAGTTCCTTGATAACATGTCCGAGGATGAAATTGTTGCTCTTAACATCCCAACAGCTGTTCCACTCGTTTACGAGCTTGATGAGAACCTCCGCCCAGTTTCCCACCGTTACCTTGGTGATCAGGAGAAGATCGCTGCAGCTATCAACGCTGTTGCCAACCAGACAAAGGGCAAATAAATAAATAATAACTGACTTCTCTCTTTACCTATAAATGACAATCTTTTTTTTAATAATATCCAACAATAAAAGAAAAATTGATATTAATAAGGATAAGAATTGTTTTATGACTGTGATGTTTTATATCCATATGAAAATCATTGTATATGATCTAAGTCAAATTCTGCAGAATAAGTTTCCTGATGAAATTTTATTTGGAAGTTATAACTTTTGAATGATGAATATAAGTATATCAGCTCATTCCAAAGCTTATTTATATCACCTTTACCTGATTTCGTAAGGTTGATTCAGATTTTATTGAAAAAGCAGCTCGGAGAAATCACTTCACTGAAGAAATATGAATTACATATTATGTTGATTGATATTTTATAATAATTTCATAATGAATAACATCGAAAATCAGAAGTTTCAATTAATAATTTGGCAAATACCAATGCAATATTTTTATCTTAATTTCTTTCTTGACTTTACACGATTGACATGAAATTGAGAGTTTCTTTGAAAAATTTCATAAGATTAAAAAATGTCGGACGTCACGAATTTCACCTTTACCGAATGGTTTAAAAATATCCATACCGACATTTTTGGTGTCTTTCAAATTTATAGAAATGTTTATTGTCACAGAGCGAAATTAGCATTTCTCTGTCAGCAATTAAGTAATTTCCAAAAATCCATCAGTCAGATGAGGTTCCCACCCGAATCACCAACTCCTCTCCAGATCCAAAAACTACGTGAACTCCTTAAACTTATCAATGATCTAAGACAGATGTTTTTATATCTTGATGCAAACCTTTTCGTTGAGTTTATTACATCCGCTGACTCCGGATATGTTAAAGCATTTGTTGAGAACTTCCGCAAAGAGTTTAATAACCTCTGCAGCTTCTTCCCGTTCCTGCGTCCAGAACCTTTAACTTCAGAGCCAGCTCAGGAATGTACAGACGACAGATCTGATGTCCAAGATATTATTCAACGCATTTCAGCTGCTTTACGCCAAGCAAATCTCCCGCCAGAAGTTGCCAATTGTTTTAATCAAAGATTAAACGAATACCAGAATGCAATGATGGCTCTCAACGCTTCTATGGTCAACAGCAACATTATGACTAAGAATCTTAACGGTGTAATGCTCAGACAAAGGCTTGAATTACCAGAAAAGTTCTATTTACCAAAGAACGACTTTGTCATCAAGAAGAAGATCGGATCTGGTGGCTTTGCTGATGTACATGAAGGTATCCAGCAATCTACACAGAAAGTTGTTGCCATCAAGATTCTTCATTCCACCGAAATGAGTGAAACGGTTTTCACTTCTTTCAAGCGTGAGATCGAAATCCAAGCCTCCCTTAGCAACTTCGCCATTCTCGAGCTGGTTGGTGTCTGTTTAGAAGCTCCATTTTACATTGCAACAGAATTCATGCCGAAAGACTGCCTTTTCAAGCGTCTTCATTTACAATCTAAGCTCAAACCTACACAACGTACCATCATTGCCCTTGGTTGCGCTATTGGTTTGGCTTATATGCACAAACATAATTATATCCACAGAGATATCAAATCCCTCAACATTCTTTTAGATGCCGATGACTTCCCAAAGATCTGCGACTTCGGTATGAGTAGGACTCTCGCTAAATCCAAGGAATTAATGTCAGGCGGTGTCGGAACTGCACAATGGGAAGCTCCCGAGGTCATCAACAACATGCAATACAACGAAAAAGCCGATGTATACTCTTACGGTATCCTTTTATGGGAAATCTTAACATCAGATTTTCCATTTAGAGGATTATCACAAGTACAAGTGGCCATGAACGTTGTCGGCAATGCCATCAGACCAGTTATTCCCAATGTAGCACCTCCAAAGATCACGAAAATGATCAAATTATGCTGGGACCAAGAAGCAAGTCGCCGACCATCTATGGAACAAGTTGCCAGAGCCATTGCATGCGGTGAAGTTGTCTTTCCAGGTACTCACATGCCAACTGTCGAAGCATATTTGGCGAGATTTGGAGATGATCCAATTGTCAACGCGATTAAAAACGCAAACAACAAGGAAACACCCTCTGTTCCTTCATTTCCTCGCCATCCATCCATGGCAGAACCATTACCATCTGCACCATCATCACGTCTTCGCCAGCAGAGATCGATGACGAAATACGAGAAGAAGGCATCTCACAGGTCTGAAGGGCCGAAGACACATTCTCCACCAAACGAAGTCAGGATTTTGAACTTGGTTGATCCGAGAAGGCCAAATCCAGCTCTTATTCCTGGTATCATTGAATTACTCAAAGGAAAAGAACAGGAACAAGTCATTACAATGCTTGTTGAAATGGCAAATACTCCTGAATGGTGCACTTCCATCAAAGATTCCGAAATCATCCCAACATTGACAGGAATTCTTAATACAACACAAAATCCAACTTTGGCAACAAAAATTTATTCAATTTTTGTCAAATTTGACAAGAACCAAGTTCCATTGAATTCTGCTTATGCCTCTATTTTCTCATCCTTCCAGAGACTCGGAAACACATCAATGGCCGATGTTTTGCAGTTAATCATCTCCGCAATGCAGCATGGAATTGAACCTCCAACAGTTGAAGGATTCATGGTAAAACTTGCCGCTTTCTTGCAGGCAGGAAATATGAATTGCAGAATAATAACTGTTTCGATTCTCCAGCAGTTGATAATGAAATCCAATTTCTTGCAGCAATTCTCTGTCATCTTTTTACCTGCAATTGCAAACTTAATCCCTGGCGGTGAAATTTTGTCTCAAACAATTGAAATCATCTACTTTTTGATAACAAAAGGCGGTTTGTCAAAAGAATTTGTTGAAGCCAACGGTTTTCTGACAATTTTGTCATTGATTCTTCCAACAGATACGACAACACCACAACTTAACCAGCAAGACAAACAGAAGGCTTTTGCTATCTTTGGAAATTTAGTCAAAGTACAAGTCAATGATGAAAACCTCAACAAATTCGCTGACATGTTGCAATATGTCTTGAAATCTATTACAGATTTTAATGATTTATGTGTCTTTGTTGCAGCCACAGCCTTTTCATTCTCAAAGCATGATTTGTCGCCAGTTATTTTAGTCAAATACGCTGATTTCATCAAATCATTGTATACAATTGAAGACCAAAGAGTTGTTTTGATTGCATTGAAGATTACTTATTTCTTCTTGCAACACAATGAAACAAGAAAGGTTTTCTTGGATTCTGGAGCAGCATTGACTAAATTACTTAATCCAGCGAATGAAGCAATTGCTGCTATCACTGCTTCTTGCATGATACAGTTTTACGCTTCATTGGATAATGAGAAGTATTTGGAGTTGTTGAATCAAGAACTATTTACTTTCTTGTACACGGCATTGATGACAGAAAACAGCTTGGCACCTTATGCTTTGAGATTGTTCGGAACAATCTCTTTGACATACGATGGAGCTGCTTTCCTCCAATCAAACTCCATTCCTCAACTCGCTGGAAACTTCATGATGTCTTCAACACCGGAATTGAAGTTACTCGGTTACCAGGCATTTACAGCGTTCGTTGTTACTTATCCGATGTCTGATACAGCATTGGCAGCAACACAAGTCGCCACACAATCATTGAATGATAGTACATTGATGCCTTATCCTTTGTTGATGATCTCTTCTTTGATTGTTTGCCCTGCAGCTGCTGTAAACATCGCTCCAAACATTGGTTGCCTCGTGAAGTTACTTGACACTGATGCCTCGCAAACTAAACTTGTTTTGCAAGCATTGACAAAGGTGTTTGGTACTTTGGAAGCAAGAGATTACTTCTCGGACACAGAAGCACTCGTAAGTCTCTTCAACAAGGCTGGAGATTACGTAGGAACAAGCGATTGGTGGACTTTAGTTGAGTTGATTGATATGGCAACTGGTACTTCTGTTGGATTGAACGCTGTTGCTCAGTCTAACGTTGCAACTGTACTGAAGCAGGCAATGACAATGAAGAATATTACAAGAAAACAGAAGTGGCATATCAACAGAGTCTTCGTAAGACTTGAATGCTCAACTTAAATTAATCACAACATAACTTAATTTTTTTAAAAACAATTTTTTTAATTATTAGTTAATTTTTATTGTAACGCTAGAATTGATAAAGTCAAATGCATGTAGTTTCTGATAATAGTTCATATTCGAAATGATCCTATTAAAATTAGATGGGCATGAAAGTGAAGCGCCTTATGTATATTTGTTGCAATACGAAGAGTGGCTTGTCCGTCTTTATCTTTTTCTTTGATATTTGCACCAAATGCAATTGGAAGTTAGGCAGTTTCTTTAGTTTTGCTGAATATGTGAAGAGCAAGCTTGCTAATGAAAAGTTGAATATTTGTTAGTTTATTAATAATAAAGCAGATGTGAATATAATTGTTAAAATGAGAAAATATGAAAAGGTTTAGAACTTTGGGAGAAAAAAAATTGACAAAATTTGAAACTTGTTTCTGCTTTCTATAATGGAGGTATTGATTCTGGATATCTAACATGTAGATCAACTGCGAATTCTTGTACGCAGGTCTTCAACTGGAACTTAACTCAAGAATTCTGCGGGTTTTCTGAAACATATAATTATTTAGATATAATTTTTCCTAAAACTATCCAATATGTAGATCAAATTGGCATTAAATCGTTATATACTTACAGATTTTATCAGTCAATTAAAATTGAATCCTCTAATGATGGAATTAATTTTCAAAATGTTATGAATTCAAATACGCCATTGTGCGAATCATATTATAAAAACACTCTTTGTGACTATGATTGTGGTCAAGCAATTACATCAAGTCACGTTTTTCCTCATCCTGTAAATGCTAAGTATTTCAGAATTAGTGGAATAGGAGATGACACTTGTGGAACAAAACATCTCTGTTTTGATGCAATTGAGTTTCATGGAAATATTTTATCCAAGGAATATTCTGATTGCTACTATTCGATATTTTATATGCATTATATTTCATTATATTTCATTATTGTGTCAAATATTTATTTCGTGATGTGTAATGTCTAATAAAAATATTTATCTAATTTTTTTAATTTATATTTCCTTAACAAATGAATTCAAATGGAATAAAAAGGCTTATTTATTTTTGAGATCTCTCGAAAATCGCCTCAAATTTGCAAAAGTTATGAATTGATGGTATATTATATCCTAAAATAACCCATAATGCTTTCTCAATTCTGGCGATGTTTTGTGTTTTTTATGAATAGCGTTTTGAGTATTAATTTGGCTCATCAATCAATATAACAATCCATTCCCACACCGCATCCTAATAAAAAGTGACATTTTTGAAATTAATCTCTGCGTTTTTTAATGCAGGTCTTGATGCTGGATATCTAGCATGTAATTCAACAGCAGAATCTTGTACAAAGGTTTTTAATTGGAATTCTCCTGGGAGTATGTGTGGGTATTCCAAAACCTATAATTTTTTTGATATAATTTTTCCTAAGACAATGCAATATATAACTCAAATTGACATTAAAACTTTGATAGATACGAGATTTTATCGGTCAATTAGAATAGAATCGTCAATTGATGGTGTTAATTTTGAAAATGTCATGAATTCAAATACACCATTATGTACAGTTTTGAAGAGAAATCCTAATTGCGCCACTGATTGTGGCCAACCGATTACTACAAATCATATTTTTCCGAAACCCGTAAAAGCGAAATATTTAAGGATAACTGGAATAGGTAAGGATAGTTGTGGAACCATAGATCTCTGTTTTGGTGCTATTGAGTTGCATGGAAATTTAATATTGAACGAGCATTCCCCATGTTACTATTCAAGGTTTTATTTACTTCAACATATTGAATTTTTATGCCAAATATTTATTGTATAATCTCCAATTCATATGTAATATAAAAAATAATTTTATCAGTCAAATCATTTTTGTAAAGGAAACATGATCTTGAGCTAATACATATAAGAATAATATATTGAGCTAAGATAGAAATATATATGATATGAGTTTCAGCTTTCTATCATGTTCTTAAATCCCATCCATCTAATACTTCAATGACGTGTACTATTTCATTAGAGAATTCAACACATTTCTGCTGTTTTGTTCTCAATAATTACAATGATTCTTTATAATTGCTATCAAACCAAAAAAGATTAGAGAAATTTAGAATTCTGTTCAAATGGAGCAAAGAGATAATAAAGGTGTTAATATTCTTACTTGATCCCGCGATGAAACTCAGATTTCAGAAGCAGAAATTTGACATTTTTTGAAATTAGTCTCTGCTTTTTTTAATGCAGGTCTTGATGCTGGGTATCTAGCATGTAACTCAACAGCAGATTCATGTACAAAGATTCTAAATTGGAACTCCCCTCGACCTATATGCATGGATCATGAAAGTTTTAATTATTATGAGATAATTTTTCCAAAAACCATGCAATATGTTACTCAAATTGACATTACATCTGTGTTGGACACAAGATTTTTTAGATCAATTAGAATCGAATCCTCATTTGATGGAATTAATTTTCAAAAAGTTATGGATTCAAATACTCCAATGTGTGAAGTTTATAAACAAAATCCTCTTTGTAATAAAGATTGTGGAAAACCGATTGTAACCAGTCATGTGTTTCCCAAGCCTACTAAAGCCAAATACTTCAGAGTCAGTGGAGTAGGAGTTGATACATGTGGAACAAAAATCTTTTGTCTTGGTTCAATTGAGCTTTATGGGAATATTATTTTAAATAAAAATTCTCTCTCTTGCAATTCAATGTTTTACATGATTCAGCATATTGGATTTTTATGTAATTTGCTTACTATTTAATTTTAATTCCTTTTAAAATAGTAAAAAATTATATTATTCAACATTTCTTTCCATTTTCCATATTTTGCAATGTTATTTTAAATGATATGTATTGATGATGAAATTTGGAAAATATGGAAGAGTGATTCCAAAAAGAAATTGATAATTTCAAAAATAATTCTTTAAAATAAATGAATAAATAATATTTAGCAGCAGTTTCCGCTGCCACAGCAGCAGCAACCTGTTCCATTTGATGCTTCACTAGCAAAGACTACTTCCATGAAGGATGGAACTGGATCTGGAGCTTCACGAGTTTCATCTTTATTGATATCGAAGAATGGAGAATATCTCTTTGTAGATAAGATCTCAGCAATGTTTGAGTATACTGGAACTTTTTCTCCAACTTTGAATGAATGATTAGAATCGAGTTTATATACTTCTGGGCTGCCTGGAATGCCACCTTTATACACGACGATATCATGCTTCCACTCTGGCTGGTTTACTCCCTTGAATGCCGAAATTGTGATACTCCAGAAAACTGTTCCTGGCTCAATAAGCTCAGGAGGGAATTGTGGTAAGTTAAGAACGCGAGATGTAACAACACGGAAGTTTTTGAAGCCAACACTGAGCATGTAAGCGATGAATGTATTGATATCCATTGCATTTCCGATACATTCTCCAACTAAAACCTTGTCTTCACGAGCGGCTTTAGGAAGTGAGCGATCACTGAAGACGTCAGAGAAGTGTAATTCGCCACCATCTTTGAGAACGCGATAAATTTCTTTGAAAACGTTTTTCTTCTGTGGAGAAAGGTTAATTACACAGTTAGAAACAACAACATCTGCAAAGTTATCTGGAATATTGGCAGTATGAAGATCCTCAATGAATCCTTTTCTGAATTCAATTGGAGATGCCTCAGGAATATGTTCTTTATGATATGCAATTGCCTCGTTAGCAACATCAATTTGCTCTTGTGTCATGTCAACGCCGATTACATGGCCTGTTTTTCCAGCAAGTGCTGAAATAACGAAGCAATCACGACCTGTGCCACTTCCAAGATCAACTGATATAGTTCCTTCGAGTGGATCTGGAATTGGCGATCCACATCCGTAAAATGATTCTATGACTTTCGGTGAAACTTTTGCTAAAATTTGTTTATGATGCTTTGTTTCTTCGCCTCCAACGACGCATGCTTCATACTTGAGGTCCTCTGTCTTCTTGATTGTCTTGCCATAGTATTCGGAGACTTGCTCATGCATTGATGACAATCATTGGAAATGAAATGAATTCGATGGTGAATTCAAAAAATCGGATTTTGAATTGTTCGATACTCAGAATATTATTTTGGTGTCACGTTTCAGTGTAAATTCTGTTTGAATAGTTTACATTTGGTCTGCGACACTCAATTTTTTTGCCAACTATTCAGATATATCTGTCTAATGAACCAAGGAAGGCGATTTATTTCTTGATTGAGAATATGAATTTTGGTGCTGTTTCTCAAATTTATATTCGATTTATGAGGGCAAGCATGATAATTGATATTTATTCCACCCATTCTCTTTCAATTAAGTGGTTTTTACTTATTTCTTTCTCTTTAGATTATACATACTTTTATTTTTGAGTTTTAGCTGTATTTCAATCCATTAAAACTCTACTATTTAATACTATCTCAATAAAATTTATCTTATTCAAGCCAAATATTTATGGATGGCTGACATAAATCTTTTACACTTTGTATATTTAAGCATTACGGTATTTTTCTCTATCTATTTTAAGTGTGTTTGCGATATTAAACAGTTCAAGTTAAATATTTCCTCAAAGATAGATATTTGATGTGTTATCACTTGTCATTATATATTATTCTCAAAATAAAACTATATATCCTGGAATACTGATCCTAATATGCGATATTCGTGATTAATCGAGTGATCTAAATAAGTAATAGTTATTTAATATTATTGAACATAGAAATGATTGATTATAGTGTAGCTATTGTTATTGCGCATAAATCAAATATTAAAACTCTAAAGTTAAGCTGAGATTGAGCTTTGTGAAACATTTGAAAATTGTAAAAAAAAATTAATTCAATTTTTAGTGTAAACTTTGCAAAATTGATTTGAGATTATTTTATATTGATTGCAATATATGCCTACATAAGATTTATCCAAACCATTCGGATTTTTAATTCTGAGCCTTCAGAAATAATTCATATAATGGACGATCAGTTAATTGAGCCAGCCACGCATTATTCCTCATGCAGAATACTCTGTATATGTATGGCTTGCTTATCATTTCATGTGGGATGGTCTGTTGTGTATGAGCTCCTAGATCCATTAATGACATACTTAAATTTATCACAAGTTATCAAATTCTTCGCTTGGACAATCGGACCAATAACTGGTTTCTTCGTTCAGCCAATTATTGGCTTTTATTCTGATAGATGCAGATCAAAGTTTGGTCGCTGAAGACCATACTTGTTTTGGAGTGGTGTAGGAACGTTTGTAGGCGTCGGTGGACTTTTCACTTTATACATGTTAGGAGAAAAGGCATCGAAGAAATTAATCACACCAATTCTATTTTTAGTAATTATAATAACATATATTTCAATTAATGCATTACAGAACCCAGCTCGATCAATTATTGGTGATATACTACCTCCTGATCAAATAACCAAAGGTTATGCATATCATTCTATTTTGATTGGAATAGCTACCGTTTTCACAAACATTCTTGATGGGATTGGCTATTTTGTTAATAGCCCATCGTATCAAAAGAAAGTTTTTCCTTATACTTTGATATTTTCAGCTATCATTATTATTCTGTCCTTAGCAACGACTATATTTTCTGCCAATGAGAAAAAATTTACAAGACTAGTTGAAAAAAGCAGTATTTTTGATTTGAAAGTAATACGTCACACTTCAAAAGCTCAAATAAGAGTGTCTATTGCAGTAATGATATCATGGGCAGCCTATTCGGGCTTTTCAATGAAGACTACCACATTCTTTTCAAAAGAAGTTTTCCCAGATGATAATAATAAAGGTTTATGCTTTGGATTGCTTGTGAGCGCTGTAGTTTACACATTAGCATTTATGTATGGTGCAGTACATGAAAAAATAGTCAAAACCTTAGGATCAAAAATGACTTATTTTGTATTTCACTTTTTAATGTTTGGATGCCTATTTGGAATATTATTTACAAAAAACAAATGGATATTGATGGCGTTGATGGCACCAATTGGCATTGCATCAACAGTTTTCAATACAATTCCTTATTCTATTATATCAGCCTCTTCTCCACCACAATCCCTAGGTAAGAATATTGGTGCCCTTAATGTATTTATTGTTCTTGGCCAGCAGACTGCAAATCTTGTTATAATCGCAGTTGGATCGATTTACAAGAAATGGAATTGGCTAAATCAAAGAGTTGGTGAAAACCAAGCATATGTTAGCTCTGGTGTTGTAGCTAGTGCGATTTCATGCTTTTTATCTTTTTGGATTATTGATCCAAGTAGCGAAGATGCTACAATTTCGATTGTAAGTTCTGAAGATGATTACGAACAAATCAATTGAATTTATATATAAATGATTAAACTATCTCTATACCATGATAAATTTTATGAGAAAAGGTTTTGTGTGTTCTGAAAAAATTGAAAACTGACAAAAATTTTATGTAAACTATTCTGAAAAAAAAAGAGGTGATAATCCCAAATGTTACAATCGGGAAACAAATTGACTATGGAAATAAGTATCGTTTCACATTGTTTAATGATACAGTATTCCAACTTATTTTTTATCACGACGTAAGAACAGTTGAGGAGTATTTTACTAAAACAAACGTTCGATATTTCATTGGTCAATACAGATATAGTATATTATCAGATCTTGAAAACGAAAAATACTACAAAACTAACGACAAGTACGAGTTTCTTCTTCACTACCCCGAACTTAACGACACTAACTACAACTGGTGGCGTCAGAGTCTTTCCCCTACCATCCAAAGAGAAAACTCAACTCAACAAGATGCAGATGACCATTATGTTCTTGGATATGAAAAAATAAGTATTCATTATACAAATAATTATTGGGGCGGACTATGCTTAACTGGTAATAACTACGGCTCATATATTAATGGAAACATTAATGATGGTGGCTGGCATTACGCAAATGGATGCTACGGAACTCATGAAAAAAACATTCCAGGACCTTTTGCTACCAAATCAAACTATGTAAAATTAGTTGCTCTTTATGTCAAGATAGGCAACCTAAATATGATTAGATGCAACACGATAAGAGCGCAAAAATGTTCATTTTTGAATTATAATGCATTTTTGTATGTTTTTATTTTGATGTAAAACGTATTTTATCCTTTGAATGAATTCTGAGTTTGATTATAAAAAAATTGAATTTTATTAGATATAGATTGCCCTTTCCATTCTTAGACATAATGCGGAATTCCAGAGTAAGCAAATCACCTCAGCTTATACTAGTATTCTCGCAATGATTTTCGGAGGATTCCATATATCTCAAGGAGCTCTGAAAAAATCGAAAATTGACAAAAATTTTATAAGGGAGATAATTCCTAATGTTACGATTGGGAAACCTATTAACCACGGGAATAAGTATCATTTAACAATCTTCAATAATACAATACTCCAACTCATCTTTTATCACGATGTTAGATCAAAAGACGAGTATTTTACACCAGGGAATGTTCGACATTTCATTGGGCAATACAGATACAGTCTATTATCTGATCTTGAAACAAAGCCATATTACAAAATAAATGATAAATACGAATTTCTGATTCATTATCCAGAATTAACCGGTAATAGTTACAATTGGTGGCGACAGAATCTTTCACCCACAATACAAACCGAAAATGAAACAAAATCTAATGAAAATGACCACTATGTTCTTGGATATGAAAAAATTGATGTCCATTTCACTGACCTTAATTGGGGTGGACTTAGTTTATCAAGAACTGATTATGGTTCTTACATAAATGGCGACATCAATCATCCTGAGTGGCATTATGCAATTGGATGTTATGGAACTCACGAAAAAGGAATTCTTGGGCCAAGTGCTTTTGCACGTTATTCAAGCTGGGTTGCTCTTTATGCAAGGATTAATGACTTAAACATGATAAAATGCGAAACATTTAGAAATTATCTATATTCATTCTTGAATTTAAATACCATTTTGTTTGTTTTTGTATTACTTTAAACAGTTATGTGAGGATTTTGTGTTAGCTGATAAATATTGAATGATAATCACATATATGAGCAAAATTTCTCAACAAATGAGAAGAATTTGAACATGAATATACATAAACTATGGCTGCATATATGTTATCTAATTAAAATAGTCGAAGAAAAGTTAAAAAAATAATTTTTAAATTAAAAATTCTTGAAGTATTGGTAAAGCCTTAAATTAAACTTGAAATTGTATTCTTCGTGTATGCGTCTCAAAGTTTTGGTGAATTAAAATGTTTATACATGAAAAATATAATTTCAAGTTTAATTTGAACGAAATTTTGAAATTATTTGTCAGAGCTATCACCAGAAGTGTACAATCCTGAATAGTAATCAGCGTAGCTATAGTCTGAATCACTTTCCTTCCTTTCATTTTTCTCTTTCTTTTTGTCTTTCTTCTTATTCTTCTCATTCTTTGGCTCAGGAAGTGGTTTAACTTGTTCTCTTTGTGAACGCGGAGTGCTGTTTTTGTTGCTTTCTGTTGAATTCTCATTCTTCTGAGTAGCTGCACTTCCCTTAATGATATCTTTCTGAGTGAGTTGTCTTGAAACGAGCTTGTAATAGAATCCTCCCTTTTGAACTAATTCATCATGTGTTCCTTGTTCAACGATGACACCAGCATCAAAAACGTAGATTATATTGGCATTCTTGATTGTTGACAAACGATGAGCAACAATAACTCCAGTTCTGCCAATAAGAACCTTATCGAGAGCAGCTTGAACCTTCTTTTCTGATTCAGCATCTAAAGCAGATGTTGCTTCATCGCATAAGAGAATTCTTGGATTCTTGATTACTGCTCTTGTAATAGCAATTCTCTGACGCTGACCACCTGACAACTGACCACCGCGATCACCAACTAAAGTGTCATACTTCTTATCAAGTTTGTCAATGAACTTCTTGGCGTTTGCGATTTCAGCAGCGGTATCAATTTGAGATTCAGTTGCTCTTTCGATTCCATAGAGAATATTTTCCTTGATTGTTGTTGAGAATAGTGTTGGTTCTTGTCCAACTAAGCCTATCTTATGATGTAGCCAACGTGGGTTGTACTCTTTGATATCTTTTCCATCAAGAAGAATAATACCTTCGTTAACATCATAATATCTCTCAAGTAATTGGACACATGTTGACTTTCCTGAACCTGAGTGGCCAACTAATGCAGCAATTTGTCCACTTTTAATCTTGAATGAGACATTATTCAGAACATTGATTTGACGAGTTGGATATCGGAATGTAACATTCTTGAATTCAATATCACCAATAAAGATGTCTGATTCGATTCCACCTTCAAATGGAACAGATGGCGGTGTGTTTGATAATTTGAAAATTCTTGCACCTGCAGCAATTGCTCTTTGTTCTCCCTGAAGTGAACCTTGGAGCATTAAGATACCCATACAACCGAACATGCAATAGCCCCAGCAAGACATTAAGTCACCGATGCCGAAACCAAATGTTCCATCTGCTTTACGGGATTTCTCAACTAAATGTGTTCCGTAATAAAGATTGCAAAGTACCATTGTCCAAAGAAGTGTTAAAACGATTGTGCTCATTCCAGAAATCAGGAAACCAATTTTCCTTTCGCATTTGATTGTTTCATATTGAGATTTTTCAAATCTTTTTGCTTCATTTTCTTCCATATTGAATCCCCTGACAGTTCTGATTGATGAGAGAGTTTCTTCGGCAATAGTCATTGACTTAGAAAGGCAAAGAAATCTTGTTGCTGTTATCTTAATAATTCCTGGCATAAAGAAAGTCATAATGATGGCGGCAACAGGAATTATAGCTGTGGCAATCAATGCAAGTCTCCAAGAATATACATATGCAAAGATAATACCAGTGATAAACTGGGTAAGGTTTGATATTTGTGTTCCTTTATCTGTACCGAATGCTTGCTGAACTTGTTGAGCATCTTCAGAGAGCAGAGTTAAAATCCCACCTATTGGATTTGTATCAAAGAATGTCACATCATTTTGCATCATGTTTTTGAAAAGATCTCTTCGAATCTTGCACGATATTTCGCATCCAATTCTAATCCATGCATATTGATGCAAGAATTTGCAAATTGCTAAACCACAAGATATACCAATCATGCCGTAAATATACTTGAGACATTGGTCGTATAACTTCGGATCTGGAGCCAAGGAATAAGATGAGATTAGATTAAGAATTTTACCGAACATAAAGAAGGTTAAAATAGTACCACCACCACTAATAAAAGATGGGATGACAGCAAGCAAATTCCTGCAACTACCAAAGGCCATTTTGTATAATGCACCTTTTGCCATTTTCTTTTCATCGACCTGGACTTTAATCTGGGAACTAAGTGAATATTCGCTGGATCTTCTAGATGAGTGTTCACTAGAATTGCGATGAGTTGATTGCTCCGCAAACATAAAAAATGATGTGAAAAAAAACGTAATCAAATCTATCTCAAAATTTCGATCATGATGTAATGAACATTCAAACATCATCGATGAGAATTGCAATATTATGATATATGTATTATTATCTGAGTGCAAATTTTTTTGAATGACACTTTCAATTGATCGGAAAATTTGAGATATAAATAATCGATACTCGGAAACTTTTGAATATTTCAATCTGAACTCTATTTTGTTTTAAAATTCTTTCCAAAATAAGCATGATTGCATCATAATTCTTAATTGATAAGTATATGTTATATTTTCATGTCAATAAACATTCAGAGGATTTTTGAATGCTTTTTGACTGATGTCAAATGTCAACCATTCAATTATTGAATAATTTTTCATTGTTGAAAAAAAAATATAAATCCTGTATCATCATTTTCCCTTAAAGATCCATTTATCAGGATAATATTAATTTTAGCGTGAATCTTTCAATTTCCATTTTTTTTATGATATTTTAATAAAATTGCAAATTTTTATGAGTTTTTAATCATTTAATTATGTGGCATTCAACAGATGATATTCTAAACAGCAAAAGAATATGCATCATTTGTTAAATTTCGCTATTTATGGCTCGGACTCCTTCAATAAAAATTGAAACTTGTATTTTTAGATGGTACTTCATTATCCTATTATGTACATTACCTTGCATTATAAATTGGTATTACTTTTCTAGTTCTTATTAATAACAAATGAAAAATCAAAATTAAATAAAAAACATTCAAAAATTGACATGGGATTCAATGTATTTGAAAACGCTTTTAGATCTGCATTATCATTTGTTAAGATGATCGTATTGTTTCTATTAACACTGTACAATATGATGCTACAAATCTATAGAATAAAAAAATTCATACATGCCTCAAAAAAAGAGAGAGATGTTGCATATTTTCGTTAGTAATTAATGCTTGGATTATCAACTTTAACAGAATTTACGTACTCATTCCTGAATTAAAATGCTATTTTGTTTGTTTTGATATTACTCCAAAGGGGAATTTTGAAGTGTTAATAATGGTTATAAGTTCAAAAAACATTCCTGAATAAAGTTTCTAAACAAGATAAGAAAGAATATGAAAGCACAATAGCAACGAGTCTGCTATTATTCTATATTTCCGATCGACTTCAGAAAAAAAAATTGAAAGTCGTGAATATTTGATAGTGTCAAGTCAAAAATGTTATCGAGTTTGCCTTTTTGACGACCATTTAAAAAAGCGTAATAATCCCAGATGTTACAATCGGGAAACAAATTGACTATGGAAATAAGTATCGTTTCATGTTGTTTAACGAAACTGTATTCCAACTTGTCTTTTATCACGACGTAAGAACAGTTGAGGAGTATTTTACTAAAACAAACGTTCGATATTTCATTGGTCAATACAGATATAGTATATTATCAGATCTTGAAAACGAAAAATACTACAAAACTAACGACAAGTATGAGTTTCTTCTTCACTACCCCGAACTTAACGAAAGTAGCTATAATTGGTGGCGTCAGAGTCTTTCTCCCACTATCCAAAATGAAAACTCATCCAAGCAAGGCACCGATGACCACTATGTTCTTGGATATGAAAATATAAGTGTTCAAAGAACATCTAATAATTGGGGTGGATTAAGTTTAACTGCTAATAAATACGGTTCGTATATTAATGGTGATATTAATACCATTGGTTGGCACTATGCTATTGGATGTTATGGACATGAGTCAGGGATTCCAGGTCCTTTTGGAGGCAAACCTAATTATTTAAAGTTTGTAGCACTTTACGATAAGATTAATAATCTTAACATGATAAAATGTATAACAATTAAATTTAATAGAAATTCATTCTTAAATTCCAACTTATTACTCTATGTTATTATAATCGTGTAAAACACTGCTAACTAATTTAAATAATAAGATATGATTTTTCATATTTTGACCGAATTATTCAATCATTTCATTGAATATCCATAAATAATCATTCCAGAGTTTATAGAATGCACGTAATAGTTTGAGATTATTGAAATACTTCAGTTATGCAAAATATAATACGGAAAGAGGTAAAAAAATACACAATTTATTGAACATAGAAACTATTAAGAAGTTTCAGTAATTTGTCGAATTGTTCACCTGTAACGGTAGTTTGGACTTCAACATCGCAGAATTGAGGATATTCTGCTTCAGATTCTTCTTCGAATTCGTCCTCGTCCTCTTGAATATTCGGATAGTTTTCGTACTTTTCCAAGATCCTCTCAGCCATCATATTTGCGTATGATGAAGCAGTGTCGTAGCTGTAGTACTTTCCACGTGCATAATCAAGCATTAACTCACGTGCGAAGTCATAAGGAATTTGGAGATTCGCACTTAAACTCTTTGCTGCTGAATCGGCCTTTTCGTAAGAAACGTATCCACCGCGAATTGAGTTGCATAATTCTTCATAAATTTGTCTTGATAAGTCTTTGATTCGTTTCTCTTTCGCCTCTTTTTCATCTTTGGCCAACAATTTGTCTTGATTCATTTGTTGAATTCTCTGATAAATTAAATCAGCGCATGTTTGTGCAGTCTCGGCACTTATATACTTTCCTCGAAAGTATTCATGAATAAGCTGTGTTGCAAACTGTTCACTCAATCCAAGTTGCTCACTGAATAATTTTGCTGCATTTCCGACAGATGCATATGATACATAGCCTCCTTGTAATGTTGAGGTTATGATATTGAGGAGCTTGCTTCTGAAATCAAACATAATGAAGTGAAAAAACTATCATTCGGTTTTCATTTCAAGACTGTTATCACAAAAGAATTTGAATTTATAGAATATGTTATTGCAGAACAATGTATAACCTTTTTCCAAAAATTGAATTAACATTTTGAATTTTTGAGAAAGGAATTTGACTTTGATGTAAATTAAATTCAGTCTTTATTCAGTAATTAACAATTTGAAAGTATGATTCGAATTTTGAATTGGTAAACATTTTTGATAAGCTTGTTTGCTAATTTTGAAAATGTATTGAAATTCTGGTAAAAATTTTCCTTTATTCCTTTTCGGAAGTTTGATGTCTTAAATGTATTAATTATTATGCTATTTTTAAGCTATGGACTGATTTTTTCTACAAAATATTGTGTTTTTGTTCATAAATTGTAATATCTCATATAACGCACCATGTTTAAAGCAAAAGAAAATAAATATAAGTTTACATCAATATGTTTTTAGAAATTATAATAAGAGAAAGTAAAAATTAGCTAGTTTTAGTAAAACAACAAAATATATATAGAAAATTATATAGAAAATTATGCAAAATTAACGACAGGAGCTATAAACTTAGCCACTCTATCGATATAATAGATAGTCGCACTCTCAGCTTCGTATTCTTTTTCAAGATTATAAATCAAAGTCGCGGAAACTGAAGATTTCGGAAGAATCAAATGGTTATTATACACAGACTTTCCATTTGCCGAAAATACTACGATGGCAGACCTGCAAAAAGACTTTTTCGCGTCAACATTAAAAATTAATTTTTTGATTTTTGCAGTTCCATTGAACTTTGCATTGAGAATACGCTCATTTTTGTTGAGTTCTTGGATGCAGTCGATTGCTTTGATCTCATCTTTCGGTTTTAGAGGGAATTCGTTTTGAATTGGTTCATTTGGAACTACAAGGATTGTTCCGAAGACTGTGAAGTCGGATATCTTCACTTTGTCATGGACAACAACTTTAACTTTGATCATTCCGGACATAATTGGGTCTTCTATGACAAATTGCAATTTTCCGTCTTTCAAAACATTCTTTTTCGCTTCCTCGTCATTAATAACTACCTGTACATTCTCATCAGTTGACTTAAAGCAGAGGAAAGACACGACAGCAGTGTTTTGGAAGGAAATTTCGAATTGAAAACTTTCCAAAATTTCAGTTTCAAGTCGATAATATACATCTTTGGCTTTGTCTGATGATGCTGATATCAACGTTGACTGGCAATGCGTTGAAATATCACGACATCTGTCTATAACTTCAAGTGACAAATTTAACATGTCACATTTTGTCATTTCCCTTGGACTTTTGACAAATGACTTTAATTCTTCTTCTATGACAGATGTTGTACTTGCGCAGATACTTGCTGAGTCAGAACAGTTCTGGCAAACGTAAAGAGACATAAGATTCTTGTCATATGGATCAGAAGACAACAAACCCTTTAAAAGATCTGATCTTCTTACGACAAATCTGTTTTCGTCTGATTCAAACTGCTTGAGACAGAAAGCACAGTGTTTCTCATCATCTGATCGTGCTATTATTTGAGAACATGAGTCACAACGCCATGGATTTATTCCGGAATTTATGGCAAAGTTAGTTCTGATCTTTTCTGGAACAAATAAACCAACTCTGGCTCGTTCTAGTTCGATAACATCGCTTAATTGCTTTCTAGACTTCATGTATTGGTCGAAAGAAACTTTAAATCTTTCAATTGTTTCTTCATCATCTTCTTTGAACTCTTTTTTAGTGGAAATGTCTCCATTGGCGAATTTTCCGAAGAATCTGATCGGTCCAATTGAAAATTGTTGCTCTGAACCTGAAAATGTCAATTTTACAATTGTTGCAAAGCTTGGAGTCTTGTTTTCGAGTCCGAAGTTGAAAACTTCGGATACTGGGAAGCTGGCAATGATATTCTTTTCAACAACAGGTATCTCTATCTTTGATAAAAACTTGAGATTTGCGATATCTTCTCCAGCTTCAATTCTCATGAAGCAAGGACCAGGATTTAGCTGACTAGGTGTTACTTGGATGGATTGGAGTATGATTGGCCTTGGAAAAGTGGCACAATACGCTTGATTATTATTTAATAAAGATAATGAACTTCCTAATCCGACCAATGTGAATGGTGTTCCTTCCATTGGATGTATATATGATGGTGATAAGCAGCAAGAGTCGAATTCGAAGTTGTTTGTCCAAGATTCGATAACTTTTTGTCTTGAAGGGTCAATTAAGACATTTTGAACTCTTCTTTGTAATGTAATGGCTGAATCATTGGATGAATAAGGTAAGTTTGGTGAAAAATGCTTGATTGCGTTGACTTTTATCGCTTGAGTGTTTGTAGAGATCGTTGAAACGATATTTCCGCTCTCTACAAATGATTTCGCGAGGAAATCAATGACATCTTGTGGTACTAAGTCCTTTGGATTTGAATCTTTTCTGACAATAATCAATTTTTGGTTTTTAAGCCAAAGACTTGTTACATAAATGGCAGCATAAAATGTAGCAAGGTTAGTTCTATCCAAAGAGTCAGCGCAGTTATATCTAAGAAGACATTTTTGATGACCTTTATTATTATTTTCTTCAAAACCGCCATCTTCTATCATTGGCTTCACATATTTAAGGAATTCATCAAATGCAACAGCAGATCCTCCATCGTGGAGTGTTTTATTAATGTCATATGGCATATATGCAACTCCAAGAATGTTTTCATCGGGTAATCTCGAAAGAGCCTTTGAATAGTACTCAACAAGTTCTGATTCAGAACCTCCTGCGTTAGTTTGGAGTAAAGAAACGCATAAAATTCTGTCAGATTTGTATCTTTCTTGTAAATTTCGGAAATATTTGGGAGTTCCTTCGAAATAGCGATCAACTTCGACTTTATGCTTTGGTGTTGAAACTTTTGAGTCTAAAATAGTATTCCAATGAATCGGAACTGATCCTCTTCTCCATCTATGCGAATAAAAGTTTTCTCCACGGATAAAAATCAGTTCTCCTTCAACTTCGTTACCTGGGAAAGCATCTTCATTCAAGCCACGAGATGAGTATCTTGTTCCTGGGTTCGCAGAAGCTCTACGACAAATGTTTGTAATTGTATAATCTTTTCCTGGTGGAGAATATGATTGACATAAGCCTTGCAGTATTGATATGCAGCAAAATCCTATTCCTAAATCTTCAAATGGCTTCCTCCAAGCGTTATTCCAGCAAAAAGTTGGATCTGGTTGATATGATGGTTTATCTGAAGGAATTAAGCGTGTGATATCGTATGTCTCACAGTAAAAATGATTATTAAGTAATTGGAAGTTCTCTAATTGCGAAGAATTCTCTTCATCGGTTTGGCAGATTTTTATAAATTTTGCACTTGTTATTGTTTGAACTAAATGGCCACCAGGCATCCATCCTGAAACCTGTGAGCCATCGATAATGCCAAGAACTACTTGATTATTTGATTTATTTATGCCAAGAAGTCCGTCGCCTTTATATTTAAGTTCAGATTCGAAGGATGATGTTAAATATGAGATTGCAAGTGAATGATCTTGAAATACATCGACCATCGGAATTCCGAAGTATTGAGGACATCCAGTCATCGAATCAAGGGTTATAACATAAGTATTTGTTGTGCAAAATGGTGAAACTGCAACATGCCAATAACCTTGAGCACTATAATAAACTTCTACTTGAGTTCTTCGCTTTTCCATTTTCTTTTAGATAAAAATTTTTATATCGTGCAATTTTTTTTTACTGACGGAACTGCCAATAATTAATTGCATTCGATTTTATTTGATTCTGCATTGATTGACAAAGGACTCAATAATTTTTAAACAAAAGTTAGTATGTTTTGATATTTTTGTAGATTTCAGATTTGATTTTGCACACAAAAGTGAAATATGCATTGCACTAGCATACTTTAGTTTTTCATCTACATCATTATTTAACTCTATTATGTATCTCATAGAATATTTTATGCTTTCTCATTGGATGATGGTACAATTCATTCAAACATAATGAATATTATAGGATAAACAAGATACTTATGATATATTGATTGAAATATTTATATGGGCATGGTAATTTTGAGTTATAATGTTAAAATGAACTAAAAAATATCAAATTGAATATCAAATTGAATAAAAATTTCTGAATTGCATAAATAAAGCGTTGAAGTCATTTGTCACTATCCACAGAAACCATGCAGCAGTGATATTTTTGATTTATCAAGGAAAAAATTAGGCATCAATTTCAGAAGTGGAATTCAACTCCTTCGTGTCTAATACAATCTTAAATGCGTCTGGTTTCATGGTCCTAACAATTTTATGTGAGAAACTTGCTTTTCTCCAAACCATTGCAGCATGACAATTTCAATATCAACGTTGAATCGACTTTTTTAAATGCATCGTAATTCTAGTAGTTGAGTATAGTTCTTTTCCCTTTTTTGTGATAAATAAATTTTGTAAATCTGTCAATTCCGTTATTTGATTTAATCATCTCATTTTTCAATATGAATCTAAATCTTCGCGTTATAGAAGCAAAAGACATGCCTAAGGAAGACTTATTTGGGAAATGCGATCCATTTATTGAGATATACCTCGATGACAAGCGTTTTAAAGAGACAAAAGTTATCAGAAAAACGTACAATCCAGTATGGAATCAAACATTTGTCATTCCCCTTGACCATCCTGGAAGTGTCATTGAATTTCGTTTTGCAGATTTTGATACATTCAAAAAAAATGATAAATTCGGATACATTAAAATTAATCTCGATTCAATTCCAATTGGAAAAGTTGTGAATGAATGGTATCCACTGACACCATTGAAATCTGGCAAAAAAAGTTGGCCAAGCTCACTTTGTCATGCATATTGCCCCAGAATCTCATGAACCATTCACGCCATATGATGGTCCTGCTGATTGGGTACGCAAACAACCACCCAAACCTATACCATTATGTGTACCGTCTTCATTCCCACCAGATGCTACACCAGGCGAAGTCATTGTTCAAGTATTCCACATAGGCGCCGTAGGCCTAGAATATGTAGAATTACTTCGAGGCGATGCTGCATGTGATCATCTTCAAAAATATTCTCGTAATACTGAAGAATTTGAGGAGAATTTGTCCCTTTGTACAGTTCCACCAAATTGGACATATAGTCCTCCCCCTCCACAAAAATACCCATTTCAATATAATTACCCACTTTGTGTGCCAGTAGAATTTCCATCATATGCCTGTCCAGGTAATGTAATAGCTCAAGTATATAAACTGAAAGGACGTGATGTTGTACCTGAACAATATCTGAGAGGTAAAATAGCTATTAAATATATTAAGAGACTTGCCTTAAAGTTTCCACATTTATATAATACACTTTTGCAACAATGTACAGTTCCATTGCCAGGCTTCCCACAAGGACAATATTATCCTCAAGGACAATATCCTCCTCAAGAACAATATCCTCCTCAAGAACAATATCCTCCTCAAGAACAATATTATCCTCAAGAACAATATCCTCCTCAAGAACAATATCCTCCACAAGGACAATATCCTCCACAAGATCAAACTCCTTCTCAAGGACAAAATCCTCCACAAGATCAACATATTCCTCAAGGACAGCTACAACAAGGTCAAAATCCACAACCACCTAACCAATAAGTACCACCACCAAATATGTTGCGATAAACAATAAATTGTTTTAAAGGAACTTTTGTGAATTTAAAGAACATCTAGTAAACTGCGGGACAAAAAATATACATTTTGTCCCGCAGTTTATATATCTGCATTTTATTGAATGTGAAATTTACTCCTTATATGTTTTTTGTATGAAAAACAAATAAATTTATAGAGTAAAGTATATTCTAGGTATTTCATTAGCATATTCGACTAATTTTAATTCCTGAAATCGATATTTTTCCTGCAATCATATCGAAACCTTCATAACAACAAGAAAGATGGAAGCATAGGATGAAATGAGGAAGAGAAAAAAGAAAGAGAGGGGAGGAGAGAAAAAGGAAGTGAAAAAATGGCATATTTAATAATATTTTTTGTTATTATTGCTTTTTGGACCTCTTTCTTCTACTATTTAATAACATATATATTAAAAACTCAAAAATTGTTTACTACTAGACAAAAAAAAATTATTGATTTTATTTCTACTTTGGTTTTGCGATTTTTCCTTTTTCATAAAGATAGTAAGCATTAGCGTACGATTGAATATTGGCTAATTGGCCTTTGATCGTGTAATCAAAGCTAATTGCTGCTGGTTCTTGATGTTGTTTGAAATCAGTGAAATTTCGGAACAACAGGCTTGCAGTGAGTGAAAGGTTCATCATGACGTTCTTGTAGTAAGTTAAAATGAATTCTTGGTCGCATTGAATCGATGTCAACTGACCACAAGCGTTTACAGACCTTTTGAGCTCGAAATCCTTGTAATTCTTAATAAGACTGATGATTCTTGACAACTCTTCTTTGTCATTCTTAATTGCAGTTTTGATATAAAAATTATCAGAAACTTTTGTTACATCTACAGGGTGTTTTCCTTCAATGTAGTACAATCCATCGATAGATTGTAAGAAATCAGTCTTATTTTGCTTGGATTCCATATAAATCCTCTTCCAATTTTCTGGATAATTCTCAATTCCAATTTGTGGAGCGAATTCCTTCATTGTAGGGACATGTATCAACGAGTACTTGCTTTCAAAGATGTTTTTAGGTTCGAAACACTCTTTGAAAAGCTCTTTTCCGTTGAGTTTTGAAATAATTGCGAAATCGTAACGAGAAAGTATGATATCTCCAGTTACTCCGCTATCAAATGTTGTTGTAGATAATCCATCGAGTGTGAATTTGATGTCCTGGGATATAATATCAAGTGTTCCCTTTCTTGGCAAAATTGATTGGAAATTATCAATGATATTCATGATGTTTGGTAATCCTTCGATCTTTGCCTTGAGTTTGGAGTAGACCTCGTGTTGTGGACAAAGGTAATCAACGGTAAAGAAAAGGATTTTCTTTAATAATTCTAAATACTTTGATTCGTCATCGATATAAATGGCCAAAATGTCGTGCAAATCCTGTGAACAGAATGAAAGAGTCCTTTCGAAAGCTAATAACAATGATTTTGCGCATTTAGTTTGATTATTCCAGTCAAACTCGCTTTTTGTAACAAACTGATGGAAGTTCTTGATGTATCCTGCATCCCAAAGGAAAAATGAACAAATAAAATGGAAGATCAATTCTTCTGAAACGCCTTCTTGCGATTTGATGATTTCAAACAATTTTCTACGTGCTTGGCAGCGGGATTTAGTTGTGTATCCACCAAATATCGCTGGAAGAAATGTATTAAATATATAAATTGAAAAACTTTCCTCTTTGCAATATTCTAGTAAACATTTTGCGCCGTCTTCACTTAAAATTTTAGCAATAATACTGTCGTATTTAAACATTTGAGCATCCTCTGGTTTTAAGCCGTCTGGAACAAACTTAAATTTGTTATCAGGCTTCTGCTGTGATTTGAGCAAATCATATGCACGGAAGATTATTTGTGACTTGATCTGGAACTCGTTATCAATAGCAATTAAATTATCTTGAACAGCTTTTAAATGCAAAAAATTGTTTTTGTTAACGATAGCGACTGTTTCTTGGAGCTCGTTGCGTAATTCGTTGAATTCATTTCCTTGTGTTGATGAACTTTCGTTTTGATGCATTTCGAATGAAAGATTTAGTCAGGAAAAAAAATTATGAGAAAAAAATTCCATGATACATTTTCCAACTCATTTGAAAATATTTGGGGGATTACACCATTGAAATTTAGAATAAATAACAATAAAAGGATGAGTCGTTTTTTAGTTCAAAATAGCAGCACTTGAGTATAATTGTTTCTGCTTTATCTGATCATCGAAATGGAATCGATCCACGTTATTTGTATAAATCAATGATGTACTAGGAACTAATTAATAGCCATATTGCAAAAATCCAAATATTTGATCTTCAACTCATCATATCTTTCATTAACATTTCAAATTCGTTTGTTTTTGCAGCAATTACTTCGTCCTTTTGAATTTTCTCTTCTACAAAATAATCATATTCGGTTTTCTTCTCAAAATTAACGACTTGTAATTGATTTTCCACCATCTCAAGTTTGCCTTTTTGTTTTCTTATGATTACTGAATCACTTTCTGCTAACTTTGTATCTATTTCTTTTTGAATAGCTAAATTTGATTTTAATATATGAAGATAGTAAAACTATTTTTCATTATACAGCAAAATAGGAATGAAGTATATATGGGAAAACAGCCCTTCAGTATGCAGCAAATAATAATATAAATAAAAAAAATAGTTAAACTTTTTATTTCATATGGCACAATTATCATTGATAAAAAATATATATGAAAAGATGTTCATCATTAAGAAGTTCAAGGTAACATCTTATTAAAAATAACTGAACTTCTTATTAAAAATATTTTGGGATGCCTGGCAAGTTTGGAGCTGAAATCTGGTTCAGAAATGAAGAAAATGTGAAATACCATTGTAAATACCTCTGAATCTTTTAGAAGGATTATCGTCACTTGTTCTGTACTACTATAGTTTTCATTTTCAGAGAATATATAGTGTTCATACTAAGAGTATTTTGATAATGAATTATGAAATTTACCAAACTCAAAAAAAATGGATAAATGAACTAATGATAGTGTGTTGTTGTAATTCGACATAGAATGTGATTTAGAATGAATTGAAAATGAATTGAAAAATAATTTTTTGATATAAATATATAAATATTTATTTTGTTCGAAATTGGAAAATGATAATATGAAATTATTCGAATACAAGATCAATTTGATGAATTTCTTATGTAGTTCATGATGAGTTTTCAAAGTAAGGGAAAATGTTTTCAAAATTATGTTTTTTATATGTATTTGATCAAAATTTAATGAAGAAGTGGATTAAAGATACTTGTGTATGTTCTGTTTATAGATTTTAAACGTTCGTATTTTCATCGTCAGAATGGGGGCAGAAGGAAAATGTTTGACAGTCAGATCTGACAAAGTTTGATAAAAAAATCGATTTTTCCTGATTATGAATTTTTATAAATTTGTGATGAATAATATTGACATTTGGCTTATCTGGTTTTCAATAAAAAAGCATTTATAATTCGTTTTTTCATCATCATTGTTCTGACAGTCAGAAGATATTTTTTGAGAGGATGCGGTAATAAAAAAAATTCATTTCACATATTTTGATGCTTCCTTTGCTTGCATTGCGCACTGCGTATAACGCAGATGATGATAACATATGGTTCCCAATTCCAACGAAGTTAGGACTCTTACGTATTGGAATTGATAAGAACGATGCAGAAGATGACGACAACTGGTATGTTGGTCTCTCATACCACTCACCATGGGGAAAGTTCTCAATCGGATACCATAGCAACGACGAAGAAGATGAAGATGACGAAAACATCAGACTTTGGGCCGATTTGGCTACAAAGATTGGACGTTTCTCCTTCGAGTACCACAACTCCGCCGAAGAAGACGACGAAAACATTCACTGGATATGGGGACCTGTTGATTTCGATCTCGAGCTCAATGGTGACAAGAAGGTCGCACAGAAGAAGCCAGTCAGAATCAACAAAGCTTTATTAAAGCGCTGGTATGAGAAGTATGGACGCCGTGCTTTCCCACGCATGTACAAGAAGCATTCTTTACCAAAGTTTTCTTCCAAGAAACAACCTGCTTCAAAGAATATTGATTCTTCCTTGATTAAGCTTGTCTTGGATCAATACAAACCTGAAAAAGGGAAAATTTATTGGTATTAAAAATCTTCTTTGAAGGTATTCAAATATATTTGGTATCCTTTAATTTTGAATTCATTCAATAATGGATTAGCAAAATGAATTCACAAACAAAATCTCTCCATTATTAAAATTGTGTAGAAATATTTTTAGGTGAAGCCTTGGGAATATTAATGGCGTTAAATGAGGTAATTATTTTTAAATGGCGTCACTTAAAAATGGATACTATAAAAAGTATGAGTAGAGGTATCTTTCTTTGAACTTCAGATTAATATCTCATCATATTTGTTACTTTTAGATGAGTGTTATCGAAAATTAACAAGTAGAATCATTATTGATTGGTCATATGGGAATAATAGTCTTAGTATTTATAAACTAACAAGATAAGTAATAAAAAAGCTCCTTGAATCTAGAAAAAAAAAATTTATTACTAACAAAAACATAAAAGACGATATGTCAAAGATAATTCATTTGGCATAATGTAAAATAATCAAACAAAATTTGATAATATATATCAAAATTAAATAAAATTAATTTCTTGAAGAAAGAGATTGTTGTTATATTCAACAAGAAGAGTTGAAATGGAGTTATGTGATATGTTCCTCCATTGTTCAAGATCGTTCTCTATCTGATTAATCATATCCAACAACATTTTTGTGGAAAACTGGTTATTGCATGATTTATATGTTAAAAGAGAGAGTTCAGCCTTCTTAACTTTCCTTCTTAGTTCATTAACCCTTTCTCTTTTCTCTAAAACACTCTTTTTTCTGGAATTAATTTTCCATTCAATTTCTTCAATTTGCAATTGATACAGTTCTGGTGATATTCTTGGGGTTGGTATATCATTGTTTCGTTTGGATTCAATGATTTTGCATGATTCTTTATTGATTTCAATTTTCAAATTATTTATTTCAAGTTTCACTTGATTTATCATGTTTGTGAGAGAGTTTGTATCTTTTTGAAGTTCATCCTGTAAGAATTCAACACCATCGAAGTAGTTTTGTTGTGGAAAATCTGATGGATCATTAACAATGGTTTGTACTGTTTTTTTCGTGGTCGGAGGTATCACAAAAGTTTCGTCAACGGCTTTTTCGTATTTAAAATCTTCTTCTTTAATAAGGTTCTTGATTTTTATTGATTCATTTAAAAGATTTGAAACTTTTTTCAAGAGTTTCTTGTATTTGGTAGTTTCTTCGTGCAATTTTGATTTAACTTGTTGCTTTTCAGTTCGAACTTTCTCGATTTCTGAGATTGGTGGTTTAAATTTCTGAAATTTTTCTTTTTTGATTTGGGTTTTCGATTTGTAATGCTTAACCTCTGATTTAATTGCTATAAGTTCTGTCATAGAGATAGATTTTGTATCTCGTTGCCTTTGAATATCTTCTAATTGTTTAGATAATTCTTGAATTCGTTGTTGATCAACGATAATGGATCTTCTGAGGAGATCGATCTTCTTGGAAATTACATGTTTACTGTATTTCTTCTGTGTTTGTACAGATTCTGTGATTCGATTTTTCATTTTTTTCAAAAACAAATTTATTTCTTTCTGTTTTTTCTTGATTTTTGATTGTAACTCCCGCGATGTTGCTTTATATCTTTCCATATCTTCAAATGAATTCTCTATTTGAGTATTAATTGCTTCTATTTTGCGTTGAGTAAAAAAAATATGATTTGTAGCAGTATCCATATTTGTTTTATAGGTGGATATATCTCTGTTTAGTTCTGTCTCAAGATCTTCGTTATTAATTTTTTGTAATTCGTGATCAAGCTCTTGATTGGTTTTTTCAAAAGTCAAGTCAGCCTTGTCTCGATTATATTGCACATCTTCTTGAATATTAGCTAGAATGTCATAAAGATATGCATAAAAATTCTGAGTTGATTGTATTTTTTGTTCGATTGAATTTGAAATTTGATCTAGGCTCTGATTTCTCAGATCAGTAATACGTTGAATATCATATTCACACCCTATTCGTTTCGAAAGTTTCTCGATTTTTGTTGAAATATTGATCGGTTGATCTACCAAAATTTCAACGATTTCATTCATATAAGTGAAGAGATATTCCATCTAAATGTATGATTCAAACTCACAGAATGCATCAAAAATAAATCAAATCTCGTTTATAAGGAAGAAAAATTAATGGATAAATTCAATTTTAAAAATATAAAAAGTTAGCATGAGCTGATGATGGACGGAGTGTTATTGTTGTTTGGCATCTAGTTTGATATGGAGTCAATTGAAAAACAATAGAAAAATATTTTTTGATATTTATTTTCCTCAAAATATGGAAAATGATAATATGAAATTATTCGAATACAAGATCGATTAGATAGATTTCTTATGTAGTTCATGATGAGTTTTCAAAGTAAGGGAAAATGTTTTCAAAATTATGTTTTTTATATGTATTTGATCAAAATTTAATGAAGAAGTGGATTAAAGATACTTGTGTATGTTCTGTTTATAGATTTTAAACGTTCGTATTTTCATCGTCAGAATGGGGGCAGAAGGAAAATGTTTGACAGTCAGATCTGACAAAGTTTGATAAAAAAATCGATTTTTCCTGATTATGAATTTTTATAAATTTGTGATGAATAATATTGACATTTGGCTTATCTGGTTTTCAATAAAAAAGCATTTATAATTCGTTTTTTCATCATCATTGTTCTGACAGTCAGAAGATATTTTTTGAGAGGATGCGGTAATAAAAAAAATTCATTTCACATATTTTGATGCTTCCTTTGCTTGCATTGCGCACTGCGTATAACGCAGATGATGATAACATATGGTTCCCAATTCCAACGAAGTTAGGACTCTTACGTATTGGAATTGATAAGAACGATGCAGAAGATGATGACAACTGGTATGTTGGTCTCTCATACCACTCACCATGGGGAAAGTTCTCAATCGGATATCATAGCAACGAAGAAGAAGATGATGACGACAACTGGTACGTAGGAATCTCATACCACTCACCATGGGGAAAGTTCTCAATCGGATATCATAGCAACGACGAAGAAGATGAAGATGACGAAAACATCAGACTTTGGGCCGATTTGGCTACAAAGATTGGACGTTTCTCCTTCGAGTACCACAACTCCGCCGAAGAAGACGACGAAAACATTCGCTGGACATGGGGACCTGTTGATTTCGATCTCGAGCTCAATGGTGACAAGAAGGTCGCACAGAAGAAGCCAGTCAGAATCAACAAAGCTTTATTAAAGCGCTGGTATGAGAAGTATGGACGCCGTGCTTTCCCACGCATGTACAAGAAGCATTCTTTACCAAAATTTTCTTCAAAGAAACAAGTAGTTCCAAATTTTGCTCCATTAATTAATTTACTCTATAAGCAATCATGGTATCCTCAATGGCTAAAACCACGTTATTGAAATTAATTCATTAATTAAAAATCTTCTTTGAAGGTAAATTTTAATTTATTCGATATAGTTTCTTTCTTTCTCTCTCTCTCTCGTTTTCTGTTTGCAATCTTTCAAATATAAAGAAAATACTAAACCCAAAAGGATTTCACGGTGAACTTATCACTTTCTGACGCCCTATCAAAAAGAAAAATACGGGAGTGAAGAGGCATGGAAAACCATAAACGGAGATTTGAGATTGTGCATCTTTAAATTTGATATTTGTATTTCAAATAAATAGCAACAAATACAGTAATCATTGCACAGCATAGCACTAAGATGAAATAAAATATGCATACACACATCTGACATTTAATTCAAAACACTGACAAGTGGCATGAAACATCATTGAAAACTAACCTTAAACAGCATAATTGAAGGATTTGTCAAACCCCTAATGACTTTTGAGAGAGAAAGGTAATATTGAATGTTTTTAATTTCAATAGATCAAAGGTGTATTTACCATTTTCAAAGGTACATTCACTATTTTTGACAAAATTTTAAATTTTCATGGGGTTGTAAATCTTATAATAACTAGATGAATAAGGAATAAATCCCAGTATGATGTGCATCATTATATTAAACACTATATGTAAGCCTTGTAATTCTATTAACACTTATGAAGATCTATAGTATTTGAGCAGATAAATTTGATAATTTCCAAAACTCTTATATTTCAAAATTAAAGTGTGCGAATGCATTTAAATGAGAGCAAAAAGAGAATGATGCTGTTAAAACTAGGTGTTAATTTCCAATTATTTCGCATCACAAGAACTACCCAGTAAATTCGGCTATCTTTCTTTGCAATTATTCTCCATTATACATATAATATAATGGTTAGGGTTTGAAGAAAAGTTACTAGAGAATTATTGACTTTTGAAATAATGCAGAATTTTACTTGAAGAAATCATTAATTTATGAGTTCCAAATTGCTAACCCTGACGAAGGATCATTAAATTTGCTACAATTAAATACACTTATTGCAACATCAATATATTTTTATTCGAATAGTAAAAAAGAATAACAATCATATAAAGCACTATGTATAGTGATTTACAATAACTTCGTCCCGACCAATAATATTAGCTTTTTACCTTAGAAAATTGGGATATTCAGCCTCGAGTCAAAAAAAAAATGAGAAAATGTCAGAAAGTACATCCTTAAAGTATATATAATTCGCCCGCTGTATTTATTGGGATGAATATCTTGTTCGGACATCAATAATTTATACAATAGAGAGAGAGAGTTTAAGTTCGTTCACATGGTTCAAAAACATGTGTTCTTATATAAGACGCCATTCTTTCTTTTTCTGATATTTTCGAAGAGAGAGTTTAAGTTCGTTCACATGGTTCAAAAACATGTGTTCTTATATAAGACGCCATTCTTTCTTTTTCTGATATTTTCGAAGAGAGAGTTTAAGTTCGTTCACATGGTTCAAAAACATGTGTTCTTATATAAGACGCCATTCTTTCTTTTTCTGATATTTTCGAAGATGAATTTCATTAGAAATAAACCAAATAGTTCTTTTTCTAGTGGAAATGGGAACACTAGAGCTCCTGAAGAACAGAATGGCTGCCATAATCTTCTGATCAGCAGAGGTCCAAATGGTAAAAGGCCTCTGTAGATACAGATTCAGGAACTTCAAAGCTCCATTTTGCAGAGATTGAGAGCTTTGGAGCTCCTCATGCAAAGAACTGCAAAAGATTTAGCCATAAAATTTAATAGATCTTAGAATATACAGATCAATCTATTAATTAAATATATCCCTTTATATACATTCAAAAAATCAATTGATTTGGAATGATTGACAATAAATTATATCCGAAATCATTATGGTCATTGTTTTCTACATATGTAACATAGTATTTTTTTTCTTCTAATGAATTTAAGGGTATTTCATATGGTAAAACGCAAATGTGTCTTTTTTAAAAATTAATAATGTCGGACCATGACGTTCATCCAAAAGAATACAACAAATTGCGAAGTACTTACAAATACTACATTGATTCATTTCTTGCATTGTATCAGCTAAAAACGGAAAAAGAAGAAGAATTAAAGTCAATTTACAAAATGATCAAAACAGAATTGATTGATTCAAAGAAATATCTCCCCAGAGATATTATAGAAGTTATTTTACATATCATTCCGTATAATATTCGCTCTACAAAGTCATATTTATTTCTTGCCAAACTCATATCTGATGATTACCATGTCACAGAGGTCAAAAGTATTGAACCTATTTCAAACTTACTGTTTTACAAAGAATATGGAATTAAATTATACAAATCTGCTGATTTAGAAAAAATTAAATCAGAAAATCTTGAAATTCATACAGAAGATACAATTTACAGAGCAATTATGTATAATGACCTTGAAAGATTCATATACTTCACTGAAAGAGATGAATTTGATAAAGATAAAATACTTATAAGTAGTTTATATCCATCTTTTTTGGGAGGATATTCATTACTTGAATTATGTTGTTACCATGGAGCAGTTGATTGTTTCAAGTTATTAAGAACGAAATTCAGCGCAGAAATAACTGAAACATGTTTACGATTTTCATTTTTAGGAGGAAATCCAGAGATCATGAGTGAATGTTTGAAATATCAAACACCAAATAATTGGTGCATGGAATATGCAATTATTTCACACAACATTGATTTCGTTACATTCTTGATGAATGAATACAATATAGAGATCGATTTATTTTCTTGTGGATTTTATCAAAATCTTGAAGCATTTTTAGTTTATTTCGATCAAACTAATGATATTAATGAATGCTTTGTTTATTCCCCGCTTTTAAATATCCCATCTCTTTTCGAATACTTCCGTTTACATTGTGCAAATATCAATGTAAAAAATGAATATGGAGGAACCGCTCTTCATTATGCAGCAATGAACAATAGTAAAGAAATTGCCGAGATTCTTATTTCAAATGGTGCAAATATCAATGTAAAAAATGAATATGGAGAAACCGCTCTTCATCTTGCAGCAATGTACAATAGTAATAAAGAAACTGCCGAAGTTCTTATTTCAAATGGTGCAAATATCAATGAAAAGGATAAAGATGGACAAACCGCACTTCATCTTGCAGTAAAGAAAAATAGTAAAGAAACTGTCGAGCTTCTTATTTCACATGGTGCAAATATCAATGAAAAAGATAAATATGGAATTACATCTCTTCATATTGCAGTAAAGGAAAATAGTAAAGAAACTGCCGAGCTTCTTATTTCAAATGGTGCAAATATCAATGAAAAAAATAAATATGGAATAACCGCACTTCATTATGCAGCAATGTACAATAGTAAAGAAACTGCCGAAGTTCTTATTTCACATGGTGCAAATATCAATGAAAAAGATAAATATGGAATTACATCTCTTCATATTGCAGTAAAGGAAAATAGTAAAGAAATTGCCGAGATTCTTATTTCAAATGGTGCAAATATCAATGAAAAAGATGAAAATGGAATTACATCTCTTCATTATGCAGCAATGAACAATAGTAAAGAAATAGCCGAACTTCTTATTTCACATGGTGCCGAAGAATAATATTCTTACTTAAGATATTCTTTAGTTTTCTGGTATTTTCGAAGAAGATTTTCATTAGGGAGTAAAATAATCTTTTTTTTTAAATTTTTGAACTTGAGTTTGTTAGATGTGATGAGTTTTATTATATTCATCCTCGTGAAGTTGCACTTGAATTCACTGGATAATGTCTTTCAAAAATACACTACATGTTTAGGAAGAGTTTCAATCCTGATAGCCATATGTTGAACAAAAAACCGACCGAAAGTCCACATTTCTCAAATTTTGTTGAATTTCAGACAGAAATGAGCATAAAATACAATCCTCTTCAATGGAATATCATTGAAATGTTCAATTCTCTTGAAGAAAAAGGAAAACAAATTACTTGAAACGTTATTCATGATTGCTGGTGAAATATAAATAAAATATTTAAATAAACATTGACAGATTGTTTTTACAAAATATGAATTTCATGATTATTATATGCTTATCTTGGTGATTTTGGTAATGGATAAACTTTCTTCGGTGTTTCATCGACTCTCGGGCTTCGTTCGGAGGAGAAACTTGGAGTTCCAGATGGAGATGGCGAATCTATTTGAGAAGGAGACATAAACATCGAAGAAAGTCCTGGTCTTGGCGATTTAAATTCTTTGATTGGCAAAGAACTTGGCTGCATCTTGCGAGGAGTAGTCTGTGATGATACCGGAGATAAAGAACCCTTTCCATTTGGCTTTACTGGCGAAACTGATGTTCCGAGAGTAAATGTGTTCTTTCTTGGCCTTGTTTCATGGGACAACTGCTCGAAAACAGCATCTTCTCGCTTTAGAACTGGTATTGCAGGGAAATTAAAGCATTTAATGTGCTTTTGGATGATTTGGATGATTCCTGATTTGTTTGCACTGGATTTAGAGTAACTACTAGAGCTGAAAACAGTGTAGAGGTGATCGTTTTCAAATTTCTCGACGCCGTTTTGAACGCATTGGTGTCCACGAATGAGAACTTGTTAATTTATTGTCAGAGAGAGATAGCAAAGATTTGTCGTTTGAAAGTTCAGATCTTGTTTAAACAATAAACAATGAAAAGGTTAAACAATAAACAATGAAAAGGTTAAACAATAAACAATGAAAAGTTTAAACAATAAACAATGAAAAGGTTATATGAAAGTATTATAACTCATCCTTCTTCTGAAGCTTCCTTTTGATCCATTTTGTCACTGGTTCCTTTAATAACTTCTTTGTGTATGTAAATGTCTTTGATTTCGGATCTGATCCAAAAATCTTAATACAAGGAGTAGAAGGAAGCATGTGGCCGTACAAAATGTCGTTCTTACTTGCATCCATCTTTGCAAATTGCAAATTCGGAAATTCCGCGGCGATTTCTCTGAAAATCGGAAGGAAATCTGAATACAGTCTGTCCCATTCTTCGTAAAACAAGATAACGGTCTGACAATTGTAATCTTGAATTTTAGATTTCATCGTTTTTGAGTTAATTTCAGAGACAATATCAGTATTATTCTGTGGAAGTTCTGAGCACCTGATTGTCTGGTTGATATTTCCGGCAAATACTTCATCAATAAAGTGCAAAATTTGTTTTGGCCGAAATTCGCTTCCTTCTGTGTACAAATACTTAATAACTCTCTTGCCTGTATAGTTTAGAACACAAAATGCAGGGTCCGCGTAACGGCTGAACCCTATACTTTGCATAAATCTGTTTCCATTAACTGCATCAATGACTGCGAACCGTAATTTGTTCTTGTACTGGGTTGTTACCATTGATATTGTTCTAAGGGCTTTATCGAGGTCTTCTTGTTCGACAGGAGTAAAGAATAAACCTAATTCTTTGGTTTGTTCGTAAATTTGCTGGTTATTGATATTAAATATCTCGTAATTAGGATTCTTGTTCTGTTCAATCCATTCTGTAATGTTTTCGACTGTTCCTTCTGTTAAATTGTAAGGATAAAATACTTTTGACTTATCTGTATTTCTGTAAAGCACAATTGATGGTACGTATCTGATACGAAGCTCATAGGTAACATCTGGATCAGGAGAACAGCCAAAAGCGTAGTTATCTCTGTTTCGCTCGGCAATTTCATTAAATTTTTCGAAAAGAGGGCCACCAGCCTTTTTTTCAAAGAGAACTACCGATATTGGATGAGATTCGATGAACTCTTGCGCTGTAGGATAGTCATCAAAAGTTGTGAACGGAAGTCCTGTTTTTTCCATCGCATATTTATATATACTATCTGGAGAGGGATCTCCTTTGTATTCTTCTACAAATTCACCATATCTATAAAAATAGTAGCCTTTTGTGTGTTTGAGATGTAATTGCTGAACAAAATACTTATTTCGATCGCCATCCATGATAGCAAAGTAACATCTCGTACCTATATACGAACTAGCTGATATAAAGTCTGATAAGTATCGATAACGTTGAAAATCACCTTGTTGAATAAAAAGAATTGCAGCTGGTTTCGTTTTCATTACATTGGTGAAGTTAGATTCTGTCACATATACAATGTTATCATCATCATATGTGATAGACTCACTTTTGGATAAAAATGTCAATGCAGTGAAGAAAAACATATAAAATTTTGGTTATTTGGTCGAAAGAAAATCTTCTTTGACTAGGTCTGGTGATGCATTCTCTTGCATTTTTGAAAAGATAACCAAAAAATAAAATGCTAATTTTTCATAAATTGAATTTTAAGCGAACAATAATAATTAACATCATGCGATCTCATGATTTTCGCTTTCCATTTTTTCAAAAAATCTCCAAAATTTTTTCAAATTCCAAAAAATAAATTGCAAAATTACAAGTTTTATATTCAAAATTGGGATTTCAAAATATTTTTGGAAAATTTGATGAAAGTAAACTTGATTAAAAATGTATTACAAATATATATGTCATTGAAAAATGTCCTTTTTATGTTGATTTTGGAATTTCAGATATCAATTTTTGATGTACAAAGGTTTTTATATGCCAAAACATTTAATTAAGCAATTTTAAATTTAGATTCTTTTCGTTAAAAGTTGTCATAACATTTTTTTTTTGATTTGGTCGATTTCCTTTCATTCATGAAACCAAACCTAGATATTTTCCATTAGGATCATAAACTGATGAATAATCTAACTGTTTATTACACAACCATTTATTTTGCGGAGAAATTACTTCAGAAATCATCGAAAAACGGTTATGACAGGTCATTTTTCGCGCAATGTCTTACTACGATGATGGACGCGATGGCGAGGAAGGCGGCCGTGCATATGGTGCCGGTGGCTACGGTGGTGGCAGCCGTGCATATGGTGGCCGCGGAGGCTATCGTCCAAGATATGATAGAGGCTACGACGACGGCGGCCGTGGCGGCTATGGCGGCAGAAACGACAGAGGCTATGGTGGCCGTGGCAGACATGAAGACTTCAGTTATGAAGCAATGACACCAGCACAAGATGATCCAAACTTCATTCCAAACTGGACAACACGCGTTGACGATTTCGATCAGATGGATCTTCCTCCAGCCCTTCTTCAGGGTGTTTACAGCTACGGTTTCAGAGCACCTTCCGAAATTCAAGCCATTGCTATTGGAGCCATTCGTGATCCTTCTAACAGACACGTTATCGCCCAAGCACAGTCTGGTACCGGTAAAACAGGTGCCTTCTCAATCGGTGTTCTTTCTAAAATCGATGTTTCCCAAAAGACAACACAAGCCCTTGTTTTAGCTCCAACACGTGAACTCGCTACACAGATTTTCAACGTTTTCAAGGAAATCGGTTCCCGTATCCCAGGCCTTGATATCGCTATCTTCATCGGTGGCGCACAGAGAGTTGTTGATGCCCAGGCCCGCGCCGCATCACATCCACACATCTGCATCTGCACACCAGGTCGTGCTTTGGATCTCATCGTCTCCGGACACCTCCGTGTTCAGAATTTCAAGATGGCCGTCTTAGATGAAGCCGATCAGATGCTTTCTGATAACTTCATTGAGCAGGTCAACGATATCATGGAATACTTCCCAGAAGATGTCCAGATTCTCCTCTTCTCCGCTACAATTTCTCAATCTATCTTCCACATCATGAACACATTCATGAACGATCCATTCAGAATCCTCATCAAGAAGGAGCAGCTCACACTCGAAGGTATCAAGCAATTCTACGTCGATGTCCAGGAAACATCCAACAAATTCGACTGCCTTCTCGATATCTACGGCTCAGTTTCCATCCAGAAGGCCATTATCTTCGCAAACTCAAAGAATGCCGTCGACTACATCTCAGAACAGCTCCAGCAGCACGGTTTCGGAGTTGCTCCAATCCACGCCGGCCTCGACCAGCTCGAGAGAGACAGAATCATGAGAGATTTCCGTACAGGCACAGCCCGTGTACTTATTTCTACAGATCTTCTCGCTAGAGGTATCGATGTTCAACAGGTTACACTCGTTATCAACTTCGAATTGCCAAAGAAGCTCGAACAGTACATCCACCGTATCGGTCGTTCCGGTCGTTATGGTCGTAAGGGTGTCGCTATCAACATCTGCGACCACGAGGATATGAACGTCATCGAAATGCTCAAGAACCACTACATGACTACAATCAACGAGCTTCCAAGCGATATCGAGAGAGTCGTTAACGAGGCTAACGCTCAGTGGGATGAAAAGTAACAAATTTATTGTTCGGATTTTGATACTTTCTAATAAAAGGAATATTTTTGTCACTTTTACGATTACGCAATATTTTTAATCGTTGAACTACCTTATTTTAAAAAATTTTATTGAAAAATTTGTTTTTATTTCAATGTCAGACCATTTTATATTTTTTTTTACAATTGTAAACTCAGAAAAAATTTATTTCCGATCATTTTTTTATCGATATTTTTTTAGAGGAGAAATGATTGAAGAGAAGGTTCCAATCATTATATTTATGGCTATTGATCTAGCACTCCTTGTTTTGTATGCTGCAAAGCTATTCGTTTTATCAGATTTTCAACTAGAAAAGATAACATTAACAAAAATGGATGCACAAATGGTATTTTTTAACAAACTGATTGTTGCCATATATATTCCGACAACCATATACGTTTACCACACTTTCCATTCTTTACTTGCTCCGTTTACAACTTTTTGCATTGCTTATTATGAATACACTCAGATAGATTACCATAGGAAGTCATTAAATTACCTAACTGCCCGCCAGCACATCCCGAAAATGCGTCGTAACGGTGTAATTAAGCTATCAATTTGCTTAGTTTTCATAATAATATGCATCATATCAATTCTAAGGCGTTAGAAGGAATTTCGATAATATTTCACGTCAATTATACGTATAATTGAAAATACAACCCTATATTGGAGTTTTGAAGAATGCCAGTTAACATATGTTATAATACACATGCATTATTTTCACAAAATCTAGTGAAAAGTGCTGAATTCCTCGGAAATTTTCGAAAATAGTTTTGATTATGATAAAACTGTGTGAGTTTTACATGAACGATGCTACACTTGGTTTACAGTGACGAGTAAAAACTATCTTTATTTATATTTTTAAACATATTGGATTTTGACACTTAAACTAATATCGATTTGATTTGGAATAGATGCTTGATCATGTCAAATATGGGAACAAATGGCCCACAAGCTTCTAATTGAAGAATTTATTTTCTCATAATTAGACTCTATCGTTTTGATAGATGTCATAATGCTTTTATATTTTATTGCTTTATATGTTCTTATATTTGAGCATTTGGTATCAATATGGGGCTATATTTTTTCGTTATTTTTGAAATTGGTTCAAAATGTAACCAAGAAGGTCTAAATGTGTTAATCTCGAAATGAATCTCTCATTATTATGATTCCAAAGAATTAAAATCAATATTTACATGAAAAATAGAAATATCTCCATTATGAAAACAGTTTAAACTTGGGAATCAGTTCTCATTTAAATTCACATCATTAGTTAACCAAGGTTCTATAATGCCAGTGCGCAACGACCTAAACATGAGTTGACAGTTATTTATTTATGGAGAGTTAACTATTACTGCTATGATAAATCAAACAAGCATCTCAAGCTATCTTAATTGTATGAATAAAAAACAAGTTTTTTTAGACCGTATATTTATTCGATGGATTTTTTTATTGTTGATAAATCGTAGGAATGGAATCATTTAGTCCTTGCAGAACTTGATAAGTTTGCAAACGGCAGCCGGTGGTTCGTTATCCTTGAGGTACTTGATGATTGCTGGGACACCGACTTCAACAAGTTTATCGCAGATGACTCTGAGGTCAGCTGTGACATACTGGCAGTATGATTCGAGCTTCTCAATGATTTCCTGTTCTGTCTTTCCGTCCTCAAGATAGTCTTCGATCATTGAAACATAGAACTTGCACATAACGCACTTCTGTGTGGAGTCACCAACCTTTGTAGCACGTGGCTTAACGGCAGCAGCAGACATGAGGCCCAATAATGCAAAGAACATTGCAATGGAATAAAAAGTGACAACGACAACACGATTTTTGTAAACTCACAAAAAAAGTTAATTTTTGGAATTTATTGAAAATTTTTCCGGATGTCGCTCATCCAGGGTTTTAATAAACTTGCAAGCACCCTGACTGAGTACACATCATTCAGATCTGTCAGGAAGAAGTTTCAAGAACAGCTTGCAAGCAGATTCTTGACTTATTCCAAACAAGATCAAGATAATTTTATAGAAACTCTATATAAATGGTCAACAAATAGAATGCACTCAACAAATAACGTAGATAAAATCATCGCTCTTGCTTGTTTTGCATATATACTAGATATTGTCGAAGATCAAACACATTATCAAAATATTGCTAACCAGCTCGAAAGAATTTTACCCGTAGAAAGCATCATTGTCATTGATGGTGTCACATTCTTGCTCGAACGCGTTGCCAGACGCTCAGAAACTCCAATTCTTCCAACATTATTCGAAAGATTAACATCCAGAATCTTCTCAACGAGTGTACTCTCCTCAGTATTCATTTTCAAGAACGTCATATTCACAGATATCGACTTATACCGCCGCTTTTCCGGCCACATAAACCACATCGTTTATGGCGCAATAAAACATCAAGAATCTCAAGTCAGAGCTTGCGGCGTTGAGCTCTTTCTAGGCAAAATAAACCACGACTCCTCCCCCGACGAATGCGCAAATACGATGCTCGATGACTGCTTCCAGGCCTTGGAATCACCTTGTCCTTTACACGTAGTCGACGGATATTTTTCAATGATCGAAGGAATCATCAGAACTAAGCCGCGCTTGCTCGCAGGGAGAGCGCAGATACTCACAAAGGTAGTCGTCTTCCAGATGAACCAACAGTCTATGCTGACAGTCTTGAATCATGTCCTGGCGATCCAGGAGTTCCGGAATTTCACACCTCAATTTCAGGCCAAACTACTCACAATATTTTCTGAAATCTCTCAATTTTCTGAAGAGGTATCACAATTGCTCTCAAAATTATTGAATACCGATTCAATTGATGGAGAAGCCTACGCGCCATTGATATTTAAGCTCCCCGATGAATGCTTTTTCATCGTAGCACCTTCTTTGCTTCGAAAATACAATAATTTCAACGACCAAATTTATTCTCGATTAAAAGTTGCCCAAATTACCATCGATGTGCTTAAAACAGCTAAAATATTATCAGAACAATCAACTATAATCGCATCAGAGATATCAGAAACGTACTCTCAATATATTCGCGAAAATTTCACATCTAATTTGACCATTTCTTATGAAATCATCAAATTAATATCGTTAGATGACTCAATAGATAAAAATGAACTGTTAGATGTCCTCATCAAACAGCTTTCCACTGTAAATGAGAAAGATTCTCCAAATCTTATACAAGCGATCTACACTTTGATATTATCCATAGAAGACAAGCAAAAATACCTCATGCAAACACTGTTCCTCGCCAATTCGTCCTCTAATTCTGATTTGAGACTAAATTCAATAGAATTAATTCCTCAAGAATTACTTTGTTTGTTCAATTCTCCGCTTATATATGACATACTGAACTCATTCATTTCAGATCAGAAGAGCTCTGTTCGTCAGGAAACTCAAAATTTACTTTTACGCATACAGAAAGTGATTCCTGATGATATAGAGGAGTATTTAAAGACAAACATCAATCTGTTTTTTCACCAGTTACAAGGATTTACCAGTCTTGTCACTAAAAGATATCAATTGGAATTAACTCCAATTTTTATCAGATTAAATACGAAAATTATCAAACCTTACGTCAGGAGGATGGTAGAATACTTCATAAACATACTAGAAGAAAGGTGTGAAACTCCAAAATCAACTTTAGAAGCAACTCTTAAGCTAAACGATAAAAATAATACGCGAATCATCCACAAATGTGTCCTAAAAAGCATTAACGAGCTCATTCCTCATATTGACGAATTCAAAGACCTTTTATCAAAACTTATAAACGCAATTACAAACCAATTGACGATCAGCTCTCACAAAAGTTTACATGTAGAGGTTGCAAATACGTTATTACTCATTTTCAGAGCGATAGACTTTCACGAAATCTTCAATGAAGCGGATATTGTGAAAATGCACAAGGAAATCTTCTCTTTTCTTTCAAATTGTTCTGACTTTGAGACCATTTGTGGCTTTTTCAGGCTGTTTGGAACAATAGGACCCCTTGAACCGACTCAATTCCACACATTTGACTACGAATCACATTCTTTTGACTGGTCACCCATCTGTGATGTATCCAAACGCCAGACTTGCTATCTAAACTTCGTCATGCAGTACGTTTTGGACCAATTACAACAATCTTCTTCAATTTACGAACCATCTGTACTAATTATAGCCATTGTATACATCTTTCAGAGCGATCCATTCAATTCCCTACCTTTCCTACCACAAATTGTCCCAGTTTTCTCGAAATTACTTAATGATAAAGTATTTAACCCTCCAGATGCCATTTTCCACTTCCTGAGGTCCATCATTCTACTTGTAGATGTCTCTATTCTCCCTTACGGTGACAATATCATGGAAATGATCCTTCCTTTCCTTCACGAAGCGAATCTTCCCGCAATTAAAGTATTTTCTGCCCTTGTTTTCGCATTGAAAGGAAACTATAAGTACGATCCAGCCATATTCAACCTGTTCGTATCGATTCTGAGGCAAAAGAACGTTTTACCAGAAGTAGACAATTATATCATGTTAACTTTAGCTCTTATGGTCATTTACAACGAGTCTTCGCCCTCAATATTCTTTGAACTCGCATCCCAGCGAATAAAGAACAACAACAAAGACTCAATAACATATTTATGTTGGATAATGAACACAGGGAAGTTTCAATCTCTTGTTTTGCAAGTTCTTAGGCTCGCACTCTCAATAAAAGGTCCTTTAGAACTCAAAGCTCATGAACTTATATCAGTAATTTACGCAAAAAATCCGAAAATCACAAAAATCGTGAATTTTCCAAAGGAAAACCTTCTCAGTGTAAACGAGACAGACTATCAACCAAAGCCAGACATCGTTCCTTCAAAGATGAGGCCTGCTTCCCAGAGAAGATTGATAGATACCATATTATCTCATCAAAACGTAGCAGAATACACCCCGATATGGATTCTACAGCTCACGCAAGACCTTGTTCTCTGTAGTAGTTCGGCTGCAATTCGTGCTTGTCGACCATTATTAAACGGAGCATCGAAATTACAGTACGATATCTTTCCTTTAGCTCTTGTTTCCGTATGGGAAGATGCTCAAGATGAAGAGCGTCGTCGATTGATGTCGTTTTTCGAAACAGTTGTCTCATCTCCAAACGCGAATCTTTCAGTTTTGTCAGTAATTGTTGATGGAGCAGAAGCTCTTGACCGCGCGGGCTTTTCCATGTTCTACAACCCAATGACTGCCGGAAAAATCGCTGAGAAATGCAAGTCTTGGTTTAAGGCCATACGGTTTTTCTCAAAAGTTGACTTCCCCGAGGAACCTCTAAAACACTTATTAATGATCGAAGCGCAATTAAAACGGAAAAGCACTGCTAATGGATTATTAGGAATAATTCCATCGCAAACAACAGATGCAGGGTTATTTGAGTCATTAAACAAATGGGACAAAGCGTTAGAGATATACGAGACACAAAAAGAGTCAGAGACAAGTGTCCCAGGCATTGTAAACTGTTACATGAACATGGACGATTACGCTTCAATTATTTCGAAAGACCAAATTTTCGAAAAACTCGTAAAAGAGACCAAAATCAAAGCCGCCCTTCCATTCTTCATAGCTGCATTAAACACTGGCCAGGAGACCGACAAATACGAGCAGTTCCTTGTCCCTGATACACCTACGAACTGTTGTTGGCGAGCGATTTGCAAAATCAAGAAAAATTTACAAAATGAAGCTGAAGAATTCGTGAACAGGGCAACTAACGCTGCTGTTATTAACTTTAGTCCTCCAGCAAACTACGAGAATGCCATGCCCCTGATAAATGATTTCTTCTCCATAGAAGACGTGAGAAACATCTTGGATGTGAACAAAAACAAAGAAAATTCAAAACACATCATTGAAATTTGGAAAAGAAATTCAAATTCAATGAAAAACGATTATTCTCAATTGAAATTATCATGGGCCATCAGGGAATTACTAGAGTGTACACCGGAACAAAGGAGAGACATGAAGAACACATATTTAGACATATTAAGACGTATAAAAGAATGGACTTATTTCGATGGAGTTTTCCAATCAATAGAAAAAGATGAAAGATCATTATTAATTAGATATATAACAAGATACGACCGTGGCATTGTTAAGAATACAGATGAACTGGCCAAATTCGTATCGAAACTCCAGAAATCACAGAGAATTGATGTCTATTGCGATGCTGTTTGCGATTTGGCAACAAGAACTGTTGTTACGGTGTTTGTCGTCAACCAATTGGGTGATGTGTTGAGAAAAAACACGAATCACGCAAGAGCGTGGAGATTATGGACATACACAAACCTTTCTTTGATGCAGAAACCTGGAAATGTAGCTGAATTTTATGCAAATAATACAATGAACGGGTTTTGGAAATTATTGGAACTGAATGGCTCTAAAATGCATTGGTTATGCCAATTATGCTCTCTCTTCTTTACTTATGGTACTTATTTGAGCGATTTCGAAAATTTTGCATCAAAATTTAGAAATTTGCCACCGGAATCAGTAATTTTAATCATCCCACAATTGGTTGTACAACTAGAACACCCTGTAAAGGAAGTTCGTGAAGTAGTTTTCGATATAATGAAATCATTTTCTGTAAACCACTTCCAAGCAGTTGCTCTACCTCTTAATTTGCAGAGACACACAAAGTCAAGCGAATTCATCGACCAATTGTTCAATGAACATAGTTTGGACGGAAATGATGTGACAATTTTCGCTCAATCGATGACATCTTTGGCCGTGACTCCTGCAGAAGAAGTATCAATATTATTAGAGAAGCTCCTGAAGATTGGTGATGATTTTCCATTGCAACAGGAAAGTTTAGATATAATTAAGCGAGTAAGTGACATTATATCGGCCAAGACCTACAAATCCTTCCTTAAGGACTGGTTCTCATGCAAACCTGCTAAACTGTTCATTGAAAAAAGCGCCAGAGTTTTGAATATAATAAATTCAAAAACAGCAAATGCAGATAGAGTCTTTCTCTTCAATGCTGCGAACGCGCTCCATATTTCATTGAACAAGAACATCGAATCAGTCAATTCCATTGACATAAAAGAGCTGGGACTTCCAATTATTACAGATGACCTCAAAGTTTGCATGCCAGGAAGCTACGAGATCGGTAAACCACTTATAACTGTATCAAAGATCCGCCACGTGCTGAAAATGATTCCTTCCGCGAAAAGACCGAGAAAAATGCGAATGTTGGGCAGTAACGGTCAATCTTACAAATATCTACTGAAAGGAAGAGAGGATTTGAGATTGGACCAACACATTATGCAGTTTTTCTCTTTGGTTAATTCGATTTTGAGGATGAATAAATCGACTGACGGAAGTTTCAACATAATCATGCAGTATCACGTTGTTCCTTTGACAACAGCATCAGGACTGATCTCGTGGGCTGCTGGAGGAGAGACTTTGAGCTCATTAATCTTATGGAGAAGAAAAATTTGCAACAGAACTGAAGAATCCGAGAAAAAGGTGTTCAACGAGTTCTTATATAAAGGTAGAGATATTGCAATCTACATGAACAACCTCCAAAAACTCGAATTATTCAGAAAATTAGTAAATGTGGCTCCAGACAACGAAATTGATGAAGCTTTGTGGCTGAAATCATCAGGAGCAAGACAATGGCTGATGCAAACAACGAATTTCAGCCGTTCTCTCGCTTTAATGTCAGTTGTCGGTTACATTATTGGTTTAGGCGACAGACATCCTCTAAATATACTGTTTATGAAGAGAAATGGCAATATCGTACACATAGATCTCTCAGATTGCTTCGAAAAAGCTTCATTAAGAAGATATGTCAGAGAAACAGTTCCTTTCAGACTTACAAGGATGTTAGTAAGAGCTTTAGGAGCTGTTGGTACTCATGGACTCTTCAAAACTACTGCGGAAGATGTTTTGGGCCAACTTCGAAGAAATTCTCAAACATTGTTGGCTTTTTTGGACATTTTCGTCCAGGAACCAGTAATAGACGCTCTATGGTACGAAGGAAGCCAGGATGACAAAGAAGGAAGAGGTTTGAAACAGGCAATTCGAAGAGTTGCAGAAAAATTGGCTGGAAACGACTACGAAATGATAATGACTATTCCTCAGCACGTACAGAAGTTGATAGAAGAGGCAACATCGGAAATTAACTTAAGTAGAATGTATCATGGTTGGGCTCCTTATTGGTAACAAATTTTTTTTATAATTTTTTTTGTTATTTTTATTTTTAAAATTTTGTTTGAATGTTTATTAATAAAACGATTTATATATTTATAATCTTTCTTTTTCTCTTTTCTGTGACTTTATTATTTTAATAATTTTTATTTTTTTGATATTTTTTTTAAAATTAATTTGTAAAATGCTTCCTTAATTAGCTTAAATGCTTTCTGACAATCCAATACCTCTTCTCGTGCTCATGATAATGAAGAGATACTTAATAATGGGTTCAAATTTGTGGGATTTTATTCAAAACTGTGATTCACAAAAGTGACTCATAATTGAATGCATTCAAAAATAAATTTGTTGTTCAAAATATTTCACTAAGTATATTCTTAATATTTTTAAATAAAATCGAAAACGTCACTTTTCCTAGAAAACAGATCTAAAATTTCCCCAATTTTGCTTTTATATGTCATAACATCATGTGGAGCAAGTATTTCGATCGAAGTCACTATAAAATTTTAATCAATTTGTGTCGGTTTATGAATTCAAATTTGCCAGGCAGATCTGTCAGTTTGACATGATGGGAAGAGTCAGTGAGCAGGTAGATATAAGGCCTATTAGTAATATTTTGTTAAAATCACACGTTTCTGATTCATAAATATTATGGATCAAACAAAAATGATGTATTCTTTGCGTGGCTTCTCTGTTTTCGAGTCAGGAGAGAAAAATCCAGGCACAATGGAAGTGTATAGCACAAAAGGCATAATTTCTTTCGAATGGAAACCAGAAAAATGCTCGAATTTATATTTAATAAGTGATAAAATAGAAGAATCACAAATATTCATTTATCTACACATGCTTAAAAAGATAGTTAAGACTAATAATGAAGACAGATCAACCACTATTCGATTCATTCTTCCGGACACGAGAACAAATTTGCATTTTATCTTCCCAGAATCCGAAATTGTAGTGTGTGAAAGCATGTTTTCAGATCTGTTATCATCACATTCAATAACACTAGTTCCAAACGAACCAAATTCATTTAATAATAATCTTGAAGTTGAATTGAGATACATTGTTCCAGAAAATTTCATATTATATAGCAATATAATCTATTTATACTCATATAGAACATCATTAAATAAGATATTAGACGACACAAAAGAAATCGATAATAATCCAATAGATTTAGAACAATTACAGCTAAAATTTGACGAACAAGGACATTTACTAGACTATTAATCACTCAAAAAAGACATATTTGTCCACGGATTAACACCAGAAGCGAGACCATTGGCATATTTATACCTTTTAGGCGTTTTTACTCCAGAATTAACGAGAGAAGAGAACGAAAAGCACTTAGATGATCTTTATGATGAGTATATGAATACATTCAACAGATGGGAAAACAAAATTCCAGGCCAAGAAGTGTATTTGACAAAAGTTTTTGGCGTCATTGTTTCCGATGTCAAAAGAACAGACAAAAAAGAAGAAATGTTCCAAACAGAAGGACCAGCACGAAGAGCATTAGAAGAGATATTGATGATATATTCATTACTTGTTGCAGATGTCGGATATATCCAAGGAATGTCAGATATCGCGGCTGGTTTGATGGAAATGTTCTTCAAGAAAGTAACAAAGAAAAAGATCACTTTATATGATAACAAAGTTGTTGATTTTCATAGAGGAAACAGTTTAATTTTCTGGTTGTTCTATGGATTACTTAAACTCACAGGGAATGACCAACTGTTCAAATGCATGGATGGTAATAGAGATTTCCTTGAAACCCGTATTTTCTCTATTATTCAAACGAATATTCCTCCTGTTGCAAAATGGTTGGTCAGTGTTCAGAACGAAAACATGTTGTTTACATTTTCTGCAACATTGCTACTTTTTAAGAGATGGTTTTCTATCAATAATTTAGGAATTATCTGGGATAGACTAATCACCCATCGTGATCCAATTATTTACTTAAGATTCCTGATTTCTTCTTGTGTTACAGTTGCTTTTCAATATCTTTGCCTGCAAGGAACAAATGGAGGCGATGTTTCATCAGGTTTCAACAAAGTTTTGGCATTGATTGAACCAAAAATGGTATTGAGAATTGCAAATGCATTCTTTAACAAAATAGATAACGATCCAATGCATTCTCAATGGATTTTCATGAAATATCCAGAAGATCCTCCTGAAATTGAATACGTTCCTAAATATATTAAAATCTATTGAATGCTATATATTAGAAATTGTATGTATTATAATAAACAGTTAAGATTTTTAATCTAATCATTTAATGTACATGTTAAAAAAATAATATTTTCCTATTCTATATTATATATAATACAAATTAGAGAACATGAATTCATATAAGAAAAATAATGATTTTTAAGAGCAACAAAATCCTATTGACTATAATGAACAATAGATTTAAATTGAATATTTGCAGCAAACTACATATTTTCAATATTACATAACACAATTGTTTCATTTCTGTTATATCTAACTATCTATAGCAAAAAATGATGACAATTCTTCATATCAAATTATTTCTCAAAAAATGTAAAGAATTATATCAAAAACTATTTTAAACAAACAAAGATATCAATATTAAGTTATTCAGGAACGAATCTATTATTGAATTCATTGAAATGATTTTTCATTTCGTTAAATATTGTTACTTCTAATTCTGAGCATCCTTCAATCAGTGATTTGGCCAAATCTATATTGAATGGAAGCATTTTCTCTGCAATTGAGAATTTATCTCCTTCTAAAGGAGATTTTTCGTAAAAATGTTTTTCTGCAATCAATTGAATGCATGCTGTATTTAATCGGTCTGCACAATGACAAACAAGTTCATACGTTTCGTTTGGAAACATTTGGAATAGAATAGATAAAATTCCGTTTGTAGACTTCAAACTTGGGGAAGAAGTACAAAATTCAATTAAGGAAGTAACTAAAAGTGGTATAGTTTGTAGTGATTTGTTTTCTGGTTCCCACGAATAAATTAATGATTCAATTAAAAGAGAAACTTGGTATTTAGAAAAGTCATTTTCAAGTAAAAGTTGTTTTGATTTGAGATCTTGTTCAAATTCGTCGATAATGAATTCCCAAACTGAAGGACTTTCTAAAATTGATTTTTTAAAGAATTCGAATTGAGTTTCTAACATATTTTCGATTGCATGATATAACCATGCTTGCGTTTTAAGTCTTTTAGTGAATTTTTTAAGGTCTGATGTATATTGAGGAAATTTCAAGCACCAAAAGAAAACAGAATTAAGAACTGATTGCGGTACAGAGTATCCTGCATCAGAGAGATAGTTAACTGTTGTAAAAATATCCTGTGCCATATAATTATCTGATTCTTCATCAATATCAAGGAGAGAACTAAGGTATGCGAGCTTATTTTCTTTCAGATTGCCTTCTACTTCAGGAAATGTTTGAAGTGCTCTATCGTGATATATTCTATTGTCTGGTTGTAAACGTTGCATAATCTGAGACATGAAAAAAATGAAGATTTGACGTAAAGTTTATCAGTAAATTTTGTTGTATATTCAACATACATCTTATATTTATTAGTAACGAATTCACCCTTTTTTTTCGAATATCTGAAGCGGTAATTTTTTTTTATTGATTTTATGTCACAGAAGGAAGAGTCTCAGAGTAAATCAAAGTCATCGAAATCAGATGCTTCTGAAGCTGCTAACTCTAATGCTTCTGGACCGCAATCAAGAATTGAAACAGAAATAAATTCAGAATATTATGAAGAAGAGGAAGTAAAAGAAGCAGAGTCATACGCTCAAAAGAAAAGCTTTAAACAAAAGAAACCACCGTTATCTGATATGGATTCTTCAGATAATATTATATTTATGAATCAAAAGTCAGAAGATGATTCAGAACATTCAAGTCCTGGAACATCTGTCGAAGATCCGAAATTTATTCCACAACCACCTTCATTAGCTCCTTCATCATCTTCTTCTACAGCTCCATCATCGCCAAAAGAGATTAATCCTAAATCATCATTCTCATCAAGTGCATCACGCCCACATCCAATCGCTCAAAGCGAAGAAAAATCGGAAGTTTCAGAATCTCAATCAATTTCTTTACAAAGCGTTCATTCTATGAAACCAAAATCATCCGTTAACAAGTACTCAGTACCAGAAAGCTCATCTTCATCAGATAGTAGCGAAAATGCTGATAGCGATGATAATCATGAATTTGAGATTGAATCTCCACCACCAGCTAAAAAAGTAATCGATTCTCGTAGTATTAAATCGACTGCAAGTAATGGTTCACGAAAATTAAATGCACAACAAGTTATGAAATTCAAAGATCCAATTAAAGAACTTTCTGACGAAGAAGACGAAGAAAAGAAGAAAGCCAAGCAAGATAAAAGTAAGAAATCGCCCATTAAAGGTCCGAAAATTAACTACAGAATGAAATTCGCTCAAGATCGCGACGTAAGTGAAATAGAAGAACCAAGGAAGCGAAGCAAATTCCTTTTAGACGAATCTGATGATGATTACCAGCCTCCAAAGAAGATTGGAGGAGAGTTTGATTCATCAACTGTTGATTTCTGCAACAGAGTGAGAGCTCCTGACAAATCAGAGTCACTTTCAAGCAAAAAGAGTAAATCAGAGTCATCTGGCATCTACACCTTCAACAAACCAAAAGATTTATTCGCATCCGACGATGAATCATCGAGTAAATCAAGCAAGAAGCCATTAAACAAGCATAAGTTCTTAAATGAAGATGACAGAACACCATATCACTCAAAGAAAATGACAAATGAACAGAAATTAAAGAAGAAACTTGCAGATGCAAGAGGAGACAACAGAAAGTACCTCAAAGATGAAGACCTTGACTTCCTTGACCAACAAAAGGTCAAAGTTATCTATGTTTCCCCTAAAAAACAAGAAGAAAGCAAAGAATCTTCTTCCAATCATCAAGAAGAAGAACCATCATACGAAGAAGAAGACATCCAAGAACCATCACAATCCAAGTCATCAACACTTGATACAGAACATAAAGAGATTATGCAGCCAAAATCTCCATTTTTACAGAGAGATTTCTCAAGCCAGCTCGATTCAGAACCAGAAGTCTTCAGGCGCAAGAACAGACATAGAATACCTCAAAGAAAAGTTATCAGAGTCGTTGAAACTGATGACCAGGCTTATGAAAGAATGTTACTCGAAAAAGTGTCAAACCGCCAAATCCCTTCAATTACTGGCACTTATTATGAACGAACTATGAAGGGCAGGATTGAGAATTATGAGTCTGAATCAGAACTAGAGCGTAAGGAGAAGCTGAGATTGGAGCAAGAAGAGGAAGAAAGGAAGAGATTAGAAGCAGAGAAATTAAAGGAACAAAAGAGGAAGATAAGGCTTGGAATATTGTCATCATCAACAGAAGATCAACCAGCAGAAGAGAACGAGAACGTAAAAGAAAGAGATGTAGAGATAATTCAAGATAATTTAAGCCAAATTTCGGAAGATTCGTCTGTTGTAAGACGCCGTGAAGAATTAATGAAGATGAACTTGGATAGTACTTCTTCGTCATCTACAATCTCTTCCTACAAGAGAGAAGGAGTCAGAAAAGGAGTTTTCTTGGAAGACAGCGATGACGACAACGGAAAACGTAGATGGTATCGAAATGTGTTTAAGGTTATGGTAGAAATGTTTTGTCATTGACTGGCTAAGCGAGTTTAGGGTCTAATGGTTTTGGATGTGGAAATCCTCACTCTGGGCACTGCTATTACTTTATCAACATTGACTTAGAAATGAAATTGGAAAACCATGTCAGTAAATACAGAAATGCAATCCTCCAGACATACGTTTTTCCTACACATTTAATATTCCAACCAACAATGGAACCGCAAGATGAGGAGCAGCAAAAAGTTTAATTTCCAGCGGGAATTTAATAAGGTTATTATTTCATCAGTTCAAAAAGTTTATCAGGTTTTGATTAAAATTTTCTTCATACCATACGACATAAATGATTCATTTAAATAACTTAAAATCATGTTATAACCATTTCGCTATCACATTATTTATATACATATCATATCGTTTTTCATGGTCATCTTTAATAAATGATATATAATCTGAAGGGTCTAAAAGAATGGATTAAATTTACCACTCACAGAAACGAGAGTAACATTATAAATTCCGCTAACTGTTAAATTTAATTCACAGTTATTATTCGAAATAATATTGATAATTGACATTTTTATTACGATTAAAAATATGGTAAAGCGTTATTTTCCAGTGATAAATAAAACTAGAATAAGATTACCTCAAGAATTCATAAATTCAACGAATAAGAAATTCATTCATGTTATAATTTTAGTGTTTTCAGAAAATATGAGTCGATGTCATATTCATCATCGGGTTATATTTCACTTCATTCAAATTTAGTTCAATCAAATCAATATAATGACCATTTCATAAGATTTTCAGATGGTATTAAAAATGTAATTGATAGATTAAAATATGAACAGATTGACAATATCGAATTTTTGGAATTTTGGTTTAAATATCCCGATGGAAAAAAGATTGAAGTTAAAGATAAAGCTGATACTATAACAAAAACAATTACAATGACCGATCCAGATAGTGGGGAACAAAAAGAAAAAAAACAAACGATAGAAACCGGTGAAAGGTCAATTATTATTGATTATGATTCAAAGGATTATTATTCGATAATGTTAATGCTTGAATATTAAATAGCCTTAACAAAGAATTTTTCAAGTGATATTTTATAAGATCCAATCTACGTTTTCCGTTGTCGTCATCGCTGTCTTCCAAGAAAACTCCTTTTCTGACTCCTTCTCTCTTGTAGGAAGAGATTGTAGATGACGAAGAGTACTATCCAAGTTCATCTTCATTAATTCTTCACGGCGTCTTACAACAGACGAATCTTCCGAAATTTGCTTAAATTTCTTGAATATCTCTACATCTTTTCCTTTTACGTTCTCGTTCTCTTCTGCTGGTTGATCTTCTTGATGATGACACTATTCCAAGCCTTTCCTCTTTTGTTCCTTTAATTTCTCTGCTTCTAATCTCTTCCTTTCTTCCTCTTCTTGCTCCAATCTCAGCTTCTCCTTACGCTCTAGTTCTGATTCAGACTCATAATTCTCAATCCTGCCTTCATAGTTCGTTCATAATAAGTGCCAGTAATTGAAGGGATTTGGCGGTTTGACACTTTTTCGAGTAACATTCTTTCATAAGCCTGGTCATCAGTTTCAACGACCTCTGATAACTTTTCTTTGAGGTATTCTATGTTGTTCTTAGGCGCCTGAAGACTTCTGAGTTCTTGAATCGAGCTGGCTTGAGAAATCTCTCTGTAAAAATGGAGATTTTGGCTGCATAAATCTCTTTATGTTCTGTATCAAGTGTTGATGACTTGGATTGTGATGGTTCTTGGATGTCTTCTTCTTCGTATGATGGTTCTTTTCTTGATGATTGGAAGAAGATTCTTTGCTTTTCTTCTTGTTTTTTAGGGGAAACATAGATAACTTTGACCTTTTTGTTGTCAAGGAAGTCAAGGTCTTCATCTTTGAGGTACTTTCTGTTGTCTCCTCTTGCAATCTGCAAGTTTTTTCTTTAATTTCTGTTCATTTGTCATTTTCTTTGAGTGATATGGTGTTCTGTCATCTTCATTTAAGAACTTATGCTTGTTTAATGGCTTCTTGCTTGATTTATCGATGATTCATCGTCGGATGCGAATAAATCTTTTTGTTTGTTGAAGGTGTAGATGCCAGATGACTCTGATTTACTCTTTTTTGCTTGAAGTGACTTCTGATTTGTCAGGAAGCTCTCACTCTGTTGCAGAAATCAACAGTTGATGAATCAAACTCTCCTCCAAATCTTCTTTGGAGGCTGGTAATCATCATTCAGATTCGTCTAAAAGGAATTTGCTTCGCTTCCTTGGTTCTTCTATTTCACTTACGTCGCGATCTTGATGCGAATTTCATTCTGTAGTTAATTTTCGGACCTTTAATGGGCGATTTCTTCTTACTTTTATCTTGCTTGGCTTTCTTCTTTTCTTCGTCTTCTTTCGTCAAAAGTTCTTTAATTGGATCTTTGAATTCATAACTTGTTGTGCAATTTAATTTTTCGTGAACCATTACTTGCAGTCGATTTAATACTACGAGAATCGATTACTTTTTTAGCTGGTGGTGGAGATTCAATCTCAAATTCATGATTATCATCGCTATCAGCATTTTCGTACTATCTGATGAAGATGAGCTTTCTGGTACTGAGTACTTGTTAACGGATGATTTTGTTTCATAGAATGAACGCTTTGTAAAGAAATTGATTGAGATTCTGAAACTTCCGATTTTTCTTCGCTTTGAGCGATTGGATGTGGGCGTGATGCACTTGCATTGAGATATGATGATTTAGGATTAATCTCTTTTGGCGATGATGGAGCTGTAGAAGAAGATGATGAAGGAGCTAATGAAGGTGGTTGTGGAATAAATTTCGGATCTTCGACAGATGTTCCAGGGACTTGAATGTTCTGAATCATTTTTCTGAGACTTATTGATTCATAAATATAATATTATCTGAAGAATCCATATCAGATAACGGTGGTTCTTTTGTTTTAAAGCTTTTTTTTGAGCGTATGACTCTGTTCTATTTACTTCCTCTTCTTCAATATATTCTGAATTTATTTCTGTTTCAATTCTTGATTGCGGTCCAGAAGCATTAGAGTTAGCAGCTTCAGAAGCATCTGATTTCGATGACTTTGATTTACTCTGAGACTCTTCCTTCTGTGACATAAAATCATAAAAAAAAATTACCGCTTCAGATATTCGAAAAAAAGGGTGAATTCGTTACTAATAAATATAAGATGTATGTTGAATATACAACAAAATTACTGATAAACTTCACGTCAAATCTTCATATTTTTTCATGTCTCAGATTATGCAACGTTTACAACAAGACCAATAGAATATATCACGATAGAGCACTTCAAACATTTCCTGAAGTAGAAGGCAATCTGAAAGAAAATAAGCTCGCATACCTTAGTTCTCTCCTTGATATTGATGAAGAATCAGATAATTATATGGCACAGGATATTTTTACAACAGTTAACTATCTCTCTGATGCAGGATACTCTGTACCGCAATCAGTTCTTAATTCTGTTTTCTTTTGGTGCTTGAAATTTCCTCAATATACATCAGACCTTAAAAAATTCACTAAAAGACTTAAAACGCAAGCATGGTTATATCATGCAATCGAAAATATGTTAGAAACTCAATTCGAATTCTTTAAAAAATCAATTTTAGAAAGTCCTTCAGTTTGGGAATTCATTATCGACGAATTTGAACAAGATCTCAAATCAAAACAACTTTTACTTGAAAATGACTTTTCTAAATACCAAGTTTCTCTTTTAATTGAATCATTAATTTATTCGTGGGAACCAGAAAACAAATCACTACAAACTATACCACTTTTAGTTACTTCTTAATTGAATTTGTACTTCTTCCCCAAGTTTTGAAGTCTACAAACGGAATTTTATCTATTCTATTCCAAATGTTTCCAAACGAAACGTATGAACTTGTTTGTCATTGTGCAGACCGATTAAATACAGCATGCATTCAATTGATGCAGAAAAACATTTTTACGAAAATCTCCTTTAGAAGGAGATAAATTCTCAATTGCAGAGAAAATGCTCCATTCAATATAGATTTCGCCAAATCACTGATTGAAGGATGCTCAGAATTAAGAAGTAACAAATTTAACGAAATGAAAAAATCATTCAATTGAATTCAATAATAGATTCGTTCCTGAATAACTTAATATTGATATCTTTGTTTGTTTAAAATAGTTTTTTGATATAATTCTTTACATTTTTTGAGAAATAACTTGATATGAAGAATTTCATCATTTTTTTGCTATAGATAGTTAGATAAACAGAAATGAAAACAATTGTGTTATGTAATATTGAAAATATGTAGTTTGCTGCAAATATCAATTTAAATCTATTGTTCATTATAGTCAATAGGATTTTGTTGCTCTTAAAAATCATTATTTTTCTTATATGAATTCATGTTCTCTAATTTGTATTATATATAAATAATGAATAGGAATATTTATTTTTAACATGTTCATTAAATGATTAGATTAAAAATCTTAACTGTTTATTATAATACATACAATTTTCTAATATATAGCATTCAATAGATTTTAATATATTTAGGAACGTATTCAATTTCAGGAGATCTTCTGGATATTTCATGAAAATCCATTGAGAATGCATTGGATCGTTATCTATTTTTGTTAAGAATGCATTTGCAATTCTCAATACCATTTTTGGTTTCAACTCAATGCCAAAACTTTGTTGAAACCTGATGAAACATCGCCTCCATTTGTTCCTTGCAGGCAAAGATATTGAAAAGCAACTGTAATCACAAGAAAAATCAGGAATCTTAAAGTAAATAATTGGATCACGAATGATGGGTTGATTAGTCTATCCCAGAATATATTCCTAAATTATTGATAGAAAACCATCTCTTAAAAAGTAGCAATGTTGCAGAAATGTAAACAACATGTTTTCGTTCTGAACACTGACCAACCATTTTGCAACAGGAGGAATATTCGTTTGAATAATAGAGAAAATACGGGTTTCAAGGAAATCTCTCTATTACCATCCATGCATTGAACAGTTGGTCATTCCCTGTGAGTTTAAGTAATCCATAGAACAACCAGAAAATTAAACTGTTTCCTCTATGAAAATCAACAACTTTTGTTATCATATAAAGTGATCTTTTTTCTTTGTTACTTTCTTGAAGAACATTTCCATCAAAACCAGCCGCGATATCTGAAACATTCCTTGGATATATCCGACATCTGCAACAAGTAATGAATATATCATCAAATATCTCTTCTAATGCTCTTCGGTGCTGGTCCTTCTGTTTGGAACATTTCTTCTTTTTTGTCTGTTCTTTTGACATCGGAAACAATGACCGCCAAAAACTTTTGTCAAATACACTTCTTGGCTGGAATTTTGTTTTCCCATCTGTTGAATGTATTCATATACTCATCAATAAAGATCATCTAAGTGCTTTTCGTTCTCTTTCTCGTTAATTCTGGAGTAAAAACGCCTAAAAGGTATAAATATGCCATGGTCTCGCTTTCTGGTGTTAATCCGTGGGACAAATATGTCTTTTTTGAGTGATTAATAGTCTAGTAAATGTCCTTGTTCGTCAAATTTTAAGCTGTAATTGTTCTAAAATCTATTGGATTATTATCGATTTCTTTTTGTGTCGTCTAATATCTTATTTAATGATGTTCTATATGAGTATAATAGATTATATTGCTATATTAATATGAAATTTTCTGGAACAATGTATCTCAATTCAACTTCAAGATTATTATTAAATGAATTTGGTTTTCGTTTGGAACTAGTGTTATTGAATGTGATGATAACAGATCTGAAAAACATCTTTCACACACTACAATTTCGGATCTGGGAAGATAAAATGCAAATTTGTTCTCGTGTCCGGAAAGAATGAATTCGAATAGTGGTTGATCTGTCTTCATTATTAGTCTTAACTATCTTTTTAAGCATTGTGTAGATAAATGAATATTTGTGATTCTTCTATTTTATCACTTATTAAATATAATTCGAGCATTTTTCTGGTTTCCATTCGAAAGAAATTATGCCTTTTGTGCTATACACTTCCATTGTGCCTGGATTTTTCTCTCCTGACTCGAAAACAGAGAAGCCACGCAAAGAATATACATCATTTTGTTTGATCCATAATATTTATGAATCAGAAAAGTGTGATTTTTAACAAAATATTACTAAATAGGCCTTATATCTACCTGCTCACTGACTCTTCCATCATGTCAAACTGACAGATCTGCCTGGCAAATTTTGAATTCATAAACCGACACAAATTGATTAAAATTTTATAGTGACTTCGATCGAAAATAACTTGCTCCACATGATGTTATGACATATAAAAGCAAAACTTGGGGAAATTTTAGATCTGTTTTCTAGGAAAAGTGACGTTTTCGATTTTATTTAAAAATATTAAGAATATACTTAGTGAAATATTTGAACAACAAATTTATTTTTGAAATGCATTCAATTATGAGTCACTTTTGTGAATCACAGTTTTGAAAAATCCCACAAATTTGAACCCATTATTAAGTATCTTCTCATTATCATGAGCACGAGAAGAGGTATTGGATTGTCAGAAAGCATTTAAGCTAATTAAGGAAGCATTTTACATAATTAATTTTAAAAAAAATATCAAAAAAATAAAAATTATTAAAATAATAAAGTCCACAGAAAGAGAAAAAGAAAGATTATAAATATATAGAATCGTTTTATTAAAAACATTCAAACAAAATTTTAAAAATAAATAACAAAAAAATTATAAAAAAAATTTGTTACCAATAAGGAGCCAACCATGATACATTCTACTTAAGTTAATTTCCGATGTTGCCTCTTCTATCAACTTCTGTACGTCTGAGGAATAGTCATTATCATTTCGTAGGTCGTTTCCAGCCAATTTTTCTGCAACTTCTCGAATTTGCCTGTTTCAAACCTCTTCCTTCTTTGTCATCTGGCTTCCTTCGTACCATAGAGCGTCTATTACTGGTTCCTGGACGAAAATGTCCAAAAAGCCAACAATGTTTGAGAATTTTTCGAAGTTGGCCCAAAACATCTTTCCGCAGTAGTTTTTGAAGAGTCCATGAGTACCAACAGCTCTAAAGCTCTTACTAACATCCTTGTAAGTCTGAAAGGAACTGTTTCTCGACATATCTTCTTAATGAAGCTTTTTCGAAGCAAATCTGAGAGATCTATGTGTACGATATTGCCAATTTCTCTTCATAAAACAGTATATTTAGAGGATGTTCTGTCGCCTAAACCAATATGTAAACCGACAACTGACATTAAAGCGAGAGAACGGCTGAAATTCGTTGTTTGCATCAGCCATTGTCTTGCTCCTGATGATCAGCCACAAAGCTTCATCAATTTCGTTGTCTGGAGCCACATTTACTAATTTTCTGAATAATTCGAGTTTTTGGAGGTTGTTCATGGTAGATTGCAATATTCTACCTTTATATAAGAACTCGTTGAAACACCTTTTCTCGGATTCTTCAGTTCTGTTTGCAAATTTTTCTTCTCCATAAGATTATGAGCTCAAATCTCTCCTCCAGCAGCCCACGAGATCAGTCCTGATGCTGTTGTCAAAGGAACAACGTGATACTGCATGATTATGTTGAACTTCCGTCAGTCGAGTTTATTCATCTCAAATCGAATTAACCAAGAGAAAAACTGCATAATGTGTTGGTCAATCTCAAATCCTCTCTTCCTTTCAGTAGATATTTGGTAAGATTGACCGTTTACTGCCCAACATTCGCATTTTTCTCGGTCTTTTCGGCGGAAGGAATGCATTTTTCCACACGTGGCGGATCTTTGATACAGTTATGAAGTGGTTTACCGATCTCGTAGCTTCCTGGCATGCAAACTTTGAGGTCATCTGTAATAATTGGAGTCCCAGCTTTTATGTCAATGGAATTGACTGATTCGATGTTCTTGTTCAATGAAATATGGAGCGAGATTCGCAGCATTGAAGAGAAAGACTCTATCTGCATTTGCTGTTTTTGAATTATTATATTCAAAACTCTGGCGCTTTTTTCAATGAACAGTTTAGCAGGTTTGCATGAGAACCAGTCCTTAAGGAAGGATTGTAGGTCTTTGGCCGATATAATGTCACTTACTCGCTTAATTATATCTAACTTTCCTGTTGCAATGGAAATCATCACCAATCTTCAGGAGCTTCTCTAATAATATTGATACTTCTTCTGCAGGAGTCACGGCCAAGATGTCATCGATTGAGCGAAAATTGTCACATCATTTCACGTCCAAACTATGTCATTGAACAATTGGTCGATGAATTCGCTTGACTTTGTGTGTCTCTGCAAATTAAGAGTAGAGCAACTGCTTGGGAAGTGGTTTACAGAAAATGATTTCATTAATATCGAAAACTACTTCACGAACTTCTTTACAGGGTGTTCTAGTTGTACAACCAATTGTGGGATGATTAAATTACTGATTCCGGTGGCAATTTCTAAATTTTGAATGCAAAATTTCGAAATCGCTCAAATAAGTACCATAAGTAAAGAAGAGAGAGGCATAATTGGCATAACCAATGCATTTTAGAGCCATTCAGTTTCCAATAATTTTCCAAACCCGTTCATTTATATTTGCAATAAAATTCAGCTACATTTCCGTTTCTGCATCAAAGAAAGGTTTGTGTATGTCCATATCTCCACGCTCTTGCGTGATTCGTGTTTTTTCTCCAACACATACCCAATTGGTTGACGACAAACACCGTAACAACAGTTCTTGTTGCCAAATCGCAAACAGCATCGGCAAATAGACATCAATTCTCTGTTGATTTCTGGAGTTTCGATACGAATTTGGCCAGTTCATCTGATATCTTAACAATGCCACGGTCGTATCTTGTTATATATCTAATTAATAATGATCTTTCATCTTTTTCTAATTGATTGGAAAACTCCATCGAAATAAGTCCATTCTTTTATACGTCTTAATATGTCTAAATATGTGTTCTTCATCGTCCTCTTCCTTGTTCCGGTGTACACTCTAGTAATTCCCTGATGGCCCATGATAATTTCAATTGAGAATAATCGTTTTTCATTGAATTTGAATTTTCTTTCCAAATTTCAATGATGTGTTTTGAATTTTCTTGTTTTTGTTCACATCCAAGATGTTTCTCACGTCTTCTATGGAGAAGAAATCATTTATCAGGGGCATGGCATTCTCGTAGTTTGCTGGAGGACTAAGTTATATAACAGCAGCGTTAGTTGCCCTGTTTCACGAATTCTTCAGCTTCATTTTGTAAATTTTTTTCTGATTTTTGCAAATCGCTCGCCAACAACAGTTCGTAGGTGTATCAGGGACAAGAACTGCTCGTATTTGTCGGTCTCCTGGCCAGTGTTTAATGCAGCTATGAAGAATGGAAGGCGGCTTTGATTTTGGTCTCTTTTACGAGTTTTTTTCGAAAATTTGGTCTTTCGAAATAATTGAAGCGTAATCGTCCATGTTCATGTAACAGTTTACAATGCCTGGGACACTTGTCTCTGACTCTTTTTGTGTCTCCGTATATCTCTAACGCTTATGTCATTTGTTTATGACTCAAATAACCCTGCATCTGTTGTTTGCGATGAGAATTATTCCTAATAATCCATTAGCAGTGCTTTTCCGTTTTAATTGCGCTTCGATCATTAATAAGTGTTTTAGAGGTTCCTCGGGGAAGTCAACTTTTGAGAAAAACCGTATGGCCTTAAACCAAGACTTGCATTTCTCAGCGATTTTTCCGGCAGTCATTGGGTTGTAGAACATGGAAAGCCCGCGCGGTCAAGAGCTTCTGCTCCATCAACAATTACTGACAAAACTGAAAGATTCCGCGTTTGGAGATGAGACACTGTTTCGAAAAACGACATCAATCACGACGCTCTTCATCTTGAGCATCTTCCATACGGAAACAAGAGCTAAAGAAAGATATCGTACTGTAATTTCGATGCTCCGTTTAATAATGGTCGACAAGCACGAATTGCAGCCGAACTACTACAGAGAACAAGGTCTGCGTGAGCTGTAGAATCCATATCGGGGTGTATTCTGCTACGTTTTGATGAGATAATATGGTATTATCAATCTTCTCTGGGAAGCGAGGCCTCATCTTTGAGGACGATGTCTGGCTTGGTTGATAGTCTTGTCTCGTTTAACACTGAGAAGGTTTTTCCTTTGGAAAATTTCACGATTTTTGTGATTTTCGGATTTTTGCGTAAAATTACTGATATAAGTTCATGAGCTTTGGAGTTCTAAAGGACTTTTATTGAGAGTGCGAGCCTAAGAACTTGCAAAACAAGAGATTGAAACTTCCCTGTGTTCATTATCTCAGCATTAAATTTTTGGAGTCTTTGTTGTTGTTCTTTATTCGCTGGGATGCGAGTTCAAAGAATAGTATGGGGAACGACTCGTATGTATGCCATACAGGAGCTAAATAGTTAAATGTAGTTACTGTAATTGATCTTACTTCTTTGGTTAAAAACGTTCTTTTGCCTCAGAATCGATACGAAACAGGTTGAATATGGCTGGATCGTACTTTATAGTTTCCTTTCCAATGCGAAAAACAAGGGCAGAAAAATACTTTAATTGCGGGAAATTCGCTTCGTGAAGGAAAGGAAGGATCATTTCCATGATATTGTCACCGTAAGGGAGAATAGAGACATCTTACAAGTAGAATGATGGACCTCAGGAAGTGGAAATGGCATCTGGAGGGTTAAATACTTTATCATTAGTAATTTCGAGAAAACTGGGACAATTTGTGGTAGGAAAGGTAGGGAATTGAATGGATCGCTCTGAAAGATGTATACAATGGCGTATAATTAGTACAGATGGTTTCGTAAATTGAAAAGATTGTTGTAATTGGTCCAAACGTACTGCATAGACGAAGTTTAGATAGCAAGTCTGGCGTTTGATACATCACAGATGCGGTGACCAGTCAAAAGAATGTGATTCGTAGTCAAATGTGTGGAATTGAGTCGGTTCAAGGGGTCCTATTGTTCCAAACAGCCTGAAAAAGCCACAAATTGGTCTCAAAGTCAGAACAATTTGAAAGAAAAGAGAAGATTTCCTTGTGCATTTTCACAATATCCGCTTCATTGAAGATTTCGTGAAAGTCTATCGCTCTGAAAATGAGTAATAACGTATTTGCAACCTCTACATGTAAACTCTTTGTGAGAGCTGATCGTCAATTGGTTTGTAATTGCGTTTATAAGTTTTGATTAAAAGGTCTTGAATTCGTCAATATGAGGAATGAGCTCGTTAATGCTTTTTAGGACACATTTGTGGATGATTCGCGTATTATTTTATCGTTTAGCTTAAGAGTTGCTTCTAAAGTTGATTTTGGAGTTTCACACCTTTCTTCTAGTATGTTTATGAAGTATTCTACCAATCCTCCTGACGTAAGGTTTGATAATTTTCGTATTTAATCTGATAAAATTGGAGTTAATTCCATTGATATCTTTTAGTGACAAGACTGGTAATCCTTGTAACTGGTGAAAAAACAGATTGATGTTGTCTTTAAATACTCCTCTATATCATCAGGAATCACTTTCTGTATGCGTAAAAGTAAATTTTGAGTTTCCTGACGAACAGAGCTCTTCTGATTCTGAATGAATGAGTTCAGTATGTCATATATAAGCGGAGAATTGAACAAACAAAGTAATTCTTGAGGAAATTAATTCTATTGAATTTAGTCTCAATCAGAATTAGAGACGAATTGGCGAGGAACAGTGTTTGCAATGAGGTATTTTTGCTTGTCTTCTATGGATAATATCAAAGTGTAGATCGCTTGTATAAGATTTGGAGAATCTTTCTCATTTACAGTGGAAAAGCTGTTTGATGAGGACATCTAACAGTTCATTTTTATCTATTGAGTCATCTAACGAGATTAATTTGATGATTTCATAAGAAATGGTCAAATTAGATGTGAAATTTTCGCGAATATATTGAGAGTACGTTTTCTGATATCTCTGATGCGATTATAGTTGATTGTTCTGATAAATTTTAGCTGTTTTAAGCACATCGATTGGTAATTTGGGCAACTTTTAATCGAGAACAAATTTGGTCGTTGAAATTATTGTATTTTCGAAGCAAGAAGGTGCTACGATGAAAAAAGCATTCATCGGGGAGCTTAAATATCAATGGCGCGTAGCTTCTCCATCAATTGAATCGGTATTCATAATTTTGAGAGCAATTGTTGATACCTCTCAGAAATTGAGAGATTTCAGAAAATATTGTGAGTAGTTTTGGCCTGAAATTGAGGTGTGAAATTCCCGGAACTCCTGGATCGCCAGGACATGATTTCAAGACTGTCAGCATAGACTGTTGGTTCATCTGGAAGACGACTACCTTTGTGAGTATCTGCGCTCTCCCTGCGAGGCAAGCGCGGCTTAGTTCTGATGATTCCTTCGATCATTGAAAAAATATCCGTCGACTACGTGTAAAGGACAAGGTGATTCCAAGGCCTGGAAGCAGTCATCGAGCATCGTATTTGCGCATTCGTCGGGGAGGAGTCGTGGTTTATTTTGCCTAGAAAGAGCTCAACGCCCAGCAAGCTCTGACTTGAGATTCTTGATGTTTTATTGCGCCATAAACGATGTGGTTTATGTGGCCGAAAAAGCGGCGTATAAGTCGATATCTGTGAATATGACGTTCTTGAAAATGAATACTGAGGAGAGTAACTCGTTGAGAAGATTCTGGATGTTAATCTTTCGAATAATGTTGGAAAGAATTGGACGTTTCTGAGCGTCTGGCAACGCGTTCGAGCAAGATGTGACACCATCAATGACAATGATGCTTTCTACGGGTAAATATTCTTCGAGCTGGTTAGCATATTTGATAATGTGTTTGATCTTCGACAATATCTAGTATATATGCAAAACAAGCAAGAGCGATGATTTTTATCTACGTTATTTGTTGAGTTGCATTCTATTTGTTGACCATTTATATAGAGTTTCTATAAATTATCTTGATCTTGTTTGGAAATAAAGTCAAGAATCTGCTTGCAACTGTTCTTGAAACTTCTTCCTGACAGATCTGAATGATGTGTACTCAGTCAGGGTGCTTGGCAATTTATTAAAACCCTGGATGAGCGACATCCGGAAAAATTTTCAATAAATTCCAAAAATTAACTTTTTTTGTGAGTTTACAAAATCGTGTTGTCGTTGTCACTTTTTATTCCATTGCAATGTTCTTTGCATATTGGCCTCATGTCTGCTGCTGCCGTTAAGCCACGTGCTACAAAGGTTTGGTGACTCCACACAGAAGTGCGTTATGTGCAAGTTCTATGTTTCAATGACGAAGACTATCTTGAGGACGGAAAGACAGAACAGGAATCATTGAGAAGCTCGAATCATACTGCCAGTATGTCACAGCTGACCTCAGGTCATCTGCGATAAACTTGTTGAAGTCGGTGTCCAGCAATCATCAAGTACCTCAAGGATAACGAACCACCGGCTGCCGTTTGCAAACTTATCAAGTTCTGCAAGGATAAATGAATTCCATTCCTACGATTTATCACAATAAAAAATCCATCGAATAAATATACGGTCTAAAAAAACTTGTTTTTTATTCATACAATTAAGATAGCTTGAGATGCTTGTTTGATTTATCATAGCAGTAATAGTTAACTCTCCATAAATAAATAACTGCAACTCATGTTTAGGTCGTTGCGCACTGGCATTATAGAACCTTGGTTAACTAATGATGTGAATTTAATGATAACTATTCCCAAGTTTAAACTGTTTTCAAATAAGGAGATATTTCTATTTTTCATGTAAATATTGATTTTTAATTTCTTTGGAATCATAATAATGAGAGATTCATTTCGAGATTAACACATTTAGACCTTCTTGGTTACATTTTGAACCAATTTCAAAAAAAATAACGAAAAAATATAGCCCATATTGATACCAAATGCTCAAATATAAGAACATATAAAGCAAATAAAATATAAAAGCATTATGACATCTATCAAAACGATAGAGCTCTAATTATGAGAAAATAATTCTTCAATTAGAGCTTGTGGCCATTTGTTCCCATATTTGACATGATCAAGCATCTATTCAAATCAAATCGATATTAGTTTAAGTGTCAAAATCCATATGTTTAAAAATATAAATAAAGATAGTTTTTTACTCGTCACTGTAAACCAAGTGTAGCATCGTTCATGTAAACTCACACAGTTTTATCATAATCAAAACTATTTTCGAAAATTTCCGAGGAATTCAGCACTTTTCACTAGATTTTTGTGAAAATAATGCATGTGTATTATAATATGTTAACTGCATTCTCAAAACTCCAATATAGGGTTGTATTTTCAATTATACGTATAATTGACGTGAAATATTATCGAAATTCCTTCATACGCCTTAGAATTGATATGATGCATATTATTATGAAAACTAAGCAAATTGATAGCTTAATTACACCGTTACGACGCATTTTCGGATGTGCTGGCGGGCAGTTAGGTAATTTAATGACTTCCTATGGTAATCTATCTGAGTTATTCATATAAGCAATGCAAAAAGTTGTAAACGGAGCAAGTAAAGAATGGAAAGTGTGGTAAACGTATATGGTTGTTCGGATATTATATGGCAACAATTCAGTTTGTTAAAAAATACCATTTGTGCATCCATTTTTTGTTAATGTTTATCTTTTCTAGTTGAAAATCTGATAAAACGAATAGCTTTGCAGCATACAAAAAGGAGTGCTAAGATCAATAGCCATAAATATAATGATTGGAACCTTCTCTTCAATCATTCTCCTCTAAAAAAATATCGATAAAAAAATGATCGGAAATAAATTTTTTCTGAGTTTACAATTGTAAAAAAAAATATAAAAATGGTCTGACATTGAAATAAAAACAAATTTTTCAATAAAATTTTTTAAAATAAGGTAGTTCAACGATTAAAAATATTGCGTAATCGAAAAGTGACAAAAATATTCCTTTATTAGAAAGTATCAAAATCCGAACAATAAATTTGTTACTTTTCATCCCATGAGCGTTAGCCTCGTTAACGACTCTCTCGATATCGCTTGGAAGCTCGTTGATTGTAGTCATGTAGTGGTTCTTGAGCATTTCGATGACGTTCATATCCTCGTGTCGCAGATGTTGATAGCGACACCCTTACGACCATAACGACCGGAACGACGATACGGTGGATGTACTGTTTCGAGCTTCTTTGCAATTCGAAGTTGATACGAGTGGTAACCTGTTGAACATCGATACCTCTAGCGAGAAGATCTGTAGAAATAAGTACACGGGCTGTGCCTGTACGGAAAATCTCTCATGATTCTGTCTCTCTTCGAGCTGGTCGAGGCCGGCCGTGGATTGGAGCAACTCCGAAACCGTGCTGCTGGAGCTGTTCTGAGATGTAGTCGACGGCATTCTTTGAGTTTGGCGAAGATAATGGCCTTTCTGGATGGAAACTGAGCCGTAGATATCGAGAAGGCAGTCGAATTTGTTGGATGTTTCCTGGACATCACGTTAGAATTGCTTGATACCTTCGAGTGTGAGCTGCTCCTTCTTGATGAGGATTCTGAATGGATCGTTCATGAATGGTGTTCATGATGTGGAAGATAGATTGAGAATTGTAGCGGAGAAGAGGAGAATCTGGACATCTTCTGGGAAGTATTCCATGATATCGTTGACCTGCTCAATGAAGTTATGCAGAAAGCATCTGATCGGCTTCATCTAAGACGGCCATCTTGAAATTCTGAACACGGAGGTGTCCGGAGACGATGAGATCCAAAGCACGACCTGGTGTGCAGATGCAGATGTGTGGATGTGATGCGGCGCGGCCTGGCATCAACAACTCTCTGTTGCGCCACCGATTGAAAAGATAGCGATATCAAGGCCTGGGATACGGAACCGATTTCCTTGAAAACGTTTGAAAATCTGTGTAGCGAGTTCACGTGTTGGAGCTAAAACAAGGGCTGTGTTGTCTTTGGGAAACATCGATTTTAGAAAGAACACCCGATTGAGAAGGCACCTGTTTTACCGTACCAGAACTGTGCTTGGGCGATAACGTGTCTGTTAGAAGGATCACGAATGGCTCCAATAGCAATGGCTTGAATTTCGGAAGGTGCTCTGAAACCGTAGCTGTAAACACCTGAAGAGGCTGGAGGAAGATCCATCTGATCGAAATCTGTCAACGCGTGTTGTCCAGTTTGGAATGAAAGTTTGGATCATCTTGTGCTGGTGTCATTGCTTCATAACTGAAGTCTTCATGTCTGCCACGGCCACCATAGCCTCTGTCGTTTCTGCCGCCATAGCCGCCACGGCCGCCGTCGTCGTAGCCTCTATCATCTCTTGGACGATAGCCCTCCGCGGCCACCATATGCACGGCTGCCACACCGTAGCCACCGGCACCATATGCACGGCCGCTTCCTCGCCATTCGCGTCCATCATCGTAGTAAGACATTGCGCGAAAAATGACCTGTCATAACAGTTTTTTCGATGATTTCTGAAGTAATTTTCCGCAAAATAAATGGTTGTGTAATAACAGTTAGATTATTCATCAGTTTATGATCCTAATGGAAAATATCTAGGTTTGGTTTCATGAATGAAAGGAAATCGACCAAATCAAAAAAAATGTTATACAACTTTTAACGAAAAAGAATCTAAATTTAAAATTGCTTAATTAAATGTTTTGGCATATAAAAACCTTTGTAACAATCAAAATTGATATCTGAAATTCCAAAATCAACAATAAAAAGGACATTTTTCAATGACATATATATTTGTAAACATTTTTATCAAGTACTTTCATTCAAATTTTCCAAAAATATTTTGAAATCCCAATTTTGAAATATAAACTTGTAATTTTTGCAATTTATTTTTTGGAATTTGAAAAAATTTTGAGATTTTTTGAAAAAATGGAAAGCGAAAATCATGAGATCGCATGATGTTAATTATTATTGTTCGCTTAAAATTCAATTTATGAAAAATTAGCATTTTATTTTTTGGTTATCTTTTCAAAAATGCAAGAGAATGCATCACCAGACCTAGTCAAAGAAGATTTTCTTTCGACCAAATAACCAAAATTTTATATGTTTTTCTTCACTGCATTGACATTTTTATCCAAAAGTGAGTCTATCACATATGATGATGATAACATTGTATATGTGACAGAATCTAACTTCACCAATGTAATGAAAACGAAACAGCTGCAATTCTTTTTATTCAACAAGGTGATTTTCAACGTTATCGATACTATCAGACTTTATATCAGCTAGTTCGTATATTAGGTAACGAGATGTTACTTTGCTATCATGGATGGCGATCGAAATAAGTATTTTGTTCAGCAATTACATCTCAAACACACAAAGGCTACTATTTTTTAGATATGGTGAATTTGTAGAAGAATACAAAGGAGATCCCTCTCCAGATAGAATATATAAATATGCGATGGAAAAAACAGGACTTCCGTTCACAACTTTTGATAGACTATCCTAACAGCGCAAGAGTTCATCGAATCTCATCCAATATCGGTAGTTCTCTTTGAAAAAAAGGCTGGTGGCCCTCTTTTCGAAAAATTTAATGAAATTGCCGAGCGAAACAGAGATAACTACGCTTTTGGCTGTTCTCCTGATCCAGATGTTTACCTATGAGCTTCGTATCAGATACGTACCATCAATTGTGCTTTAACAGAAATACAGATAAGTCAAAAGTATTTTATCCTTACAATTTAACAGAAGGAACAGTCGAAAACATTACAGAATGGATTGAACAGAACAAGAATCCTAATTACGAGATATTTAATATCAATAACCAGCAAATTTTACGAAACAAACAAAGAATTAGGTTTATTCTTTACTCCTGTCGAACAAGAAGACCTCGATAAAGCCCTTTAGAACAATATCAATGGTAACAACCCAGTACAAGAACAAATTACGGTTCGCAGTCATTGATGCAGTTATGGAAACAGATTTATGCAAAGTATAGGGTTCAGCCGTTACGCGGACCCTGCCATTTTGTGTTCTAAACTATACAGGCAAGAGAGTTATATTAAGTATTTGTACACAGAAGGAAGCGAATTTCGGCCAAAACAAATTTTGCACTTTATTGATGAAGTATTTGCCGGAAAATATCAACCAGACATCAGGTGCTCAGAACTTCCACAGAATAATACTGATATTGTCTCTGAAATTAACTCAAAACGATGAACA